>NC_046320.1:60611758-61243976 GCF_009819535.1 Lacerta agilis
TTGATTTCAGAGCAGTTCATTAAAATCCTAAACAGGTGGCATGTTTGGCAGCCCAACTGTGTATATGCAGCAGACAGATTTATTATGCCTTTCATTTTTTAAATATTTATGCACCAATGGAGACGGTGAGATAAAATACCTTCCTTGTCAGAGCATCCTGTTAAGAGACGGCTGTGAAAACCGTCACATCAATCAAAGAGGGCCATAAAGATGTTATCGTCCATTTTATAATTATCATCAATTAAGCACAAACTTTGGAAACGCTCTCTTTTTGAGGGGCTGTTATCTTATTTCACTTCCGAAACAAGCCCAGCCATTTGGCACTGATAGAGGGGAGATCCCACAAAAGCAGGGCAAGTAACTAGCATAGCAATTTGCAATAACTGACTATAAAGAGGTTCCCTTGATATACAGAAGAAAGCTGATACGATGACATGCAAAACATCTATTAGTTCAAAACAGGCTGCATCAAGTCATCAGACCGACAGGTAAGTGATAAGGAGCATGATAAGGAAAGGCTTCACTCGATTTGTGAAGCACTATATTGCCTCAACAGCCACCTTCTTCAATATGCACCTGTTGGGACCCTGAGGTCAGCTTCAGACGTCTTGCTCTCTGTCCTGGGAAGGTGTACTGAACAGGAACTTTGTAATGGCACTGCAACTATTTTGCATGAGATCCAGCAATCCCCCCATTTGCCCTTCCTTTCCTGCTCTTTATCTTGAAAACCTACTGGTTTGGACAGATATTCAATCACTGCAGATCTGCCATGTAAATTTTTAACCTGATACTACTGCCTCGTTGTTTTATCTGTGGTTGGATTGTTTTGTTTGTAAGTCAGTTGAGCACAGATCTTTGTGGAAAAGCTGAGGCATGCATTTCCTCAATAATATAAGAAGTGGGGCAGACTACTGTATTTGTGTTCAGGGTTTCAGCCAGTCAGCAATGCTCCCCCAACCCACTCAAAGATAATCCATTCCATTCCCCAATAACCAATTTTCAGGTTTAGCCCCTGAAATACTCAACATTCTGTGGCCCCTGAACATGTTCAGCCCTCACAGGAATGTTTGGAGTTTCTCCCCGCCTTCCTTTGGCTCCCCTCCAAAGTCCTTTTGTGCTTCATCAAATCTTGAAGTTCCCCCCAAACCTGCTAATACCACTCTCCTGTGCATGGAAGCTAGGCTATTATAGTAATAAGCCAAGTTGAAGAATGTGCTCAAAGGCTCATGATTATTTATTTATTTTTGAGTTAATTGCTTTCACCCTCCTGTCTTGGGGCAACTCACCACCGTGGATACAGAAAACCTCTGCAGAACATGTTCTTCTTCACAGTTCTACAGTGGTACCTCGACTTACGAATTACTCGACATACGAATCTTTCGACTTACGAATGAAAAAAGTGCCCGCACAACTACGAATTTTTCGACATCCGAAGGACATTCGTTGGCGGTTTTAGATGGGGTTTACTCGAATTTTTCGTTTCCAATGCATTCCTATGGGGAAATCGCTTTTTTTGACTTACGAATTTTTCGACCTACGAATGTTCATTCGGAGCGGATTAAATTCGTAAATCGGGGTACCACTGTATGCAAAGTAAGGTACAACCCCTGTTATCACTTGGCAAGCTCGCCCAGGAGGAGGCTAGCAGAATCATTTCTTACTCTGTTTGAGGAAAGATCTCCAGATAGTTGTGTAAAATAAATAAATACGTGGAAATCAATCGATGTGGTGCTGTGATTTGGTGAGGTATAAAGAGAAAGGTTCACATGTCTATGGCTATTCCAACAAGCATCAGCTGCAAAGACAAATGCAGAAGTACAACGGGAAACTTTCAGGAGCCTAAAACATTAATCACGCCTGAGAACCAGAGCAAGTTGACGTTTCAAAGCTCCCTGGAGCCTGACTTTCCGCTTTGCCCAGTGGATTCTAGTTGACATTCAGCCTACGTCTGTGCTCCTCAGTACATTCACTTGATATTAGGACTCTTCCTTTACGCTTCTCAAGATCTAAAATGCAGTCAGACCATCCTGCAATTTAAATAAAGTGGCTTTGAGAAGACACGATACCAGGACTGGCTCAAGACATTTTGCCGCTTGAGGCAAAGGACAAGATTCTGTGTGCCCTGCCCTGCTTCAATTGTTTGGGGCATTCTCTGTCGCAGTCCCATAGCCCCTCTCCACAGAGATGTCCCTGCATAAAAGCTTTACCATATACCGGTACTTAAGATGCACCTCTTTGCCCCTGACACCTGGGAGAGAGAGATTGTTAGCACACCCACACTATTCTTCTGATTGTAAATTGCTTTCGCTGATTTTTATACTGTGTTTTGATATTGTTACATCCTTTTCCAGTACTGCCCCCTCCTTGTTCGTCTCATGCAGCACCGTGGCTGTTCCACTGCAGGTCATCCTATTTGTCAAAACTGTGTCAAAACGATGCAACTTACATAATTTGCATAATTATTTATGTAAATTGATTAAAGTACACTGACATTATATGCTCTTCCACCCCCTTTCATTTCAAAGCAAAGGAAACATGATGCAATTGAGGGAGATGCAACCTGTTACATATCACTTGTGGACTGAAAGCAACAATGTTTAATATTGATCATATCCACTGGATTGATTTCTGTCCCAGGCTTGGGGCGAATAATCGAACACCAGCAATTTCCACTCCTGTTTCCATTTTTGTCAGCAAGCTCTGAGCTCTCTAGTCTGAAAGCACCAAGCTAGTTTAGGGGGCCCAGTGCAAAAAATAATAACAATAATATCCGAGATGTTTATGTTTATATGCCTTTAAAATTCCTTGATACATGCCTATAAACCTAGGGAGGGGTGGCAGAGAAAGGGACACAGAGATAAATAAATAGCACCCACCAAACTGTATCCAGTTCAAACAAGTGTGCTAAAGCTTTCAGATTAAATGCTAGTGGATTTTTTTCCCTTTTAGTCTAGCTTTGAGTTCATTCAATTTTTCTTTCCTCACAAGCCAATGCATTTGGCAAGGAAATGACTAATAAAAATCTCTACCCATAGCAAAAGTCATGTTGTTCTTCTGGCTGCTTATTCAGCTGAAAATACTGCTTTTATCTCAGATGTAATGGGCAGAGGAGGATTATCTTGAGTGGTTATAGGATAGAATAATTTGATTCCCCACCTCCAGACGCAGATTAATGAAAACTTTCCCAGATATTTTGCTTTGCTTCTTGAGTCAGCAATGCAAGGCTTGTAAGGAATACAGCTGTTGCTTGTTTGGGGAGGGGGGCGGATTATAAACCTTGCCTTCAAAAGAACAGGACAAAATCCTTGTTTTTAGATAAGCAGGAAACAAAATCCATTCGTAGTCACCTTTGCTATCATCTATTTTCTTTATCTCAAAATGTCAGTCAACTGCAGCAAAAATCATTACATCGTAACAAGGGATGAATAAATCTGTCAATTTTGGTTTCTCTCAGTCTCCCATTTTTTCCAGCCTTTAAATTCAGTTCTTCCCATTTCTACTGCAATTTGTGATTGATTGATTGATTTTTTTTAAAATGCTTAGTGCAAATTTACCCTAATATACACTTTTTTTTGCAAAGCAATTTCCCCTCATATAACTCCTTTTCACATGCTATTTTCATATGCACTCCTATGCACACTTTGCACTAGGATGTGTATTTATTGTACATATCCTCTCCATTGTGGAATTTAATAAAAAGTAAAGTGAGCTGGCCGTGCTAAGGAGCCACCTTTCAGGGAAGTGGCAGCAGTGGATCTCCTGTATCAGAAGGCGATTGAACTAGATTACACCTTTGGGGGTACCTTCTAAAAGCAGGCATGGCCAAACTTGGCCCTCCAGATGTTTTGGGACTACAATTCCCATCATCCCTGACCATTGGGCCTGTTAGCTAGGGATGATGGGAGTTGTAGTCCCAAAACAGCTAGAGGGCCAAGTTTGGCCATGCCTGTTCTAAAGCAATGGTCATGTGATTCTACACTAGGTGCCAGGAAAGAATGCCAAAAACATTCCCTGGTCAGGAAGGTCACAACTGAAAAAATCTTCCTCCCTGCCCCCCGCCAGTCACCAACTGCATGTGGAAGGAGATTGTCTTTAAGGTTTCCCATAGTATAAAAAGGTAACCACAACAAATGTCTTAAAATATACAGGGTTTCATCTATGGTACCTATCTCCAGAAAGGTTAGCTAAAATAAACAAAAACAATCAAAACAAATGTTGGAAATGTCAAAAAGAAAAAGGATCCTTCTATCATATGTGGTGGGTATGCCCAGAAATTGTAAAATACTGGACTTCCGGTTAGGTGCCGAGTCAATGGCGGACGGGAGTCCGACGGCTCCGTCCTCCGTTAGGCGATAGGGAGCTCCGTGCCTGCGCCACGGGTCCCTTAAAGCCACGGGAAGAGCGTCCCGTGGACCGACGGCTTCGTGGGTCCCAGACGTGCTGTCTCCGCTCCTGATTTACCCTCGTAAGGGGGAGAATCGGGCGAGCGGAGCCCCAGCACGGGACTGAAGAAGCGACTGCCTGCGGAGGATCAAAGCAGCGATCCCGCCAGACCTGAGCACCCGGCACTTCCTACACAGAAACTTCCAAAGAAACTCTGTAAGTTAAAGAACTGGATTATTTTATAAGTTTAAAGAGCACTGCTTGCAGAGGAAACTGCAAAAGGAAGCCTGTTCCCTTTGAACTGTTTGCGCGAGCTTGGTAGCGCTAAAAGATCAAAGCCGCGACTAACGGGAAAGTTTTGCGAACTCTGCCAAACTTTTTAAAAGTGGATTAAAAGTTGTTTAAAGGATGTTTAAAGATTTAAAAACAGTTGATATGGCAAAAGAAGATGCCCCTCACCCTCTGGACTAGGATTCCGGGTCAGTAGCGGGCTGTGATACATTGTTGCCATTTTTTCTTTGTTGGTGTCTCAGTGACTGTTTACCAGTGGAGACATTTTGACTTCTTTGTAACCGGATACAAGTTACTCTATGGACTTTGGTGGTAACATTGCAAGTTAGAAACTGTTACTGACTTGGGCTACATGAAAATAAATCCTTCTTGGCTTTAAGGAATTTATATCTTGGAAAACTTAAACTCTTTGCCTAAAAGTTGGATCTTTGGGACTGGTGTGGGCTCCTGGCTCAGCAGTCTCTTTGTTCTCAGAACTGAGCTGCTGGCCACCTGGTGTTTACTTTTGGGACTGTTGGCCTTCTGCTGTGAATGTCTGAGATTGTTACCACAGCAACTGGAGTGACCTTGAGATTACAATTGCAGAGCTCACAGGAGATGGACACTAGATCAAAAACAACTGGTTCTAGCTCTGCACAAAAAAGAGGCTCTGTTTCCCTAACTCTACAGGAGCAAATGGAGAAATTGGTTGCTAGCGTGGCAGAAATTGCAGCAGGACTGAAAAGTGTCACTGATGGGTTGAAGCAAACACAAGATCAAGTTTCATCAGGAAATACAGCAGTGAATTCAGCAATTGAAAAGTTACAAGCTGATATTAAAGCGGATATTAAAAATTCTACGCAGACCCTGGAAAAATCAATTGGGCAAATTGAGGAGAACGTAAGGAAAAACAGAGAAGAAATTAATAGAATTGGGCAGGAGGTGTCCACCTTGAAAAAGGACTCTGAGGAAATTAAAGTGGTTAAAGAAAAAATAAAAAAGGTGGAGGAAAAATTGGACAATTTAGATTTGGAGCAGATAGAGAACATCGGGACACGACAGAGAACTGTTGAAGAGTCTCTCGCATTTCTGCAACTACATCAGAGAGAGGGCAACATCCGTTTGAGGGGTCTTCCAGAATTGGAAGGGGAAGACCTAAAAGCTTATATTGTGAAGTTATTTTCAGGATTTTGGGAGATAGAAGAAATCAACGTCTCAGCGCGCATAGTGAAGGCCTTCAGATTTGGTCCAAGAGGTTCCAGAGGAAAGAAAAGCAACAAAACAGTCAGTGACTGTTTGATTGTGCTACACGATCGACACGACAGGGATTACTTTCTGGACTTGCACTACAGAAATAACCTGGTGGTAGAGCAGAACAAAGTAATTTTTTATAAGGATATCCCCAGATTTTTCCTTGACAAAAGAGTTCCTTACAACGACTTGGCGACTGAGCTTAGAAAAAGGAAAATCTCCTTCAGTTGGGAATTTCCAGAAGGCCTGGCATTTACGTTTGAAGGAAAAAAGATAAGAATAAGGTCCTTAGCGGAGAAGCAAAAGTTTTTGGACAAGCATCTGGAACAATTCAAAGGTACACCACTCGATCCAGCACAACTCTACAAGTTCCTAGCGGAATTTCCATCACTGCCGGGACTACCAAGCTTACCAGGCCCAAGCCAGGATCCAGAGAAGGACAAGAAAGGAGAAGCAACTGGAGGAGAAGAATAAAGAAAGGAAAATGGCGCTCAAGCTAATGACATGGAATGTCCGGGGATTGAATCAGAGACCAAAGAGACGCAGAGTGTTTTATAGCATAGAAAAGAAAAATTTGGATATAATATGTTTACAGGAAACCCACATAGCCCGACGTCATAGAAGATTATTACAGAACAAAAAATTAGGCCAAGAGTTTATATCATCGGACAAGGTCAAGAAGAGAGGAGTAGTGATATATGCGAAGGAGAAATATAGCCCAAGACAGCTTTTTAAAGATGAAGAAGGGAGATACATCGCAATTGAAATCAATATACAAGGCGAAAAACTTTTGATTCTGGGACTTTATGCACCAAATGATGGAAAGTCAATTTTTTATAAGAAAATACATGATCTGCTGTTGGACTATTTGGATTACAAATTAATCTGCCTTGGAGACTTTAATGGTGCAGTTTCCACACTAATGGATAGATCCCAAAGAACCAAACTAACGAATGATGGGAAACTCCCAAAGACTTTTTTCGAAATGGTTGATAATCTGAACTTGGTGGATTCTTGGAGATTAAAAAACCCTACAGATACAGAGGCAACTTATTTCAGCGAACCTCAGCAGTCATGGTCGAGGATAGACTATATTTGGATTTCGAATGAATTGGCTCCAAAAATACAAAAGGCAGAAATCGGCCCTAAAACTCTTTCAGACCATAATCCGGTACAGTTAAATTTAAAAATGATTTCCAAGGATTCTTTCAGATGGAGAATGGATGACGCTTTGATGAGAGACACCAAGCTAGTAGAAAGAGCGGAGAAAAAGATAAAAGAATATTTTCAGATAAATTGGAATTCCGAAGTGGAGAAAAGAATTGCATGGGATGCAAGTAAAGCTGTAATGAGAGGATTTCTCATTAGTGAAAAAGCAAAAAAGAAGAGACAACAAAACGCAGAAATGGAGAGATTGTTGAAATCAATCAAAGAAAAGGAAAAAGAATTAAGAGGACATCCCAAATGTGTTAAAATTCAAAAAGAAATCAAATACTTGCAATCCCAATATGCAAATATAATGAATCAGGACATTGAATGGAAAGTGAAAATGATGAAACAAAGAACATTCGAATCGGCTAATAAGTGTGGAAAACTACTAGCTTGGCAATTGAAGAAAAGACAAAAGGCAAATGTCATCAGCACTTTGGTAGTAAATGGAAAAAATGTGGAGAAACCGGAGGAAATCAGATGGTGTTTTCAAAGATTCTACAAGCAACTGTATAAGGAGGAGAAGATAGATGAAGTAGAAATAGACCGATTTCTGGAAAAGAATGGATTGCAAAAAGTCCCAGAGGAAAAATTAGTCACTCTCAACCACCCAATATCGACACAGGAGATAGAAGATGCAATAAACAACATGCAATTAGGGAAGGCTCCAGGACCGGACGGATTAACAGCAAAATATTATAAGATACTGAAAGACTGGCTATCGCAGCCGCTAAGAGAAACTTGCAATAAAATACTAGAAGGAGATAGGGCACCAGAGACGTGGAAGGAAGCCTTTATCACACTGATTCCAAAACCAGATACTGATAAGACTCAAATGAAAAATTATCGTCCAATATCCCTTTTGAACGTGGACTATAAAATCTTTGCAAATGTATTGGCTACAAGGTTGAAAAGAGTGTTGAAAGATTATATACACAGAGATCAAGCAGGTTTCTTGCCAGGAAGACAAATTAGTAATAACACGAGAATCATTGTGGACATTCTAGAAAAACTGGAGAGAAACATAAACACAGATGCGGCACTACTGTTTGTTGATGCAGAGAAAGCATTTGATAAAGTCTCTTGGACATTTTTGAAAAAGAATCTGGAAAGGATGGGAGTTGGTGAAAAATTTCTGAATGGCATTAAGGCCATTTATACAGAACAAAGAGCTAAAGTAATAGTAAACAGTGTGATATCGGAGGAGTTTGAAGTTGAAAAGGGAACAAGACAAGGGTGCCCTATCTCCCCTCTACTTTTTATCACGGTCCTGGAAGTCCTTCTAAATATGATACGAAAGGATAAACAGATAAAAGGAATTCGTGTGGGAGAGAAGGAATACAAACTACGCGCCTTTGCAGACGATCTGATGTTATCCCTGCAGGAACCGGAAAGCAGTGTCCCCAGAGCCTTGGAATTAATTGAACAATTTGGACTTGTAGCTGGTTTCAAATTAAATAAGCAGAAAACCAAAGTTTTAGGAAAAAATTTGAGTGCAGAACAAATTCAAAGAATACAGGAAGGCACGGGCCTCAATTTTGTTAAAACAGTAAAATATCTAGGTATCAATCTCACAACCAAGAATCTGAACCTGTACAAGGACAATTACGAAAAACTGTGGACGGAAATAAAGAAAGACATGGAGATATGGACAAGATTGAAACTGTCGTTAATGGGAAGAATTGCCGTGATAAAAATGAATGTCCTACCAAGGATGCTGTTTTTATTCCAAGCCATACCAATTTTGGATAAACTGGACTGTTTTAAGAAATGGCAAAAGGACTTATCAAGGTTTATATGGCAGGGCAAAAAGCCAAGAATTAAGTTTAAGATTCTAACAGACTCTAAAGAGAGAGGAGGCTTTGCCCTGCCGGACTTAAGACTTTATTTTGAAGCAGCGGCCTTTTGCTGGCTAAAGGATTGGTTTAAACTAGAGAATGTGGATGTATTGAACTTGGAAGGATATGATAACATGTTCGGTTGGCATGCATACCTTTGGTACGACAAGGTTAAGATCCACAGAACTTTTAAGTCTCATATAGTTAGAAAATCTCTGTACCAGGTTTGGACTAGATATAAAGACTTGTTAGAGAGAAAGACCCCTAGATGGATCTCTCCAGTGGAGGCCAAAGCCTATAAGAGACCGAACATGTCTGCAAACTGGTTAAGATATATGGACATATTGCAGCAGGAAGGGGACTCTTTTAAACTTAAAAGTTACGATCAAGTGAAAAGCCAGGTCCCCGACTGGCTGCACTATCATCAGGTATATGAAACATTCAAAATGGACAAAAAAGTTGGTTTTCAAGTAGAAAAATCAAAACTGGAAACAGAACTGATAGAATCGAACTTTAAGAACCTTTCCAAAATGTATAATCTTTTGCTAGAGTGGCATACGAAAGATGAACTGGTTAAATCGTCAATGATAGATTGGGCGAAAGATGTAGGACATAATATTATGATGGATGACTGGGAGAGATTGTGGCAGAAAGGTATCAAATTCACTGCTTGTCATAGTTTAAGAGAAAATATAATGAAAATGGTTTACAGATGGTATTTGACACCAGTTAAGATAGCTAAGATGAATACCAAAATGTCAGATGTATGTTGGAAATGTAAACATGCGAAAGGTACCTTTTTTCATATGTGGTGGTTGTGCCCAGCGGTAAATGCTTTCTGGGATAAGATTTATAATGAACTCAAGAAGGTAATGAAAGTTACCTTTTGTAAGAAACCAGAGGCATTCCTTCTGAGCATAACTAATGAAGAGATACCCAGTCAGGATAGAGTGTTTTTTATGTATGCCACAACAGCAGCTAGAATCTTATTGGCAAGAACATGGAAAGGTGAAGAGATACCAACGGTGGAAGAATGGCAGATGAAGATGATGGAATACATGGAACTCGCAGAACTGACCGCCAGAATCCGGGACCAGAGGGAGGAGAAGGTGTCACGGGATTGGAAGAAATTCAAAGATTATCTAGTTAAATCAGTAAAATTGAATATTTGAGCAGAATTAAATAGAATAGCGGCTTTAGCAGGTATACATTAGATAAAAGTGTTAGTAAGATATTTTTGTGTGAAAGAGTTAATTGTTAGAAAATGTGTTAAGATTTGGTGTTTAAGTTAAGATATGGTTAAGTAAAGTAAAGCGCATTAAAAATTGAGCAAATGTGAATAGAATAAGACATAAAAGCTACCCAGAAGATATATAGGATTTTGAAGACAGTGGAGGGAATGGGGGAAGTCCCCCAAAACAGAGAAGATAGTAACAAGAAAAGTAAGAGGATAAGTGTTAGTTTAAAGGTTTGTATATGTTTCTTTTTATTGTAATTGTTTGATTGTGTTTTTGTGTTGTGTTTATGTATTGCATTTTTGTATTGTTATGGTTTTTGCTATGTTTTGCTTTTGTCTGAATAGAAAATAATAAAATCTTATAAAAAAAAAAAAAAGAAATTGTAAAATACTGGAACATGGTGCATGAAGAATTGAAAAAAATATTTAAGATCAATATTAATAAGACCCCTGAAGCATATTTACTAGGGATATTAAATGAGGAGATACCGAAGGATAAAACCACTGTCTAGTTATACGCCACGGCCGCGGCAAGAACAGTGCTGGCAAGATATTGGAAAGAGAAACTTGTACCCTCCCGGGAAGAATGGCTCTGTAGAGTATGTGAATATTTAGAACTAGCAAAATTAACAGATGCAGTAAGAGGTAAACCTAGAAGTTTAGTTAAAAATGAGTGGGAATGTTTGAACGAATACCTTAAAAAACAAGGATCAAAATCGACAATCTGGTTAAGTTTAGAGTGAAAGAAATTTGTGAAGAAAGGAAAGAAAGTAGGAAGAGTTATTTTGAATTAAAATTAAGAAAGATGAAAGATAGGAAAAAGATTTAAAACAGACGGAACGATGAATCTGAAGCAAAGTACTGTATGGAAGGTGTAAGTCACTGTATAGACTATTTGTATAGATTATTTGTGTAGAATTGCAGCAATGCAGGGAGGAATATAGGAAAGGAAAAAAGTTGAATAATGTAGAATTAACTATTGTTTTTTTGTTTCCTCTGCTTGTGTCTCTCTTGCATTGGTAGAAGCTACTTACATGACTATACACTTAGTCTTACCCTTTTTTTTCCTTCTCTTTTTTCTTTATTTTTTTCCTTTCTCCTTTTCAACTTTTTGTGGTTTCTATTTTTGTTGTTTTTGTTTTTGTTTGTTTGTTTGCTTTTTATCTCTTGCGGTTGTTGTTATTCCTTTGTATTTGTACCTACGAAAGGTTTTTAAATTTGTTGTGAAATTGTTAAATCTAAATAAAGTTTTATATATATATATATATATATATATATATATATATATATATATATACAGGGTTTCGTTTCATTTCGTGTCAGACTGGCTGTTTAATCTTGAGCATATCCACGTGTAGCTTTGTAGACCTTTCTGAAAATCTTCCCTCTTTCCAACTGAACTCTGGAAAAGGTCATGTCCTTGTTGGCCAAGATTTGGGTAAATCAAAGGGTTGGTAAGGTTCATTATTGAGTTATTTGAGGTTTGACAGCCTGCTCTCCTTCCCAGAGAGAAAGATGGCGAAAACAGGAAATTCATTGGGACAGTGTGACTTTTGTGGCTGCAAAACAATGAACCAGGGATGAAGCAGTGGAGAACTTCTGAAACAACAATGGGACACTAGCGCTGCCCGAGGCATGCTGGAGAACAGCAACAACTGACAAAAGATAGACATACGGTATCACAAGGACAGGAAGAAACACTATGGACAGAATACCGCAATTGCCACACACAGGAAGGAGACAGTTTGAATGCTTCATCTGTAGGTGTATAAATCATTTAATGTGTCAATATGAATGGAAGTCGTTAAAGCTGCAGTTGCAACATAAGGGGTTGGTATTTTGACTGGACCATAATTGAGGTTCATAAGATCTTGGAACGCAGAAATAAAATAAATAATCAAACCATCAATTCTAGCATGTGGGGGGGGGCACCCAAATTGTATAATTTGGCACCTCAGTGATTGGCAAATCAAATATTATGCACCTCAAGCAATAAATAAATAAACGGGGGTGTCTCAAATTTGCTGCTTCCAGATGCTGCTATGCTATAAGTCCCATCACCCCTGAACACTGGCTATCCTAGCTGGGGCTGATGGAGCCTAACAACATCTAGCACCACACTGGCTACCTCTGTTGAACATAGACTAGACTGTAACAGAAGTCCATCTGGTCCAATATTCTGTATCCCACAGCAGCCAAGCAGGTGTTCTCTTGAAAGCCCATAAGTAAGGCTTGGAAGCAACGGACCTCCTGTGCAGATGGCTCCTAGAAATGGGCATTAAGTGGCATGATGTATCTTTGAACTTACAGGTTCTATGTAGGCACACAGTAATGATAGATCCAAATTAATATTGATTGATATAGGCCTACTGTTCCTGACACGATTCCAGCAAAATTTACAGTTAGTGCCATACTGCTCTTGAACCTGGAGATACCGCCCCTTTCACAAAAGTGAACAAAAATTACATTTCATCTTTTCCCCTACAGCTCTATAGGGCTTGTAACTGCAGCTGATTAAGAAGACACTGGTGCAGCCTGACTGCCAGAGTGATAAAACAACTATCAGTAACAGCTGGAGGCTCTTCTTGACGCAATTCCTCCTACACCTGATGTTCCTCAGCCTCATCCAGAGCTGTTGGAGGTATCAGTCATGTTAGGCATACTTTCATGTCCTACTGAGAAAACAGCAGTACTGCCTACCAAAGGCAGAGCTAGTTGATAATATGCTCAAGCCCACTGTTGACACTTAGATGAATCTCCAGGAACTGGGAACATTTCAGTTGTTCCTCATGCAGTTGTTTTCAAGATCTTTTCCCAATCTCATTCATATAGGAAAAGTTCAGCTGTTGACCACATTCAGAACAACAAAAACATATGCTAGAAATTGTGCCTGACATAATTATTAGCTGCAGGATTCGGGCGGGGGCAGAAATGACCTTTTTATGAAAATACAGCACTGGCCACTGCATGCACGGACTTTTCACAGCAGACTGACCCAATCGAATGCTCCCAAATTATCAGAATGAACCCCCCTCCCAGCCTTGTATCATAGCATTTCCCTGGGTTTTGCAATGCGTACGTTACAGAAAAGACTTACTTGTGAAAGCATTGAAAAGTGTGTGTTTTTGTGTAAAAGGTTGTGCAATGGGACACAACAGCATGCAGTGCCGCAGAAGAGAACAGAAAAGACCTATAATTGACTGCTAGCAAGACCAAATGGAACAGAATTAGCTGCTCAGACCATCGACACTAGGAATGCTGATTCACTCTTACCCTGCATCCAGACATGAACTGGGTGTTTTGAGCTCAGGGCAAGCTCTTTACCTCTGTGAACATGGAACGGGGCTCAGCAGGACTCAGCATTCCACGTGGATGCAGCGGTAGAAGGGATGGGAAGCAGGACCCCCTCCAGAGACTCTGCTGAAACAACAGCTCCACTTGGCTCTTTGTCACCCTGAACGGTTTCCTTTCCAGCTCACCTTTTTAAGGCCCTTGGAACTTCAAGAACTGGTGTCCAAATTGGCTTGCTGAAAACTTTTCTCTCCCACCAATATGGTTGTATTTACAAAGAAGGCTGCATTTACATTTATGAAACAAGAGCAATTGGATCTCTTTGGTGGCCCTCTCTTTCTGGAGCTTCTTTCCCAGAGAACCTCTTTGCCATTTTCAGAAAATTAGCCGAAAGCTTCCTTGGTATTGTTTGCTCTTTAAATTGTTGATTTGGTAAATGATGCTATAGATTTTATATATGCAATTGCTGTCTTAAATTATTTTGAATGGTTTTTCAATGTTGTTATAGGCTCTTGGGGTCTGAGCATTTGCAGATGCAGAATAACGTTCCCCTGAGATACAATTCCTTCCACAGTATCAGCCATGAGCAGCTAAGGTACCTTGTCAAACTACTCGGTTTACATGCAGGAAAAAGACAGAAAGGGTGGTTTTGCAGGCAGCATCATGGATGTCTGTTCTGAAGCCATTTTTTTTTTTACACAAATAAATATAAAAACTTAGTCTGATATTATTCATTTCAATTATTTAGCCATCCAAATACTAATGGGAGGCGAAGATCCATTGCTGAATGGAAGACATCAATGGCCCGTAACAGAGAGGATTATTAGTTCGTTAGGGAACACATTGCATCTCATTTGCATATCAAAGCATAGGTTAGAACATCTTTCCTCTGCATGTCCGTGTTCAGGCAATGTTAATGGGAGCAGTGAATTTATTCAAAGTGGAGTATAATTCATAATAATCACCTCTAATGAGATTTCATTTTCACTCTAAAGAAATGGAGGCTACCGGGTGTATTTTACACATGAAGAAATAAGCACTGAATGAATTCTTTATTTAAGTAATAAGGATCAAACCTGTAGCATTTCCTGGGGATTAATTGCCAACTGCAAAATATGATGGCTCAAATGGGCAGGTATTGCTTTGTCAGACTAAGATCATGATAGCCTGCCATTGCTGATATGTTTGTATGGTGGGTCTAAAAGGCTGGTTCCCTTTTCTGTCCTTCTCCTTGGCTCCCTCATGTGTTTTTAGCTTTCTGTGTTACGGCCATGCTTATTTTGATTTTTGTAAGCTGTATTGAGTCCGGGTTGGGGGGGGGGAAGGCAGGATATAAATAAAAAAAATAAGAAAAAAGAAGGCCTCACTTAGAAGTAGAAGTTGCAGATGAGAGATGTTGCTAAAACTCCTCCACTGACTTACCCATCACACAGAATTATCAGATTGGGACATGGAGATTTATGACCCTGTTGACAAATTAATAGAAAATAGGCTGTAGAGCTGAAGTTGCCAGGCTGTGAATTGGAGATCTATACTATATCTTTAAACCCACCCACCCCCGGGCCGTGGGAGATGAGATGGGTCATGAGAAACAGCAGCTTTCTCCTCTCTGTCCCATCAGTTCCCCTTACCTGCCATGTTGTCCACTAAAGCAAGTGAAGGTGAGACCGGAAAATAGGACCAAGACAGGAAACAACCGCAAAAGTTGTAACTTCCCCACTGCAGTGGAGAATATATATATCCCAGTCACTCACTCTCATATATACACTTATTATCCTTTTCTATTTTTCTCAAAATTTAGTGGTTTCCTGGTGATAAACCTTCTCCCAAGATCCCAATTACGGGATTTCAGATCAAAGTCAGAATGGAGACAGAGGGGGGGCAGAGGGGGGATAGGGTTGTCCTCTTATAGTAGGGGTATTTAAAATGAGGGCCGTGATAGTGTCCTCTTTTTTGCTCTTCAAACTATGGTGTCAGGAAACCCCCCCTCCCCGCACTCGGTGGGATCGTGGGAGCGTTTGCAGTATAGGGAACCCCCTGTGCATTTCACTAGCTCGTCCTCCCCCTCCTCCGCCAGAAGCTACCATTCCTCCAGTGGGGAGGGGGAGTCAGAAGCAGGAAGGCGGTGCAGGGGCTCTGACAGGATCACAGAGCCTCAGCATCATGGGGTTAGCGAGGAATGGGGTCAGGTTCCCACACTCCAAAGGGGAGGACAGGAAGGACGTGGAAGGGGCAGGCGGGGGTTCAGGATCCCGCACCTTTTTTGCTGGAAAAAGAACCGGAAGGGGTCATTCCTGGACTCTGTGGAGTGAGGAGATGGACGTTGAACTTTTGCTCCACTGTAAATAGTTTTGCACAATAAAGAACTTAGCTTAGAAGTTCTGCGTTTGGCTGATTCTTCATGAGCAACCACTGAACGTCCTTACATATGGCAACCGGGGAGGTGGGGGGAGAGATACACCAACAGGTTGAAGTTAAAAGCTCGACAGTTATTGAGCAAGACATGTCACCTGATCCCATATCATTACTTGCCCTTTTGGAATATTGACAAATAAGGTTTCCAGAGATTATTCCTACTCCCATTTTTTTAAAAAAAATTATACCTTTCTTCACTCCCTTTCCTCTGCCAGAACATAGAGAGCAGGGACGGGCAAACATGTTACCTTTGTGGATTAAGTTACTTTCTATACAGACTTCCACCCCTGTCTTCACCTCTGCCCTGTTAAGCAAAAAGCATTGTGTAGACCAGTGTTTCCCAAACTTGGGTCTCTAGCTGCTTTTGGACTACGACTCCCATCATCCTTAGCTAGCAGTGGTCAGGGATGATAGGAGTTGTAGTCTAAAAGCAGCTGGAGACCCAAGTTTGGGAAACGCTGGTCTAGAGTTCCAAGCAGTTTTCAGCGATGAGCTTTAACTAATGACCATCAGCCTGGTCTTTTCAATCAGCTGTGTCTGTTCACTTTAGCCCTTCTGGACAACCTCAAAATGACCCAATGCATGTATTGTAACAACAGCTACAACAGATTGGATCAACGCACAAAATAGAGCCTATCCAACATAGAGCCTGCCCAAGTGACAAAAAAATAACTGCTTTAGAAGCCGATCAATCAGAGATTGCGTGTGACAGCTGTGTCGCATTACTCACCCAGGTAAAGGCTAGGAAACTGGTGGCAGACGGCAAAAGAAAATTAGCTGTCAGAATAATTATTTCGGGGATGGCAAATAATAAATAGCAGCTGTCGCCTGCAACACCTGACCAATTCCCGGAAGGTTGGGCTTCTATGCAGACTCTTTTGGGGTCACCTACATTTCCAGGTTATCATCACTGCACAATGGGCAGGAGTTGGAGAAATGATGGGGTGTGGAAATAGCATGCTGCAAACTGGGCACCCTGCTCATCAAGAACCAGGAGATCTTTCTCCTCTCTAGCCTAACGAATGCACCGAGTGTCAGTAGTTGCCTGCTGCAAATAACATTTTCCGTGAGATCTGGTGTAGCTGTTGTAAGGCATTAAAGTCACAGTCCTGCTCACCGTTTCTCCTTGATAATCAAGCACTGTGAATTAGATTACATGCAGGGCCAGGGAATATATATGAGCAACTGCCCAGGCTCACCTCCCCTGACATGCCATGGCCTCACACCAAAGGTTGCAGTACATCTGGAGTTTCATTAACAAAAGCAAATGGCTGCACTCCAGTTAAAGACAAGTGGTCAGGTTAATTGGGAGTATATTATACCTGCGCTCAAATGCCTGAACTGGCTCCCTCTCGCCTTCCAAGCTCAGCTAAGCAGCTGCAGTGACACTGAATCTGCAAGAATTGTGCTGCCATGGTCAGTTGCCTTGGAACTGCAGAAGTAAGGGGAAGGTCACTCTGGCATTGTTCCCCAGCCAGGATTAAGGATGGAGGAGAATTTTGTTTTCATTTGCATTTTATTGAGAAACTAGCTAGTTCACACTTCATGAACTAATACGTGAACTGAAACACAGCTATCCTGTGAAACTTGCACTTCTCTGAATTTTGCAATTCAGCCCAACAATATGTGCAATGATGCATTAATAAAGGGAGAAGTGTTCATTAAAATGCATACGTTACTTAAAATAACCTACAAAAAGGTGTTATGTTGGGGAAATTGCTTGAAAAAATGTGTTTATTTCGGGGGAGGGGGGACTGCCCTAAAATGCCAGCAATTTTTGGTGAGGATCTAAGAAGTAATAATAATAAATCACTACTGAAATGCATAGAACTAAATCTAAAATTTGAAGAATGAGAAATGTTTAGAATCCAAATTCACAGGACTAGTCAGGACTAAGGGTCACTGCAAAATTGCACTATATCCATCCCTAGAAAAAACAACAGCAAAGAAAAATCAGCTTGGGCCCAACGCAATGGGAATGTTTGTTGATAAGCCATCTCTTTGTTTTGTTGTTGTCAAACTAACCAACCTCCTCAACCTTTGTCCTCCACTCCCCTTACCTAGGTTTCTACCCCTCACTCAATTTCCAGGATGCAAGTACTGTCAGCTGCAATTGCTAAAGATCAAATTACCAACAGAAAAGAAGCCAGTGCTTTCTCCCGCTAAAATAGTGGACTCAGTTCTAGACATACGGATCTCTACTTAGCCAAAAGGGCAAGGTTCTTGTGCAAGAGGAAGACATCTATTGGTTTGGGGAAACTCCAAAGATTGCAGAAGTAAAAAACATAATAACCCGGAGGAACACACAGATATCACTGAACATGCTCAGTGGGCATGGAATGGAGAGGGGGGATAGAAAACTGGGTGAGAGAGGGGTTGGAATGGAAATTTCCTAGAGGAGGGCCTGGCTGGCTGGCTGGCTGGAACTCCTGAAGAGAAGCACTCCACACAGCAATATGTCACTGCACACCCCACTTGTAAATTCTTACTAAGAACCAGCTCTTCTTCACACCTAAAACAGAACAACCCCCTCCCACACCCTGGATAGGTGCGTACAGACAGAATCCAAAGTGGTTTGAACGAAAGTAACTAAAAAAGCATACTGCCAACGACCTGCTTTCTCGGGAGCAGCTCGCAACCTGTGTTCGAAAAACATCAATAGCATAATTACAGATAAGTGGCATGTCAAGACATTTAAAATGAATGTTGCGCCCTGAAAACTACACGTGCTATCTCCAGAGGGTGTTTTCTGCAGACAGTGGGTAAACAAAGCCATTAACAATCAATTCTTAAGATGCTTCTAAGTGGAAATGGGGAACTGTCTGAAAAGTTCTGTGGGCTACAGACATTCCCGGGAGCTGGAGACAGACAATAGTTTAAGAGAGTCAACAGTGGAAGGGCAAAGTGAAAACAGTTGACGCTCTTGGTCCAAGAGCTTTTGGGGGAGAGGCTGGAGGGTTTACCAGTGTCGGGGGGGGGGTTGATAGGTGAGGGTGGTAGGTGGAGTTTGTGAGCATGGGCACAGTTCTCTCTCTCTCTCTCTCTCTCTCTCTGTGTGTGTATACATACACAAACACACTTGGAAGAAGAAAATAACCTAAAAATGAGTGTAATATATTCTAAAGTAATGAAATCCTATGTACCTGGGGTAATTAAAGTTCCATAACATCTGTCGCCTTGCAGGAGGAAACAAAATCTAATTCTAACTCCTGAGGTTCTAAAACACTCATAAACCCCCTAATGGCACCCTTGTGGTACCGAAGGAGATGGAGAGAAGCATGCGGGCCCCTAGTAATCGAGATAGCAAAACTAACTGGAGCTGAGAGATGGGAATATTTCACTGGAGATGGCTGCGAGACATGCTTTTATATTAATTAATGGGCTGGCAGACATTCAGGCTGCATCTGTATTGACAAAAGTTAAAAGAAAAGTAAAACAGGAGAAATACCCCTGCGTTCTTTTAGAGCTTCACAACAATATGACAGCAGTTGAGTATTCTTCTCCCCGCCCCACTGTTCCCTAGTTCTCTGAGCAATGTCTAACTGGGGAACAAAATATGCTGCCTTATATCAGGTGAGACTGACTGTCCATCTCCACCAGAATTGTCTACACTGACTGACAGTGGCTCTCCATGGTCTCATGCAGATGGTCTTGCACATCACTGGACCCTTTAAAAAAACAACAACACCCAAACTGGTGATGTTGCCTTCTGTATACAAAACACTCTACCACTGACCTATGCTCCCTCCAAACATAAGCCAGGGGTATCTATTATGTACTGTTTAATACTGAACTTTCTAAGTTGTCCACAACAGGGATACAACATACAATGTTCAAATCAGTTAAAAGTCTTCGCTAGGTGCTGGGAATTAAGGGGCGGGTGGATGTGCCGACCAGGGGCACCGCCTTGGGCCAAAGATAGGGGAACCACAGTGTGTTGTGTGCATAATGTCACATGCACATCATGTGCTGTGTGCCTGTGATGTCACACTTGTATTGCACATCACGCCTACGTCGTCAGGAGGAGGCCTTGCCCAGTGCCACACAACTTCAATGGCCACAGCTCTTCCTCACTCAGGAGGAACCTGTCTTTGATGCTGTGCTTGGCTTGACTCAGCAGTTTGGCCTCCTCCGCCCCCTCAATATTAGGGGAGCTCTCCCTCTGCTAAGGAATATCGAGGGGGCTGGTGACACCTCCACCCCCTAGTTGGCACACTGACTGGTTTTTAGCCAGGAGAGAGTTCCACAGAGTTAGGTCCACAGTACTGAATACATAATGGGATGTGGGTGGCGCTGTGGTCTAAACCACTGAGCCTCTTGGGCTTGCCAATCAGAAGGTTGGAGGTTCGAATCCTCGCGTTGCTCTGTCCCAGCTCCTGTCAACCTAGCAGTTTGAAAGCACACCAGTGCAAGTAAATAAAACAGGTACTGCTGCAGCGGGAAGGTAAACAGCATTTCCGTTCACTCATGACCCGGAAAGCTGTCTGTAGACAAATGCCGGCTCCCTCGGCCTGAAAGCGAGGTGAGTGCTGCAACCCCATAGTTGCCTTTGACTGGACTTAACCGTCCAGGGGTTCTTTGCATGACTTCTGGTGGAGATGGGCTGTACATCTGAGCTATGGGATGCCACTAAAAGTGTGTTCCAAGATCATCAGACAGGGGCAAAGTAGGTGTTGAGCAGTTCTGCCTTCTCTGTCAACCAGTAGCATTTCTCCATCTTCTCCACTACTTCCCTGTTCTTCCCTTTGCTTCGAACATAGGTGAAGAAAACTTTTCAAATTATTTTTAATCTCCTATGCGAGCCTGAGCAAATTCTGAACTTTGGCCCACCTGCAGCTGTTGGGTTCTTCTGTACACTCTTCCTTCAGGATTTTCCTTTTTTCCCTATTTCTGATACACGCTCTTATTAAATTTCATCTCATCTGTAAGCCTGCTGGATCAGGTCTGGATCAGTCCAGCATCCTGTTCTTACACTGGCCAACCAGATGCCTGTACTCCCCTTTACAATTTGCTTGTAAGTTGCTTGGCAATAATAATAATAATGTTTATCACTCACTTTTTACAACAAGTCTTAAAGCCACCTGGGGAAAATAAAGTACAACACACACAGAGAACTTAAAACCAGAAAACGATTAAAACGAAAATTATATTAAATGCTTAAGCAGCATTTTCCTAAGATACAAAGGCGGCAACATCAATTAACCCAAGGCCTGGGTAAATGGAAAGGTCTTAGCCTGGTGCCTAAGAACTGACAAAATGTGCACATTAGGCAAAACTGAATACAAACAAATGTATAGTTAAGAGAAATTTGCACTCAAATGCTTATAAATTTTCATGAGGCTAAAACAACAACTGCAGCCCTGCAAACTGAGGTGGAACTGTGGAAAACTGAATGTAAGATCGGAAAAATGGGAAACGGAGAGAAAAGAAAGTGGTCAGTATTGGCCATTCACACTGAGGTCCAGCTCTGAGGGCCTTCTGGCGGTTCCCTCACTGTGAGAAGTGAGGTTACAGGGAACCAGGCAGAGGGCCTTCTCGGTAGTGGTGCCTGCCCTGTGGAACGCCCTCCCATCAGATGTCAAGGAAATAAACAACTATCTGACTTTTAGAAGACATCTGAAGGCAACCCTGTTTAAGGAAGTTTTTAATGTTTGATGTTTTATTGTGTTTTTAATATTTTGTTGGGAGCTGCCAAGAGTGGCTGGGGAGGCCCGGCCAGATGCGCAGGGTATAAGAAGTAAGTAAGCAAGCAAGCAAGCAAGCAAATAAATAAATAAACAAATAAATAAATAATTGCTATTGAACTTTCTGCATCTGGGCCATTCCATGAAAAATGAGCCTGATAAGAATGCTAGATGAGCACTGGACTTTGGTGAGGAAGATTCCAAACGTGCGGTCTAACCATTTTTTTAAAGCTAAAGACAAAAGAAGTTTAGTTTATGGACCTTCTTTCCAAAAGTCCACCCACGTAGTTTAAAGTTTTCTGATGATTGTCCCACCCGTGACAGCATTTTTTCCTTAATTTTGTATCATTAAATTTCTTAAACTTAATTTCTGACTGCATAGTTGTAACCAATAAACATTGATTTAAACAGTTTATCATTGATTCACCTCCCAACTCACAGAGTTTTTCCATAAATCAAACTTATCTCAAGCTCCATGTCCCTTTTTTGTCCCACCCGTGACAATATTTAAAAATTTAATAAAATTGTCAAAAATATCCATAAAAATAATTTAAAAAATTGTAAAATGTTCAGTATCTTATTAAGAACATAGTTTAAATTTTGGTTGTTAATTTTTATGTATATTTACATTGTTACACATGTGTGAATACCAAAAAGCATGGTCCAAGTGTCCCACCCGTGACAATGGAATGGCCCATCTGCTAACCATCTTGCTTAGCTTCCAATCATCCATGGACATTAACCTTCCTGCTTACCCAACTTGAATGTGCAGAAGATGAGTTCAAAAGTGGACACACAAGTCCACTCCAGCTTCCTGATCTGTTTTGTTTCATCCTAAATGGGAATGAGTGCGTCACAGAGAGCTGTGTCTACTTTGATAGTGCTCTGTACAAAAAAATGATGAACTCCAGACTGGCCATTCAAACTGCTATATGCCCTTCTCTCTCTTGGGGAACCTAGTGTGTGAATCCCCTTCCCAAACGTATCCTTAACAGAGCACCTTTCCCTTTCTTACAGTATCTTGGGCAGAGAGCAAGCCATCCTCTCTGACATGCACGCATGCTGCTATCACTTCCTCCCTCAAATGAACCGAAGCCTGTCAAGATGTAGCGGACTCCCCAACCAACCTCCTCCTCCCAAGGGAACCGAGGGAACTCATAAAAACCTTAAGCACCCAGCAATAGGCAGTTAAAAGAGGAGCATCTCCTTAATGTTCTCAAGGACTAGACGCGCATTAATGAACTCCAGCATGTTCCAGGACTCTTTTCTGGGTATACAAGTACTTTGTCAGAGCTGTGCAATATAAAATAACCTTCCTCAAAGATTTGCAAGAGACTGGGGACTCACCAAATACAAATCTTGCAGCAGAATAAATCTGCATTCTCTCCTACACCATGGCACACTAACACTCTTTAAGCAGTTTTATTCATCAGCTGCCAGCTGCCCTGTTCCTGGCATGAGCCCTAATTAGCAAACCAGATATTTACGGCCTTAATAGCTCCAAAAAGCACTCACCTATCACCATTTTTTAAAAATCTGACATCGTTCATCTGCTGTTGCATATGCAAGTTTAGATTTGCTTGTGCTCTCTTGCTACCTTTGCTATCAAACATGAGCCCGTATTGATTAAGTTGGGAGACTCCTCCTGATCAGGCTCCAAATCGGGTTCTGATTACCTTGCTGCTTTCCCCCAAACCTCAAAGATAAACCTATACTGCACTCCTAATGATGTCACTGGGTCCAATTCTCCTCAGCCCCTCTCCAAACCCTCCCTCCCTCTTACCAACCTGCTTCCTTCCCTGTCGTGGCCTATGGTCCAAGGATCTTGCAGTGAGCAGCAGAAGAGATATACAAGTTCAGGCTATTTCTTCCAGTTTTGGGAATAAGCAAGGGTCTTTAATTAATGCCCACAGCACTTAGAAAGCCATAAGAGGGTTAAAGGGGAAAGAAAGCTGGGTGGTGTTCCTAAGGTATCTTTTTCAGTTTCTCTTTTCACCTTTCCTGCTTCCTTTTGTTGTATCCAGCAATGTTTGATGATGTTGTGTAAAATATCCCTTTTGAAGTTCACAGCCATGCCTTCCTTCCTTTTGTGAAACAGAAACCTTCTCTGCAACACTGGCATCTTATAAAGCGCCCCCCCCCCCGATGTTAGAATACGGCCCTGCCAACATCCTCTGACTCAGAGGATGAGCCCCCTGCAATACCAGGGAATCTTTTTTGTGTGTTTTTATTACCTAAGCCGCACTTCTCAAACCAAAAAGCAAAGCAAACACACAATCAACCATTGAAATTTGTGCATCTCTGAATTTTGCAATGCACTTCACTAAGCAACTAGAAGTTCAAGTACTGGTGGAAAATAACGTGCAGAATTGAATTAGATGTTGGGGGGAAATTGTTTGCAAAAATCACATGTTTCTGCAATATCAACCATCTTGGGCCGTATGAGCAGCAGGGGAGGCCCTGTTGGGGATGCCGCCACAAGGTGGTGATGGGGCCTTCTCAGCAGTAGTCTTCCATTTGTGGAATGCCTTCCCGGGTGAGGTTTATCTGTCTACCTCAATATCAGAATTTAGAATAAATATGGAAATATTCCTGTTTACCCAGGCATTGCATGTCTGAAAATTCTGTCCCTGGTAACCCTAAAAGTATTAGTTTGAGGGTCAGTGATTGCCTTTAGGAGTTTTAAAACTGTTTTTGGAAGGTTTTTAAAATCAGATTTAGAAGTTTTAATAGTATTCATATTGATATATTTGCCACCTTGAATTTATTTAAAGGAAGATCTAGGGTATAACTCTAATAAATAACTTATTAATATTATTGTTTTATAATTTTAATTAACATAGTTAAAACTGCATACAAACGTGTTCATATTAGAGCCTACATTGATCGCGTTCTAATTCTCCCCAAGTTCTTTAACAAAGTTCTTAAATTAATTAATATTCTGTTTGAGCACAGTCTTAGAAGGGAAATTATCTCTGAAAGGTTCGTGAAATTATTTCATGATATAAACTAAAGTGATTGCTGTTTCTTTCTCCATAAATATTTCTATTTATAAACATCCCTGGTGATTGTTCAGAAGCTTTAACAGACAGAAGAAGATGTTATACAGTATTCCATATTTCTCATTTTTGTATGGTTCTATTTTAGCATAAAGTTCAGCCTGCTAATTGCTGAAAGCTGCCCTGAGTCTTTGCACGTGCATAAGAAGGATGGAATATTTTATTTATTAAACTTTTAAACCACCCTTCATCTGGAATGATCCCAGGGTAGTTTACAGAAGATTTTAAAACTAAACATTAACAGTATGAGCTCAACATTGTAATAACCAGGATTAAAACCAGCAGCTGGCAAAAAAATCCTGCTTTGTAAACCTCTGTGGTTTAACTCACAGCGCCACCCATTAAAGAGGTCTTAATTGGGAGATAATAATAATAATAATAATAATAATAATAATAATAATAATAATAATAATTTATTTATACCCTGCCCATCTGGCTGAGTTTCCCCAGCCACTCTGGGCAGCTTCCAACAGAATGTTAAAATACAATAATCTATTAAACATTAAAAGCTTCAGATGTCTCCTAAAAGTCTGGTAGTTGGTTTTCTCTTTGACATCTGGTGGGAGGGTGTACCACAGGGCAGGTGCCACTACTGAGAAGGCCCTCTGCCTGGTTCCCTGTAACTTGGCTTCTCGCAGCAAGGGAACCGCCAGAAGGCCCTCGGCACTGGACCTCAGTGTCCGGGCAGAACGATGGGGACCTTCTGTGATGAAGACAGAATCTGAGATTACTGGTGTGTGATAGTGATTGTCCCAGCCAATAGGGACAACTGGAGGTTATGCACCTAGGCAAATCAGAGGCATAATCACAGTTCAATGACACATTCCAGCCAGGTGTTCCATTTCAAGGATGGAATGGAACAGGGCCAGCAAGGGACATCAAGGAGGGGGCCAGAGAGAAAGGCCTGGGGAGCTGCATTTGGCACCACCCTGAACAGAGGTTGTCCAGCCTGCAACCAGTAGTAGCTGGTTTTGTGGTTTAAGGGCAGGATTGCACAGATGCACTGGAAAGCCAAGATGGTGCTGCTGTCAATGTGCCTGTGCAGTCCCAATCTTGCCAGCACCCAGAACCATCCATACAAGCCCCAGCATCATCAGTGTCAGGAGACCAGCTCTGCTGTTACATTGCTCCAGTTGTCGCTGCCTACAACTACAGCTCCATATTTTGCAGTGAGCTATTGAGTATGTTCAATACTCCCAAGTGCTCCACATTTTAAATCTTTTGTTGCCGAAACAAATGTGACAAGGACCTCAGCATGATCGTTCTTCACAATCCACGGGTGTCCTCTGCAGCATAGTATTCAGTCCTCACCTCCCACGCAACAAGCTAAGTTGAAACAATGGCCCGTTAGCTTTCAGAAGCTAGAAATCGTAGGGGAAAGTCACGCCAGTTACTACACCTGTAATGGAAGCTTATATAACACCAAGCATTTTGTTGTATAATGCTCAGACGTTGACATACAAAGTAATTCAGCGCATGGTACTTGTGAGAATGTAAGTGGAGGGAGAAGATTGTGTTAAATAAAGAAGTTCTGAAACGGTGCCCTTTGCAGAACAGGGGCTCAAATTCTCCATGGAAACTTGCATCATAGAGAGAATGAAATGGTACATTGGTACAAGTCAATCTACCCCCCCCCCATATTACCTGAGCTTGGAGAAAGAATAGAGTATAAGGAACTTACTATGCTGAGCACAATTCAGTTTTAATTTCCAGAAGCCCATCATACCATAACAATAAAGATTTAGTAGCAGAGCTAAAGCAATGTACACATCCCTGAAGTGCTAAGTGAAAGGTTACATGCTGTCAGGAGCAGGTGTCAGGAGTAAATCACATGGAATAAGTGAAGTTAACTCTTTTATTAAAAGAAACAAGGCAGCTCAGGAGGCTAGGCATAGAGAGCACAACAACTCTTCCTGGTAGAACTTGCCGTTATGAGGCAGAACTTGCCCCTTATCGCAGCTGCCTAAACTTCCTCCTCCCCATGGGTGCTTCCCAAGCAATCTGAAACTACGCCGGCTTGGCTGTCTTTGCACTTCCCGCTTCATACCTCTCCTGGTCCTAGGACACCAGGGAAGAGGGGAGCTTATACCTAAGGGACCGCCTCTCCTGGTATGTCCCAGGTAGGACCTTAAGGTCCTCAAATAATAATTTGTTGGAGGTCCCGAGCCACAAGGATGCCAGGTTGGCTTCAACTAGGGCCAGGGCCTTCTCAGTACTGGTCCCGACTTGGTGGAACAGTCTGGCACAAGAGACCAGGGCCCTGCGGGATTTGGCATCTTTCCACAGGGCCTGCAAGGCGGAGCTGTTCCACCTAGCCTTTGGGTTGGTTTCAGTTTAGCCCTGATGTTTCGTTCTTTTGGTGTGATTGGTGGGCTACTTAAAAATGAGGCTGCAGTTTAGGTTTAATTTTAAATTGTATTTTAATCTGTATTTTAATGAATTGTTTTATGTTTTTGTTGTGATTTTATTGGTGTTAGCTGCCCTGAGCCCAGTTTGGCGGGGAAGGGCGGGGTATAAATAAAATTTATTATTGTTATTATTGTTATTATTATTGCAGCAGGAGTATGAGACTTCCTGGCTTCTTCATCAGCCTGACTCACCTCTGCCTCTTGGCCTCCCTCCTCCTCTGCTTCAGCTTCTACCTCTGGTACTGTACTGCTCTCTGCCACAGACTCTTCCTGCTCACTAAACCATTACCTCTTCAGCTTCTGACACCTCTTCCTCCCAGTCTGCTCTTTCTTCTCCCTCTGACTATGCATCATCATCCCACCACCAACCCCCAGGCTCTGAGCCTTCTTCCTTTTGGGTTCCCCAGCTGATTCCCCACACCATTCCTCTGTGTCCAGCCAGTCCATGACATGTACATACACAGAAAATTAAAGAGGAACTAGGGAACGAGTAGGGGTTCTACATACTCCAATGAGGAAATAAAATTGAGGATATGATTTGGTCATTACCCTCAGACACTCCTCGGACACCCCTTAAATGTTTTCACCTGTCTAGAATTTGTCCTTTAACTCTTGCTTGCCTTGATGTAGGATAGAAAGGAGTGTGTGTGTGTGTGTGTGTGTGTTAGTAAACTACCTTTGCTTATGTTCCCTCCACAACTAGCATTTGGCCTACAGAAAAGAACATGGTCCTCAAGCTGAACATGTCCCCCCACCCCTGCTTTTTGAAGATAGACTCAGCATATAGTCAATTCCACCCTAATTTAATCAAGAATTTGCAGTGGGGGGCATTCTAATGGTTTTTTTCTATATAGGAAAACACTGGGTTTTCTTGAAGACCAGTTCAGAGATGGATTTGCAACAAGCATTCGCCTTCAAATCCTGAGCCAGTCTGTCTAGAATGACAAAATGAAATGAGTTGATATAGGGCACATGTCTAAACAACGACTAACAAAGGGCTGTCGCGCCTTTAGGTTGACAGAACATCACTGTCAGAGCGGGGGCTGCATAAAATGCTCCCTGCTGATTAAGCAGGACTCAATAAGCACCTTAGAACCAATTATGCATTTTGAGAGGAAATCAAAGCGGATAATGCTTAGTTTCAGGGCTGACCAATGGGCAAGCTAAGGAAGCAACTCACCATGCGCCAAAAATGTTATTACTGCCAGTGACTGGGAGGAAGGCTTCAGTGCTTTGACCCAGGGGTTGGTAGTTCAGGGGTAGAGCATAGGCTATGCATGCAGAAGGTCACAAATCTCCAGGTCAGGCTGGGGAGGAACTCCTCTTTGAAATCATGGAGAGCCACAGCCAGTTGGTGTTAAGCGGGGGCAATGGACACTTTTGGTTCCAAGAGCCAGATCTTCATCTGTTCCCATCCTGTGGCCCACCTTTGGCAGGTGGGTGGGGCAAACCACCTGTCAATCATGTGACACCATCATGATGTCACACGATTGACAGGTGGCTTGTCCCCCCCCCTCATCCAAATTTGTTGCGCAAGGTTCCCAAATGCCCAAAGTCAGCTGTCTGTAAGGCGCTTGGGAACTGGTGCGCAAGGGACATTTCTACTTGGTGCTTCCCAAAGCTGAGCAAACAGGCTGGCAAAGCATTTCTTTCTCCCCTCCCTTATGCAGCAATGCCTAGCCCACCCCCCACCCCCGTAACGCTGAGGATGCCTGTTCCCAGCAGCAATCAGGTGTGCACAGCAAAGCTGATCAGGATTTCAACCCCGCTTCTCAGCTGTCAAGTGAGGGGGTTAAATCCTGCTGCTTTAGCTGCAGGCACTTGTTCCCTCCTGGGATCCGGCATCCACAGCCAACACAGCTCATCAGCTGACATCACAAGTGGCATCAGTAGGCTCGTTTCTGCACATGCTCAGAGACCTCTCCCTTATCCTTCATCCAAGCAAGCAAGAAGCATTATCGAAATTCAAGGACACACTTCAGGCAGGCAAAAGCATTCAAAGACATTGTGAAATGAGGTTGGTGTGGAGCTGGGCTGCCTGAGGAGAGGAGAGATATGGATGAGGAGGGGAGTGTGGTCTGAGGAGAGTCCCTAGGGCACTAGATAGACCTGAGATCCCTGGCCCTGTTCTTCTGAATGCGTGGAAGCTGGAGGAGGCAGGTACAACGCTGCACCCCTTTTGTGCACCCTGTCACTCTGGATTCTGATGGTGAGAAGAGAGCTTGTGTTTTGTATTACCAGGCTTGCATCTTTCGTAAATGGAAATGCATTCACCGGTCTTCTGTTGATGTGTTGTAAATACATTTTTCCAGACTGATTTCAGCCATAGCTGGTCATCACCTTCTCACCTGCCAGGGCAAACGACAGGGGGCCTCACTTTCAGCTTGCATTGCCCAGTAACATAACAGCCTCTAATATTAATCAGCTGTCAAGACAACTGTTTACTAGGCTAGGATAATAATCGAAGGAAATAACTTGATAGCAGTACAAACAGGAAGGCTGATACTCCTGGGTGCTGGTTTTGGAATACAAATATAGCATTAAAGTTTAATTAGAACAGAAGGGAAATTCAGCAGTCTTGGTTTCTGCCTGTAGCAGCAGCAAGGCAGCCAAACTACAGGAGACCATGATGTGGCAGTTTCCATTTACAGTGTAGTCGACCATGGAGAGATCAAATACATCCATAATCCCTCGCAGCTGCAGTCAACATGCAAAGGGGGGGGGGGAATGTGCCTCATTCCAAGCAGCTATAAATTGAACAATTCATTTATTTGGCCTGCCTGGTGTAGGTAAACATTTAACAGCATCACCAAGTGCCGAAGACCTGGCTTGATGCTCCAGAAAGGCTAACTCAATTTTCATACTTTGTTGAGAAATGTCATTTTCTTCTAGCAGGCCTCTCAGGCAATTGCTCGTTTCAAGCTCTCTGTCTCTCTCTCTCTCTCTCTCCCTCGGAAAGCAAATCATCTTTCCCACCACCTTGTCCCTTTAAGCACTGTACTCTTTTCGATATTAAAAGGGGATAAGCTAATCCCGACAAAATGCCCTGGAGAAGATTTATTATGACTACATTCTCTTTGCCTTCCATGAATGAAAAAGATTGCTTCAGGAGCGATGACATTAATATGCAACATTCTCTCTCTATGACCGAACACCAAAAGGCATGAAGAGGTTTTCGCCTTTATTTCTTTTATTCCAAAGCTAATTTACTCTGCACATTATGTGGCTCTTAAGAGCTGTCAATCAAGATTCCCATTCTCCTTGCTAACTGGAATTCTATGACTAGCCTTCATTTTTTTCTTCTTCAAAGTAAAGCAGTGCATGTACTGTTCTCTACAGTTTAGGTAAGGGATCAGGAACTTGGTAGTCCAACCACCTCTGGAAGAGCACAACTCTCCATCACCCACAACAACCATGGTCAATAGACAGGGATGAAGGGAGTTCAGTAACATCTGGAGGGTAACAGATTCCCCATCGCAGTCTTGTTCACTTGCACCATATTTGGCTGTGGCCCCATCAGGTCATAGAGGAGCCTTTTGAGAATGTACCTGAGCCCAGATTTCAATTGTGCTTTCTCCATCCTAAGGCTGCTCATTTCTAAACAGCGAGGAGAGACAGAGATTCTGGTGGGTCTCAACTGGAAGCGCTTTAGAAAGCAAATAGCAAAGGCCCAGCATCCTGCTTCAGTCCTTAGGAGACAAGAGTCAGAACCAAACCTCTCATTCTATTGTTGGAGGCCGCCCAGAGTGGCTGGGGAGACCCGGCCAGATGGGCGGGGTATAAATAATAAATTATTATTATTATTATATTATATATTCCTAATAAACTGGGCGAAGGTATTGCTCTGATATTTCTTTCTGGCCATAGGCTATGTAGGACTTTATAGGTGACATTTAGCACCCTGAATAGTGGCAGAAGAGGTATTTGATTCAGTTAACATTAAAAAAAAAAAACTGACCGAATTTCACAGTTTCTGAAACAAGACAAGAACTGAAAAAAGTGTCATCCTTCAAAATCTGCACTTCTCTGACTTTTGCAATGCATTTTTCCAACAAAGTAATGTCTACAAAAAAGCATATACTAGGGAAAGTGCATAAAATGCACATTTAAGTGAAAATAGCATACAAAATTCATAATGGGGGGTTGTTTGCAAAAATGTATGTATTAGGCAAAGTTGCATGTGTATATATTAAGATCAATTCCCACTGAAATACTGGCAAAGTTTCCTGGGGACTTGCTTTTTTAATAATAATAATAATAATAATAATCAGAAGCTAATGTGGAAATGTGGAGAAATGAAAATTCAAAAAGCAAGAAACTGAAATTGACAAATCCCTAACCCTGAATCATGCAGGCAATGCACATGAATTTCCAAAGGCGCCACATGCTCATTCTGGTCAACTCTCTCACCTGAAGTGACCTTGCCCTTCCTGATTGCGTTGGGAGCTTTCAGAATCGTAGCACACCTGGGTAGAGCAGAGCTTGACCTTGAAGCCAGGTGCATGGTGAAGCAGCCACACATCTCTTTCAACATGTGACGAGCTGTAACATGTACACCCACTTCCTGGCATTCGTGTTTAATGATATTACCTGACCTTCAACCATTTGTGGTTTCATTCTAAGTACAAATGGAGTGGAGGTGGAAGCAAAATTCTCTTTTGAGATACAGGTGCGTAGCCGTGTTGGTCTGCCATAGTCGAAACAAAATAGAAAATTCTTTCCAGTAGCACCTTAGAGACCAACTGAGTTTGTTCTTGGTATGAGCTTTTGTGTGCATGCACATTTCTCACACGAAAGCTCATACCAAGAACAAACTCAGTTGGTCTCTAAGGTGCTACTGGAAATAATTTTCTATTTTGTTTCTCTTTTGAGAAACATGCTTCTTCTTCAATAATAAAAATAAATAACATGTTTCAAGCTGAATGACCCACTCCACCCCTATCTTTTGATTCAGAATGTTTCCAGAAATAGAAATTCACTTTCAAGAGCAGATAGATGATCTAAATCTGAAACGGGTCTCTGGCTTGTGCGCTGTGTGTTGAACCTGACCTTGCATTTCTTGGAGAGCAATGTCTTCCTTCAACTGCTTTTATGCACAGAGTCAAAAGCCATGGGGGGAAATGGATTACAAGATAAACATTCAAAGAGGAGAAGTGACTAGAATAAGAAAAAGAACCGGCATGTTTGCAATTGCAGGCAATCAGCTCCATTTGTGACCTTCGGCAAATGTTCTGAGCTCTACTATTCATACATCCAAACTGTTGCTTCATTTATCACAGTGAATGGGGGTGGGGTGGGGTTCAATTATATTTTTCACCAGAGTCAAGGAGGCAACCGATCTTTCAAGGAAACTTGCTGAACTACAGCATTATTCAGTAGTTCTTATTGAGAATATTATTATTAAACAATGCATAATTTGTGTGTCATTTGGAGGCAATCCCATACATGCTTACCTAAGAGTAAGCTCCATAGAACACAGTGGGGCTTATCGCCAAGTAGACATACTTGGAATTTCTATGTGAAGTAGGTTAAGCTAACCATTATCTTCTTCATGCCTAAGCAAGAATTCAGACCAGAAACCCCTCATGTCTCAACCCAGTATTCTGCACAATACACCACCAAGGCTGTCAGCTGGGTCAGTAGGAATATTTATTGTTTGCAACATGGGAAGTGGGTTCCACTGACTTGTTCATGCCAAGCTGAAAGCCCATGGGGGGCAGAGCAAGGCTGCAAGGGGACTGATCTGCAGGAGAAGCTGCCCAGCGACAGAAGGAAGGTATCAAGGCTTAAGTATGTAGCTTGGGCATGGCTTGGCTGCTCAGGACCAAGGAAAGCTCCCAGAAACAGCAGGCGTTGGTTTGATAATACTCAGACTTCATCTGAGCTCCTAAACAGTGGAGTAGGCAGCTGAGTCTTCTAGACTTACCCCTCTGTTGAATACGAGCAAGTCTTGAAACTGTGAACTTTAATGCATTTCCAGGTGGCCTGTTTATTGAGCATTCATTCTGATTTGTTTGCAGGGGAGATAAGATGAGGTTGGCTACTTAATGAGCATCCATTCTGATATGTTTGCAGAGAGAATGTTGATGTTGTGTCAAATCATGCGTTATCCCACACTTTCCCCCTCACAGAACTACAAGTTCCAGAATTCCTTAGGAGGAAGGATTGCTTGATAGACCACTCTCTGTGAGGAGACTAGGGCTTTCCCAAGAACTCTTAGCACCCTTGACAAATGACAGCTCCCAAGATTATTTGGGGGAAAGCCATGACTGTCTAAAGTGGCATGATACTGCTTTAAAATGTATTGTGCAGGTGTTGCCTAAAACTTTCACCTGAAGTTTTGCTCAGTCGACAAAAAAGTATAAATACCTTATAGGTACAAGTAAGTTTCCCCTTCCTGCCATGAAAAAGTAGCAGCTTTTGGGGGGGGGGGGAATTAAATGAGGAAATGGTACAGAGGGGAGATGCTTAAACCCCTTCCCTGAACACAAGCACCCCATCCTCCAGGAGGCAGAGGATCCATATTACAACTTTCCTGCATCATGCTTCATTGATCCCTGAGGGTGCAATCTGATGTACAGTTGCCTGTCAGTAAGTCCCACAGTACACAGTGGAACTTTCATATACATTCTCATTATATATATATGACTGCAAGAAAGCTTGTTTTCTGTGCCCTCCTATAATTAGGGCTGCTAGGGATTTCCCCATCTATCCAGCTCCATTTTGATTCATGTAATTAATGTAATTATCACATTAATTTCTATTTTACAGATCCATTAGAAGTTTTAAATTATTTTAATTAAAACTCAGCTGAACTCTGGTGGTTGTTCCCCATTAACTCCTAACAGATGTCTTAAATGGACTTGTCTGCTAATGAATTTTTTACGCAAATTAGATTAGATGGAAAGTGCATGTTTTGCCAAAATGAGGCGCTTGTAAAACCTGCTTTGTACCTAAAAGGCAGGCTCCTCGCATAAGGACATCTGGTGAACTGCAGATTAATTTTAGGAGCAGATTATGCACTTTTAATCAACAGTGGGCTCAAGTCACCAATGCAACATTCGGATATGGCATTTAAGTACCATAACAATCACAGCTCTTTGGAACTGAACATCCCTTCAGAGGCTTTGTCGCACAATTTTTATGCTCCCATCCAAATTTAAGCCTGTGGGGCTTTTTAATGCTACTGTAAACTGAATGTGAATTGTACCGAGTCCAAGATTACTCTGCTTCCCGGGGTTTGGATTTTTAACCATTTCACGGGGGGCTCTTAGAAACCTACATAGGTAAGAACTGCAAGGTATCATAGATGGAAGCTGAAGCTATTAAGTAAACATTGCACGACGAGATTTTGAAAAAATATGGCCATTATACATTGTCAAAGAAAATGATTGATTCTTCAAAAGTGGGAATTATTAGACCAAGGCCTGGTTCACATACATCCATCACACATATGATGCATAGTTAGAATTCATGCCTACAAGAGGCAGTGATGGTCAGCACAGTGCAAAAACACTGGCAGAGCTGACCCAGGGCTCCCAATGGTCCGTTTGCACCACACCAGCTTGGGCACCTCCGCTCTCTGATGCAGTATGTTAGAGATTTCAGAGTTGCCTATGTGCAGAATTGCAGCTGTCTATCTCCAAGCAATCAAACAATTAACTAGTTGGCAGAAAGCCCAGATCTGCTCTCTCTCAGACCCTTAGCAACGACCTGTGATTGGTCAATTAGTTCCTGATAAGGTGAGCTCTGTGTAAGAGTAGTGTGGTTAGTGTGTGATGCAGGTGTTGGTGTGAGAAAGTGGTCAGTATAGAGAGAGAGAGACAGAGAGAGAAAAGATTTTATGTTTTGTTTCTTTTATTTTGTAAAGTCTGTAAATAGTAACTTATGGATACTAGTTGCTTCAATAAATACTGTATATAGTTATCCAGTGAGTTGCTGAGTTCCTGCATTGTGGTGTACAGTCAATTACACAACAGCCAGAAACTTCCAGAAAAGTCTGCGTCTAACTCTGCGGTGTCCAGGAATATGTTATACTCATGACACTAAATCTTAAGAATTCAGTGCTGGCACTGGGCAAGGGATTTGGGACATAATACCGTATTGGGCCGAATATAAGGCGCACCCTTAAAATTGGGGGGGGGGGAGAGAAAAAATACCCGAGTACAAGCCGCTCCATTTCTTGCTGCTCCTGGGTGGATGGGGGGGGGGCTGAATACGTTGCCGGTGGCCTTTCCCATTTCTTGCTCTCTCCCTTCCCAGCCTTGGGGGAGAGGACAGGGGACTACGTGTGTGGTGGGCACTGCTTTACCACACTCCTGGCACTGTTTGCCCCACGCTCCTGGGGGCAATCATGAATATAAGCTGCACTTTAAGTTTTCATGGTCGGAATTTGGGGGGAAAGTGCAGCTTATATTCAGGGAAATACAGTATTCAACTTTCTGATTGGGAAAGGTTATGGAAAACAGATTTAAATTTTTGGGCATGTTGTACACTGAAAGAGAATTATATGAAAATGATGTATAAGTGGTATCTGGCTCCTACTAAATTAGCAAAAATGTATAAGACAAGTACAAATATTTGTTGGAAATGTAAAGAATAAGAAGGTACCTTTTATCATATGTGGTGGAAGTGTAAGGTAACAAAAGCATTCTGGGAACTGATAATTAACAAATTGAAAAAAAAAATGTTTAAAATAACCTTTATAAAGAAACCAGAAGCATTTTTTAATTAGGAATTGTAGATACCGAGATTCCAAAGGAACAGAAAAGACTTTTTATGTATGCAATGACGGCCGCACAGATGCTACAGGCCCAGAGATGGAAAGAAGATAAAGTCCCTACCTGAGAAGAATGGCAAACTAATCTGTTGGACTATGCCAAAATGGCAAAACTGACCGGAAGGCTGATGAACCAAGAAGACCAAAGTTTTAAGAAAGAATGGGAAAGATTTATAAATTATTTATAAAATTATAAAATTATTTATTTATAAAATTATAAATTATTTAAGAGACCACTGTAAGCAAATGAAAACATTAGCAGGATTTTAACAACACTTGTAAGGTAACGAATACATCAGATAATACAGAGAGATTTAAAATATGTATGATGAAATAATATGCAGTTGGAAAAGATGGCAATAGAACCCATGGAAAGGATGGAGGGAAGTCTTAAGATTCAGAAAAAAATTCTAAACCTGAGCATGTCTTTGATATTGTTATAATTTTACACTTGTAAAATTGTTATATTGTTATAATTTTACACATGAGAGCACAAGGAGAAGGGGACAACAGAAGACGAGATGGTTGGACGGTGTTCTTGAGGCTACCAACTTGAGTCTGACCAAACTGCAGGATGCAGTGAAAGACAGGCGTGCCTGGCGTGCTCTGGTCCATGGGGTCACGAAGAGTCAGACACGACTGAATGACAACAAAAACAAAAATCAAATAAAAAATGCTTACAAACAGTACGCAGTGGTGGCATGGGGAAGTGAGCACTGCTGCCCACCCCACAATCCACTACTAATTACAGAGCAGAGAAGTAAAATGGTTGCTAACATGTGCGTGAGCCACACCTACATTAGATTCCTCCTTCACACCAGCAGCCAGTGTGGTGTAGTGGTAGTGATTAAGAGCGGTAGACTCGTAATCTGGGGAACCGGGTTCGCCTCTCCGCTCCTCCACATGCAGCTGCTGGGTGACCTTGGGCTAGTCATGCTTCTTTGAAGTCTCTCAGCCCCACTCACCTCACAGAGTGTTTGTTGTGGGGGAGGAAGGGAAAGGAGAATGTTAGCCACTTCGAGACTCCTTAGGGTAGCGATAAAATGGGATATCAAATCCAAACTACTCCTACTCCTACTCCTACTCCTACTCCTACTCCTACTCCTCCTCCTCCTCCTCCTCCTCCTCCTCCTCCTCCTCCTCCTCCTCTTCTTCTTCTTCTTCTTCTTCAGCTCTTTTCTTAACCAACTGCAAAAACTCTGTATGAACATTCGTCCTGGAAGTATTTTAGAAATGGCCACAAGAATGCATTGTTGTGTGGTGGTGGCACCACTGCCCGTCTCCTCCAAGCTCTAAAATTGAGACACTGCCTATCCAGACACATTGGGAAACCGCCCATTTCAGTCAACAACGAAGCCGCGAGTGGGAAACGCCTGCTAGTCCATGATAGTCAAACAATGGTTGCATTATGAAACTTTGGGGCGCTGAATGTTGGTCAATCTCTTTGGCTGGATGCTTGACCTTCAAAGCTGGCACATGGACAAAATGCAAACAACCTCAAAGAGGGATACACGACTATAAGACAACCCAGGACACTACGAATGGATCGTTTCCCATGCGGATAAAGAAAAATGAATTGGAAACCATTCTAACCACGGCATTCATTCTAGAGTTGACTTGCATTCATTTGCTCTTTTATATTAGCAGTTTTCTTACCGCTTTCTCTCTGGAGCAAGAAAGCAAACACTATTTATAACCTTACCTGCTTCTTTGATAGATCACACTTTTATTTTGCTTAGCAGTCCTCAAGGGACTTCAAGGGCAAGAGGAAACAGAGAGCTCTTCTCTGACCAACAAACAGTACGTGAGCTGTGGGGAGTCTCTTGTGTTTAGTAATATTAAAGCATTATCATTCTTGGTTATGCAAGGGGGGGAGTGTTGGCATAGTGCAACCCTCCCAGAGCTGTGCACACTCTCCTTGTATGTTTGTATGTTTCACAGTGGAGGGTCTGCTACCAAATTCTGAATTTCATTCAAGATAGTGATATAGAAGTTGTGGCCTCCCAGGTGCTGCTGGATGACAATTCCCATCATCCCTGGTTATTGGTTATGCTGGTTGGGGCTGACTGGAGCTGGAGTCCAGCATGTGGAGGGCCACAGATTCCCTGTACTTGATTTAAGAACACCGATATCTGGCTTTTTCATCATACTAAAGAACATCTTGCAAAGCATTAAGCATCCCCGGATTTAGGGCAATACGGGTGGATCCACAGCAGTGAGCTAAGGGGGCATAAAATAATAATTAATGATGATGATGATGATAAAATATATATTTATACAGGTACCTACTCAAAGTTAGGGAGTACCAAATTTTGTCCTTGCTCAAGGCACCATCATTATCAAAATCTGCCCCTGCATTAAGGCAATGGTTGCAGGAAATTGGGGGAGAGGAGTGTAAACATTCAACCTTCCAGACATGTTAGCAAAGAATCAGGACTCCTTCAGCTCCTTCTTGAACTTCTCTGAAATCAATACTTTGCACTAAAATAAATAAATGCCCAACTTCCTTTTCACTATTACTTAGGAAGCAACAAATAACCACACCATCCCCACTCACAAGAAATTACTACATTTTCCTTTTCCTTTCTTGCTTCTTTGACTTGAGACCACTGCCCACAGCGGTAGAAGGTTTTGGAGTTTTATGATTAAGATGTAAAATGATAAAAATCTTATGCTGGACATTGTCACAGAAGCTCCCTGTGACAGACTACCAACTTCCTTCTCTGATGGAATTCCATACCAAAACGATCTGGATGGGCTGGAGCTGGACCAAAGGAGAGGGTGGGTGAGCTCCCTCTCTCTTACAAAGCCAAATGCTTTCACATCACAATCAGGTTGGTATCCATCCTTGTGCTTGGAGCATATAAGAGCTCAAACAAGTTCCCGCCCCTTTCCTGTTGGTCCCTTCTTGCCCACCCCTCTATCTCACCTTGCGTCCTCCTGCTTTGTACAATACAATACAATACCTTTATTGGCACAGATAAAACAATAGGCATAAAACCATCAGTCTATATTAAAATTCTAGAACATACAATATAAAAGAAGAAAAAGGGAACCCCCACTATTGTACAGGCCAGAGCTCCCTAGATTTAACTTCAAAAATCCTGGTCAGAAATTGTGCCATAACTCCAGTCACTTCCGGAGAATCATCCCTCAACAAAAACTGGGCGACAAGTTGTTTATTATAGGGGGCCCTAGGCCATATAAAGGACATCGCAGAATCTTTGCGAAAGATATTAAAGAGAAGACAATCCAGAACCATATGGACTATAGAGACTACATTCTGACCACGAGTGCAAAGTCTGTTCTGGAGGGGAATACCTCTAAAACTTCCAGATAGCACTGCGGACGGAGAGGCATTCAAACGTGCCAGCGTAAACACTCTACCGTGTAATGGAGTGACCAGATGATAAAGGTAGTTAGGCATTTTCTGCTTTGTACTTACCAATGGTTTGGTTTCGTCCTCGTCTTTGAAATAATAGAGCTGCTCCCCTTTAAGAACGAACCAGCGTGTGTGCCAAGTCTTCACAAAGCCCCCTTGCTTCCTCAGCCACCCACACTTGATGGCAACATGCCGTCCTTGGTTCAGCTGGGGACTCTCTGCAGAGCCATTGTGCTCTTCCATAACGAGGCTGGCAGACTCTCCTAGTTAGCGAAGAAGGAGGGGAGGTGGGAAAGAAGCTTTATTAGCTAATCTTCCATCAATTGTTAACCAACAACAACAGCAACAACAACAACACATCTTGTTGGAAGATTCAGGAAAGATAAAAGGAAGTACTTCTTCAACGCAGTGCAAAGCTAAACTACGGAACTTGCTCCCCCAGGAGGCAGGGGTCACACACACACACCCAGCTAGGATGTCTTTAAAAGAGGATTAGACAAATTAATAGCGGACAGGGCTATATCAATGGCTACTCGCCATAATGGCTATGCTCTGCCTCCACCTTTGGAGACAGAAATGCTTCTGAATGCCAGTTACTGGATACCACAAGGCAACTTGTAAAAAAACAAACCAATGAAAGCCACAGAACAACGTTTCATTACAAATTAGAAATAAAGAAATCAAATGAAGACTAGAAGTCAACATTTCTTTATGCCTGTCCAGATCATATAACTATTTTATTTTAAATTGGGGAAGGAGACTCATGTGCACCTTCAAAGATGCTATGAAACAGATGGCTAAGGCTGATTCTTCTTTTTTAAAAATAATAAAAAAGGTTAAGCGGGAGGCAATGGTTAGTTGAATATGTGTTTGTTTTTCAGCAAAGCCTGTGGTCCTTTTTGAGGATTGCTTGGCATCCTTGATCTCTTACAATTAGAGCAAGCTTAGGTGTGCTCGTCTGTGCCCCAAGTCCAAGCTGCAAGGTTTCTCTCTTAGGGTGGCCATGCATCCTTCTTTGCAGAGAACAGCCCTCTCTCTGAATGGCTCACCGATCAAGTTGGGTTTATAAGGAACCACAAGAAAGCAGAATGTGGGAGGTGAAGTTGCCCGTCAACAATTGTTCTGCTATTTTTCTAAGTTTGAATGGATGGTTTTATTGTTTTAGGGTCCGTTGGATTATTTTTGTGTTTCTGTATTTTATTCTGTTTTTACCACTTTGGTGGGTTTATGCTGTGAAGCGGTCTATACATTTTAATCGTGATAATAAGAATGATCATTAGCATCAGCATCATCACTATGCAGGGACACAGGCCACTTGACTGCAGTCTCCCCTGTCTAATTCTACTGAATTCTAGTATATATATTTTCTAAACGTTTATTTATACATAATGCATTTTTATGCCATTCCATGACATCTTTAAAGGATGCATTCCCTCTCTTTTCTTGGTGTCATGCATAATGTGTGTCTGTTCTTGAAGGAGGAAGGTTTTTGAACTTGCACCAGCTCCTGCTGCAGGTAGGTAGCTGTGTTGGTCTGCCATAGTCAAAACAAAATAAAAAAATAAAAAAAATTCCTTCCAGTAGCACCTTAGAGACCAACTAAGTTTGTTCTTGGTATGAGCTTTTGTGTACATGGACACTTCTTCAGATACACTGAAACAGAAGTCACCAGACCCTTATATATAGTGAGGGAGTGGGGAGGGGTATTACTTGCAGTCGTTAACAGTTGTCAACAGGTTTTCCACACCTATCAGCCCATCACTCATTCCCACCACCCTTCTGAGTAATACCCCTCCCCACTCCCTCACTATATATAAGGGTCTGGTGACTTCTGCTTCAGTGTATCTGAAGAAGTGTGCATGCACACGAAAGCTCATACCAAGAACAAACTTAGTTGGTCTCTAAGGTGCTACTGGAAGGATTTTTTTATTTTTTATTTTGTTTTAACTCCTGCTGCTTCTTGTCATGTGACATATGAGAGAGAGAGAGAGAGAGAGGGAGAGAGAGAAATGGAGGGGACAACACAGTAGCCTTGGCAGGTCTATGCACAATAGACTCCTGTGTATGTTGAGGGAAGTTTTCATGGAGGGTGGAAACAAATGCTGGGACGCCTGGGAGCACACAGCAAACATCTGTGAAATACTTTTAGTTCAGGAAGCCAGACTAAATTAAGGAGCTGAGGATGGAAATGAAACCAGACACAATTCAGATGTGTAATGTACTGTGTGTGTGTGTGTGTGTGTCAAAATTCAAAGTCTCCAGATAGGGCATGAATCTTCTTAGCTGCCTTTGCATCTTTCGCCTATCATCACCTGGACACACATTGAGGATAAATGCTTCATTGCTGCTTAGGAAGCTGAACAACAACAAAAAAATTGGCTTTGATTTTGATTTAAGCTTGCACATTCCTGAAAAGAAATCAAGATGCAGAAAGGGTGTCCCCAAAAGTTCCAGAAGCTGACCCTTGTAGGAACAGCAGAAGACTGTGCATATTTAAACTCCCCGTCCCATTTGTGACTATGCTAAGATGCTAAGCAATCTAGTCTTTTGCCTTAATAAAGGTTTTGACTGCTGCAAAAGCATAGGGAAAGCAAAGCTGGAAAAAGTTGAATGCCCTTCACTTTAATAATTCATGTATTTTGTAGCTGTGAATTGTTAAAACTAAGGGCATCCATTTATACTTGCAAAATACATGTATATATATTTAAGCTGGGAAGCAGCAAGAGATAGGTTTCCAGGCAGGAAATTAAGTTGTTCAGTGACTTATGGGTGGATGTTGTTTCCTCAGTTAGAAATCTTATCTAGGCAGAAAACTTACTGCAGGTTTGGTGATAAGGCTTAATACCAGGGATGCAGAACCTGTGGTTCTCCATACATTCTTGGACTCCAGCTCCCATCAGTCATCATGAGTGATTGTCAAGGATGATGGGAATCTGGAGGGTCACAGGTTCCCTGTCCTTGGTTAGGGAATTTTGTGAAAGTGAAATGTAATAAACTGTACAATTCTTTCAACAGCCTAATACTTACATAATGTTCTGCAATCAAAAACATGAACAGCTGGTCAACATTATTTAGTCTAGTTAAGGACTGCAAGATCCTGAAGCTGAGGCTCCAGTACTTTGGCCACCTCATGAGAAGAGAAGACTCCCTGGAAAAGACCCTGATGTTGGGAAAGATGGAGGGCACAGGGAGAAGGGGACGACAGAGGACGAGATGGTTGGACAGTGTTCTCGAAGCTACTAACATGAGTTTGGCCAAACTGCAGGAGGCAGTGGAAGACAGGAGTGCCTGGCGTGCTCTAGTCCATGGGGTTACAAAGAGTCAGACGCGACTAAACGACTAAACAACAACAACAAAAAGTACCACTATATAGCGGCAGCAGCCACTATTTATTCCCCCCCCACTAGTCTTGTGCCTGGTTTATCTGATTTCATCATCTTCACCATGGCCAAGTTATCTATTACTTTTGAAAACATTTCCTAAACCAAACCAAATGTTTCACAAACCTGAGCAGAAGAAACTAGCAATTACTTTGATGCACTGCAAGGCAGTATTGAAAGTTTGGGCCCCAATGAAGCATGGCAAAGATCTGCTTGTTGCAAGAACTTAAATTTAATTATATCTCCTAAAGGATAAGCCATCAGATAATCTTTCTAATGAGACGGGTGAAGGCAGTCTTTGAAACTATATAAAACCTCTACACCCACCCACCCACACCCCAGTATCGGCTTCCACAATAAATAATGTCCTAATGTAAGTTAAGATCTTGATTTAAACACATTGGATTGCAAAGGCTGTTTTATACGTACTTCGGGTTTGAGTGTTGCTTGAGAGCAGTGAAATTAATTCTGAAGATGTTCTTCCCCTAAGCATGTGTTAGAGCAGGCCTGGGTGTCACTGGTTGGACACAGAGGAATGGTGGGAGGAACCAGCTGAGGATCCCCTAAGGGTAGAAGACTCAAAGCCAGGGCAATGGTGGTGGGACGATGATGAGTGGTCAGAGGGAGCAGAGGGAGAAGACTGGGAAGAGGTGTTGGAAGCTGAAGAGGTAACAGGGCTTTGTGAGACGGGGAGAGTCTGTGGCAGTGATAAGTCCAGACTCGGAGTAAGAAGCTGAAGCAGGAAAGCAAGGAGGCCAAGAGGCAGAGAAGAGTCTGGCTGGTGAAGAGCCATGGGTGTCTCTCCCTCCTGCTGCAAGCTCCTCTCCACCTGGTCTCCCAGAACCAGGAGAGGTATGAAGAGGGCAGTGGAGAAGTCAGCTTCATGCAGACACAGTCTCCAATTGCTTGGGGAAAACCCTGCAGAGGAGGGGACATATGCAGCTGTGGAGATGCGGAGACCTTTAGTCTCAGCAACTGCTTTATGGAGACAAGACCTATCAAAGTTGCTGTGCTCATAATGCCCAATACTCCTGCTCAGATCCTGTTTTTGCTAATAAATAGTTAGCTCCAGCTTACTCAGTGTGGTTTACTGGTGGCTTGTTCCTGTCACTGGGGGAACCTGCAGTCCTCCATATGTTGCTGGACTACAGCTCCTGTCATCCTGCCCACTGGGCATGTTGTCTGGGGCTTATGGGAACTGGAGTGCAGCAACATCTGGAGGGTACCACATTGGCTATGTATGCTACCACTGTGCTAGAAGAATTTTCTGCTCCTCCAAGCATTTGATTGCATCAGATTTCTTTCAATCCAAACCAATTACATTCCCTTAAAAGCAATAAAGGAATATTGGAAGCACTTCTGTACATAGTAGACAATTGTCTATACAGCTTGATTCAAACAAAAGCTATCTTTTCATCATGGAATGGGTAGTTGCTTTGCTTCTGGAATGAAAGGGTTTTAAATGCACCAAAGTGACTTCTAAAGTCTGCATTTATTCACTTCTGTATGGAGCCGTAATACTTTGGAACTAATTCAATAAAGGGGGAAATATGTCACCATGGAAAGACATCTATTTATTGACTTTTATTGGCTTCGGGGAAAGGTCCACAGGCTGGATCAAAATAATGTTTCCAAGGCATCAAAGTCTTGCTGAAACAGAGCAATTTAGATTCAGCTTCTGCCAGAGCTGTGTCACAGATGTTTCCAACAGGAGGAAACAGGGCAAAAACTTAGCAAAACATCTATGGAAAGCTCAGATTCCGCCAATTTCCAGGATCAAATTTACAAAATCAGTTTCCTTATAGGGCATGCATACATTCTAATTAGATGTATAGCCGAACAAGAAAAGCAAAATAGAGCAAAACAAAGGAAGGAAGGAAACGAAAAGAGCAAACAAACAAGATAACAAACCCGCCATTCGCCATTTTAATGCCCATCCACCTAGTTGGGAGAGATGCTTTGAACCACCACCATGGCAGCGGTCTCCCCAATCATCAAAAAATTGTCGTCATATCTGAAATGAAGCTACGCTTGTAGATATGTAGGCTAAGTTCACAAAGACACAAATCTCACATTGGCTGCTCCTCAGACCCTGCCCTTCACTGCTATATACTTGATCATCTGCAGTCAGGACCACTTTAAAGACCATACATGTAACTACATTTCCTTCCACCCATCCTTTGCTACTTTTCCTCCTTCTCTTCTCTCCTCCCCACCCTGTCTGCCAACTTAAGAAGAGCTTGATGGATCAGGGCCAATGGCCCACCTGGTCCAGCATCATGTTCCCAAAATGGCCAAAAAAATGGCCATGGCAAGCTTGCAAGCAGGACCTGAGTGCAACAGCGCTCTCCCCACCTGTGATTCCAAGCAACTGCTATTCAAAAGCATTCAAAAGTCCCCAACAATTGGAGGCAGAACAGAGCCATCATTACCAGTAGCCACTGGTAGCCTTGCCCTCCATAAATGTGTCCAATCCTCTCTTAAAACCATCCAAGTTTATTGACACCACTCTCCATCCAGATTGTAAGTTCCTCGGGGCAGGGACCTGCCTTTTCTTTCTGCCTCTCTGCAGTGCCTCCCCACTGATGTTATGCAGCAGGAAGAGGAAAGGAAAGTGGGTGGGATCTTGACTTGACACTCCTTAACCCTCTCTCCTCTACCATTGCCAATAACAAGATCTAATTGGAGCTACTGCTTTATAAAGATCCCAGAGGGTAGATAAATGCGTTTATTTTCCTATTTAAAACAAGGGGGAGGGAGGCTGAGAAATGAGCTCACTGTCATGAGGCAGAAAAACCTGATACGAACCAAAAAGGGAAAAGAAGAAAAGAAACAGGCTCTGTGAGACTTTTGGCTGCTGGGGAGGGAAGGAAGTGGGTGGCTGTTGCCTGCGTTAAGCACCAAATTAGTGTCATCCTCACGACGAGTGCTGCCCCTGGCAAAACCTCACTCCTGGGAACAATGTGGGAACACTGAAAGCTTTAATTATCAGACACGGCAATACACTTTCCAGAGGTCATGCTTCCGACTGCCAATAGCAGGGGGCGTCTGACAAGCAGGCCGTAATGGGGGCATCAAAAGAAGCGGCACCTGAAGCTCTGCAGCTTATCACTACTTAGAACATGAATGCGCATGGCTTCTTGTATACCTGGGAGGCAGCAGTCCTATTGCGCTAAATGAATTTCACATTTGGAACTCGGAAAGCTGCTTTATACCAAGCCAGACCACCGATCCATCTAGTTCAGAATTGTCTTATCTACTGGCAGTGGATCCCGAGGGTTTCAACAGGTGCCTTTCTCAATCCCAGAAAAGCTTCCCCCCTGCCAGCCTTCCTCTACTAAAAAGGCAGACCTTCCAAGCGTCCCTATTTCCCAGGGACAGTCCTGGGTTTACAGAAGCCGCCCCAGTTTCTGATTTGATCCCGGAATGTCCCGCTTTTCCTATTTTCATTAGAGAAATGTTGAAGGGTATGGTGCTGGAGGAGACTCTTGAGTGTCCCATGGACTGCAAGAAGATCAAACCTATCCATCCTTAAAGAAATCAGCCCTGAGTGCTCACTAGAAGGACAGATCCTGAAGTTGAGGCTCCAGTACTTTGGTCACCTCACGAGAAGGGAAGACTCCCTAGAAAAGACCCTGATGTTGGGAAAGATGGAGAGCACAAGGAGAAGGGGACGACAGAGGATGAGATGGTTGGACAGTGTTCTCGAAGCTACTAACATGAGTTTGGCCAAACTGTGAGAGGCAGTGGAGAATAGGCGTGCCTGGCGTGCTCTGGTCCATGGGGTCACGAAGAGTCGGACATGACTGAACGACTGAACAACAACAACATGGAATAGGACATCTCTATTTTCATTGGAGAAATGTTGGAGGGTTTGAATTAAAAAAAACCAGCAAGAAAAAAGATGAGCAGCCGAAACAGGGCCCCTGCATTTTTCTGCCAATGCAGGTATTAATTTGCCACTAGACTGCAGGTCCTGGACTGAGCACGAGTGACCCTGACCTCTAACCGTCTTTAGTTTAAAACCAAAATCCCACCCAGGCTCAATATAAGAAATTAGTCTGAGAGAATGTGTGGCATGTACAAAGAGACTGCCTAAATATACCAGACACTCATATGACTGCTGCAGTATCTGGTTGCTACCTCAATATAAATAATTAGCTGGAAAAACAGTCTGTAACTAAGAGCTTATTCCCATTATATCCCCCCCCCCCAAGCAGTTCTGACTGCTGCAAATGTCAGCGGCTGCCCGGTGAGATGCTCAATTTTGAGATCCATAAAGTATGCTAATCGTTGAATGAAAATCTGTACTTTTTACCTTCAGAAAGAAGCTGGATAAGGTTGTTACAGCCAGCACTTGACAGAGTCAAACACCATGCTGATATGGGTTTGTTGTTGCTGTTGCTTCCTCTCTGAGCATTTTGGAGTCCACCCAAAGTCCTCAAAAGCAAATGTGGGCCATTCTTGGAGGGAGCCAGCTAATAAGTGCCATTACTTTGTAGCTGACATTTCAGTCTCGTTCCTAGGAAAGCATGATCACTGGTTTTCCTGGAAATGCCAGGCAGAAAAGTAGCACAAGGAACAAAAGGTTTCCTTTGCACTTGAAAGAAGTGAAAGATAATGCTAGTGAATTAGCAGCATGCATTCGGTTTTATGTCAGGTTCATTCATGAATCCAGTTACAGGTGGGTAGCTGTGTTGGTCTGCCATAGTCAAAACAAAATAGAAAATTCTTTCCAGTAGCACCTTAGAAACCAACTGAGTTTGTTCTTGGTATGAGCTTTCGTGTGCATGCGAGGGTATCTGAAGAAGTGTGCATGCACACGAAAGCTCATACCAAGAACAAACTCAGTTGGTCTCTAAGGTGCTACTGGAAAGAATTTTCTATTTTCTTTCATTCATGAATGTACAGCACCTAAGTGAAAGTAATACATGCTTTCCTCTTCTTTCCCTTTCCCTTGTGCCATTTCTCTATCTCCTTCTAAGAATGGACAAAAATAGGTTCCTTATTTTTCTCATCTTCATTTTGCCACATTTCCACACCAGTCTGCAATTCTTCTTTAACTTACTTACTTTACAAATTTCTAAACTGCCTTATCATTTGAAGCCACCAGGATAAAATAAATAAATAAGATAAACTACAAACAGTTGGAGGAGAGGAAAAGAAAACAGAAAACCTGTTTTGGAGATGGAATGGAGTCTCCTGAAAGGAGTGGCTGGAACCCTGAGCAACAGCATTCTGTACTGCAACCTTTTGTTGCACTTCCTACTTAGAGAACTCCATGGGTCACACACCACATTTGAACATTTTTTTGTCTGGTTAACCCGCCTACAGGTGCCGGGAACACTTTTACGGGAGATGCTAAAAATCACTCCATTAAGTTTCTAGAGTTTCTGCAGCAACCTCTTATCAGCCTGCCCTATTCGTGTTCTATTTAATGTTAAAGTTTTCATACTTCTTTTGTACTCATTTTGCACTGTCTCAGCACTGGAGAGGTCACGCCACAAGAAAAATAGTCCATATGCTTCTCTCTCTCTCTCTCTGGGGGTAAATGGCAATTAGCGAGCGACATTGTTCATCTTCAAGAACGCCTTCGTTCACAGCAGCAGGAAAATGTGCTCAGAAGATAACTCATATGAAGCAGCACATTACCAGGAACTATTATCCAAATTAAAAATGGCTGCTGCCCATATCACAAATGGCATCAAGCATATTCACACATTGAAAAAGGGGGCTAAACCCATTTTCGCAGTGTCCCTTAGATGAAAATGGCACAATGATCCTCAGGATACACAGTCACAGGCATATAAATACTAGCCTCTCCCAATCTGGTACCTGCCATATGTTTTGGACTACAACTCCCATCAGCACAAGGCAGCATGGCCTATGCTCGTGGATGATGGGGGATGTAGTTCACACCCACCACCACCACCACCACTGAAATTAGACATAAAATGAGTATTCTGTGATAACAGGAGGCTTTCCCCCAAGCCTGGTTGTTGAGGGTGGGGGAAGCATGTGTGTGGTTGTGCGGTGCATTTGTGTAGAGGGTTTCAGTGTCTGCATGCTTCTTAGAACAGTGTATCTGGTTAGCAGATGTACTCATGGGCCCCAAAAGTTTGGTGACCTCTGGATAGTCTATGCCTGTCCTCCTTTGTGGGGAAGAGTGGAAGAGAAATGTCACAGCTGCGAAGAGGGCTAGCTTCCACGTAATTGGCTAAAAACAGCCATGTTTATGATGCTAGAGATTTTCACTAAAAAAATCCATTTCCCATCACTTCATAAAATCTGTGCCTTCAAAAGCAGAAGGTTACATTCAGGAAGCCCCCATCAAATCAGTTGTAATTCATGCAGGTTTCAAACATATGGCAAAAGAGTCTTCAGCCTGCAACGTGGATACTGAAAGAAACAATTGTGTTGGCTGAACTCTAACATTTCAGCACTGGAGAAGCAAAAATCACAGAACGAGACACAACACCCAAGAGCTAATTGCTGTGAATATGGCTTGGAAAAGCTGCTCTCTATTATTTTTCCTGAGTGTACTCTCCTCCTCTAGAGATCAGTTAAAACAGGTCTTAGCACTGAAAATCACAGAGATTTGATAAAATAAGACATGTGGGCTTTTAAACATGCCCTAGACACGAGCCCTACCTTTTACAGAACTACAGGTGGGTAGCCGTGTTGGTCTGCCATAGTCAAAACAAAATCGAAAATTCTTTCTAGGATAAATGGACATAAATCTGATATCAGGAATCACAAGACAGAGAAACCAGTAGGAGAACACTTCAATCTCCCAGGACATTCTATAAAAGATCTCAAAGTAGCTGTCTTAATACAAAGAAATTTCAGAAATAGACTGGAAAGAGAAGTGGCTGAATTACAACTAATCACCAAACTTAAAACCACGGAGAAACCTGGTCTGAACAAAGACATTGGATTCTTATCTCATTATACATAACAAAGCTATCTTTAGCCATCTCACCACTTGCCTTTCCCTGCAAGACTAATTACAGCCGTTAAGAGTCGTCAACAGGTTTTCCACACCTATCAGCTGATCACCCATTCCCACCACCCTTCTGAGCAATACCCCTCCCCACTCCCTCACTATATTTAAGGATCTGGTGACTTCTGTTTCAGTGTATCTGAAGAAGTGTGCATGCACACGAAAGCTCATACCAGGAACAAACTCAGTTGGTCTCTAAGGTGCTACTAGAAAGAATTTTCGATTTTCTTTTACAGAACATCTGTGCAAAGCAAATAAATAAAAACGAAGATCTGGGCTTTGTACATGGCCGTCAGACCCTATGAGATCCTCAATTGTGTTAATGCTGCTGGCAATGGTGTGCTGCTGTTTCCATCGCCCCAGCCAAATTCTCCCACAACCTTCAGCTCTGTTCTACCCTTCTCTGAGCCCATGTGTTATATACCAGAGATTTCCTGTTCTCAGCTCACGCTAGCTGAGGAAGATTTCAGCAGATACAGAGTCCAAATGGACATTTCACCTCCCATTCTTCCCAAATCATGCAGCTGGTAGATAATTTCTCTCTCTCTCTCTCTCTCTCTCTCTCTCTCTCTCTCTCTTCATAATGGGGCATCGACCAAAGACCCATGACCCGGCAGAGGCCCCACTGATGGGACCCTCCTGGACCTTCTGCAGTGATGCAGTAGACTCAATAAAGGAGGGAGGCCCATGGAGGAGGTCTGACCCAATGGTCCCCCAACACACCTGGAGCTAACTCTGCCAAGAGACGATAAAATAATCAACTCTTGATCTTGTACAGTATTAATAAACTTTGACCTCTGAATCACAACAGGAAGCTGTCACCGGGGTCACTGAATTCGTAACTAGTCATTTCTTCTGCAACCAGCAACATACATACATACTTAAGCTGTGTTAACTAATTTGTAAAAACTACCATCTCAGACCCTCCAGGTTTCTCTGTCTTCCAGGGACAGTCCCGGATTTACAGAAGCCATCCCAGTTTCTGATTTGACTCTGGAATGTCCCGCTTTTCCTTAGGACATCCCTATTTTCATTGGAGAAATGTTGGAGGGTATGGAGTTATGTGACCCCCCCAAGCCAAGGAGGTAAGTAACTATTACAACCTTTAGAAGATATCTGAAGGCTGTCCTGTACAGGGAAGTTTTTAAATGTTCAATATTTCATTATGTTTATTATGGAATAGGGCATCCCTATTTTAATCAGAGAAATATCGGAGGGTATGCCATCTCCTATTTCTCCAATCACAGTGGTTAGGCTCCTCACAACCATTGATAGGGAAACATACCCATACAGTATCTTTCCACAGCTGTGGGTGCAACAGGGCAAGAGGTAAAAACACGTAGGACAAAGTCAATGTGGTGCCTTGCAGTTGTCTTTGGACTCCAACCCCCATCAGCCTCAGGCAAAATGGCTAAAGAGAAATCTGGTGGAAAAGCACATCGGAGACACCCCATTGGCTACCCCTGCTCCGGCAAGGGATTAAACACCTAGCTCCACCTCCTTTTATTTGCCCTAGTATCTTCACTTGAACCAGCTTCTCTGGCCAAGTTCCAGCTAATGGTAAGCTCATCTCTGCATTTTCTTTCCATTTACTAACACCAGCAATTCAAGTCTTATTACCGCCTGCAGGTTTCAATAGTTGACATGAAAGCCTAAGAAATCCAGTGTAGAAAAGGACTGTCTTACCCCGGAAAAGCTTCACTCTATCATCCTACCATTTTGGAAAAACAAAATCCCAACTTAGCATCTTTGATCCATGTGGTTCATTCAGCCCACTGAGAGCTGCTCAGTTGGTAATATATCCTCTGAATGCAAATTCCCTGCATTGGTGGTTGGAGGTCTCACCGCTGACATAAAATAATTAAATGAACAAAACAGTGTGAAGAATATGTCTAATGTAACCCTGCTTGCATTACCGAGCTGGCTTTTTATTTAACTAATAATTTACAGTGCAGAATCTCTACGCATCCCAGCCAGAGCAATTTGTCATCTTCTTTTCACATGTCTTATTAGTATGGAAGAGCTGTGTTAATATAGCACACCGTTTCTCTTTGGCTCATTTCAGCCCATTTTTGCGCACGATCCTGCTTAGAAATCCCAGGGCGTTAAGCGCGGCTGGACACAATAGCACTTTCATCCCGTTTTATCTGACTCGTTGACTTGGCAGCATTGAAACCTTTGGAATTCTTCAATTGCCCTGTTTGCATCCACATGCTAGATCAGGGGTGGGGAACCGCAGACCCGGGGGTCCAAAAGCAGCCTTCAAGCCCTCTCTATCTGGACCTTGGAACTCTCCACAAGCCACTCCCCTCTCTAGGCCACGCCCTTCAGCAGTGCTGCACCACGCCCTCTTAAGTGCTTGGGCTTGGCTGGAATGTGTCCTTGAACTGTCTGGACCAATCCGATACAGTACTGGAATGGGGAGACCAAGGTTCAGATCCCTGCTGAACCAATGAAGCTCAATGGGTGTCCTCTGGCCAATCACTCTGCCTCTCAGTCTAATAACTGATAGGAGAAAAAATAGTGTGGGCGGGGAGAAAGCATGTACACTGCCTGAATATCCTTGCAGGTGAGGCAGGTTATAAATGCAATGTGGACAGTACACAAACATATGTGTGGGAATACGTTTTTAAAGGTGCTCCTGCACCTGTTTGTTTATGTTTACTTTAAGGTAACCTTCTGCATTAGGAAGGAAGGGCAAAGGATCCAGCAGAGAGTTTGCTGCATGGATCCCTCCACGTTTGGGCAAAGTGCGCCAATTTAGCCAATGTAACGGTCAGTTGATGGTTTCCCGCCCAGAAACTGGCTTAGAGACAAGGTTGTGATTGGTTCTTGTAAATGTTGTGACGATGTTTGATTTCTTAATAAATAGCCTCTGCTCTCCTGTAGCGTGTGTGGAGAATGCGCGAGACAAGCCAGAGAGAACATCAGTGCGAGACAAGCCAGAGAGAAACCGAAAGCAAAACCAGCCGCACAGAGCAGTTGAGAGCTTCTTCACCATTGACTGCAGTCTCTTAGTTTTTATTTCTTTCATTTAAAAAGCTTTTATTTGGCCTTCTAAGTTTTGGCCGCTACCTAGCTTAGCCTATCTTTCTATCCGGAGACCTCTGGAATCTTCGGAACCTTCAGATACCTGCAGAAAACCTTCGGAAACCTTCAGGAACCTTCAGAACTCATGACAACTCCCTTCAGATCATAGCCAGCGGACCCTTTCACGACGCAGTGGGAGCAGGAAATCCGGGATTACTGGTTGTCCCATCTGCTGGCTATCACCACAACCTGCATGACACGTGAGAAGATGCATCTTTGTGCGGGTAGTGGAGGGCTTCCTCACCATAGCAGCTCTTTGCTGAAATATTAGGGATCAGAGATCAGCCTGAAGAGCAGAGTCATGGTGCCGGTCCCTGTTGCAGGGCTAATTTTCTCCTTAAATGAGCCAGGCTGTTTTATGGCAAGCTTCTTCTTGGCAGCAACCTATTGCTTGCTTGCTTGCTTGCTTGCACACACACACACACACACACACACACACACACACACACACCCCCCTGCACAATAAAACCTTCCATTCAGAGCTGAGGCACTTGTGAGCTCAGACTGAGTGCTCAGGGCACTGCAGAAGCTGATCTGACAAATGAATTGCTGTTGGTGGAGCAGGAAGCCCAACCTTACAGCCGCCAATGCGATCAGTGGAAAGGAAAGAGTGATGAGCGATGGTTCAGGGATGAGAAAAGAGGGCAATAGGAACGTATATTCACTCTGTATTAAATAAGGAACTGAACTGAAATGGGTCCCTTTCTGTTCACGGCCTTTGTGGGACGATATAACAGATGGGCGGGATGAAACAGACTGCTGACAAGATGGAGGTGCTGCTGGTGGCTGCTTCTTGTGTCTGGGAATTGGGTGAGTAATTGACATTGACAATGGAGGCCCAGGTGGCTTCAGTGGCAAGGGGTGCATGTTTCCAACTATGGCTGGTCTGCCAGCTATGATCAATGTTGGACCAGAAAGCCTTGCCCTGGAATCCATGCTTTTGAAACCTCATGTAGAATACACTGTGGCAGGAGTGCCCTTGAAGACGGTCTGGAAATTGCAGCCAGTGCAGAATCTGGTCATTAGAGTTCCAGCTTGGTGCATCCATACAGCAATGATTCTTCAGGGCCAACACTGATTGGCTGAACATTGCCAAGCCCAGTTCAAGTTGGTGACATTAGTATATATAGCCCTGAATGACTTGGGACCCCAATACATCTTCCTATATCAGCCAGCCCAGGCCCTGAGATTAGCAGGGGAGGCACTATTTCTGCAGAATTCCCTTATCCTGGAAGCATGGATGGCCCCTACTCTAGTGGGCTTTTTGTATGTAAGGACACATCTATTCACCCAGACCATTAGCGGAAATTGATGTCCTGAGGCTCAGCTCAGTTATGATGTCTGCTGCAGCATTTAGGAGGAAGAAGAGTGGTCAATATAAGCCTTCCTTCCATTTTTGGGTTCAATGCTCTGGTGTGAACCAACTGACTCGTGCCAAAGAACAGAACCAAAAAAATGTGTATTTTGGTCCCACGCTCTGGCACGGCCAGGGCATGGGAGCCAAAACAGGACATTCTGGATTGGGAACAGAAGCCGGGGTGTCTTCTATCAATCCAGGATGTCCTGCTTAAAACAGGACATTTTGGGGGGGGGTCTGCATTTGGCCCCTAGGCTAAGGTTCCCCTTACCTAGTTTAAAAGGTAAAGGACCCCTGGACGGTTAAGTCCAGTCAAAGGCAACCAGGGGGTTGCAGCGCTCACCTTGCTTTCAGACCGAGGGAGCTGGCGTTTGTCCACAGACAGCTCTCCATGTCATGTGGCCAGCATGACTAAACCGCTTCTGGTGCAATGGAACACTGTGATGGAAACCAGAGTGCACGGAAACTTGGTTTACCTTCCCGCAACAGTGGTACCTATTTATCTACTTGCACTGGCGTGCTTTCAAACTGCTAGGTTGGCAGGAGCTGGGACAGAGCAACAGGAGCTCACCCTGTTGCGGGGATTCGAACCACTGACCTTCTGATTGGCAAAGCTCAGAGGTTTAGTTCACAGCGCCACCAGTGTCCTATCTACCTAGTTTACATGCACAGGAAACCCCATAGGTGTGTGTTAATTCTCAGGAAGCGTCGTATGGAACAGACCGCCCTCCAGGGTTTGCAAGATTTCTGTTTCATTATCCCATTTGGGTTTTTTGTTACCAAAACCTAATTCATTTGTCACTTTCATTTTCTTTCTCTCGCGAACAGATGGTGGGACTGCAAAAAAAAAAAAAAGCCTTTTCGTACTCAGATCTTAACTGTTGGAAACAAGCAGCTTGAAAGAGGCATTCCTTCAGACACCTCGAGCTCACATCAGCTCGACAACATTCGGGTCCTGGTACAGTATTTACTTTTTGAAATATGGCAACCCTACACTGAGACCATGAATTTAGCTCGGAAACAAATTGTCAACCAGGGAAAATCATAAAATACTGTGGTGCTCGTAAAAATCCCTGCATCTCATTCCACTGGGTGAACTCCCAAATGGGGGGACAACAGCTCCCTTCCTGAACCACCTTTTGGATCTTCCCAGCAAGGCAGGAGTGGAGCAACAGGACTGTGATGCTCCCAGCACTGCTAGTCACTTCAAAAGCTGAAGGTACTGAAATGCACAGAGCCAGGAGAGTCAGTGGAGTCACACTCTCCCACCTCTCTCCTAAATGTAGGTTTTCCAACAGGGCAACCAAAGCTGCCTCAGTACAAAACCCTGCCCTAAAGCTGGTCTGAAATTGATCTAGAACAGGCATGTCCAACAGGTAGATCGTGATCTACCAGTAGATCACTGGACATCTGTGGTAGATCACCGGTAGATCAGTGGCTCCCCCCAAAGAAGCTAAAAAACATTGGCTCCCCTAAAAAAATCTCAACATCTTTGCCCTGCGCCCCAAAAATGACCTGAACCACCAAAAACAGGGCTTTCCTCCCTAAAAAAAAAGCTCAACGTCACATTCCTCTTCCCTAAAGAAGCTCAGCAACTTTTACGTGAACCCCCCAAAACAGGGCTTTCCTTCCGAAAAAAAGCTCAACAACTTTGACCAGAACCCCCCCAAAAGGGGGTAGATCACTGCCAGTTTTTAACTCTGTGAGTAGATCACAGTCTCTTGGAAGTTGGCCACCCCTGATCTAGAAGATAATCTGTTTAATCCAGAAATGACTGCTCAGCCACCACTGTTCTCTCTAGACTTCCCTGCCTTCTTTTCTGCCTGAGGCCACTGCATCACTCTGTCTAGTGGTAGGACCAGATCTGACCTTAGACCAGGTAGAGCTAAATAATCTCTCAGTACATCATTCCCCCCCCCCAAAAAAGCCAGGTCCTCAGTTTTTCTCCTGGATTTTTAGAACCAGTCAGGAAAAGAACAGGTCAAGCAGGCAAGTTGGGGGGGAAAATATCTCTCTTATATCAGAAAGCAGGAAAATTCTCTATTGTAAGGATTGCTTAGCTGAAAAACCCATTGCATATCGAGACCCGATCCCCCCACGAGGTGAAATGACGACACAGGACACCGAAAATAAGGTTAATGGGCATAAAAGGCCACAACTTTATTGGTTACGGATGTTGAGCGGTATTGGCTTTAGGCATTGGAACTAACTAACAATATCTGACTCCAGCATGTCGCGCTGGCAGTCCAGGAAGGGTTAACCACCGATGGGTGAGAACCCTGCCGCTGCACATCGGCTAGGGACTCACCCAGTGATCACCGGACTGGGGCGTGCCTTTGGCCCTCACCCACCGTGGTTTCGGACAGGGACACGCCCCCCCGGACTCATTTACTGAAGTACCCTTCAGAGCCTTGGGGGGAGGTGATGGCCGAACCTCCCCCCCCCCACCGAGATTCTAACTTGGGGCTAATCCAATGCCTAACCGCCTAACCAAAGTTGTGACGAGTTGCTACGAGGTAGGCGAAAAACCACCAGGCGGAGCCAATTTGCCAAGTGGGAAAATTCCTACCAGGCCCCTTAACGGCGACCAACCGAGGTCCATAGCAAGGTCATAGCGAACCTGCCTAACGGGACGCTAAGGGGCGAAACTGCCTAACGGGACTCTATGGTGCGCTGCCTAGAGGGTGGGCGGGTGGGAAACGCAGAATGGAGCAGGGAAAATGCAGCCAGCCACGCCCGACAGCTGAGCCGATAGGCCAGCAAGCCAGGCACCGCACCCAGGACTCAGCCAGTAGCGGCAGGGGATGAAACCATCCCCTGCGCACGTGCTGGGATCGTGCGGAATGCAACTCCCCCTCCTTCCTAAGGGGCGGAAATGGATTTCCCTCTTTAACTTAGACTAATTCTCTTTCTTCTGTGAAATCTAAAGTGGTCATTTCCTATGACTAATTTTCTTTGAAAAAGAACAGCTAAACACATCCAGCTGAGGGGGGGGGGACTGGGATCAATTTGGGTATCAACCAACTAGATCTACCCTCTCATCTGTAAGTAAAAGCATGTTTATCAGGAAAAAGAGGCTTTAAAAGAAAGAATTATGCTGTTGGACATGGTTCAAGCCTTAACTAAACTTCCTTTCCAAGATAATTAAACAACGTTTAAAAACAATATAAGTTATCAAAAGAATATTCTCAACAGTTCCGTATTATCAGCCTGCTTTATACCTGTGTTTATAAATATCCCACATGACCCAGCCAATTTATTATCTCCTATCAAACGTTACATGCTCAACAAATGAGAAGGAATGAACGGAGGAAACCAACATATATTTAAGCCATAAATCAACCCCTCCACATTAACTATTGTGCCATTTATTCTTTTTACTCCCTACATTGATATACATCTATGGCTCTATGTGCTATGAAGAACCAAAAGAGTTCTGTGCAAATGTCTGGATCCAAAGACCCACAAAGCAGCGGAATGGAAACAATGGTCACCACTGTTCTTCAAATACTTGTGTTCGTGCCAAGAGATGATTTTGCACACTGGTATAATCGGAAGCAATTTCCATGCCTCTGAAATAAGAGTTTGGATTTGGATTTGATACCCCGCTTTATCACTACCCGAAGGAGTCTCAAAGCGGTTAACATTCTCCTTTCCCTTCCTCCCCCACAACAAACACTCTGTGAGGTGAGTGGGGCTGAGAGACTTCAAAGAAGTGTGACTAGCCCAAGGTCACCCAGCAGCTGCATGTGGAGGAGCGGAGACGCGAACCCTGTTCCCCAGATTATGAGTCTACTGCTCTTAACCACTACGCCACACTGGCGTAGAGTTTGTGGAAGCTGTAGCCTGGTGCCCTGCAGAGGTTTTTGAACTCCCAACTCCCATCATTTCTAGCTAGCATGGGCAATGCAAGCAAAACTGGAGGGCTACAAGTTCCCACTTTCCGGTCTAGCGCAAGCTTTTGCACAAGTGAAAAGAGTTACTGTATTTTTCTGTGTATTAGATAAGTTTTTTTCTGGAAAAAGAACCTCAAAAGGGGGCGGGAGGCTCGTCTTATAAACGGATAGTGCATCAGAGGCAAGGGTGGTTGGGGAGAGACGTGAGGTGGAGAATGCCAGCGGTGTTTTTGCAAGTGATTTATGGATGCGCCCAGGGCTGCTGCGGATTGGCTGCTGCTGCGGCAATAGGGTGTGCGATTTGCGGCTCCTGTTGTGTTGTGTGCAGACGACTGGTGGGCTCGTTGACACGCATGATCGCCATCGTCGTCCTTTGCAATCCCCCCCCAAAAAAAACCATCAACAACTCTGGGCAACCCTCCCCCCATAAAGCTCAACAACTCTGGGCGATTTCACCCCATTTTCTTAAATTTGAATCCCCCCAAATAGGGGCATCTTATACATGGGGGCGTCTTATAGACAGAAAAGTACGGCAATTAACTGTTAATGGTGCAGAGAGGATACCCCTCACAGAACTAGAGTTCCCTGGTGTCTGGGACGAGGGATTCACTGTGAAAGTACTCTGGGAATTGTAGCCCTGTGAAGGGAAAAGCGGTGTCCTAAAAACTCTCAGCACACTATAATTCCCAGGATTCTTTGCAGTAAGCCAGAGCTGTCTAAAGTAGTATGACACTGCTTGAAATGTATAATGTGGATGAGGCCTTAATTTGTCATCTTAATTTACAAGGCCACAGCAGGCGGACAAATCCATTTAGGTACCTGTGAATTCCAGAAAGGAATGCAGTTAGCAGCTCTCTGATAATTGGCTCCCAGTTCTAGATAGACTTCCCGGATTCTAACAGAAAATGGAGAAATTCTCTCAGTAGCAGAGAAAAGCCCGGAGGGCGTCTGAAAATCCCAGTGATCTAAGACCTCACACATTATTTTTGAAGATCTGGGGTGGGGGGCACCAGCATAAAAGGTAAGACATGGACAGTAAATCCACACGGCAGCAAATTGAAGGTTGCTATAGCAATCTCGACGTTTGACATTTCTTCCTCTTTATGATCCTGCTCTGCTAAATGAATTAAATATGAAGTCAATGTCACTGCCGTCCACTCTTCTGACCTATTTCCTCAATGCTCCAAGTTTACCTCTAACCTGCAAATGACCAGGTAGGAAACTGTCAACAAGTGAGCAATTCCTGGGCTGTGTACTATTGTGTGTTGCCACACATACACACAGATCTCATTGCACAGTACCTACTAACAAGCAACAACCTGATTTAGAATGGTCCCCCAGAAGTCAAGGATAAGAAACCACTTTCCTGCTTGAGGGCCACAACTCTCTCTCTCTCTCTCTCTCTCTCTCTCTCTCTCTCTCTCTCTCTCCTGCCCATGGCAGCCATTTTTTCTGCCACCCAGAACATTTTTATCACTGTATGAGTACAGCCATGCAAAAGACATGTTTCTACACACCCATACTCATTATCATCCATTCAGACAACCAAGAGGCATGATCTCAATTCAAGTACACATTCCATACCCTCCAACACTTTGAAGCCAAAATCCAGGATGCAATCTTCCCGGATATCATCTTCCCATTTTTTTATTGCAAGAGCAACACAGAGAGAGAGCACTTTTTGGGTATGGCATGTTTTGGGGCGCTGTGAAAGACTGCAGCTCCCCAAAAGGGTGCATTTGGGGGGAAATCACACTGCGAAATCATGGAAGATCATGGCAACAAAAATGGTCTCTGTGCTCTCGCGATAAAAAACAGGATGTCCCACTTTTTCTGGGGCGCTTGCAGGCTATGACGTTTCAGCCAGGCATTTGCACTTGAGAGTGCAGATTGGAGAAAGTGATAGATTCAGTCTAGAGCGAGTACTCAAAAGTTGGAGAGAACAACCTAGAAAGAAAAACCTTGAGGGCTACATTCCGCTCATGAGCTAGAGGTTCACCACCTTGGATTTAAGACTTCATTCCCAAATCCATTTTCGCACTCTTAGGTTTACTGGCGTGAGCACAAACTAAAAGAGAGAGAATTTTGCACTGTGCCACAATACTCACTTTACGTGGGGCTGCCCTTGAAACTTGACCCAGAAACTCCAGCGGGTGCAGAATGCCACGGCAAGACTCCTTACGGTGCTATACCAGCTGCACTGGCTCCTGGTGGAGTACAGGATCCGGTTTAAAGTGCTGGTTTTAACCTTTAAAGCCCTATACAGCCTAGGACCCTCATACCTACGGGTCCGCCTCTCCTGGTATGCCCCACGGAGGACCTTAAGGTCTGAAAATAATAACACCCTGAAGACCCCCGGCCCAGTGGCGGAGCTTCATGCTCTGGCACCAGGGGCGGGAAGCAGGCGAGGGTGGGGCTGGTGTGTGTTCTTATTATTATTATTATATTTACAAACCTGCTTCTCTTTCAACACAATGTCATTTTTACCAGGAACAATGCTTTGGACAAGGGGTCACCCACCCTTTTTTGGACCAGTGGGCACAGTTCAAATTTTGAGAGAGTTCTGGGGGCACCAGTCAGCTGCTATGGGTGGGGGAGCCATGAAATGCATGAACTGTAGTTTGCCTCACACAGCACCATTAAGAAACTATGGTTCCCAGCATTCTTTGGAGAAATCTGTATGGTGTGCACGCAGCCTTAGTTTTAAAGAACTGTTGCTCATCTCTCTCTTTTGCTGAACACAGACGTACCAGAAGCATGTGACTTAAAACGTGTAAATAACTAGATGCAACAGTGAAGTGTCAGACAGCTGTCATTTCATACTTGCTGGTGTTCCCTGTCCCATACTGTATATTTATATGTATACAGCTGCAACCATACATTCCAACCCACACATAATCCAAATAGTTGTTGAGCTAATGCTTTCCTCCTACAGCTCTCTCTCTTTCCATCACAGCTTTATTCCTCTTGAGGGTTTTTCTTTCAGGCGTTTTAACAGATCCTAAATCACAGGCATGTGACAACATTTCCAGAAATGAGATGCGGAACCGATATCAGCTAACCCATGAAACATCTCTGCACTTCACCAGCATTAATCTTTGTTACCATTCAGGGAAGAGAATTTCCAAAGGTAACAATTGCAATTTCGCGCCGTGCTATGTTATGTTTAGATATATTACAAGATAGCAGAAATTAAAACGTTATTTCCCCCTCCCCCACACTTAAAACAAAGTGTGTACAAATGAAATCAGTTTGCCGTGTGGTTTATCGAAGCAACTTCTAATTTCACTGAAAAGCTGAGCTACGCTTCAGGAAAGGGAAGGGAAAGAAGTCAAATATGCACACTTACAAGTTCAAAGCAAACCCAGGAGTTCCAAAATGGAATCATATCTATCTTCTTAGCTCAAATGAAACTGAGCAAAACTCAATTCCAGCACTAGATATTTTTCAACAGAGGCAAAAAATTTTTTACAAAATGCAAGCCTACCTACCTCTCTCCCAAAACTTCTCAGATTTAGTAAGATCCAATGGGGTCTTTCAAGTGATGGTAGTGGAAGTACTGTATTTACTCAAATGTGATGCACACCTGTTTGGGCCAAATTACGTCATGAAAATTAGGGTGTGCACTAGATTTGATGCCGCATTTACATTCGCCAGCAAATACTTTTTCGGTTACGGGGTTTTGAAAACTGAGGTCACATTAGATTCAACGGCACATTAGACTCGTGTAAATACGGTAAGCAAGAGTAAACAGGTGGGGATTTTGCAGAGACACCGATTTAGCACTCTTGCTTGCCCTGCTAACTTCACAATCACTTACACTGCACCAGGGCTGGCCCACCCGTGACACAAGGTGAGGTGACTGCCTCGGGTGGCAGGATTCACAGGGGCAGCACATTGCCCGCTGCTGCTGCAAGTGGTCTCTTGGTGACTAGGAGGCACTGCTGGTCTCCTCCCACCCTTGTTCCGAATGTGCATCTTTATCCCCCCCCCCCCTTATTTCTTCACTCACCCCTTCTTCCCTGGCCAGCAGGGGCGCCATTTTGTAGTTCATCTCAGGTGCCAAAATGTCTTGGCCCGGCCCTGCACTGCACTGTGCCTAACGCTGTAGCTGTTGTTGCACTCCAACTCTCATGAGCCCCAGTCAGCGTGGGCGACGGTCAGGGGGTGATGGGAGTTGGAGTTTCACATCTGGAGGAGCAGAGTTTCCCCATCCCTGCTGTAGGGGGTTGACTGTATGGCCTGCTGATGTGGCCCCCGGATCCCCCAAGTTTGGGAATCACTGCTTTTATGCATGCCTCCTAAATGTTTGGAGCAGAAAGGAAAAGAGCTCTCTGAGAAATGTTAGCAAGAAAGGGAAAGACACCGCAGCTCATTTTGCTATTCATGGACTGCCGGCTTCCCTATAAATAATGAAAGGGCATATCACTTGAGCTATTCATTATTAATTTGCTTCAGATAAACCTGGGTGGTGGGGAAAGAATTGTATTGATTTGCTGGCATTTTAAGCTTCAAGAACAATATGTACTTCAAGGTTTGCAATGGAAATGAATAGAGCACTGTGTGCAGAGCCAATTTGGCATTCTTGTGTCCAGCACAGCAGGAGAGCACCTGAGTTAAGGATAGCATAAGTTTAACTTTTGTCAGATAATGTTTCTCCAAACCTGGGGCCCTTTGGCACTGTACTCTTGCTCTTGAACTCACTGAGCTATCGAGTTTTGATAGGAAGGAATGGTTCCTTCAGGCCATTCTTCTGAAAACAGCATATGGGCACTCTCTCATCTGATTGGCCTGCATATAGCCTAGCCTAGACCAGGGGCCAAGAATTTAAATGCTGTGAGCTGCTCTGTTGCTCAGCAGCAAAATTCCCTTCTCATTCCTTAAAATTAATACCAACATCACAGTCAATTTTGCTACCCGTCTTTCACTAACAGGGCCCGGGAGGGGTTAAAACAATTTAAAACTGAAGATTAAAAACATTAAAAACCAGATCGGAGTCACAGGAATAAACCTGCTCCTTGAAGACAAACATCTCGGGTTTCAAAGGCCAGGGTACATACTGAGTCTTCAGCATTCACTGAAATTTGTACAGTGAGGAAGTCAAATGTACCTCATTGGGGAGGGAATTCCACAACTTTAGGGCTGCCACAGAGGATGTCCTCAGACAGGCCATAACAACCCAGAAATTCTGAGGGTGGCGGAACTATGAAGAGGGCCCCCTTTGCTGATCCTAACACCGGGGAGGCAATCTTTAAGATATTTGGGGCCTACATCATTTGGGGCTTCAAACACAAACTTGAGCACCCTGAATTGGACCCAGACACAAAATGGCAGCCAATTGTGGTCCCCGGGCCCTCTGGCATTCTGAGATTCACTGTTCTCAAAGACGAAACAAAATAGAAAATTCTTTCCAGTAGCACCTTAGAGACCAACTGAGTTTGTTCTTGGTATGAGCTTTCATGTGCATGCACACTTCTTCAGATACACTGAAACAGAAGTCACCAGATCCTTAAATATAGTGAGGGAGTGGGGAGGGGTATTACTCAGAAGGGTGGTGGGAATGGGTGATCAGCTGATAGGTGTGGAAAACCTGTTGACGACTCTTAACGGCTGCAATTAGTCTTGCAGGGAAAGGCAAGGGGTGAGATGGCTAAAGATAGCTTTGTTATGTATAATGAGATAAGAATCCAATGTCTTTGTTCAGACCAGGTTTCTCCATGGTTTTAAGTTTGGTGATTAGTTGCAATTCAGCCACTTCTCTTTCCAGTCTATTTCTGAAATTTCTTTGTATTAAGACAGCTACTTTGAGATCTTTTATAGAATGTCCTGGGAGATTGAAGTGTTCTCCTACTGGTTTCTCTGTCTTGTGATTCCTGATATCAGATTTATGTCCATTTATCCTTTGGCGTAGGGTTTGGCCTGTTTGTCCAATATAGAGAGCTGAAGGGCACTGTTGGCATTTGATTGCATACACAATTAAATAGTCCTGAGATGAGCAATTAAATAGTCCTGAGATGGTATGTTTGATGTTGTTGGGACCAGTAATGGTGTTGTCCGGGTTTATGTGGCAGCAAAGTTGGCATCTGGGTTTATTGCAGGCTCTGGTACCAGTGTCCATGTTGAGTCCTGTTGTTGTATTATTGTGGGTGAGGATCTCAAAGACTTAAAGAGGGAGCAGGAAGAGACTTGTAAAGCCTTTCCGAAGTCTCCTGCACTTCCCTGTTAAGCCTCCAAATTCATGGACTTAAAGTGGGTGCAGAAGAAATAACTTTAAGAGAAGCCCTGACACTCCTATGGAGTGCAGGATCTGTCTCAAAGCCTTTGCAAATAAAAAAATAAAAAAAAATCCCCACTCGGATGATGCATCCTCTAGGCTGCGCAATCTTGTTTCCTACTAGGAATAGCGCTGCATATGAAATGCATATGAAATGCAGGATTAAGCCCTGTCCTTCCACCCACCAGCTGGTCATGGCTTGGGGAAATTAGCCTCATGGGCCAAAATCGGCTCCCTTGAAAAGCCAAGATCAGCCCATAGGTCATAGCTTCCTCACCACTGACCCACCCCATTTTAGCTTTCCTAAACCTCTCAGGTGGATGCCATTGCCATTCTAAGAGAACGAGGGAGCTGTTCATTGTGAGCTCTGGCACTTATTTTTCTAGGAAAATAGCCACTGGTTAGGACTGTGCTACAAGTGTGGTGTGGTTTCTGTAGAGTGAGCCTGATTCCCCATCATTGGGCTACCACTTCAAGGTACAAGTGAATAAAGGATAAGGATACAGCACTGGTAGCCCAGGTTCGAATCGCTGTTCAGACATCATGCTTACTTGGCCTTGAGAGATGTGCTTGCTCTGAGACGAATGCAGAGAGATTAAAATGTAGTGTGCAAATATCTCATCTGGATCACACATTAGATCATTCTGTGCTGTTCCCAGAGCTATGTATGTAACCAAGGGTCCAGCTGCCCCATTCAGCTCCAAATCAGGGCCGCCTCACTTGAGTATTTTGGTGAGCGATAGCAGTCTGATGCACTGAGTCATCTTAAGGTCTCAGTCACAACAAAGCCAGCCTCCACAGCCCTGAGTCATCAAAACCTCTCATTAGCAATATGTGAGTTGGCATCTCAAACAGAGGCTTGGCTTTAACAGCTGTAATCTGAAAGAGGCTGGAAATCACTGTGTTAACTCCTTCAGAATTGGAACCAGTTATCAAACTACAAGAGTTCTCTTTTTCTTTCTTTCCTTTCCTTGTGCTACGGAAACCAAACAGTGGTTTGCTGGGAGAAATTAATACCCGGATGTACATCACTAAAAAGGTTCATTTAGTCCTCATGAACAGTGTTAAGGCAAACCACAATGTAAGTATTGCAGCCTTTGTTGTTTAGTCATTTAGCTGTGTCCGACACTTTGTGACCCCATGGACCAGAGTATGCCAGGCACTCCTGTCTTCCACTGCCTCCCGCAGTTTGGTCAGACTCATGTTGGTAGCTTCGAGAACACTGTCCAACCATCTCGTCCTCTGTCATCCCCTTCTCTTTGTGCCCATAGCTGTCAACTTTCCCCTTTTTTGCAGGAAATTCCCTTATTCCAGCGTCGTTTCCCATTGCGAAAAAAGGTAAAGTTGACAGCTATGGCCGTTTCCCAATGCACTCTGCTGGTGCCCTCAATCTTTCCCAACATCAGGCCTGATTTCCTTAACAATGGATAGGTTTGATCTTCTTGCAGTCCAAATCCAAACAATAAATTTGTTGCTCTTCAGTCATGTCCGACTCTTCGTGACCCCGTGGACCAGAGCACACCAGGCACGCCTATCTTTCACTGCCTCCCGCAGTTTGGCCAAACTCATGCTAGTCACTTCAAGAACACTGTCCAACCATCTCATCCTCTGTCGCCCCCTTCTCCTTGTGCCCTCCATCTTTCCCAACATCAGGGTCTTTTCTAGGGAGTCTTCTGTTCTCATGAGGTGGCCAAAGTACTGGAGCCTCAACTTCAGGATCTGTCCTTCCAGTGAGCACTCAGGGCTGATTTCTTTAAGGATGGATAAGTGTGACGTTTTTGCAGTCCATGGGACTCTCAAGAGTCTCCTCCAGCACCATCAATTCTTAAAAAAAATGCAAGCTAAAAACCTCTCTCTCTCTCTCTCTCTCTCTCTCTCTGTGTGTGTGTGTGTGTGTGTGTTGTTGTTCAGTCATTCAGTCGTGTCCGACTCTTCGTGACCCCATGGACCAGAGCACGCCAGGCACGCCTATCCTTCACTGCCTCCTGCAGTTTGGCCAAACTGTGTTTAGGGTTGTCATATTTTGAAGAGCAAAAAAGAAGACACATTTGCCGACTATGGATCGCTATGACGACTCTACCCATGAAAAAGAGGACGTGTCCTGGAAAAAGCAGACAAACCTATGTGGGAAGCAGCAGGCATTTTCCTGGACACCTTTCCCAGAAGGCCTAGCTCTGAGAAGAAAGATGCCTTTGACTGTTTATCAGAGGTCTCCCAGGTGAGGCAGGGAGGTGGAGGTCAAGAGGCTAGCGCACTGCCATGGATAGCAACCAAGCTCGCATATGCCTCAACCGTCCAGATTTTCCTGGGATATCCCGGAATTACAGAAGCCATCCCCAGCTTCTGATTGGATCCTGGAATGCCCCATTTCTACCCTCCAGTGTTGCTGCCAAGCTCAGGGAAGAGGATGAGCCAGGGCTTGCAACTGGTGCTTGGGACTTGCAGTTGAAGTGTCCAGTTAGTTGCACAGCATTCCTGTTTTCGGCAGTAGATTGTTGGAGGGTATGAGCTCTGTCTCCCAAGTCAGTCCAGTGAGGGACCCTTCAAAGTCCTGGGACCTTTGAACAGTGCCTGGCTTGGCTGACTGCTGGTGCCAGGCCTGAATACAAAAACTCCTCCTAAGGGAGGACAGACCCTTCCTAGATCATGCCCCCTCAGTGAGGAAAGCAAATTTCTATCGATGCGAGACCTTTCTGCTCATGAAATCGCCTCCTAAATTGTCAAGCTTTTAAAAGAACCAGTTGCCCCTGTTTCTTACCGCAGTGAGAACTGGTTCTTAAGACTTAGCAGCTTTTATATGGTAGTTCAGTTTCTCGGCTTCAAGTTCAGGTTTTTATTGCTCTGGGTCTTTCTCTCCCTGGTAATGTTTTATTGTTTTACTTTATGGGGTTCCCCAGGTGCCCAGTGCGGATACCGTATAAACAAAAATATTATCATAAAGTAAAAGAAAGAAGAATATAAACTACAAATTTTCCCAAGTAGGTCCCTGGAGGCTGGTATCAAGCTGGCTGCACTTGTGAATACTTTATGCTAAAATTATGGCTGCTGCTTAAGGGAACACCGGCTGTGTTTGGAGACTCATACCCATAAAGTTAGGCCGAGTTTTCCTAGCAAAATGTTTGCTGCACCAAACGCAACAGTAAACTCACGCTGAACCACAATCCAACAATGACCCCAAATTAGGAACTTTAGTTTTAAAACTAATGTCGTCGTCATAATTTTTTAAATTTTTATTTTTATTTTTTTAAATAAGAATTTATTAACATTTTTTCTTATAACAACATATACCCACACCCACACCTACATTTATACAAATACAAAACAAATACACTCATAAAACAAATACAAACATTGCCAAGTTTTCTTATTTAAATCTCTCCTAAAAAAAAAAAAATTCTATTTCTAAATCTTGACCATTGACTTCCCCTGCCTTTTCACCTTCGGTTTTATATCCTTGATCTATTTTTTAACCACTTCTTCTAAAAGTTAAACACAATTATATATATAGGAATTATTCTTATCAGATTCTATACTTACTCCTCTATCCTTTAACCTGCTGCTAGTAACATAAAACTTCAAATATCTCCTTTCTTATTCAAAAACAAAAAAACTAAATAGAACTAACGGTCTTCACCCTCCAATTTCAGAATACCATTACAAACCATTTTAAATTTTACTTAATACTTCACCCCACTCCCCCTCTGTCCATTGTCTTTCTCCTAGTGACACCAGAGCCAAATTCCCAATTGCCGTCTTTTCCCAAATAACCACAGATCCAGGCACAGTTCAGAACGCTCCTTGCAGCGAGCTTCAGGGTATCCAACTCATCTTCTTTCGGCTGCTCCGTTTCTTTAAACCATTCTTCTTCTTCTTCTTGTAAATATCTTAATTCTTTGTCCCTTGCCCCCGAGCTCACACCTCGGGGTCTGGATATAACAAATCTTATCATCGTCTTGGGGCTGCCACCCCCAAAAAACGAGTCCTTTTCCCGGAGTCGCCCTGTCATTTCTCTCCATCCTTCAAGCAACCCTCTCAGCTCCTTGCCAAGGTTTCCTTCCAAAGTGTCAAAATTTTTAAAAGCCTCCTCTGTGGGTAGTAAATTCCTTTTCAAATCCCCACACAAGACTTTCACTTTCCGATAAAGAAGTTCCAGTCTCAGCTCAGTGAGCCTTTGTTCATCCGTTAATCCAGAGTTCAAAACAAGTTCGAAGACAAAGTTCAACATAGTGGAAGAGGGGGAGGGAGTGAGTGTCAAATTACAGTTCCTGTCTCTATGTTCTTCCTTTTGTGAGAGTTGTTTTTCACCTCGGTTTAAACTTTTCATCGCCATTTTTCTTGAGACCAGAGTGCAAAGACCGACACTTCAAACGGAGATATCTTTCACAGATTTACTCCCCAAAGGGAAATTGTAACAGTCTCACTCATCAAAATTCAGATACTTTATAGCCAGTTTTGTAGCAGCAGTCACTCAAACTGGTTAGCTTCTTTCATCCGAAGGGAGGGAGGCAGGCTGCCTTTCTCCTTCCCCCGGGTCGTCTAAAAAGCATAATAACTAGTCCGATCAAGTACTCACAACCACCTGGTTCTTCAAATCCATGCATCACAGGTAGAACTTCAACGCTCATTTCGGGATTTGTCGCCGCATTTACATCCCGGTTGGGGCATGTCCCCTATAGCCCGGCTCCGTAGTCCCTTCACCCCCACTCCCCCTTTACAGGGGGAGCGAGGGAAGGGTTCGGAGCCACAACGGGCACAGCCGGGGAGCCCAGGGTGCGGGACGCTCTTCCCGCACCCCATCGGAGCCCCGCTTTGCGGTAGCGGGGCTCCAACCCCCGGGATGGACTGGGCGCTTCGCAGCTGAAGCAGCCCACGACCACCTGGAATGGCGTCGCCGCCGGAAGTCCCATAATTTTTTAAATTTTTAAACCATCTTTCTATCCTACAATACTCAAGGCGGTTTACAAGCTGAAGAAACAAAAACTGTACATCTTATAACAATCTAATGCAATACAAAAATGTGATAATAAAACAAAACTTTAAAATAAACTTTAAAATGTATCATATTTGTCTTATAGTAGGGGCCTAGGTAAACGGTAAAGGGACCCCTGACCATTAGGTCCAGTCGCGGACGACTCTGGGGTTGCGGCGCTCATCTCGCTTTATTGGCTGAGGGAGCCGGCGTACAGCTTCCAGGTCATGTGGCCAGCATGACCAAGCCACTTCTGGAGAACCAGAGCAGCGCACGGAAACGCCGTTTACCTTCTCGCCGGAGCAGTACCTATTTATCTACTTGTACTTTGACGGGATTTCGAACTGCTAGGTTGGCAGGAGCTGGGACCGAACAATGGGAGCTCATTCCGTCGTGGGGATTCGAACTGCCAACCTTCTGATCAGCAAGCCCTAGGTTCTGTGGTTTAGACTACAGCGCCACCCGCGTCCCAAGTATAGTAGGGGCCTAGGCACCCTTATAGGCCTGTGGGAGCTTCCAAGGCAAGCAAAAGTCCGTCCCAGTGCTTATGGACTGGACTGGACCAGACAGGCCTTCAGGCAGAGGATAACTGCAATTAGAGGACAGTTTTTCAAATAGGGGGCTGTTCCCAGGAGCAGCCTAGAAGCCAGACACACAAATGAGTAAGCTCAACCCGCAGTTTGGGGACAGCCTCTATACTTTAGGATGCTGCAGGGGGCATGGGAAAACCTACTTCAAATGAGACAGCAAGGTTGGGAAGGAGAAACTGGAACATATGAGGCACCTGAAATACTCATTTAGCATCCATGCCCAGAGCTACTCTTGTTCTGCCTTTCCAGTGTGAGCAACCAGGTGCCACGGCACCCTCTCTGGGCAACACATGCCCACAGCAGCTAATCTTCAACATCTGGCAGTCAGGCAAACACGGTTTGCGAATGTGGAGCCTGCAGACTTCATCCTCTGTGCATTTCAGCTACCGTAACGTAGCCTTTGCAAAAAGCTATTTGCGTCAGGGGCCATTGCAGTTTCCCATGGGGTCAAAGTCGTTCTCTTTCATTTGTGCTCATTTTCCGCTGCCCCTTTTCGTTTAACCAAGCAGTGAAAGCTGTTGTGTCATGGTGTTCTCGGCCAAATGTTTTTCAGGATGCTCCTTTTTGAAACGAGCCGAACAAAGCTTTTCCAATGCTAATTTTTCCAGTACTTACTTAATTACCAGTGCTCTCTTTATCTTTCTAACTTCTCAGAATTTCCACTTAGAACTTATCAGAGGAGGAGGAGGATGGGCCATAACTTCCATTATTCAGGACACATTTCAAGCTGTGCACAAGTAGCCTCTTGAAATTCTCCACACTATTTAATGAGCAGTGAAATTTTTTTGGGGGGGGAATCCTTTCACCAAATTTCCCCAGAGGGAGGAGAAATTCTCCAACAGTTTCTTGAGGGTGAGGAATCACAATTACCAGTAGCAGGAGAACAGCTCTTCCCCTCTCCCCACAATTTTATTTTATTTTCTTGCTGCCCTTGTAAGTGACACCAGAAACAGATATATATTGGTGTCCTGGCTGCATTTTGCATCCTCCACAATGTCCGAGACCCAGGGTCATTTCAGGGAATTGTAGGTGTGGATGGGTGTTGAATAGCAGCCGCCACCCAAAATGGTATTTGGTTTAAAAAAAGATGCTGCAAATTGGCCTTCCTTTTAGGTGTCTGAGAGAGATAAAGAAAGAAGGAGAGAATTCAAAACCTCAGAAATTCTCTCAGAAAAATAATAAGTTTTGACAAATTTCAGATGAGCTCTAATTTCAAGGTTTCCTTTGATCTTCAACTGCAAGGGAAATGTGAAATTACCCAAAGAACTTTCTAAAGTGAAAAATCTGCACTCCTTCCTAGATCAAACAGAAAACATGACACTGTGAAACTGCTTTTATTTAAGCAATATGATTTTGATTGGGAAGTGATTTTTCCTTTCCTTTTATAAGCTAAGGTTGGCAATCCTGTTTGTTGTTGTTGTTTAGTCGTGTCCGACTCTTCGTGACCCCATGGACTAGAGCACGCCAGACACTCCTGTCTTCCACTGCCTCCCACAGTTGGGTCAAACTCATGTTGGTAACTTCGAGAACACTGTTCAACCATCTCGTCCTCCGTCGTCCCCTTCTCCTTGTGCCCTCCATCTTTCCCAACACCAGGGTCTTTTCCAGGGAGTCTTCTCTTCTCATGAGGTGGCCAAAGTATTGGAGCCTCAGCTTCAGGATCTGTCCTTCCAGTGAGCACTCAGGGCTGATTTCCTTCAGAATGGATAGGTTTGATCTTCTTGCAGTCCATGGGACTCTCAAGAGTCTCTCTCCTCCAGCACCATAATTCAAAAGCATCAATTCTTCGGCGATCAGCCTTCTTTACGGTCCAGCTCTCACTTCCACTCGGGAGTAAACAGCATTACACTCAGTTAGACTTACATATAAGTTGACACATACAGGATTGCAGAATTTGGGAACTGGGGGCCTCTCTTGAGTGCTTATTGTTATTGCACCAAATGTGCTGCCAAGGTCTTGCAAGGGATAGACTCTCATTCCCCCAAACGCCAGCTAGACTTTCCTAACACTCAAATGACCATGCTTTATTGCTGGAGAAGTGCAGGGTTTCCTCTGTTTATTTTAGCCACTGCAATAGTGAGCATTGTGAAGAATACGGTTGAGCAAATGTCATGAGCACCTACTGTCTACCATCCTTTATATCACTAGCAATGAGCACCTCCCCTTCCTGTACAGCTTTAAAAGAGGATTAGACCAATTCATGGAGAGGGCTGTTGAAGGCAGCTAGCCATGATGGCTATATGCTCTGCCTCCACAGTTGGAAACACCAGTGCTTCTGAGTATCAGTGGCTGGAAACCACAGACTGGTCCTGCTTGCAGGTTTCCTATAGGTATCTGCATGGCCGCTATGAGAACAGGATGCTAGGACTAGATGGGCCACTTACCTGATCCAGCAGGTTCTTATGAATCGTATGTTATGTGCACATTTGATTATTCAAAAGCCACATGTGCTATGCCACTCATGTGCAGATGTCTTCAGTATCCCTATTTTCTAGGGACAGTCCCGGATTTACAAAAGCTATCCTGTTTCTCTGATTTGATCCTGGAATGTCCCACTTTTTCATCATGGAGATGTTGGCGGGTATGGAGTTATGTGACCCCCCCAAGCCAAGGAGATAAGTTAACAATACAACCTTTAGAAGACATCTGAAGGCAGCTCTGTATAGGGAACTTTTTTAAATGTTTAATGTTTTATTATGTTTGTATATATGTTGAAAGCTGCCCAGAGTGGCAGTCAGATGAGCAGGGTAATAATAATAATAATAATAATAATAATAATAATAATAATAATAATAATATTAAATAGGACGTCCCTGTTCTCACTGGAGAAATGACAGAGGGCATGTCTTCAGCATATCCTTTTCCATTTTCTTTAAAAGTACCAAGCACCAGCAGAGTTATTCTGCTTTTCTCCAGCAATAGCTCACTCTTTTGTGAATATTCCCACCCCTCTCTCTTTAAATTCTTTGCAGGCTGTGTGCTCCCCTCTCTAGTGCAACAACGGAAACCTCAAGGCAAATCCTAAATGGCTTTGAACACAGACACTGTTCTTTTCTTGGATTCTCACCACACCATCTACAAACAGTAGAGCTAAGTCCCTAGACTAGAGTCTGGAAGCCCCTGGGGCATAGGGGAAGAGATCAGATTCAGCTTGGATTTCTATGTGAACCTCCCTTATCTGAACTTTCTGAAACAATACGCAAACTAAAAGATGGCTATCCTTCAAAATCTGCACTTCTCCAAATTCTGTGATTGTAGTTATCCAATCAAATAACATACAGTGGTACCTCCAGTTACGAACTTAATTTGTTCTGGAGGTCCATTCTTACGCCGAAACCAGAGGCACACTTTTGCTAATGGCGCCTCCTGCTGCTGCCACACCACCAGCACACAACTTCCGCTCGCATCCTGGGTTAGCGGAGCTTGTAATCTTAAGCATTCGTAAGGAGGATGGTACATAACCCGAGGTTCCACTGGATACAAAAAGTGTACATTAGAGGAAAGGACATTAAAAGGACATTAAAAATGGATATTTTAGGGGAAATAAAATTGCAATATGTATCTATCTAGTGGGGTAAGAGAGCTGAAAAACAATGCCAATATATTTCACATCTGGCAACCAATGTGCCTCTTTGGTTTCAGATAGTATTTCAGATGTTCTCTTATTCTTTGTGAGATACTTTGAAATCCTTCTGCGGAAAAGTCAGCCTAAAATCTTTCAAAGCCTGGTTTATAGATAGATAGATAGATAGATAGATAGATAGATAGATTTATTGTCATTGTCCGTATATACACAGTATACACAACAACGAAAATCAAACACCCAAAGACCGGATTTACCATACACATTTGCACATATCTCCAACACTCTCATCCTTATTAAAACATAATCTATTAAAACATAACATAATCCAGAGTATAACATAACCTATTAAAAACATAGCATAACCTAAAAGCCTGTCTCATTCCTTACTACTCACTGCTTACTATTACTTACTACTGACCCTGAGATCATTAGTTTATGTGAACTGCACCTATCTTCTGAGAGGATCGTTGATCAGGCAGCTGCACTGCACTGGTCAAGTATGATGGAAGTCGTAGTCCAACAAAATCTGGAGAGCCACAGGTTCCCCATTCCTGCTGTAGATCCACTCAACTTCCGTTCAGTGGCAAATGTGCTGATTTTGTCATGTGCATCGGCTACAACTTTGCTCAAAACAAAGTGTGGGTAAACACTTGGACTCGACACAGTGCCCCCAAAAGACTAGCAGTGCATACAACTTACAAATGCCATGAATATTTCATCTGGACATGCTGAATAATGGATATGTTAAAACTGCAATTTGTACGTGGGCATTCTGTGGCGGGATTATAGCAAAACTCATTATATGAATTATTCACAAATCCAAAACTATTTTCTCGGCTCTCAGTTCTAAATTCTTGTCATTTGAAGTGGGAGTGAAGAATCTGGCATTAAAAAAGAAAAGAAAGGAAAGGAAAGGAAAGGAAACAAAAAAAGAAAAGAAAGAGAAACCTAAAAACTTCAAATTTTGACACCAGAACAATGGGCAGATTTTTTAAAAATGTGTTTTCCTTTTGTGGGCATATCGGGGTCATCCATACTTCCGTACCTAAAAAGCATGGTTTTCCACTTGTCCCATTCTTTCTAGGCACGGGTGGAAGCAGTTTTCCCTTTGCACCACCTGCTTTCCCAGGGAAAACCCACTCTTTAGTGTTGAATTGAAGCAAACATCAATCTGCAGAAAAACTAGGGCAGGCATAGGCAACCTTCGGCTCTCCAGATGTTTTGGCCTACAACTCCCATGATCCCTAGCTAACAGGACCAGTGGTAAGGGATGATGGGAATTGTAGTCCGAAACATCTGGAGAGCCGAAGGTTGCTGACCCCTGACCTAGGGAAAGCAGCAGAATAATAATAATAATAATAATAATAATAATAATAATATCCCACCCATCTGGCTGTGTTTTCCCAGCCACTCTGGGAAGATTCCAGCACATATAAAAACATGATAAAATGTCAAACATTTAAAAACTCCCCGATATAGGGCTGCCTTCAGACGTTTTCTATAAGTTGTGTAGTTCTTTATCTCCTTGACATCTGATGGGAGGGTGTTCCACAGGGTGGGCGCCACTGCCAAGAAGGCCCTCTGCCTGGTTCCCTGTAACCTCACTTCTCGCAGGGAGGGAACTGCCAGAAGGCTCTCAAAGCTGGACCTCAGTGTCTGGGCTGAACAATGAGGGTGGAGACACTCCTTCATGTATACTGGGCCAAGGTTGTTTAGGGCTTTAAAGGTCAGCACCAACACTTTGAATTGTACACAGAAATGTACAAGCAGAAGTCTGGGTGTTGACAAATTTTGAGAGCCAGCACTGTTCACTGGCTGGTGGAATGTTCACTTGTGACTTGCTCCTCGATGACATTCATCCCAACGCAACCCCAGGGGCTTCATGATTTAGGGTGGACATCCTTATGGAGGAGTGGGGAGGAAGACGTTTGTTGCAGAACTGGGCTTGTTAACCAATGTGTGCTTTTTCTAAAGAGCTAGCATTTAACCCATTAAGCAAAGAACAAGAGAGAAGTTTGAAAAGTCCTTCTAGAAATAATTTTCCAAATAATTGTCAGTTCATGAATAACTTTTCCACTGAGCAATGGACATGGAATGGGGGAAGACACCCTTCTGCCTTATCTGCACAATCAAAGCAGGGAATAAAAAGGCAGTTCATCCACCGCATCTTTTGTTTTGCTCTACAACATGGGTAGGCAAACTAAGGCCCAGGGCTCAGATCCGTCCCAATCGCCTTCTAAATCTGGCCAGTGGGTGGTCCAGGAATCAGCGTGTTTTTACAGGAGTAGGATGTGTCCTTTTATTTAAAATGCATCTCTGGGTTATTTGTGGGGCCTGTCTGGTGTTTTTACATGAGCAGAATGTGTGCTTTTATTTAAAATGCATCTCTGGGTTATTTGTGGGGCACAGGAATTCATTCATATTTATTTTCAAAATATAGTCTGAGGGACAGTGGACCGGCACCCCTGCTGAAAAAGTTTGCTGACCCCTGCTCTAGAGCACAACATTAACCAACAAGGCATCTCTGAGTCTCCCACACCTGATGAAATACAGTACAGATACTTTTTTGTAGCTGAGTCTTTAACAAAAACAACAGATATAAGTTTCTGTACTTGAAGCCAGAAGTCTAGTCCAATCAACAGCAGAGCAATCATCTCTTCTCCCCCCGCCCCCGCCCCAATCTGTCCAGAGATCACACACTTGAGTAAACTGGGAAGGTTTTCTACATGCAGATTCCATACTGAGTTTTACTAAAATGCTCTGCAATCACATTCTTTGAAACTTCAGGGATGCAAAAGCCCTTCTCTGAGAAGTACGTCTTAGTTCTCACAGGTATTCCCTAAGGCAGGTCTACTTGCAGAAGTTGGGATCTGTCAAATCAATAGCAATGCTTGACATCTCTCTCTCCCCCCCCCCCACCCCCTTTCCTCCCTCTAAAAGTCCAGCTGGGAACAAAGAGAGAAAACCTGCTGGGTCAGAATGGTGGGCGAAGGGAGAACAGGTTCTATTTTAAATCAGTCAAATAACTACCAACAGATCACCCAGGATTCCCATTCGTTTAATGATAGCAACAGTTTCCTCTCTCACCCCAGAAGAATTAGGCTGCTGAAATAAAGAAAGCTTGGGAGAAAAGGAGTGGATTTTTGTTTTACAAGAAGTGTGAGCTCTGTTCTGGTACTGAAAACAAACTCCCAAACTGAGATTATGGATAGATGAATCTGTCAATGTCAGTTTCTCATTTTAGGTTCTGTTCTCTGCATTTCTGCATCAGTGTGTGGGATTTTTTCTCTCTTAAAGTCCTCACAAAAATAATTGACATTTTAGTGGACATATTTGCAAGTAATTTCCACTCATATAACACATTATTTTCACCAATGCATTCACACATAATCCAATGCACATTTCTCTGGTAGTAGATCCCATTGAATGGAATTGGGCTTACTCCTGAGTAGAGATGGACTGCATTTTGCTTCTTGGTCTGGATTAAACAAAACTTTGCATCCGGCTTCAAACAATTCCGCTCAACTTATATATAATGAATCAGAACTGTAGCCATACAATTTTCTGCTCTATGGTAAGTAACAAATTAGGTAGAATTCATTTATATAATAAGGCCATGTAAGTTAATGGAGCTACATGAAAGAACAAATTCAGTACATTTTTTTTCCAGGAGTTCCAATGCCTTCATAAATAAATTATACAGAAAGAAAATTGAAAAGGGGCCTTAGTATTGACAAGGAAGAAGGGATTTTTTTATTTTTTTTTACTTAGCAACAAAGAACCCACAAGTTGCAGTGGTAGAACCAGGCTATGACTTGGTATTCTGCACACAAATTACTGCCTGGATCTGCAATAGGCCTTTTGATCATTAACACACGGATAAGGACAAGCAGCCGAAGGTGATTGCCCTTTGATGACATATCGATCCCACATTCCTTTGGCGTGGCAGATTAAGGCTGCAATTCTAAGCACTCTTACAAGCCACCTGACTGCTGCAATGCACCGTATGCAGGGCTGTCTTTAGAGAAACTGTAGGTGGTCCAGAAGAGGGCCAACAACTACCACGACAACTGTCCCATTTTAATGGGGACACACCGGATTTACAGAAGCAGCCCTGGATGTCCCGTTTTGGTCACGCCAGAGCAAAAGACACACGTTTCTTCGTTCCGCGCTGTGGCGCAAGTCAGTTTGCTCCCACCAGAGCACAGGTTCAAAAAAATTGAAGCAAAACTTAAACTGGTTCTCCCCCTCTTCTTCCTCCTTCTGCTGTGGCTTTCCAGCTGACGTACCTCCAGAAGCTGGCGCTGCTCTTCCGGAAGCAACAATTTCTGGAAGTATGTTGGAGGCCACAGCAATGAGCCAAAGTGGTGGGCGAAAGAGGGAGCCGAGAGGGGGGCAGGGTGTGAGCGAGAGAGTGCAGCCTCTGTTGACGTCATGTCACAATTTCCCTCACTCTGGAGTTGGAGGGTATGTCATGTTATTATGGAACTTGGCCTTTTGACCGTGTTGCACCGGCACTTCGACAACAGCAGTGGCTCCCACTCCACTTCTGCATCTCATTTGAAGTGCTGGCGTTAATCTTCAAAGACATAAACGCAGTGGAAGCTGGTCCATTGGTGCATATGGGGCTCTGCCCCACCAACCACAGTCTGCCTTCTTACTTGACAGCCAGTTAGTGGATAGCTCTGCTTATCATTGGCTCTAGACCCCTTACAGTTGGTCTTCCTGCCTTCTGCCCCATCAGTCCCTAGGGGGACCAGCCACTGACTAAATGAATTTAAACCAGGTGGCGCTGCATGGGAGACAGGGCTCAGGACGTTTTGCTGCTATAGGCAAAATACTCCTCACATGTCTGTCCCCACCAAACCTGCCCCCTTACAGATCCACGCCTCCTTCCTGGCCAAACCATCACACCTGTGCTGCCACCACAAGGCAGTGTGGTAAGGGCAAGAGTGCTGTGGTGGCCATGGTGGTGGAGGAAGGGAGGAGGAGGAGGGGCTGGATCTGCCACCTGAGGCAAATTTCTTCACCTCACCTCATGGAAGAACCTGTTAGCATGACACCTTGAGACTTGACTATAAATCTTTAATTGTCAGGTTGGCAACAGTTGGACAACAAGTATGTATATATTAATGAATGCAATGAATTTTTCTCCCTTGAGCCCAAGAGAGGGTTTAGTCACTTTTGTTCTCAGAACTCCTTCATAGCAGTACGTAAGTTATCAATCCATATCTCGCCTGCCCTCACAAACTCCTCCAGACAGTGTCTGCTTGAAGTCACCACAATTCTACATTCTCAGTCAAAGAATCAACTAATAGGATAACCAACCAACTCCTAACTGCCACCTCCTTTCCCCAATACCATTTTTTTGTGTGAAATACATTTACAATGCAAACACAATACAAATACTAATGGGGGGGGGCAGAAATGTAAACATGGAGGTGGGGAGAGGGGAGGAATATATTCAGAAAACTGCAGACAGTGATAATTTTGTAGTTCGCAGTAGTCATTCACAAAACCACAGCAGCAAGGATATCTCTGAAGAAGTGTGCATGCACACGAAAGCTCATACCAAGAAACTTGGTCTCTAAGGTGCTACCAGTAATGTACAGAAGTGAGAGCTGGACCATCAAGAAGGCTGATCGCCGAAGAATTGATGCTTTTGAATTATGGTGCTGGAGGAGACTCTTGAGAGTCCCATGGACTGCAAGAAGATCAAACCTATCCATTCTCAAGGAAATCGGCCCTGAGTGCTCACTAGAAGGACAGATCCTGAAGTTGAGGCTCCAGTACTTTGGCCACCTCATGAGAAGAGAAGACTCCCTAGAAAAGACCCTGATGTTGGGAAAGATGGAGGGCACAAGAAGAAGGGGACGACAGATGATGAGATGGTTGGACAGTGTTCTCAAAGCAACTAACATGAGTTTGGCCAAACTGCGAGAGGCAGTGAAGGATAGGCGTGCCTGGCGTGCTCTGGTCCATGGGGTCACGAAGAGTCGGACACGACTGAACGACTGAACAACAACAACAAAGGTGCTACTGGAAGGAATTGTGTTCTGTCATTGACAACTGTTTTGTGAATGGCCCCTACTAACTTCCTAAAGTGCTAGGAACGAGCACGGTTCTCTGCAGCACATAGCAATAACTGACAAGCCCCTTATTGCCACTGCATAAAACTTGACAGAGTCCTCAGGTCACTTGCAAAAACATCTTCAATCCAGGGAGACACAGTTAGCTATTCCAAAACACTGTCTCTCCACATCATAGTACCTTGCACCACCTACAGTAGGTGCAGTTTTCAGAGCTGACAACTCCCTGTGGTTTCTGCTCAGCATCTGGTATGTGATTCCCATTTCGGGTCCCTACAAATTTTATCTTTTTCAAAAATATATATAAATGTCGGTTTCCATCCATTACAGTTGTAAAGAAAAGGCAGGTTTTGAAACATGCAAATAATGCTTTTAATGAACGCCATTGTCTGCCCCTCTTAAATGACTGGAGGCGATGCATTTTTCATTGTTGATCTATAATTTTCCTGCCACAATAAGATTTCAGACCACCTCCCTCCCCAGAAAAAAGGAAAAAGAAAAAGAAATGAAAGGAAGAAAGGAAGATGGAGGGAAACTCCACAAAACCTCAAAGAATAATGGATGCAAACTGAATACATTTGTGCACATTTGAATAAACGTTATTGATTTGTATGAATATAGAATTACAGGCATGGAAGCAGCCAAAAAGACTTGAAAGACCATCCACATATTAATTGCACACACTCCAACATGTCCAGGCCAAAAACTGGGCTGCGTGCCTTCCAGGCCATACTCCCAGGCGAGTTACGTGACCTGTGGGAGATTGTGGCCCCAAAGAAAATGCATTTTTCATGGTGAGATCATGGTGTGAGGTGGGGAGAGATCGCAGTGTCCAAAATGGCCACCGTGCTTTCAGGCAAGTAAACGGGATGCCACCTTTTTCCCAGGGCATTTGAGGGATATGTACAGGTGAAACTCGAAAAATTAGAATATCGTGGAAGAGATACCATGGAGAGAATCCAATGTCTCTATTCAGACCAGCTCTCTCCATGGTGTTAAGTTTGGTAATAAGTTGTAATTCAGCAGCTTCTCTTTCCAGTCTATTTCTGAAATTCTTTTGTAATATGACAGCTACTTTGAGGTCTTGTCCTGGGAGATTGAAGTGTTCTCCTACTGATTTCTCTGTCTTGCAGTCATTAACAATCACCCATTCCCACCACCCTTCTGACTAATACCCCTCCCCACCCTCTCACGACATATAAGGGTCTGGTGACTTCTGTTTCAGTGTTATCTACGGCTCTGGCTAGAAAATCTACCTGGCAAAACTCAAAGCAGATCCAATGTGCCCTAAGTCTGCCAACCGCTGCTCTGGATCCTGAGTTTATTCCATAACGGGAGTGAGGGGGAGAGAGGCTGTCAATCTCAACTGCAGCTAGTTTATTGACTGACAACATTGAACTAAAATTCAAAGCCTATTGGCTTCCATTCCGATCCTGCTCAGATTACAGTTTTCATCTCTGCAAAAAAAAATCAGAAGCATTGTCGTCAATTAAAGCAGAGCCCTGCGACAGCTTTTCCCAGAAGGATGGAATACTCTGTTCCCTCGGCACTGAAAATATAAAGCGACGTCTGATCAGAAAACAAAAAGGTGGTGTAGCTGTGCCAAGGAAGACTTCCGTCAACAGCTAAGTTACACACAAGTCTGTGTATTTTGTATAACACACATCTTGGAAATGCTTTTTTGATTAATTGCTTGAGTGACTAAGTCAACACCGAGTCGATCCGTTCAGAAAGGCAACGTTGAGAGACTCCTGGCTCTCCGATCACAGAATGAGTAAACCATGAGTCACTCCCAGATGTATGACTTGAGTGTTCTGGCTACGTAGCAGCAGTGTTCACTGATGATTCTACACTGTGAGCCTATATTAGAATAGAGAGCTGCAAAAGAAATTGACTTGTGTGCATCCATTGAGTAGGACACTTTCCCCATGTGTGTGGGCAGCTGGCAAATGTCATTTTATCCCATGACTTAAGGGTGACTGGGTGATTCACAAACCAAGAGGCCAGTCAAAGGGCCACTGCACTGAGAATACATTTCTTTCATACTCAGAAAATGGTACCTCAGGTTACAGACGCTTCAGGTTACAGACTCTGCTAACCCAGAAATATTACCTTGAGTTAAGAACTTTGCTTCAGGATGAGAACAGAAATTGCGCGGCGGCAACGGAATGCCCCATTAGCTAAAGTGTTACCTCAGGTTAAGAACAATTTTAGGTTAAGAACGGACCTCCAGATCGAATTAAGTTCTTAACTGTATTGTTTTTAACTGTATTACGTTCTTAACTGTATTGTAACTTAATGCTGTATTGTTTTAACATTCGTTTGGGAGCCGCCCAGAGTGGCTGGGGAAGCTCAGCCAGATAGGAGGTGTACAAATAATAAATTATTACATTATTATTATTAACCCGAGGTACCACTGTACTCCTTTGAGGACCCGGCGTCACCCCTTTCCTTCTTGCATTATTCCTGCATTCCAACTCTACAATTCTTTGATTCTATCATTCTTTCCAGGTAGCCTCACTCTCTGTCATGTCAGTGCAGGCCCTGTGCACACACACACACACACGCAATATACAAGTCTAAACACTTGAAACAGAGGCACTCGAAATACTTTTGTCCTAGCCCTGGCAATAACTCAGAAAAGGATTCGTTTCACACATGCAGGTTATCTTACGATGATTCATCCTAGCATGCTGCCTTTTATCATGCTGAGCACTTACTGAACAAGGCGCCAAGCTGGGATGTGATGAGAAGTGCTGATCCAGCATGGCACATCATGACAATTAGTGTTATCCATTTATGAATTTGTCCCGTTTCTCCATAGCACAGGATCCTGAGATGTATCTTCAGGCAATGCCTCTAGGTCAGGCTTCCCCAAACTGGTGTTCTCCAGATGTTCATGGACCACAACTCCCCATTTACCTCTGACCATTGAGCATGCTGTGTGGGAGTGATAGGGAATGGAGTTGGAAGCTTCTCTAATCTTACTAAGACTGGGACAGGCCATCACCATAGCACAAGAGAGGCTGGTAGGAGGACTCTGTTGCCTATCCTAGAGAGCAAGCCCTCAAGTTCCTGTTTAGGAGTTGGTGGTGTAGCAGAGCGGGAAGACAGGAGAGCCCAGCTCCAGAACATTTTTGCTGAACAGGAAGGATGAAGTCAACTGCTAGGACACCAAGATAATGGATGGAATATCCTTACAGGGACAAGTGGATGAGGTGTCGATGAAGCTTTCAGTCAGAGAATAATCAAGCAAAGTTCGGCTACACCTTAACTTCCCTTTGGCAGAACTATTTCATGCTCACAGTTTAAATGGCTGAAGATGTTCTCATGAAGCTCAAATTGTTTTACCAGTTGAACCTTCGTAGTCAGAAGGAAGCACCACTGAGTTTACTCCCAGGAAGCCATGCAAAGAATTGCAGCGACACTGACTCTACTGCACACGGCTGGCTCTTTGGTGTGTGTGTTTAATAATGGGGTCAACACAGATACCTACCTCCATGTTCTCCTTAGAGGCATGGCTATGGGAGCTGTCACGATCATCTCCCGCACTTTCAAATCCACAACTACCCCCAGTTCCAGTGCCACTTTTGGCACCGGTATAGCCTAAGCTGGTCCACTCATAAGTCATTCAAATTATACCGTGCTCCTTGCTGGGTCCAATGTAGTGCAACTGATAAAGTGGAGCAGCTGAATGTGGGAGGCCAACATTCGATTTCCTGCTTGGCTAGCAGACTCACCGGGTGTCACTCTAACCTACCTCATTGGTTTTCCCTGAAGATTAAACGAGATAAGACCTGAACGGTCGCTTTGCACAGTGAAAGGTGCTGGGAGAAATGATTAATAATTGCAGGAGCACTGCTTTTCCCTTCGTCTGCAGGGTCTACCCTTTCTCAGAGCACATCGGAGAAAAAACAGGCCCTGTCCCGGCCATAAATCGAGGGGTGCCTTTGTCAGTCTTGTGGAAACCTTCCCCTGCCTCCCGGCTAGAATATATGTGCGTTTTCTGACACTTCCTATCTCACAAGCGCTGCAAAAGGCAGTGCTGTGCTTGGGGGATCCAGTCAATACAGCCATAAATGTGACGATAAGGATGACATTTAGCAGCTTGCCAAGACAATAATAATCTTGTGCGTATAAAAGGTGTCTGCTGCTGGGCCCACAGAATGCCCCGTATTGGAATGTAAGACCAGAGATTTGTGGGTGCATCTCCGTATGCACATAAGAATAATGGTCCCCTTCCCAACTCTGAAGACATGCTGGGGATCCCCTGAAATTACTCTGCACGTCAGCTTAGGAAAGGGGATATACACCCTTGTGCAAATTAATTGAAACAAAGCATGTTTTCTATTTTACTCGTAATCCTGTACTCAAAACAAACATGAAAGGTCAGTTGATCATTGTGGTGTCAGAAGCCTGCAGCCAATAGAAGGAATGATGCGCTCACCACAATATATTGAGGTTCTACGAAAGAGTTATTCCAGAGCTAGAAAAGAGGTATCCTGAAAGTACTGGGATATTGCAGCAGGACCTAGCCCCCTGGCACAAATCGAAAGTGGTGAAGAAATTAATTGCAGAGCAGCAAATACAGGTAACTGATTGGCCAAGGAATTCCCCGGACGTAAATCCAATTGAGAATTTGTGGGCTATATGCAAAAGTCGCCTCCGCGCTGTAAACTGTACGACTAAGGAGAAGCTCATTCAGGCACTGATTCAAGTGTGGTACAGGGATCCGAAAATCAACACTGACTGTTCGAAACTAGTAGACTAGATGCCAAACCGTGTTCAAATGCTACTTTAAAATAGTGGAGGTCATATCCATTACTAATGTACGTATATGTGAGTTTTGTACAATAAACTACAGTGGATGCTCAGGTTGCGAACGTGATCCATGTGGGAGGCACGTTCGCAAACTGCAGCGTTCACAACCCGCAGCGGCACATCAGCGCATGCGCGGGTCATGATTCGGCGCTTCTGCGCATGCACAAAGCACGATTTAGCGCTTCTGTGCATGCGCGAGTGCCAAAACCCGGAAGTAGCCCGTTCTGGTACTTCCGGGTTCAGCGCTGTGCACAACCCGAAATCGTGCAACCTGAAGTGGCTGTAACTCGAGGTATGACTGTACATTGTCTCAGTTACAGGTAGGTAGCCGTGTTGGTCAGCCATAGTCAAAGCAAAATCAAATAAAAAATTCCTTCCAGTAGCACCTTAGAGACCAACTAAGTTTGTTCTTGGTATGAGCTTTCGTGTGCATGCACACTTCTTTAGATACTTCTTCAGGTACAATAATGTACATTGTCTGTTTCAATTAATTTGCACAAGGGTGTAGATCCCCACTCTAAGGCCCCCCCCACCTGCACTATTCATTTAAATCATCATCATACCACTTTAAACAGTTCTGCAAAGAATCATGGGGAGTGTATTATTATTGTTATTATTTATTGAATTTCTGTACTGCCCTTCATCCGACGATCACAGGGAGGTTTACAATATAAAAATACATTCTGCAGTAACAAATGAAACCAATAACCCCTCCACACACAGTTTAAAACACCTTAGATCAGGCTTCCTGAACCTCGGCCCTCCAGATGTTTTTGGCGTACAACTCTCATGATCCCTAGCTAGCAGGACCAGTGGTCAGGGATGATGGGAATTGTAGTCTCAGAAAATCTGGAGGGCCGAGGTTGAGGAAGCCTGCCTTAGATTGTCTTATTAGCCAAATGCCTGGAAGAAGAAGAATGTTTTTGCCTGGCAACTAAAAATATGTAACGGAGGAGCCAGGCAGGGGGTGCCAGGGTGCCAAGGGCCCCTAACAAATTTTCAAGGAGGGGGTCGGGCACCCTCAAAATTCCATGGTGGCCATACACACACACTCACACACACCGTGAGGCATGCTGATGTCACTCGCGCAAGCCACACAGAGTGCGCGCAACACATCAGCACACTCACGGCATGTGCAAGTGACGTTAACCGCAGCGGCAAGCCAGCACACTTGGCACCAGGCAAGTATCCCTTCAGAAAGCATTCCACAAATGGGGAGCCACTGCAAAAAAGGCCTGTTCCCAGATTCTGATTTGATCCCGGAATGTCCTGCTTTTCCTTAGGGTGCCCCTATTTTCATTGGAGAAATGTTGGAGGGCATGGAGTTATGAGACCCCCGAGCTAAGGGGATTGGTAACTATGCCACCTCTAGAAGACATCTGAAGGCAGCTCTGTATGAGGAAGTTTTTAAATGTTTAATGTTTTATTATGTTTTGATATATGTTGGAAGCTGCCCAGAGTGGCTGGAGCAACCCAGTCAGATGGGTGGGGTATAAATATTATTCTTATTCCTATTATGGAATAGGATAAATTATTGGAGGGTATGTAATAAAACCCACCACCACCAGGCTGACCAATGCTGTGACTTTAAAATCATCATGAAGAAGCTGTGGTAACACAGGAGGATGGTTCGGGTCAAATCTGGGCAATGAGGAGAGGAAAGCTTGCTAAGATTTTAGTAGCGTATTTCAAGGACTTGAACTGCAACAGTTCGAAGTTCTTATTGGCAGGTTAGAATTCTGCTATTATGGGCTGTCTTTCTCTCCCCCGCCCCACACAGATACAGCTTTAATAAAAGCTGAAAATAATGAGCAGGCATGAGAACACCAGCTTTCTCAGATGAAACAGTTTAGTTGCCTCAACTACCTTTTTTATCTCAGGATTTTATTCAGTGCTGGATTGGATCAAAATAAGATAAAGGCTCTTCTTTCTTCTGTGCATGTGAATTGGGGTGCCAAGCAGAGCGTGCAGGGCACATCATTAAAGAACTGAAGGCTTTAAAAGCCTATTGTGCAGAGGAGGAGAAAAGGCAAACCTTGCAGAGAAAGAAACACTTAAAACAATAACGTTCTACCTTGCCGCTTCTGGCACCAGAGCTTTTGAAAGACTGGGGTCCCACCTGAACGGCACACTTAAAGCAGTATCATGCCACTTTAAAGAGCCATGGCTTCCCCCAAGGGACCTTGGGAACTGTAGTTCATTAAGGAAGCTGAGAGTTGTTTGGAGACCCCTATTCCACTCACAGAACTACAATTCTCAGAGTGGCCAAACTACAAATCTCTCTTTCCAGGGAGTCCTGGAAACTGTTGCTCTGTTAAGGGGCACTGGGGTCTCCTCACAACTCTCAGGACCAATAAATAAAATAATAATAATAATAATAATAATTTATTTCTACCCCAACCATCTGGCTGGGTTTTTCCAGCCACTCTGGGCGGCTTCCAACAGAAGGTTAAAAATACATTAAAACATCAGTCGTTAAAAACTTCCCTAAACAGGGCTGCCTTCAGATATCTTCTAAATGTCATATAGTTGTTTATTTCTTTGACATTTGATGGGAGGGTGTTCCACAGGGTGGGCGCCACTACCGAGAAGGCCCTCTGCCTGGTTCCCTGTAAACAACATATTACAGCTTCAAGGGCTCTTTGAGAGAAGCCACAACTGTTTAAAGTGGTATGACACTCTAGTACCACTCTATTCTGCCTTGGTCAGACCACACCTGGAAAGACTGTGTCCAGTTTGGGGCACCACAATTTAAGAAGGATGTTGACAAGCTGGAATGTGTGCAGAGGAGGGCGACCAAGAGGACAAGGGTCTGGAAACAAAGCCTTAGTCTGAGGAACGGTTGAAGGAGCTGTGTATGTTTAGCCTGGAAAAGAGGAGCCTGAGAGGAGATATGATAGCCATCTTCAAATATCTCATGGGCTGTCACATGGAAGAAGGAACAAGCTTGATTTCTCCTGCTCTGGAGGGTAGGACTTGAAAGGAGAGGAGATTCCAACTAAACATATGGAAAAACTTTCTGACAGTGAGAGCTGTCTGACAGTGGAACAGTATCCCTCAGGAGGTTGTGGGCTCTCCTTCGTTGGAGGTTTTTCAGCAGAGGTTGGATGGCCATCTGTTGTGGATGCTTTAGCTGAGATTCCTGCATTGCAGGGGGTTGGACTACATGACCCTTGGGGGTCCCTTCCAACTCTGCAATTCTACAATTGTATGGCACCACTTTAAATGTATGGTACAGATGGGGCCAGAATAGCCCCATCTGTACCATACATTACCTACTAAAGAGTTCTTACCAGATTAGGGTGTTTACCTGGGCTACATCTTTCACTACTTACCTTTGACCAACCTTCTGCAAGGGCTACAATTCCCTTCAACCCCAAACAGCACAGTCTCTCTTGTGAAACACTATGATCTTAATTGTATGGGTCAACCAACGGCAGACTATGCCATTTCTCAGGGATCAGATAGGCTTATATTTGGATCCCATGCCTGAAGCCCAAGCTGCCTGCTTTCCACAGTTGGCTACCCACACTACAGCTTGAGGAGGCTTCACAAGTCCAACACTACGGTGGTAATACACAAGAGCTGGCATAGCTCAGTCAATAGAGCATGAGTCTCTTCATCTCAGGGTTGTGGGTTTGAGCCCAACAATGGGTGAAATATTCCTGCATTGCAGGGGATTGGACTATAGATGACCCTGGTGGTCTCTTCCAACACTACAATTCTGTTATTGTTCCAGCAGCCACAAAAGAATCTTCTGCTGCTGATGGTTTCTTCCTTCTGTTTAGTTTGCTTGTGAAAAACTTGCCAAACTTTCTGAGCCACTATGGGTAATGGGTTGCATCATCATCATCATCATCATCATCATTATTATACCACTCTTCATCCAAAGATCACAGGGCAGTTCACAACATAGAAAAACAAAATGAATTCACAGAATACATAATAATAAAATAGCAAAAGCAAAACAAACCAATAACCCATTTCGCTTGAGAACTTCCTCTCCGTTTCTGATTTTTCCAATCTTAAGCTTGGTTCTCCACATTACCACATCGCTTTTAAGTCCTCATGGAAATTGATCAGTATTTTTGCATGATTATTTCCTAATATATATGGGACGCGGGTGGCGCTGTGGGTTAAACCACAGAGCCTAGGGCTTGCTTATCAGAAGGTTGGCAGTTCAAATCCCAGCAACAGGATAAGCTCCCGTTGCTCGGTCCCTGCTCCTGCCCACCTAGCAGTTTGAAAGCACGTCAAAGTGCAAGTAGATAAATAGGGACCACTCTGGGGGGAAGGTAAACGGCATTTCCGTGTGCTGCTCTGGTTCACCAGAAGCGGCTTAGTCATGCTGGCCACATGACCCGGAAGCTGAACGCCGGCTCCCTCGGCCAGTAATGTGAGAAAAGCACCACAACCCCAGAGTCGGACACGACTGGACCTAATGGTCAGGGGTCCTTTACCTATTTCCTAATATAAGCATTTTTGCATGCAATATTCCCTAATACGCACACTTTTCAAAGCAATCTCCCCTGATATAATGTCCTTTTGGAAGTTATTTTCATTAATATATGCAAATATGTGCATCTGTAGGCACACTTTACCCTAGTATATAAAGTTTTATATACATTATTTGGCTGCACTGCAAAACTTGGAGAAGCTAATGTGGATTTCTAAGGATAGCTGTCCTTTAGGTTCTCACATTGTTGTGGAAAGAGCAAAGTATGTAAGTTTGCTTTTGCATGAAAACTTAGTTGAATTTCTCCCTCTTCCCTAATAGGTAAGCACACTTAATGGTAACAGGGCATCATTTATCTCTCTAGCTTGGTATGATCCATTGTGACTGGCAATGACTGTTTTCCAGCTTTGCTACCTTAGATCCTTTCTAACTAAAGATGCCAAAGGTCAAACCTGCACAAGCTCTCCTACTCAGCTAGGTTCCAGATCAACTCACTTTATAGCTGGAAATTTAAGCATCCGCTACAGTATTGGTTTTGCAATATTTTGAGCTGATATTTCTATTTAAAGCATGGGTGGGGAACCTATGACCCACCTAATGTTGGTGAACTCCCAATTCCTGTCAGCATGGCAAATGGACAGGATATTGGGACTTGGGAGTCTAGCAATATCTGGAAAGTCACAAGTTCCCTATCCCTCATCTAGTAAGAATCATAGAATCATAGAGTTGGAAGAGACCACAAGGGCCATCCAGTCCAACCCCCTGCCAAGCAGGAAACACCATCAAAGCATTCCTGACAGATGGCTGTCAAGCCTCTGCTTAAAGACCTCCAAAGAAGGAGACTCCACCACACTCCTTGGCAGTAAATTCCACTGTCGAACAGCTCTCACTGTCAGGAAGTTCTTCCTAATGTTTAGGTGGAATCTTCTTTCTTGTAGTTTGAATCCATTGCCCCGTGTCCGCTTCTCTGGAGCAGCAGAAAACAACCTTTCTCCCTCTTCTATATGACATCCTTTTATATATTTGAACATGGCTATCATATCACCCCTTAACCTTCTCTTCTCCAGGCTAAACATACCCAGCTCCCTAAGCCGCTCCTCATAAGGCATCGTTTCCAGGCCTTGGACCATTTTGGTTGCCCTCCTCTGGACACGTTCAGAGAACTCTCCTCCTGGGCACACATGCAGAGAAATGCATTGTTCCCAAAGCAAAAACGATCGCTATTCATATATACTATGAAAAGAACTTTTTATACAAGCTAATTCCCAGAGTTTTATTTCTTGCTTAACTGGTAAACCTGTAAAAATGGTGGGGAAACAAGACTTAATTTTCTGTATTTGTCTGTAAAAATCACTTTAAGTGAGACTTTACTACTAACTGTTCAGCAAGGCGGATTGGTTTGGAAACAGTTTTTTTTTCCCCCAGATGCAGTTTTGCTTGCTGCTTACCTGTGCTGCTCTACAAAAAAAAAAAAATCACATGAAGTTCCTTGCACACTTGGAATCTGCTCTTATAAGTGCCAGGTGCAGCTGTTGCCATTCAAAACCCTTCAAACTAGCATGTGACCAGCTTACACCTTTCAGTGCTTAAAAGGTTGCCATGCACCCTTACTTAGGAGTTTTACAGAGTCTAGAAAACCGGCCACAAATAAAGACCTCGTCACCCTGGAGTTCTTCTTACAGTCCTCTTTCAAAAGCACAGCTTAAAAAAATACTCCCAAATCCAAAGGCATTCTGGTTTCCAGCAAGATCAAAGCCTGGCGTTTACAAAACGATCACAAGTTTTAAAAGAAAGAGGGCAAAAGAAAAAGGGGCGGGGACGCGCAAGAGTGCTCAGCTTGTCAGGAGACAAGACAGGCAGGGATGTTGTTTTCTGAAGGGCCTCACAGTGCAATATACAGGTGCTTTTGAGAAATAGGAAAGCGAGCAGCCGGCAATGCTTCAGTGCTGCTTCCTTACAATCACACACACACACACACACACACACACACACACACACAATCTCTAGCAAGAACTCTGTCACAACTCAAGGGGCATCTCGGATCAAAACTGCCACCTCCAGGCAGTCAGTGATTGACAGGAGCGTCACCTCGCTAAGCCCATCTGTCTCTCTTCCTTGGGAAAAAGTGAGCTGCTGCCCACAGAAACAGCCACCCCATGAAAACGTCTCTGCCGCAATCCCCATTTCCATCTGCCTCTAGCAACGTTACCTTTCGTCCTATTGTTTCCCATGCCTCCCCATTCGATTGGCACTTGGGGGGGGGGGGTGGAATGGCAAGTGCGCCGGTCGCAAATGAATCCCATTTACTGCGGGTGGCCGCCAGGTATTGCACTGTAATTTAACATGACTCCAGGCAGCAGCAAGAGTGGAGGGGGTTGGGGGGGGTGAACCTTTGCCACGCAGCAAGGTAGACGCCGTGCAATAACTGCGACCGTGTAATAAAAAGCAGCGTGCTCTGTCTTTTAAGGCTAAGCTAGGATATTTCATTCTCTCCCCCCCCCCCGTTTGCATTGCTACCCACCACAGGTAAATAAGAGAGAGAGCAAAACTCACACTCTGCAGCTTTCCCGTCCGTGCTAAACGACGAAGCTTTCCAAAGGGGGGCAGATCCCAGGAGTGACACTATCAGGCACCGCATCTAAATGGAGCTGAAGCATTTAGGGTTCCTGGTTTGGCATTTAGCAGTGACAACAACAACAACGGCGGCGGCGGCGCAAGGGAGCACCTCCACCAAACTAATGCAATGTACTTTGCAAATTGGCCGGCGATAAAGGGAGCGGGAGCAGCGTGTTCCTGCGTTCTCCGGCCACGGTGCGCGAAGCCTTAATCTCGTTACATGATAAATCGCCTCGGCCATATGTGCCCATGTGGCACCCACCGTTCAACTTGCTGCCGGAGACCTTCGCCGATGCCGTGGAAAGCAAAAGGGAAGATGGGAGCGTGCACGTGGGAATTCAGCACACGCGGAACAAAAGAGGACTCGGCGGAGAACAGAACAACAATACGACACTGGGAGAACTCTGCCTGGCTGAGCTCTCCGCACAGCAGCCAGCACAACCCCCCTCCCTCTCTGCAATTCTTTCCCTCCTCCTCCTCCTCCCTCCTTATTTCCCCTCCTCTGTTGCAAACCTTCGCAAAGTGACAGCCGGGAGCATGAATTGACTTTCCAGAGGTCTAATATACTATTAAAAAAAAAAAAAAACTTTGACTGCACCATGTAGCCCATAGACTGTCCTAGGGGCTATGGTGAGATTTCTCAGTTTTCGTGGGCATGGGGTTGAGGGGAGTGTCACACCTATTTTTTGCAAAAGCTGCATCAGGAGGATGCAACACCAAATTGACCGCCTCCCAGTGATTGCCAGTTACTGAACAGGAAGGAAAGGGGACAGGAATCGGACCTCCCCAAAACTTACCCTTCACTTTCCAGGGCATAGGCATGGCAATGGGATTCCTTTGCTTTGCCTAATGTGGCAAGCAGGTAGTGCTCACCACCTCCCCCTCCGGACGCCAATAGGAAAACAATCGCCCCATCCCCAGAGTCTCTGCCCTACTGGACTCACATTAAGACAGAAGGCAGAAATATAATTAAGTACACTGTTGTAAGCACACCTTGGTCCATGATTTCTGCAGGAGCTGCAGCTTAGCCTGCCTTTCAGCTGCAGAGTAACTGCAGGTAGGGAGGAAATTGGGACAAACAAGCAAGGGAAGCTCTGCATTAGATCATCTGGGAAAATTTAATCATGGTGCCCCACCCTACAGAATATCATTGGGGAAGTGACCCCAAAACAGGCATTTCCCACTTGCCCTTTCCTCTCTAGCGTATTGTTCCCCTGAACCATAGGATCACCCCGTTTTTATTAGTTTGAATTCCTTGCATTCTTGTTTTCATTTAAAAAACAACAACAATATATGCTTTTATACTACTGTTTTGTTGGTTTTGTTGCTGTCTTTCTGTTGCTTTTTGCACACACGCTGCACACCGCGTAGAGATTTGAAGAAAGGTATTAGATGGTTTTGTAAATGCTTTTAAATCAATGAAGAAATAAATGCACACAAATGGCGCAAGGGTTAATTTTGCTCTCTATTTTCAAAGTGGTGTTAAGGCCCAAGGCCAGCCTGCAGTCCGTGCCAGCTCCAGGTTTTGGGGGATCCCCTAGGCAAAATGTCCTAAGTGGGACCCACTCCCTGATTGGGATCACCACTTTCATGCTGCTGCCACTGTTCTCCATTGGCTGGGCATTTCCTTTTAGACCTAATCCATACTGACCAGCACCAGATTTAGGGTGGTGCAGGCAGTTCCTCTGCACAGGGCACCAAGTTGTGGAAGCACAAAATATAAAAACCACCACCACCTATATTTATATAGCGAAGGTGCCAGGGTCATGCTGTAGGGTGGTTATCCTTGTGTTTTTTTTTCCTTCCAGGGATGTCCAAAGCCAGTGAAGTTTTCTCAAGATTGCCCAGGAAAGCAATGAAGAGAATTGCAGGGCTCAAGGTTGCAGATTCAATCCCTATATGGGACAGTTGCATATCCCTGCATTGCAGGGAGTTGGACTAGATGATCCTCAGGGCCCCTTCCATCTCTATGATTCTATGCATTCTATCTGTGCATCTAAATAAATGTGTTTCTAAATACATCAACATGTAGTGTTTAAAATATTTATTAACCACCCTTCGTCACAAGATTCCAGGGTGATGCACGATAGGCAGTCGCAACACAAAAATCCAAGGAGAATAAAGACATGGAAGATCAAGGGGCTATTGAGTCCAGTACTTTGTCCCAAGACCAAGCAATTCACAAACACCCCAATATCCGTCTCTGCCATCCAGACCACAGTCAGAAGCCACACTAAAGGCTGGTCAAGCAAATGGCTTCATGTGATTCAACCAAGATGCGTTATATGGAAGACTCAACAAATCATGAGACCTCTCTCGTCTCTCTGAGCAGGAGCAAAAATTATTTCTGATCTCATGCACAGTTTTCAGCTTGGCCTTGAGCGTGATGCTTTAAAACTCATCTTCAAAAAGAAATTTGACTGGGGGCACACACACGTGTCCCTGATGGTCCACAGGAAAGGGTAAAAAAAAATGTTTTTCAAGATCTTAAGGGAGGAATCATTCCTACTCTCCCCAAAGGCCATTTCTTGCAAAAGAGGTGCTCATATGGACAGTAAATCTGCAATCTGGTAACTTTCACAATCACTACTATTCATTACTAAAAGGAGAGTGTGATGCCCTGTCTCTTACGGCTTGGACAACCTTGTGCAGTCAGTTGCTCTCCAGATGTTGCTGGACTCCAACTCCCATCAGCCCCAGCCAACATGAGTAAGGATCAGGTCCATGGGGAAATGGAGTCTCTCGCAACATCTGGAGAGTCACAGTGTCCACATCCCTGCCCTACAGTAACTCCACAACCATTCATAAGCATAGACACTCCTTCTGAATGATCTCACCAGATTGTCCTCATCTGAGTTCCTCCCCACCTTCCTTAGGGGAACACTCCAGGAAAACATCTCCCTTGCTTCTTTGAGAAAGCACAAAGAAGACATACCAGGTGTAGGGGAGAAGAAGTTTCGGGTCACTCCATGTCATAGCATTTAAACACAAAGACTGATAGAGTGCAGAAGATGGAATTTCCAAGCTCAGCTGACTTTGGCTTGGTCCAAGCAGGAGGCCATCAGCAGCTGCCCACTTGAGTGAGCCTAATGGGTTGCAGTGGTCCAGTGTCAACCTGGTTTTTATGCAGTGGCTGCCGAAAAAAGCAACCTCCAAAGGGTGGTCTCTGATTTAGTGGAGCTCAGATAGCATTCTTGTGTACAGGAGATCTTTGGGCAATGAAACACACCTACAGCACACACCTGCAGCCTCATAGTTAAGATGACTGAATACAGGTGACAGCGCAAATCTATGCCTTCCTGCTTAGAGATGGGGAAGGCAAAGAACACTTACTTTTCTTACTGGTTCTTTTTTTAGTAATTTTAATTGGCTGTCATAGATATATAACTAGACAAATGAAACAAGGATGTAAAAAAAAAAACCAACGCTTGGGATTTTGCCAACGACTAGGTAATTATTGATGCCTTTAGAACATTCATTCTTCTGCTTAATTCTTCTACAAGATTCTCCTATATTATTCCATCAGGGTTGCATGAAAACCTGCCATCTCCAGTGAGGTCATCTTCTCTAACTAAAGAGTCAACAAATATACATGGTCACAACATCCAGATTTGTAGTGATTTGGCTGATAACCTACTTTGTAAAGAAATTAGTATACAATATAAAGGGCCACCAAGGAGCATGAATAGCATCTGGGTTGTTTTTTTTTCCTTTATTATTCTGACTAACGAATGCTATTGAGGTCTGATCCAAAATTGGGAGTATCAGAATGGTGGTGGGAATGGGTGATAGGCTGATAGGTGTGGAATACCTACCTGAGTAATACCCCTCCCCACTCTCTCACTATATTTAAGGATCTGGTGACTTCTGTTTCAGTGTATCTGAAGAAGTGTGCATGCACACGAAAGCTCATACCAAGAACAAACTTAGTTGGTCTCTAAGGTGCTACTGGAAGGAATTTTTTTTTTTTACTATGGCAGACCAACACAGCTATCTACCTGTAACAGAACTGAGTAACAGCCCAAAATGTGTAAAAAAAAAAAAAAGCATCATTTGAGATAGTTGATAACTGTGTCCTTGTAATTCAGTAATTTTATTCATTTTCATTGTATGATCAAGATGAGTTTAAAATGAATTTTACTTTCGTTACACATTTTAGCAAAACGTTGATACATCTTTTGCTCTTACCCAGTTCTTGGTCTTAGATCCATGTTAGGTGGATGGGATTCGTATATTCATTTCTGTGCCTTGTAATCTAAGGTAAAGTAAAGGTAAAGGACCCCTAGACAGTTTAGTTTAATCAAAGGCAACTATGGGGTTGCGGCACTCATCTCACTTTCAGGCTGAGGGAGCCGGTGTTTGTCCATAGACAGCTTTCCTGGTCAAGTGGCCAGCATGACTAAACCGCTTCTGGAGCAACAGAACACCGTGACGGAAACCAGAGCGCATGAAAACAGAGTTTACCTTCCCATTGCAGTGGTGCCTATTTATCTACTTGTACTGGCATGCTTTCAAACTGCTAGGTTGGCAGAAGCTGGAAAACGTAACAAGAGCTCACCCCATTCTGATCAGCAAGCCCAAGAGGCTCAGTGGTTTAGACCACAGCGCCACCAGTGTTTTTACCTTTGCCTTGTAATCTACCCTGGGATCAACACGATGAAGGGTGGTTTAACAAATCTAATTAAATAAATGAAGAATTAAATAGGACATAACTTATGCTAAATAAACAGGCACAAGTATCCAGTGTTGTCAAGAAGGCTGATCGCCGAAGAATTGATGCTTTTGAATTATGGTGCTGGAGGAGACTCTTGAGAGTCCCATGGACTGCAAGAAGATCAAACCTATCCATTCTCAAGGAAATCGGCCCTGAGTGCTCACTAGAAGGATAGATCCTGAAGTTGAGGCTCCAGTACTTTGGCCACCTCATGAGAAGAGAAGACTCCCTAGAAAAGACCCTGATGTTGGGAAGGATGGAGGGCACAAGGAGAAGGGGACAACAGAGGATGAGATGGTTGGACAGTGTTCTCGAAGCTACTAACATGAGTTTGGCCAAACTGCGGGAGGCAGTGAAGGATAGGCGTGCCTGGCGTGCTCTGGTCCATGGGGTCACGAAGAATCGGACACGACTGAACGACTGAACAACAACATCCAGTGTTGTACATAATCATCCTTTCCTCCGCACCTTAAAACTAGAATGACTCATTTCATTATTTCCTTCACGTTTCTCACTTAACCCAGAGCAAAATAATGGAAATCCAAATAGAAATGATACAAGCCTAAACAGGAATGTGCACTCGGGGCATGGACTTTGCTGCTGCCTAACTTTAGCAGAAGCTTAAGGATTCTTCCGACTCTGATCCCGTCAGGTCCTGTAAGAAAGCAAAGCTCTCCCTCTTTCTTCAAGACCTGGATGTTGACCTACGCTTGGATACTGAAGGAGGACGAAGAAGTTAAGGGAGACCTGTGGGCAGCAGCTGTGCAAATATTGCCGGCTGCCAGCAAGAATTGTCATTTCAGGGTCCAAACCTTGATATACTCACAAAAAGTAAAATAAAGTGAGGCAGAGGGAAGAAGCAAGCAACCATTCACTTTTCAATTAATAACCCAGTGGTCATTCATGCATGCAAGACACAGTTTTGATCTCATTCCTGGAAAAGGAGGCAAAACCTTAATTCCAGCTCACTCAAAGAAAAACAAAGAAATCAGCTGCACACACCAAGATGCTAGAAGGAACAGGAGCTCAGGGGCTCCAGGCTTTGGGATGCAATACTTCTTAGATATTTTTCTTGAGCTGCTTGGTTTGCACGTAGCACACTTGGTAGAGCACAAGACTCTTAATCTCAGGGCCGTGGGTTCAAGCCCCACATTGGCAAAAAAGATTGCTGCATTACAGGGGGTTGGACTAGATGACCCTCGTGGTCCCTCCCAACTTTACAATTCTAGGATCAGTCAGTTTGAATTTGTTGGTGGTGGGTGGCAGCTGGGTGAAGGGCGCAGGTGGCAGACACCTGAAATCTTGCCCTCCAAAGTTCCCTCCTCCAGCCATGTCTGCCCTCTTCTCATTTGCTGAGACAGACCATCCTGCTGTGGCTCCTTCCACATTTATTTTCCTCAAGCACACGTCGGGGGTCACAGGTGCTCAGCCAAGCAAGGAACCCAACCAAAGACCTGCTGTAGGACAGTAGGTACCAAAAGGGCACATAGCAACCATTCATCTCCAGCTGACCTGCTTTCACGGGCATTCCACCCCACCTCCACCTGGAGGATTGCAAACATACTATGTCCCCTCTCTCCCAGCCAAATGATGCTAACACCCAGGTTTCCCGACAGTCTCTCTCACACTGAGTCACCTAGGAGATGCACTCAATCCTGTATAGAGTCAAGCAATGCATCTGAGTCCCATACAGCAAGGCAAGGCAAACGATGCTTCAGTGGGAAACTAGTAATTCGGGTGATGCCCTTATAAGCACTAGTTAAACCAGAATGCAGTTTACACAGTCCCAAGTGCAGGTCTTAAAAGCTTCTTTCCACATGTGAGGCCTCAAGAGTTTGCAGGAAGCTCAACGGCAATTTATGTTAGTGCCTGATCATGGTCAATGCAGAACTGAAAGCAGAAGAGAGGTATTTGTTATACAATCAAACACGCTGTCTGGTGTCTGGCTGATTTTTGGGGACATGCACAAAAATACCTGTTTATCCTTAACACATTTTTGTACCCGAAACTAAAATGGCTCCTGATTTCTGCCTAAAGCAGAACCGGAGGTAAATCTGAAGGTTCCTGTTCAGGCCAAACAGCCACGAGCCATTTTGAGGGGCGTTTCAAAATAATGAAGTGTTCAGCAAAACGTCTCTCGAAAGTTTCTTGCTTTTCTCCGCCAGAAGCAAACTAATGACCACTGTTCCATACAGTTGCTACTCCAGACAGGAGCTCGTTGGCGCTTGTTATTAACAACAAGCAGAGAAAGGAGTGCCAGAATATTACAGCTCTGCTCACAGAGTCCTGGTGTCACATCATGGTTAGTCTAGCCTTTCTGGAAGGTTGAGAACAGCCCCTGGCAAGAATGGATGTTTGTTTTCATGCATTTTTTCAATAGCATGTCAGTGCCATTTGGCTTCCCACCATGGACACAGTTAGTCAGCTGTTCCGAAGGCTGTTTACCATCATACACAGAGAGGTCATCCAACAGCTTGCTGAATTGCAGAAGGAACTGTCTATGGGCTTGCAAGAAAAACATCTTCCTTGTTCCTTAGTGGCATTTAATTCTTGTAATACAGTCAGATCCATGCAAGCAGGACCTAAGCACAAAGGCACTCGCCCCTCCTGCAGTTTCCAGTAACTGGTATTCAGAAGCTTTGCGGCCTCTAACCAAGGAGGTAGCCATTGATCCCCATGAATTTATCCAAACCTCTTTTAAAACTGTCCATGTTGGTAACTGTCACTGCTTCCTGGGGGAAGTGAGTTCCACTGGTTAACCATGCATTGTATGGGGAAGTGATTTCTTTTATCTGTCCTCAATATTCCAACATTCAGTTTTATGGGATGGACTTGTGTTCTAGTGTTCTGAGAGAGGGAGGAAAAACTTTTCTCGATCCACTTCCTCTAGGCCAGGCATGTCCAAAAGGCAGATCGTGATCTACCGGTAGATCACTGGACGTCTGCGGTAGATCACTGGCAGATCATTGGCTCTCCACAAAGAAGCTGAACAACTGTGGCTCCCCTAAAAAACAGCTCAACATTTTACCTCCTCCCTGAAAAAATGCAACAACTGTCACCCGAACCCCCCCCAAAATGGGCCTTCCTCCTCTCTAAAAAAAGCTCAACAACTTTGACCTCAACCCAAAAAAGGGGGTAGATAGATCACTGCCAGTTTTTAAGTCTGTGAGTAGATCACAGTCTCTTGGGAATTGGCCGCCCCTGCTCTAGGCACAGGCATATATATTTCTGTCATGTCACCACTTACCCTGTTCCCCATCCCTATAAATTAAACAAATTAAACATGATAAACAAAGAAAGAAATAGCATAAACCTCCAAGTCTCACTATTTAAAGAGGAAAGATTTAGCTAACAAAGAGTAAACCAACCTAGGATTCTGGCCTCCTCAAAAAAATGTCAAAAAAGATCCGTCATGGTGCAAGGCGGAAGAAAGCGAAGTAGAACTGAGCCAGAACACAACAACAACAACAACAACAACAACAACAACAACTCAGGAAGCTTTCGTTCTGTTAGAAAATAGCTGAGATTTTTCTTTTGCTCACCCCCTTGAAAGATAAAGAGAATTTGGCAGAATTATCTCTGCCCCTTCTTCATGGTGGGCTCCCCACTTTTTCTCCCCACAGTGGCCTGGAAACATCTCTGGAGCATAGTGGGAGATGTTAAAAGATTGCTCAGACTGCCATCACAGCTGATGTTGCTGCCCGTTACAATGATATAATAATAATAATTTTTTATTTATACCCTGCCCTTCCCAGCCAAAAACCGGGCTCAGGGTGGCTAACACTAATTAAAATCACAGCAGAAACATAAAAACAATCAATTTAAAATGCAGATTAAAATACAAATTTAAAAATTCAAAATTAAAACTGCAGTCTCATTTTCAAATAGCCCACCAATAAAAGAATGAAGCATAACTATCAAACAGAAACCAACCCAAAGGCCAGGTGGAACAGCTCCGTCTTGCAGGCCCTGCGGAAAGATGCCAAATCCCGCAGGGCCCTGGTCTCTTGTGCCAGACTGTTCCACCAAGTCGGGGCCAATACCGAGAAAGCATCCTCCCCTTCCCCAGCAAAAAAAACCCAAACCCACATCTTAGGGGAATGGTAACAAGCTATTCTGCCACAGCTATCGGTGAGAGTGGCCCCATCCCACCAAGAAACTATAGGAGAGTTTATCCCCCCAGTAGAAGAATTAGGTGAAATTGCTCCCCACTTCAAGGCTCTGGTCACAGTTTGGGTGGGGAATTTCAGGCAGTCATTTGCAAACAGCTGCAAAGCCAAGTGTCCACGCAGTTGCCTACACAATGCACTTCCTCCTCTGCAAACATACACAATTCCCAAGTGGCAGTACAATAATATGAATGAGTCAAAAATATTAAATAATTGTGAGCCAGTTTTTAATTCTTGGGGAGGGATTATTTCCCCCCTTTTTAGTCTTCACACATGCTGCTCATAATTGCTGGTCCATTTACACTTTGAGCTTAGTGGAATTTACATATCACTACCATGAATAGGGGATGCGGGTGGCACTGTGGGTTAAACCACAGAGACTAGAGCTTGCCAATCAGAAGGTCGGCGGTTTGAATCCCCGCGACTGGGTGAGCTCCCATTGCTCAGTCCCTGCTCCTGCCAACCTAGCAGTTCGAAATCACGTCAAAGTGCAAGTAGATAAATAGGTACCGCTCCAGCGGGAAGGTAAACGGCGTTTCCGTGTGCTGCTGTGGTTCGCCCAGAAGCGGCTTAGTCATGCTGGCCACATGACCTGGAAGCTGTACGCCGGCTCCCTCGGCCAGTAACGTGAGATGAGCGCCGCAACCCCAGAGTCGGACACGACTGGACCTAATGGTCAAGGAGTCCCTTTACCTTTACCATGAGTAGGGAAGAGCCCTGATGGCTGTTGGCCCACCTCCACTCATTCATGGAACCTGAGAATGTGTGGCTAGGTGCCTTGCAAAATGCAAAGCCTCTGGTCTTGCAAAGAGGGCTATGTGCATACAAGTTGTATGCCAAGATGTGGAGGTCGGATGAACACAGATGGCTGCATGGGCAGGACTGTAAAGCCATGTGCATATGAGAAAATGCATGTCGGTCATAGCTTGGAATGCAGAAGGCAGATGAGCCAATCAATCAGAACAAGTAGATCCCCTTCCCTGCAGCATTTGATTTTGATGGATTGAACCAGCTTTGTGCAAACTTCTTCGATGTTTATGCCAATGCTTTCCACATCCCAAATCAGCCTGCTTTTCTGGCCACAACATGAGCAAACATGGGAAGAAACAGAAGGCTGCTGCTCCAGCATGCCAAATCAGGAAGTCGCCTTTAACCCATTCAAAAACAATTGTCTGAATCACCTCTAAATAAAAGCTGCTTTACAATGAAGTGGGTGGGTCTGGGGATTTAGACAGATGAGTCCTGGGTTTGAGCCCCCTTTCTCAGCCTTGAAGCTCACCGGGTGCCCAGTCACACTCTCTTGTCCCAACCCACCTCACAGGGTTATTCTGGAAACGAAATGCAATGGCCCTATGGGGAATGGATGCTGCTCAGTTGTAAGAAAGATGCTTTGCATGCAAGAGGTCCCACGCTAAATAAAATAAATAAATAAAAACTTATTATTTGTACCCCGGCCATCTGGCTGGGTTTCCCCAGCCACTCTGGGCGGCTTCCAAAAGATATTAGGATACATTAAAATGTCACAGATTAAAAACTTCCCTGAACAGGGCTGCCTTCAGATGTCTTCTGAACATAGCTGTCAGTTTTTCCCCTTTTTAAAGGGAAATTCCCTTATTCCGAATAGGATTCCTCGCAAGAAAAGGGAAAGGTTGACAGCTATGCTTCTAAATGTAAGGTAGTTGTTTATCTCTTTGACATGAGATGGGAGGGCGTTCCACAGGGTGGGCGCCACTACCGAGAAGGCCCTCTGCCTGGTTCCCTGTAGCTTTGCTTCTCTCAGTGAGGGAACCACCAGAAGGCCCTCGGCGCTGGATCTCAGTGTCTGGGCTGAATGATGGGGGTGGAGACGCTCCTTCGGGTATACAGGACTGAGGCCGTTTAGGGCTTTAAATCCCCAGCCATCTAAATAATACTGAGCTAGAGGGGCCAATTGGTCCATTTTCATGCAGCATGTAAGCTATGGAACTTGCTTGCTCCCAGTCCCACAAGAGTTAGTGATGGCCACCATGTTGGAGGAATGGACCAAGTCATGGAGGAACAGGCTATCGATGGCTACCAGCCATGATGGCTGTGCTCTGCCTCCGCAGTCAGTAATGCTTCTGAATAGCCATTGTGGAAACAGCAGAAGGGGAAAGTGCTCTTCCCACAGGCATCTGGTTGGCCACTGTGAGAACAGGTAAAGGACGTGCGACTCTGGGGTTGCGGCGCTCATCTCGCTTTCAGGTCGAGGGAGCCGGCGTTTGTCCACAGGCAGCTCTCCAGGTCATGTAGCCAGAATGACTAAACCGCTTCTGGCACAACAGGACGCCATGACGGAAACAGGAGCACACGGAAATGGTGTTTACCTTCCCGCCACAGCGGTACCTATTTATTTACTTGCACTGGAGTGCTTTCGAACTGCTAGGTTGGTAGGAGCTGGGACAAAGCAACAGAACAGAAGCTCACCCCGTTGCAGGGATTCGAACCGCTGACCTTCTGATCGGTAAGCCCAAGAGGCTCAGTGGTTTAGACCACAGCACCACCCACGTCTTCTAAGTGAGAAGAGGATGCTGAGTTAGATGGGCCATTGACCTCATCCAACAGGCTTAACTCACCATCTTATGAAGGCAACTTCCTCTATTCTGATGGACCCCGGAGAACCACTTCCATTCATTCAAAGACAACACTTGGGCACATGGCTCAGTGGAGTGTGACCCAGTCTTAAGGAGGCTTCATGCGCACCACCCACCTCTTGTCCAGCTCACATTCATTTCAACGGGGCTTGCATAGCAGAAGAACTGCTGCCTGCACTTTGCAAAACCTCCGCAGCTGAAGACATCAATTTGAATATAAAATTTCTAACATCCTTGACAGTTTCCTTCCTGGGCTTTCCTGGAAAGCCAGCAAGGGAGTAGAACTCTGCAGCTTTGTTACACTACTATAGGATTACATCTCCTCTAGTTAAATGCCCGCTAACATATTAATGCCGCTCAAGCAACCAGGAAGAGCTTGATGCTGGAGCCCTGCATTAGACAGTGTTTTATTTTAGTTGGTGGTGGGGGGGGGGGGTTGCAGATAATTAAGTATCGTCGGGCAGATGCTCCACAGTTGTCTTTTCCAGCTCCTGCTCTTCCCAAGGGCAGCCACTGTAAGTAATGTAAATTTTTATTAAAATGCCTCCATGTTTCCGATGGCAAAGCAAAGCGCCAGCCACCTGTTCTAATTGGAACACACAGCAATAGACCAGGCAGGAATCCCGTGCAGTGAACAGAGAGACCCTCGCATATGGAGGGGGGGGGTTGAAAGAAAAAGCACCAGAGAGAGGGAGGGGAGCCCTGAATCTGAAACGCTGGCACAGCACAGGGGCCCTTTAATTGTTCTCCCCACCCATGTGGGAGCTGTGGATCTGACATGGCCAGGAGAACATTTAAAGGGCACCCATGCTCAGATGCAAAAGTGTGTTGTTGTTGTTGTTGTTCTCAGGGCATTGAAATGCCAAGCTGCTACAATGGATTGGGGTGCCAGGTGTAACATAGCTTCACCCAAGCAGTGCTTTCTCATTCACGTCACAGAGAGCAAGGGAGGGAGGGAGTATTAATGAGCATACCAGTTCATTAATAACTCTGGGGGATAATGGGTACTTCAGAAGGCCAGATGGTCAGCCTAGGCTGGGGAGGATATGTGTGAAGTGAGAGTTCCCATGAACTCCAAACAGCCGAACAGGAAGGGCACCGGAGGCATGGCATGCAAATTACTCTCTGCCACCTGCTATGAACCACTTCCCCCTTTGTTCATTTTTGCATCGCTGCATTAAATATCCCACCACCACTTAAAAACAAAAACAACCTGGGAATGGTGCATATTTTGCATAGTTACAGCTACAGGTGTTTTTCACGAGAAAGCTACATGCTAGGGATTGTTCCAGAAGGAGGAGCAACCTTGCCAGGAGTTCTTAAGTTTCTCATCGTTTGTGCAATTAGCAAATGTGCGGATTATTCTTTTTTAAAAAATACAGCAAGCAGCTGTCATGGTGAGGCCTGATGGTGGGGTCCCTTCTGATGGTCCCAATCCAGATTGGGCCATCGGCACCTGGCATTTGCATTGTAAGGAAATCTCCCGCTCATGTCAATAGAAACTTGGCTTTCTATTGATGCAAATGGCAGCTATAGCAGGGGTAGGCAACCTAAGGCCCATGGGCCGGAAGCGGCACACGGAGGCCGTTTAACCAGCCCCCAAACCAAGCCGCCCACTCGGCGAGTCCCCACATGCTGTGCAAAACCAGTGCAGTGCAGCGCAGGGACTCACTTTCCGTGGCTCCAGAAATTGCTTCTGCGCATGCCTAGAGGCCAGAAATTGTGTCTGCGCATGTCCGTAGCACCGGAAATCGCTTCTGCGCATGCCCAGATGCTGAAAATCGCTTCTGCAAAGGCATGATTTTTGGCGTCTGGGCATGCACAGAAGTGATTTCCGGTGCCACGGACATGCGCAGACACGATTTCCGGCATCGCGCTGCGCTGGTCCAGCCCATGGAGGATTTCTGCAAGAGTGATCCAGCCCATGCCTGGTGAGCTGGATTGATGTGGCAGTGGTGAACAAAGGGTAAAGCCCAATCACCACCAGGGGCTTGATGTTGAGAAGCCCCCCTGAAAGGTGGAGCTAGGCAGTGGCAGAGGAACCCTCTCCGGCACCCGGGGCGGCGCAGCCCGTACAGACTGCGCATGTGCGGCATCCCATGCATGCGCACTCCGTACGGAAGGCCGCACATGCACAGTCCTTTCTTCCTGTCCCATCCCCATCATCTCTTTATCAAATCTATTCTTTACCCTTTTAAAAATGTTGGCCCACCTGTTTAGTTTAAGTTCATTATAAACTGTTTGCATTTCAATAAACTGTAACCTTTGCAGACCTTACGTTCATGTTTTCCCGTCACACTTTCTGCGTTCCTCTTAGGTGGGGAAACTGTGTCCCTCCAGATGTTGGACTACAACTCCAATCATCCTTGGCCATTGTCCATGCTGGTTGGGGCTGATGGGAGTTGTAGTCCATCATCATCAGGAGGGACACAGGTCCCCTACCCACTGCCTTAAGAGTGTAAACGCAGCAAGCTGTCCTAAAGTATGAAACAGTCCTTGCTTTGTCTTCAGCGAAGGTCCTGGCCAGGGATCTGAAAACTGTTTTGTAACAAATCCAGTTCTGTAGCTCAGCAAGGGGAATAGATGAATTTGTCCGTTTCCGTTTCCTGCAGTTTTTCTCTTTTCTAATCTTAATGCTGAGTTTTCCACATTTCTATAGCAGTTTTGTGATTGATTGATTGATCCTCATGGAAACTCACCAGCATTTTAGTGTGAATTTCTCTGAACTGCTTGTGGTTCCCCCCCCCCTTTTTGCAAGCAGTTCCCTAACATAATGCATTTTTGTATCTTATCTTCACTGCTATATACATTTAACACACCCTTACCCCAAATATGAAACCCAAATGAGAAACCTCCCTGAGATCTAAGGGTATAGTGTGGTATAGAAATTTAATATAAATAAATATGCACATTTTGGTTACAGGTAGGTAGCCGTGTTGGTCTGCCGTAGTCAAAACAAAATAAAAAAATAAAAAATAAAAAAATCCTTCCAGTAGCACCATAGAGACCAACTACACATTTTGGTACACATTTCTGGCTGAAGAACTTTGTATCAAAAGTTGCAGGAGTGAGAATTCTGCTGCATAAATTTTGTGCATTGGCTCAAAAAGTGCAAATTGGGTAGTTTCTCATTAAAATGCAAGCAACATTTATCCCCCTCCCCAATTGCTACTCAGTGGCAGAGCATCTAACTTTGCAAACATGTAATGTTCCAGGTTCCAACCCTAGAATCTCCAGGTAGGATCCCTAACACAAACTGCCAGAGAGCCACTGCCGGCTGGTCAGTGTAGACAATACTGAGCTTGATGGACCAGTATAAAACAGCTTCCCATGCAAATCAGCTTGCGACACCTCCATAGCAACTATGTCCAGACATCCCTGTGAGCAGGGGCGTAGCAAGGGGAGGCGGGGGGGGGGGACAGGTCGCCCCGTGTTCCATAATGGAGGGGGTGACAAATTATCAAGGAAAATTTCTTTTGGAATTTTTTTTTTTTATGCCTGCTCCAAAGGTCTTATCTTACTATACTAGGAATTATATAGCTATATATGAAATTTCATGCATATCAGTTAATATCTTGACCCTCCTCCACCAAAATAGCTGTTCACTTGGCTGTTTTCCTGTGTCATGAAGGCTGAAATTCCAGTTCAGGGAACACTTACTGTTCCCAATCCTAACCCTGTGGAAAGCCATCTAATTAGACTTTAATTTGATTCTGAGATGTTTTTAGGAGGTAATTTAATTATTGTTTGATTTTATACCAATGCTATGTATCTGATGTTAGCCACCCTGAGCCCGACTTTGGCCGGGGAGGGCAGGATATAAATAAAAGTTTTTTTATATTATTTGTTATTATTTCTTTGTAAGAAAATATGAAATAAAGTAAAACCATTTTTGCAGGGAAGGATCAATGGGGGGGGGTTGACAAGAAATTTTCTGCACCGGGTACCACCTGACCTTCCCATACTTGGGGGGGGGGGACAAATTTTTTTTGCCCCCGGGTACCAATTTACCTTGCTACGCCCCTATGAGCTGATGCTCAAGGGGTCAGTTCTTGGAGCACTGTGGTCCTTCAAGGTGGTCCTTGAAGCATAGGACAAGCCAGGTATAATGGCCTTTAAGGGAATGGTAGCCGTGACAATATATGGAAGCATGCAATGGAAGCATCTTGGGAGCATCTCGAAAAGATGTAACCAAATTAAAGCACAAGCAAATGAGCATTCCCCTTCAGGGGGATTTCCTGAAAGTCTTAGAAAGGAAAATGACCACCAGCAGGTTGAAAAGCCTCAGAGAGAGGAAGCTCAGGTTATCTGGTAATGTGCTTTCCTTTTCTGCAGTGTGCTCATTGGTAAGTATCACAAGATTCAAATTAACTTGGAGACAGCAGCCTCTTTTAAGAAATCCCCCTGTCTGCATTTCTGCTTCTCCTTGAGACTAGAGAAATATAGGCAGAACCATACCACACCGTAGCAAAGCAAACTGCAACCCTATGCGTACTTTCTTGTGGGGAGAGCCCCGCTGAACACTGTGGGACTTTTACTCTGAGCAAACATGCATAGGATTTTGCTTCTGGGATATCCTAAGGCAGCCAGAATGATAAAAGAAATCACCAAGGAACCATTCTTCATTGACTGGAAGCAGCAGTTAAGATAAAGTACTTTTTTTTTTTTACTATCTAACTGCATCTCAGAATAATCACCTTACACAGAAAAATCTACTTCTTCATTCTTTCTTAGGAAATGCGTTGCACTGCAGTTGTTCTGGAGATCTAACAAGAAAAGCTGTAAATTTGCTATAATTCTCATGCTGTTATGTGTGTAGATTTAAGATTCCTCGGGACTTTTGCGATTTGCTGTCAAAAGAGGGTTATTAGAAAGTCTAACCTAATGATCCTGGCGGGGTCGGAAAACCTTTTGCTACAGAGACTCCTTTCAAATCAGAACATGCTAAGAGAGAAGCATTGCTAAAGTGGGAATTTCAGGACACAAAAAGATTGTAGGGAGATTGCTCTCCCGTCCCGGCTCCCGAAAGTTTAAATGTGGGTTCTATTTTTAACCTCCGGGAGGCGAGGTGTAGTCGTTCTTAAGTTCCTCATCACCCAGCCGAATCCTTTAAGCTGCTTCTCCAAGACAAAGGGGGCATTATCCGGCAGCTGCTGTCGTTGCTGCCGCTTCCTGGCCCGTGCTAAGAACCTGTCAGAAGATCATCCCACTTTGCTGCACTTTTCTCACCAACGCTAGCCTATTTCCACGCCACCTACCCTGTTCACAGCCTCCGTGACGGATCCGCAGCGACGGCAACAGTTCCCAACCAGATGCGCCACCATAAACCAAGTGGGGGAGGGAGAGAGAGAGAGTGAAAAGCCCTGACGTTTCCCGAGCTCACGCGGATATTCAAATCTGTGAACTTCTCTGTTAACTCCGGGCAGTTTCAAAAAGGAAATCGGAGGCTAAATTCAGCTGACAACTGTCGTTGCGCAAAGCTCTCGCTTTTCTCCTCCTCCCGGTTCAGTGCCGAGACCACTTGCGACTCCGGCAAACCATTTGAGGACCCTCACTTGAAAAGAGACCCAAGAGGAAGAAGAAGAAAAAGAAATTGAAGTAGTAATAGTCCTGGGATCTGGAACGGGCAGCCGTGCGCAAAAATGTGCCAATAACACCCAGCGCGCACGCGAGGCAGGGGAGCGCGCCGGGCCAAGCCCTCCGCGGAGAGGGAGAGAGCTGGTTTCAGGTTTCACTCGGCAGCTGGCGAGTTTCGCGACGCGCAGGCTGCCCCGTCGGGGATCCCTTCTTAGCCGCACAGCTCACGCCTCCGGTATCTCTGGAACCCCGGGAAGGTCCTCCAATGGCCCCATCCCTTCGCCACGGAGCTCCGCTCCGGCTGCTGGGCAGCTGTTTCTTAACAACTTGTTTGTTTCTTGCATTCAGATCCCACCTTTTCCGCATACCCTCCAACGTTTCTCCGATGAAAACAGGGACATCTTATTCCATAACAATAATGTATTATTTATACCCCGCCCATCTAACTGGGTTGCCCCAGCCACCCTGGGCGGCTTCCAACATATATTAAAACATAATAAAACATAAAAAGCCCTTCCCTATCCGGAGCTGCCTTCAAATGTCTTCCAAAGGTTGTATAGTTACTTATCTCCTTGGCTGGCGGGTGGCATAACTCCATACCCTCCAACATTTCCCAAATGAAAATAGGGATGTCCTAAGGAAAACTGTTGGGAAAGATGGAGGGCACAAGGAGAAGGGGACGACAGAGGATGAGATGGTTGGACAGCGTTCTCGAAGCTACTAACATGAGTTTGGCCAAACTGCGAGAGGCAGTGAAGGATAGGCGTGCCTGGCGTGCTCTGGTCCATGGGGTCACGAAGAGTCGGACACAACTGAACAACAACAAGGAAAACTGGGACATTCCGGGATCAAATCAGAAATTGGGATGGCTTCAGTAAATCTGAGATTGTCCCTGGAATATTGGGACACTAGGAGCGTCTGTTTCGTCCATGGAGTTCAAGATGGGAAGAACATCAGCAGAGCCTGCTGGACCCAGTGCCAGATTAATAATAATAAAATAAATAATAATAATAATTTATTATTATTTATACCCCACCCATCTGCTGGAGTAGTCACCAGCTTAGAGGCCCCATACATTTTAGGGGCCCTGCGACAATGAATCAAAATAATTGTGATTTGATCTGGAAAGAAAATTACAACCAAGCTTTCTTGGTTCAATGTTATCCCACTAGAGCACACACACTAGAGGGGGCCAAGATTTCGACTGCCATGGGGCATCCCCAGGGTTTGATCCGGCACTGGCTGAATCAGGCCAATGGCCCACTGAGACCAGCCTCCTGTTCTCACAGTGGCCAACCAGGGGCCTGTGGGAAACCAGAAAGCAGAACATGAGCACCAGAGCAATGCTCTCCCCTGGTTTCTGTTTTCCAGAAACTAGTATCCGTAAGCATTGCTGCCTCCAACTGTGGAGGTTAGAGAATAACCATCACAGCTAGTAGCCTTTCTCCCATGAATTTATCCAATCTTCTTTTTTAAAGTGACCCAAGTTGGTGGTCATCACTGCCTCCTGGGGGAGTGAGTTCCATAGTTTGGCTATGGTGAACATGGTTCTGTCCCCCCCCCCATCATTTAATTCTGCACAACAACCCTGTGAGGTGCTGGAAGGCTGCAACTGGCCCAAAGTCACCCAGTGAGCTTCATGGCCAAGTGGGGATTTGAATGCCCGTCTCCCATGTCCTAGTCTAGCTTTCTAATCACTACACCACACTGACTCTTTCCTCTCTCCCCCTCAAAGCAGCCCGTTTCCTCCAAATACAGTGGTACCTTGGGTTACAGATGCTTCAGGTTACAGACTCCGCTAACCCAGAAATAGTACCTCGGGTTAAGAACTTTGCTTCAGGATGAAAACAGAAATCGTGTGGTGGCAGCGGGAGGCCCCGTTTACTAAAGTGGTACCTCAGGTTAAGAACAGACCTCCAGAACGAATTAGGTTCTTAACCCGAGGTACCACTGTACTGATGGAAAGACTTCCAAACTCCACTCCTGCCTGTGTGGTCTACTTTCATGGCTCCAGGACCCTTTGTATGTCCCAGAGCCACGCTAGAGAGACCCCTAGTTTCCATGCAAGGCCCCTGAGCCACATTTGGAGAAGCTGGGAGGTTCCAGTGAAGCCCAGTCAGGTTCCCCTGAGAGCTTAGCACTAAATGATGCTGCAGAACAATGCAGTTTTATTTTGTTCCATGCCATTTATAGAATCATAGAACTGGAGAGCTGGAAGGACCCCAAGGGTCTTCTAGTCCAACTGCCTGCAATGCAGGAATCTCAACAAAAGCATCCACGGCAGGTGGCCATCCAACCTCTGTTTAAAAAGCTTCCATGAAGGAGAGTCTATCACCTTCCAAGTTGTCTGTTCTGTTGTTGAAAAGCTTTTACCAACAGAAAGTTTTTCCTCATTCTAAATTATGTCACAGTGCTGGTGTGAAGATAACATGGGGCATCTTGTAAGTTCCTTAAAAGAAGGCCAGGGTCTGTATATACAGTGGCATCTCAGTTTTCGAACATAATCTGTTCCAGAAGACATTCCAAAACGTTCAAAAACTGAAACCTGAATACGGAAGCCTCCAAACAGAAAACTCAAGACGGAAGCCACATGACATGTTCGACTTCTGAGGTGCGTTCGAAAACCGAAGCATTTACTGCTGGAGGAGACTCTTGAGAGTCCCATGGACTGCAAGAAGATCAAACCTATCCATTCTCAAAGAAATCAGCCCTGAGTGCTCACTAGAAGGACAGATCCTGAAGTTGAGGCTCCAGTACTTTGGCCACCTCATGAGAAGAGAAGACTCCCTAGAAAAGACCCTGATGTTGGGAAAGATGGAGGGCACAAGGAGAAGGGGACGACAGAGGATGAGATGGTTGGACAGTGTTCTCGAAGTGACTGGCATGAGTTTGGCCAAACTGCGAGAGGCAGTGAAGGATAGGCGTGCCTGGCGTGCTCTGGTCCATGGGGTCACGAAGAGTCGGACACGACTGAACGACTGAACAACAACATTACGATGTTCGAAAACCAAAATGTTCGTCAATGGAGACGGTCGAAAACCGAGGTACCACTGTAAACAGTATTTATGTATTCTGTATTTATATATTCTGCAAAGTGGTTTACAGAAAGAATAAAACAATGAAATTATCATTGTTTTAAAGAAAACCATTTAAATCTTTGTAGAATTAAGATCAACAATAAGCTAAAAACTAGATTGAAACACATGCCAACATTCTGCCTACTTTGAAGCAGTAAATGCTTCTGAATGCAAGGATCAGATTGCGGGTTCCCCACAGGTATCTGGCGAGAACAGGATGTCGAACTTGGCCGGCCATTATGTTATTAATTGAGCCTTGACTACAACAGCAGTATTTTTTGCCTAATCGTTAAGCAAGAAGTGGAGTCAGGCTCCCCATGCCAACCTTATTCGGGGCTCTAGCCCCTTAATGTCCCGCAGGGTCCCTGGTGTCACCTCTCAGAGCAGGATGAGGAGGAGCCAGGGATCGAACCGGGATCTTCTGTGTAAAAGGCAGATGCTCTACTACTGAGCTCCACTCCTTGGCCTGAACCTAGTAGGACCTTCTGCATGCTACCCTGATTGGCTTGTAAACACTGAAGGAGGTACGGTTTTGACACCACTCCGCAGAACATCAACGCTCCCCTTTGCTTAAGCGCAGCCGATAGTTTAACTACTTTGACAGCAGCTCAGAGACTCAGAACGGAATAAAGCAAACAGTAGGAGAATGTCTGTAACATGCTAAAAAGGGAGGGGACTTGCGCAATTAGATGCGAAACACAGCAGGATACCTCTGCTTGCCTGAAGCTTGTTTTGCTGCCAGCCACTATCTCCCAGGGAGGTCTTGCCAGAGTGACATAAGTAAGAGAAACAGCCTTTAAGTGGGCTGGGAGGGCCGCAAGGAGCAAGGAGCAAAGCAGCTCTCTGAGGAGGTGCTCGCACCTGGGGAAAACCTGTCGGTTATGGAGGGAGGCAGTTGGCAACCCTGAAACAAGTCGTCCCCCCCCCACCAACCGCTGTTCTCTTGCATCTTTGCATGAGCAAGAAAGCCCCACAAACACACAAACACCGCTGGTTTAAAAAGGGATAGGAAATTGCTGCTTAAAAGCTAGACTACCCCAGGGAGCATTTCCAATTACACAGAAAGAAATAAGGGGCAACATATAAACTGACTAGATAAAAGAAGATGAAGAAGAAAAGAAAACCGGGGGGGGGGAGAGAGAAGGCAACATAAAACAGAATCTTCCAGTTGCAAGAGGAGATAATGCAAGGAGCCCTTTGGGAACAGCATGCCAGTTTTGTTGGCGCCGCCATATACGTGCAAGGTTAAGAAGAAGACTGGCAAATCAAGTTAATGGAATACACCGAAATGGCGAAACTAACCGGAAAGCTCAGAAACCAAGACGACAAGAAATTCAGAAAAGAATGGGAAATGTTTATTGTATATATGCAAAAGTACTGTAAACAAGTTAACACATCAGCAGGATTTTAAGGACACTTGTAATTTTAGAGATATACCGGTAATAGGAAAAATTGGATGGTGTTTTATTTATTTTTTTGGAATAGTAATGATATGCAGTTGAAAAGGAAAATTAAGGAACCAGGGGAGGGAAGTCACGGGATTTGGAGAATCCCTATTTTCCAATTTGAAATTGTTTTGGCATATAGTTGTGTGTGTTTGTTATTAATGTTTTTGTTGTGGTGATTTTTACTTTTGTGTGGTTGGAAGAAAATCTAATAAAATATTATTTTTTTAGATTTTTTTTTAAAAAAAAGCCTTTTCCAGCCTGGTGCCCGCCATAGTTACTTATTCATTTTATTGCATTTATATACCAGCTATTCTCCATAGTTCACTCCCACCTCCTTTAATCCCCATAACAACCCTGTGAGGTAGGCTAGGCTAAGCGGTAGTGACTCGCCCCCAGGTTCATGGTCTCCCAGGTACTAGTCCAACACTAGCCAATGGCCAGGGAAGATGGATGATGAAGAGCACTTTGAGGAAGTCCCGTAGCTCAGCCTTAAGGCTTCTGCTTCGAGTAGGGCTAGTGTTGAATAACATCCTCTTAACAAACAACTGAGGCGAGATGGTACCAGCAATTTAGCAAAGTTGTTTACGCGGGCCCATTTCCATTGTGCCTTCTTCAGAAAACCTTCTCGGAGCCAATTTAAACATCACCCTGCCCCGGCACGGTTGGAAAGCACTGCTCTGGGGCAGCATGTGTCACACCCAGCATAATGTATAAGGGCGTGATCCTGTGCATACGTATGGACAGACACTGCTGCCTTTGTTTCGTTTGACACCTGTTTGGCTCCTGGCATGGTACCATTATGCGCCCTATACCAAAAGAAATCGATCAGTGATGGAAATGCTAGAGCAGCCTGGTCTGTTACTCATTAAACATGAAAACTGGACCCTGCAAGAGCTCTTTCCAGAAGGACAGCTCTCTCCATCAGCCACAGACTCCTGATTTTTGCATGTTTCGCTTCCAGCCTAGAGCAGCTAATCCACCTCTTCTCCTAGCCACCACTAAATACTGATTTTCATTACTCAGCTGTTTTAAAAAAGTGATGGGGTCTTCCCCCCCTCTGTCTTGAACGATATCAAAGGAGCAATCCATTGGGTAGATAAAGGATTGGTAAGTCGTGTGATTACTACAGCAAGGTTAACTTGTGCAAAACAGCGGAGGTCTGACAACCTTCCTTCCTTCAAATAGCACCTGGTTTAAAATGTGGGGTGCAGAATGGGGACAGGCCACAGCTCAGTGGCAAAGCACCTGCTTGGCATGCAGAAGGTTCCAGGTTCAATCCTCAGCACCTTCAGGTAGGGATTGGGGGGAAACCGTACCTCAAACCCTGGAGAGCTGCTGGCAGTCAGCGTAAACAATATTGAGTTTGATGGACCAGTGGTCTGACTTGGTACAAGCAGGGTCGTAGCAAGGTAAATTGGTACCTGGGGGCAAAAAATTTTTTTGTCACACCCCCCCCCCACCCAGGCATGGGAAGGTCAGGTGGTACCTGGTGCAGAAAATTTGTCAACCCCCCCATTGATTCCCCCCCCCCCCGCAAAAAATGGTTTTACATTATTTCATATTTTCTTACAAAGGAATAATAACAAGTAACAATAATAAAAAACTTTTATTTATATCCCACCCTCCCCGGCCAAAGTCGGGCTCAGGGTGGCTAACATCAGATACATAACATTGGTATAAAATCAAACAATAATTATATTACCTCCAAAAACATCTCAAAATCAAATTAAAGTCTAATTAGATGGCTTTCCACAGGGTTAGGGTTGGGAACAGTAAAGTATTCTCTGAACTGAAATTTCAGCCTTCACGACATAGGAAAACAGCCAAGTGAACAGCTATTTTGGTGGAGGAGGGTCAAGATATTAACCGATATGCATGAAATTTAATATATAGCTATATAATCCCTAGTATAGTAAGATAAGACCTTCAGTGCAGGCATTCCCCCCCCCCAAAAAAAAATTCCCCCAAAAAATTCAAAGTTCAAAAAAAAAAAATCCCTTCATAATGTGTCACCCCCTCCATTATGGAACCCGGGGCGGCCCGCCCCCCTTGCTATGCCCTGGGTACAAGGCTTCCTATATCCAACTCATTGCATCAGAAGCAACGATAAAAGATAGCCTACTGCTGAGGTTAACCGGAATCCAGTTTTTGAAGATTGCAAAAACACATCTTAAAAACAAAAACAAAAAAAACCCCTGAAAATATATCAGTGCAATTGTTAGAAAGTCAGACTAGAACCTGGAAGATTGGGATTCAAATCCTCGCACAGCTATGAAACTCACTGGGTGAGGCTAGTCTCTGCCTCTCATCTTAACCTACCCCACAGGGATGTGGTGGGGATGAAATGAGGGTGGACGGAAGCACATACTCCACCTTGAGGTCCTTGGAGAAAAAGGTGGGATCTAAATCCCATCAAACAATGTTATGAGGATATGAAAGAGTGTGTTTTGGAAATGGAATGCATTGGTTTTTGAGGATCCAGAGGGTTTGGAGACCCTCTGGAGAAGGTTTTAAGAGGTACAACAGGTGTTGAAGAGCAGAGAGGAGAAAGAGAGCCAGTGTGGTGTAGTGGTTAAGAGTGGTAGACTCGTAATCTGGGGAACCAGGTTCGTGTCTCCTCTCCTCCACATGCAGCTGCTGGGTGACCTTGGGCTAGTCACACTTCTCTGAAGTCTCTCAGCCCCACTCACCTCACAGAGTGTTTGTTGTGGGGGAGGAAGGGAAAGGAGAATGTTAGCCGCTTTGAGACTCCTTCGGGTAGTGAAAAGCGGGATATCAAATCCAAACTCCTTCTTCTTCTTCTTCTTCTTCTTCTTCTTCTTCCCTCTGGATTCCATGCCGTGCATTTGAATTGTGAGAAACAGAAAATAATTCTTAACGAATAAAAAATAATGATGGGGATAATTGGGCCCGAGTGCTATGAGGAGGATAATTTTTGGTGTTTTGCTCCCAGCAGAAGTGCTTCATTATGATCAAGGGAAGCGGTGGGGGAGGGAGGTTCGGAGAAGGGCAGAAAATCAGACAAGTGGAACTTTGCATCTCATGGAAGCGGCTTACACAGTTCCTGTACATGTGGGATGTTATGTAAGTCAACAGAAACCCTGTTGCTCCCCTTGCTCATTTATACATCTGACAACTTTCCCTTTTCCAGCTGACAGTCTTCTCTTTTGGAGTGAGTCTGGTAATACGGCCAAGAATGCATTTATTACTACTGCAATTTCTCACAGTGGAAACTCCCACTGAGAATGAATTGAATTCACTGTTCAGTTTTAGGAAGCCAAGGCCTTGAGTTCATCTGCTTTTTTGTTGCTGTTGTTGTTCTCTTTAAATGATCATTTGATGATCCTTCCCATTCTCGCTGTAACCACTTGTAGCAATGGAGAGAGGGGATCAATGAGGAGCCCACAGCACATGCCTTGCAGGCAGGCCGGCAGGCCTTTGATCTCCAGTTCAAAGAGGTAGCAGGGCAAAGAGGTATTCTCCGGCCAAGAACTTGCGATCTAAATAGACAGGACTAGCCTGCACAGACCAATTGGCCAGTCTTGCCTCCTAATGCCAGGGCAAAGGATGGGATGAACAGCTAATTTTGTCTTATTTTCATCTCACTCGCACTCAGCCATAGTGTTTGGAGAAGACTTCTTTTTTCATAGAATCATAGAGTTGGAAGAGACCACAAGGGCCATCCAGTCCAACCCCCTGCCAAGCAGGAGAATGGACCAAAAAAACCCACAAAAAAGCAGCAACCCACTTTTAAATTGCATGCATTTCGTCTGCCCCTTTTACATAAAACATCCTTTTAAAACCTTTTAAATATATGCATTTGTCTGTAAAACAGGAATTTTGCATGCATCTTCTATACAGTATAATATACAAACTTTTGTGTGACATTTGTGCACACCCAAAACGCATCGCAAAATCTGGAGAAGTGTGCATGATCCGATGGTGCACTGCTTTCCAATCCACAAGTAATTGTGGCAGCATCAGGTTAGGGTGGTTGGTCCACCCCAAAAGCAGACCAAATGAATTCCCCTCCCATCTTTAGTGAAATCTGTTGGGGTAGCAAATTCAATCTCCCAGCTGTGGTTAAGAGAGTGAAGGGTGTCACCAAGATGTTTCCTAGCTTCATTCTGAAGGATCGTAGTCTCAATACACTCAATACACTCTCTCTCTCTCTCTCTCTCTCTCACTCTCTCTCTCTCTCTCTCTCCGGTTTCTACCTTCTTTTTCCCAAAGCTCACATTTACTAATATAAAGAATAATAATAATAATAATAATAATAATAATAATAATAATAATAATAATAATAATAATTTATTTATTTATACCTCGCCCATCTGGCTGGGTTTCCCCAGTCACTCTGGGCGGCTCCCAATCGAATATTAAAAACACAATACAGCATTAAACATTAAAAACTTCTCTAAACAGGGCTGCCTTCAGATGCCTTTTAAAAGTAGGATAGTTGCTTATTTCCTTGACATCTTGTGGGAGGGCGTTCCACAGGGCAGGCGCCACTACCAAGAAGGCCCTCTGCCTGGTTCCCTGTAACCTCGCAGTGAGGGAACCACCAGAAGGCCCTCAGTGCTGGATCTCAGTGTCCAGGCTGAACGATGGGCGTGGAGATGCTCCTTCAGGTATACAGGGCCAACAGCATTTAGGGCTTTAAAGGTCAGCACCAACACTTTGAATTGTGCTCGGAAACATACTGGGAGCCAATGCAGGTCTCCCAGGACCGGTGTTGTATGGTCCCGGCAGCCACTCCCAGTCACCAGTCTAGCTGCCACATTCTGGATTAATTGCAGTTTCCAACTCACCTTCAAAGGTAGCCCCACGTAGAGCGCATTGCAGTAGTCCAAGCGGGAGATAACTAGAGCATGCACCACTCTGGCAAGACAGTCTGCGGGCAGGTAGGGTCTCAGCCTGCATACCAGATGGAGCTGGTAAACAGCTGCCCTGGACACAGAATCGACCTGCACCTCCAAGGACAGCTGTGAGTCCAAAATGACTCCCAGGCTGCACAGCTGGTCCTTCAGGGGCACAGTTACCCCATTCAGGACCAGGGAGTCCCCCCACCCACCCGCCCCCTGTTCCCCCAAAACAACACTTCTGTCTTGTCGGGATTCAACCTCAATCTGTTAGCCGCCATCCATCCTCCAACCGCCTCCAGGCACTCACACAGGAACTTCACCGCCTTCACCTTCCAAAGGTGATCCCATTTGTTTTGAGGTGGACCACTTTCACAAGCAATTGTGTTCAGGAGACTCTATGCCATTCCCCTCACAAAGCGACTGCCAAAAGCTCTGGTCTCTTCAAGCCTAGGCAGAATCGGATGGTGGCAGCCGTTGCAAATTGTGGCTTGTACATGCCGATTGTGTGTGAGAGAGATAATGATTTAACGCCTTCGACAAAAGAAGTTTTAAAATAGTGTTTACTATTACTCTGCCACCTTCATTGTCTCTCTTTTTGTGTTCTTACACATCTTGTTTTTTGCAATGTGCTATTCCTGTCTGTGTAGAGAAACAGAATCTTGTAAATGTAATGCAGCTGTTTGGGGCATTTATTTTCTTCCACAAACAGCATTCTCTATTCACAGCATTACCTACATGAAGATGGAAGAGCAGAGAAAGGGACAGAGGGTGTGCAAAGGCAGATGTGGCAAAGATGAAGATGCACAAAAAGATCCATGATGTTCTTCAATGCTGCTTTAGCTGGATTTCCCTGGAATTTAAGGTAGCCGGGTCACAACCCAGAAAGTCCCCCTGTACCTTTAAATTCACCACAAAGCAGACTTTCCATCTACTTGCCTCACTTTCCTGGAGTCTTGTTGTTGTTGTTCAGTCATTCAGTCGTGTCCGACTCTTCGTGACCCCATGGACCAGAGCACGCCAGGCACTCCTGTCTTCCACTGCCTCCTGCAGTTTGGGAGCTCATGTTGGTAGCTTCGAGAACACTGTCCAACCATCTTGTCCTCTGTCGTCCCCTTCTCCTTGTGCCTTCCATCTTTCCCAACATCAGGGTCTTTTCCAGTGAGTTTTCTCTTCTCATGAGGTGGCCAAAATATTGGAGCCTCAACTTCAGGATGTGCCCTTCCAGTGAGCACTCAGGGCTGATTTCTTTAAGGATGGATAAGTTTGATATTCTTGCAGTCCATGGGACTCTCAAGAGTCTCCTCCAGCACCATAATTCAAAAGCATCAATTCTTCGTCGATCAGCCTTCTTTATGGTCCAGCTCTCACTTCCATACATTACTACTGGGAAAACCATAGCTTTAACTATACGGACCTTTGTCGGCAAGGTGATGTCTCTGCTTTTTAAGATGCTTTCTAGGTTTCTCATTGCTTTCCTCCCAAGAAGCAGGTGTCTTTTAATTTCGTGACTGCTGTCACCATCTGCCCATGAAAGCCAAGAAAGTAAAATCTCTCACTGCCTCCATTTCTTCCCCTTCTATTTGCCAGGAGGTGATGGGACCAGTTTTTTTGATGTTGAGCTTCAGACCATATTTTGCGCTCTCCTCTTTTACCCTCATTAAAAGGTTCTTTAATTCCTCCTCTCTTTCTGCCATCAAGGTAGTATCATCAGCGTATCTGAGGTTGTTGATATTTCTTCTGGCAATCTTAATTCTGGCTTGGGATTCATCCAGTCCAGCCTTTCGCATGATAAATTCTGCATATAAGTTAAATAAGCAGGGAGACAATATACAGCCTTGTCGTACTCCTTTCCCAATTTTGAACCAATCAGTTGTTCCATATCCCGTTCTAACTGTAGCTTCTTGTCCCACATAAAGCTTTCTCAGGAGACAAATGAGGTGATCTGGCACTCCCATTTCTTTAAGAATCCTGGAGTCTTGCTTACCACCAAAGACAGCAGGACTGCCATTTTAGCTTTCATTGGGACGGGTGGTGATGAAATAGGAAGCTGGATCAGACAATTGGTCCATCGAGCTCAGTATTGCCAGCCCTGACTGGCAGCAGCTCTCTGGGGTTTCAGAGAGCAGACATTCCTATCTCTACTTGGAGATGCCAGGCTTACTACATGGGGATCTGTACACAGCAGCTGGTGACCAATGGCATAGGCTGGTTTGGACTTATTTGGACCTTCTTTCAAGCTCACCAGTAATTTTTTTTTAAGCTGTTCATTTTAAGAATGTTCTTCGAAACTACGTAATGCCGTCAAAATATAGCTGCTCCTGAGGAAGGCTGAGGACTCCTTTATTGGAGCTTTTTAAGCAGCAGTTGGATGGCCATCTGTCAGGGACTTGTTAGCTGAGATTTCTGCATTGCAAGGGGTTGGACTAGATGACGCTTGGGGTCCCTTTCCAACTCTACAATTCTCCAAAATGATGCTCTTGTGTGCGAGGGGGCTTGACTCAATACCAGGGGAATTCTGTGACTACCCCATTCACCCATCCCAGTTTAAAGGAATTGGGGACCACACAATTTCCAGAGCAAATCCACCCCAGAGAAAAGCAGTGGCATTTATTCCACCATTCCTTTTCAACAAGGCATGCTTGTTTCCTCCACTTTCTAAAACACAGGCAGGCATGCACAATCTCTGCATCGAGGCTCCTGTTAAACTCCTGCTCAGATGAGAGAATCTTGGAAGGCACTCCTGTTCACCCCCCTGCGGCACTGTGAGCTGCACCCACTGAAATCCCTACCCATTTTGCAGGCACGGAGCCTTAACATGGAAATCTCACATGACTTTATAGAACAGGGAATCCTTGATAGGCAACTACACGGCATCTGCTTACCAACTTCTCGCGAAGGAAAGTCCACCACCTTCTGAAACAATCGTATAAAGAGATGTTGTGTTTTTGCTCAAAGAGTTGATGCCATCTTTGATTACTAACTGGCAGGCTCCTGTGACGTTGGGTTTATTTAGGGAAGCTATTAATGTGTGATATTTTTGTATTTGATTTTTGTTGGAAGCCGCCCAGAGTGGCTGGGGAAATCCAGCCAGATGGGCGGGGTACCAATAAATAATAATAATAATAATAATAATAATAATAATATTTGTATGCATTGGGGGAAATCCTATTTTGTGGCCACAAGCTGCTCTTCTTCTCCCAGAGCAAGTTCCTCTGAGAGCCTACATTGCTAGTAACATGGCATAATTATTTACTTTAAATTTCATAGAACCGTAGAGTTGGAAGGGACCCCAAGGGTCATCTAGTCCAACCCCCTGCAATGCAAATGTTCAATGGCCAAGTTTAGATTTACCGGTAGTTAGGTTACATTTATTTATTAAAGGTAACTTTCCGATCGCCTGGTTTTTCTCCACACTGCTACATTAGCGGTGGCTCAGTGTACGCAAGGCGATACCCTTCCTCTCCATGTTGCTTTCTTCCTGTGTGTTTGCAAAGAGATGAAAAACGGCAGGAACTCACAGGAAAAGGCCGTGACCCACCCATTCCCTCCCCCCCTCCCTATTCTGCTATTTTGGGCATCAACCTAATTACCAGGAGCTGTAAATTAACCAAACCGCTATCCCGCTCCAATTATAAAAGTGTCCTTCCTTGGGCCATTTGTCTTATTTGACCTTCAAAACACAATCGTACCTCAATACTTCGGTTCTAGCTGGGAAGCTTTGCAAGTGATGTGTGCGGCAGCCAATTAAAAATCCATGTGTGTGTGCAAGTGTGTGCGTTGCTTTGGAAAGCTATTGTTGTAAATTCTGTGGAATGGTTATTGGAGTGGTTGCCGATACAAACAAAGGCCTGTTCAACCTACCTAGTGTAGGGTGTTACCATGAACACAAAACATTCCTCAACATGACACCTGACCAAACCGGGGAGACAACCTTGGCCTACATTTTGTGTATCACTCAGTTAATTGCCAGGGTTTGGCTTGGCTTCCCTTCTTTTGTTTTCTTTACAAGTTATTTGGAAGTTTCGCCAGAATTATTTGAATGAAGTATACACGGAGGAACGCAGGAAACTGCATTATGCAGATTCAGACAAATTGTTCCATCTTGTTCGGTATTTTCTGCACCACAGGGGGAGAACCTCTAGCTCATGGATAGGCTCAGTCAGTACACTTAGAGGTCAGGGTCGTAGGTTTGAGCCCCACATTGGGTGAAAGATTCCTGCATTGCAGGGGTTTGGACTAGATGGCCCTTGGGGTACCTTCCAAAACTATGATTCTACAGGCCTCCAAGAGTTCTAGACTGGTCTGTGAGGCTGTATGTTTCCCCTATGCTCAGCTCACTTGCCCCACACCTAAGGTCACAGAAAACTAGGTGTGGGTACCATTTGCTCCCAATTCCTCAGAAAGTGGAGCTTGCATTCAGTGCCTTTCCCATTTGTGGAAGACTGGTTTCACCTGGAAGTTTTTGACCCCTGCCACAAGAGGGGCTTTCTTTCTGTGCTGAATTCAGTGCCAAAAGCCAGCCCTGCTTTCCACAAGGAAAGCTGCACAAGGTTTCTTCTTTTGCGGCCCCAGCTATTAAGTAGTGGGTGGACATAGCAGACGACACAGTGATTCTCCAAGCAGCTCTCGTTATTCTCAGGCTGGAACAGAACTGAACTGAATGGCTGAGCCAGCCTGCTTATATAGTACTCAGTAACATGCAACAGTAACAACTCTCTCTAGCTACCCAATCCGTGAATGGCACTCTCAATCCTTCATTTGCATGTTGTGGACCTGAGTGAGAACTGCAGTCATGGTGGGCAGAGTGAAACTATACACACAACACCCCTAGTGGCCTAGGGTGAGAACTTCAATACATAACCACCAGCTTTAATTAAAGTCAGAGTTGGAAAGGAAGAATTCAGAGCGCATGTCAATGCGTGATTCACCTAATGCCATATATTCTGAGGTGAATGAAAGGCAGGCAGCCCCACACACCTGTCAGGAACGGCTCATGAAGGGTGGGCAAGACTTGGACCTGGGAGACCAGGGATCGAATCCCCACTCAATCATGAAGCTTGCTGGGTGACCTTGGGCCAGTCACCATCTCTCGGCCTAACCTACCTCACAGGGTTGTTGTGAGGATAAAATGGGGAGGGAAAGAACCATGTGTGCCACCTGGAGCTCCTCGGAAGAAAGAGCAGTATATAAATAAATAATAAAAATAATAAATTACACTGGCTGGCTGCAGGACTTGAGACAAGGGACATTCTCCTCCTTATTTGGAGGTACCATGGATTGAACTTGAGACCGACTGCATGGAAGACTGCCACCGAGGTATGGCGGCTCCCCAAATTGCGAGTAAAAATCAGTAGCCACATTTCCACTGGCTGAGCACAGTTCCGAAGTTTAGTCATGTACACGCACCAAATGTAGAGCTCAGCTCCATCATCCTAAGGTAGCTCAGTTTTCACTTCTATTGAAACTTCCCAAACCTAAACGTGAACCAAAAGGCAGCTATCCTTAAACGAAACGCCAGTGTCATTACTGAACAAACTAACAAAAACCAAACTGTGTGCAAAAAAAGGAATGTTGGGGGAAATGGTCACAATGATGTATACACTAGGGCAAACAACGTACAAATATGCATTCTGTTAGTGGAAATTGCTTGCAAAACTGCATATATTAGGAGAAATGCACACAAAAATGTCCATGCAGACATTTTCATGGGGAATCCAAAGGTGAACCTGGAATTGACAGGTCTTTCCACCCACAAGGCAATGAGGCATGTTTCACCATGAAGTTGCTTTGTGGTATGGTTCCTCCTTAGCTCCCACCTACACAGGCTCCATGGAGCCAAGATAACTGAAGGGCATGAGAAAATGAAAGATACTTACGAGGATGAAAGCAGCAGCAGCAGCAGCAGCTGGTACTACCATCACAACTATCTCTGTACCAGAATTTTAATGCAAGCTTATGATTAGATAAAACTGCCATATACCTGTACTGTCAGACCATCAAGCCCAGGCGTGGAAAACTGGTAGACCTCCCAATGTTTTCACTCTTTTGTATTTTATTTTTAAATTTGTATCCTGCCCCTCCTCCTAAAGAAGCCCAGGGCAGCAACCAACAGCAACATCTTAGGAACAATTCCAATACAGATGGGAGACTGGGAAAGATCTCCGCTTAAAAGGCTTGCTGAAAGAGGAAAGACTTCAGCTGGCAGCAAAAAGCAGAGATGGAACCTGTCTAATGTTCAAGAGGGCAGGTGCCACAACACTAAAAGCCCCTTTCCAACATTGTGCAGAATGGATCTCCTGATAAGATGACACCTGCAGGAGGCAATGGGGCTTCTACTTAGGTTTCATAGTCCATTGTTGGTCATGGTTCCCCACCCCATCAGACCTGCCTTGGTTGTAGAATGCAGAGTAGAACCTCTGCAGCCGATGGCCAAGTTCATGTGGGAGGAAGCGGTCCTTTGAATATCCTAGTCCCAAACCCTTTGAGCCTTTGTAGATGGTACCATATTGGCCCAAATATAAGCCGCACCCGAATATAAGCCGCACCTTTAAAATTGGAGGGGGATATCCGAATATAAGCCGCTCCCTTCCTCACTGCTCCTGGCTGCATACTGCATGTGGGGTGTGGGGCGGGCACCGCTTTGTCGTGCTCCTGGTGCCATTTGCCCCACGCTCCTGGCTGCATACCGTAAGGTCATGAATATAAGTCACACTTTAACTTTCCACTGTCGGAATTTGAAGGGGAAGTGTGGCTTATATTCGGGCAAATGTGGTAATAATCAGCACCTTGAATTGCACCCGGAGAAATGAATCAGAAGCCAGATTGGTGAGATACTGTCAGAAAAACATATACCAGAAAGTCTTCCGGCCCCAGCATTTTGCACCAGCTGTAGATTTTTAGGTTTTTTATCTAAGACATTCTTCCTAAACCTTGGGTCCCCAGATGTTGCTGGACTCCAACTTCTTTCACACACACCCGCCCCGCAACAAGTGTGGCCAACGGTCAGAAACGTTGGGAATTGTAATCCAGAAACATCTGGGGAGTCAGGTGTGGGGAAGTCTGTTCTAACATGCGTACCTTGCCCTTCTTCTCCAAGGACATAGATCCCTCTCCCAAATGCACAGTTATATTTCTAAAATTATCAGATTTGGGATACGTTTTCCCAAAGCAAAAAAAAAACCAACTCTTTCATACAGAGACAGTGTGAATGACAGAGAACTGAACAGGGGTCTGAGGCCGGAAGGGGGGAAGCTATGGTCCTCCAGATGTTGTGGGACTGGCTGGGTCTGATAGGAATTGGATTCCAACAACATCTGGAGAGCCACAGGTTCCCCAAATCTGCTTTATTGCTTGGTCATCAAGTCTGGCAACACTCTGAAAATATCTGAATCTTTTGGAAACACACACACACACACACACACACACTTGTGAGAAACATCTGAAAACCACATTAGGCAAGCTACGAATGTGATGGATGGAAAAAATAAAAATACACACCAAGTAAAGTAGCAATAAATTGGAAGGTTTTTGGTTGTTTTTTAAAGAAGGGGGGAAGTGTCTCCATAGCAATTTTAACTACAGGAATAAATGCTCCAGAATTGATGAATTTTTAATACAGCAATGTTGACAGATATAGAATTCAAAGGATGCTCAGATAATTAAGCTGGGGGAAGTGTCATCAAGTCTCTCCTTTAGAATACCCAGAAGTTTAGCTCATCCTACTGAAGATACTGTCCAGAGGGCAGTCATTCAACTATCTGTCAGGGTCCATCTCTCAATAAAGGGAAATATGAAAGGGAGAGGGGAGTACAGCAGAAGTTTTGTTGGGGTGCGAGGATTCTTGCACACAGGCGCATCACATACCTATGACATTTTCAAAGCTTTTTTTCCCCCAGTAGGTCATTTTAGGGGGCTCATGTGACTCACCTCCATGTGTTGAAAGGTGTGGATGAGGTTGAAAAGCCATGCGGGGAAGTGCCCCTACCACTGCATGCCACTGCCACACACAAACACACCAAACATCCACCTGGGTGGCTTTCAACAAAATATTAAAAATACAATAAAACATCAAACATTGATAACTTCCCTAAGCAGGGGTGCCTTCAGATGTCTTCTAAAAGTCAGATAGTTGTTTATTTATTTGACATCTGGTGGGAGGGCGTTCCACAGGGTGGACGCCACTATCGAGAAGGCCCTCTGCCTGGTTCCCTGTAACTTCACTTCTCGCAGTGAGAAGAGCTCCCCTATTATCAGTAGACAAGTAGAATGCCTCCTGGCATAGCTTTGGCATGTGCAGGAATCAAAGTAGCAAGGTGGTGATATGGAGGGAGGCGGACTTTGCCTGCACAACCCTCTACACGGCTTCTTTCAATGTGTGGAGGGGATTGGGTGGGGGGGAAACCAACCCTTTTAAATCACACTGTTGTTATGCAAACATAGTGAAGGAATGTAGACAGTCTTACCTCCTATACACTGCATCAATCACCTGATCTCTGTTGGAGAAGACCCCAAAACAGGATGGCAATGCCAGCTATCTTCAGGGTGCCATGGCCTTCATCCAGAATGATGGACACCTCAAGAGGATGGGTCCATGCCTGCAAAAGACAAAAACAGCTCCCAGTTTCAACAGCCCCCTTCTAGGAGCACAGGCATCTTCCCCATACCGAGTCAGACCATTGCTCTGTCTGTCTCAGTAGGCTATTATCTACACTGACTTGCAGTAGCATTCCAGGGTTTTGTACAAGGGGTATTCCCCAAATACGCCAGGAATTGAACTGGGCCCTTCTGCATTCACATCAGGTTCTCACGCAAAGTGGCCCTCTCTGCTAAGGAAGAGAGCACCTGGCGATGTCCTCGGGGAGATATAGGGCACCTCCGGATGATGAGGCACCCTCCAAAGCCACTGCAATCTCTGTTATGTCAGAGAGAGAACATTAAGAAACAATCCATTAATGGCATTATACTCCAGTGAGGTTGTGTGCCAGTGTCCCCAAATGTTGAAGGGTTGCAGTCAATGGGGCACTTACATTCATCTGTGGTGGGAGTGTCTGCAGATAGTGAAACAAAATTTAAATAATTCCTCCCAGTAGCACCTTAGAGAACAACTAAGTTTGCTCTTGGTATGAGCTTTCGTGTGCATGCACACTTCTTCAGATCCACATATAGTGCAGCTAGCGAGATTGTGGGGAAAGGTACTCAGAGAAATCCGTATCATGGCTGGCAAAAGAATTGTTAAAACCCCCCCCCCCAATTAATGTTACTTTCACTGTTTGCCTTAGAATGGGGAGAGGAACATAGCATTTATGAACTTCATTAGATTTATGTTGGTTGCTGCCAGGCCTGTGGCAATAGAGAAGCAATAGGACTCCTACTGTTGACCTCTAGCACCATAGTAAATGTTGGACAACTGCCATTGCAGAGAACCTTACACATGAAATCCATGCCAACAAGGGACAAACAAGACAGGATGCCTTTTATTTATCTTCCATACTGAAAAGACTGACCATGCAAGGACCCTTCCAGCCCAGTCTGGAAACAAATAATTAAGGATTCAATAATTAACGGTTCGAGCATTTGGAGAATCATCATCAGTTAATGTTATTTACGATGCATCAAGTCCCTCCATCTGACGGATATGATAATGGTGATTGCCTTCTCCCATATTAGACCCATAATGAGAGAGAATATTATGCTAGCTCAGCTGTAACACTGTTGTGGTTCCCAGGCCCTTTATGTGGTCTGGAGTTTAATTTGTTTGTTGCAGGTGGTGAGGAGGAGCTCCTTAAAGAGTAGAGCTCAAGCAAATAAGGAGGCCCAAGTATTTGCAGAGACACTGGACTCATGCTTCAGAAAGAGGTCAAGTCAGGGAGGTCAAGCACAATGCAAAAATATAATTGCTCCATCATCTGATAGTTGCTGGTGCAACTCTTTTGCAATTCATAGACATAAAGGCTATCATAAGACAGGCTCTGGAGAAGTGCATTTATCTATTAAGCTTGTATCTGACCTCCAATATATCTCGGGGAGCTCAAGATGGAGTATGTGGTCCCCTTCCCCTCATTTTACCTTCCCAACAATCCTGTGAGGTGGGATAGACCACGTCAGAGGCAGTGACTTTCACATCTGCCCCCTGTGTTTGAAGAGCTCTCCTCAGCTCTCCATCCAAGTTGCAGCAACTTCTGCCTTACCTGCTGGGTGGAGGCCACCGACTCTTCAGTATTCCCAGCTTTAGGGCCCTTGCTGCAACCTGTCCCTGAACCTTATCTCCCAAAGCAGAGCCCGAGTGCCAAATATTTCCATATTAACAGCAATTGGGGATGGAGTGCGCACATCTTCGAAAACCACATCTGTTCACAAGAACTGGAAAATGTGCATCGACCAGATCATTGGACTTAAATGGAGGCCATTTCTCAAATTAATACTGGCAGTTTCCCGTGCTTCATGCGGCATTAACCAGATTCACAAGTTTTCATCTTTTAAAAAGCGCACAGATTAGCATGATTTGTATAAGCAACCTTCAGCATAGGGCACTTCTGCGAGGAACTGCCTAACTCAGCGATATCAGGTCAAAACAAAGACAGTTCACCTTGTGACGTATTTTCAAAATCGCAAACGCAAAATTTAAAACCGCATAGTTCCGTCTTCTAACCGACATCGAAGAAAAACACTCTCCCATTATATAAAATTTCCCCATACCAAAATAACAGAAGCAGCAACCACAGTAAGCAACATTAAAACCATCACATGTGAAGAGGATGCTCCTTCTAAAACTGTAAAACAGCACTGCTGCTAAATTAACAAAACAATTAAATATAACTGGAAATTACTGAAAAGCCATGAGGAGCAGGAGAAAGAATTTTACACAACTGTTGTATACACAACAGAGGAACTTCTCAAACATGCTTTGCTTTCACTGTAAGCAAAATGTCAACAAGAAAGCATATTTTGGGGGGCCCTCCCCAAAACAAGAACCACCAGGGTAACTTACCACTTGCCACGAGTTTATTTGCAGCACTGAGGCACATGCTAGCTGGCCTTTCTGGAGTTAAAAATATTTGCTATATCTAAAAAGAATATCCATCACCTAGCTACTGAGCACTAAAATTTATGCTGCGGCTGCTATTAGCTTTGCATATACTTTACAACCAGATAAAATCACATTGGTTCCCCCCCCCTTTCCCTTCCCTTGCTCGCTAGTTCAGCAAATCTTTATAAAATAAGCCATGCCCGAGAATAATATGGCTATCCAGCTCCTTCTGTTAATCTTTCGCTAATTTCCATTCTTTCCATATATCTCAAAATAGCTTCCTTGATTTGTTATTCATAGTAGCAGCTATTTGTTCATTTTCTTACAATCCTCCTAGGATACCCAGCCCGTTTCTCTCAATGCCATGACCGCACTGTAGATATTCCACCGCTAAGCAGGATTTCATTATTATAGGAGGATTTGAGGGGCAACGTGACATGAAGGTGAAGTTTGTACCACTTTAACTGTACGCAGCAGTTTCATCTTGGCTCTGCAGTCTTATAGTGCAGTCCTAGACATGCCTACTCTATGGTTCTCTGACCACAGGTTTCCCATTCCTGGTCTAGCCAAAAGGGGGCTGGCAGAAGCAGCGAGTGAGTGGAGTCCAGTGGTGATCAGGTCCTGCTTGCAGGCTTCCCGTTGTTGGACTTCCCTGAGCAGAGTCATTTTGGACTCACAGCTGCCCATGGAGGTCAATTCTGCATCCAGGGCAGATATCTACCAGCTCCACCTGGTACACAGACTGAGCCCCTACCTGCCCACAGACTGTCTCGCCAGAGTGGTGCATGCTCTAGTTGTCTCCCGCTTGGACTACTGCAATGAGCTCTACATAGGGCTAGCTTTGAAGGTGACCTGGAAACTACAACTACAACTAATCCAGAATGCGGCAGCTAGACTGGTGACTGGGAGTGGCCGCCGGGACCATATAACACCTGTCCTAAAGGATCTTCACTGGCTCCCAGTACATTTCTGAGCACAATTCAATGTGTTGGTGCTGACCTTTAAAGCCCTAAACAGCCTTGGCCCAGTATACCTGAAGGAGCGTCTCCACCCCCATCGTTCAGCCTGGACAATGAGGTCCAGCACTGAGGGCCTTCTGGCGGTTCCCACACTGCGAGAAGTGACGTAACAGGGAACCAGGCAGAGGGCCTTCTCGGTGGTGGCGCCCACCCTGTGGAACATCCTCCCATCAGATGTCAAGGAAGTAAACAACTATCTGACTTTTAGAAGACATCTGTTTAGGGAAGTTTTAAATGTTTGATCTTTTATCATGTTTTTAATGTTCCATTGAGAGCCGCCCAGAGTGGCTGGGGAAACCCAGCCAGATGTGCATGGTATAAATAAAAATAATAATAATAATAATAAGTAGTAGTAGTAGTAGTAGTAGTTACCCAGCCCTCTTTTTCATTTGCACAAACAGCCATGACCATGGGGACAGGGGCGCCATAGCCATAGAGGCTAGTGGTGCGGGGAACTACAGCACCACGTTCTGGAGGGTGCCAGGGAAGAGGCAGAGGCTGGACACAGCGCCTCCTGGCATCAGCTTGCTGCCCTCATCCACCTCCGCCATGCCGCGCTGCACCTGGAGTCTCCTCCCTGCCGGAGGAACCGCCCTCCAGCCCCGCCGATAGCGCTGCCCTCACCTGCCTCCACCATGCCACGCCGCCATGCCCAGAGCCTCCATCCCCCTTGCACCATGGCACCAGATAAGTTTAAGACGGCCCTGCACGGGGATGTTCAGTTCACAGCTTTTATTAGAGGATTAAGTCTTGTATAGCACACTCCACTAGCCACCCATCAGAATGCCAGAGATTCATCTCCTTGAGCCTTAAAGCAACCTCCCTGGATTAACATTTCAGGCAGCTGCCCCTACCCAGGAGTCAGCTGGCGGTTCCACTCACAAGTACTTTGGTATCCCATAAATATAGCCCAGCAGTTCCTTGGATGGAAGCTTCCCTGGTGCTAGCGTACCATAAGAAAGAACATCCTGCTCTTCCCTTCCAGGACTCTCCCAAGACCGGGAGGGTTGAAGGAGAGGAATCTAGCCAACAAGGATTTGTGTCAATGCTTACCCACTTTCTGGGACTTGGGGGGGGGGGAGTCCTTCCTTCAGCCTCCTTCCGAGCAAGTTCCCATCTGGGGGGGGGCAGCTAAGTATCCCCTGCAGCCGTACACCAAGTCCTTGCACCAGCTAGTCAACCCAATATTCTCCAAGTACCGGTAGTTTTACCACATTTGCCAGTTTCTCCCTGCTTGCCAGACACACCTCTTCTGAATTATAAGGAGTCCTGAAGCTCAATGGTCTACAGCTGGGTCTCGTTCCAGCCAGGTCTTGTTCCAGCTGCTTCTTATCAAGGAGTGCCACAGGAAGGGAAGTTAGAGTCTGCCTCCAAGACAGGTTATTCTGCTCTGCTTGGTTTTCAGCTGTCCTCCATTTATTCACGATGCTCTGTTGTTTTGCCGCAGGATCGTTTTTATCAGCCCAGGAGCCATGTTCTTCCATTGCCAACCTTCTGGGGGCCAGTGATTACAGAATCATAGAATTGTAGAGTTGGAAGGGATCCCAAGGGTTTTCTAGTCCAACCCCCTGCGATGCAGGAATCACACACACATTTTTCCATCCTCCATCCAGGCAAGCAAAAAACATTATTATGGTTCAGCAAAAAGAAAAAAGTACTTGAGGAAGATCCAGAGAAAGGCTGGTGTCCGGGGAGAGGGCATAACACAGGGAACAGTCCCAAGGGCCTGATATGGAGATCTGGAGGGCTGCAATCAATCCTCAGACCCGAGACTCCCCAACTTTGTTTTGTTCTATTGTCCTGACATAAGGAGTCAAGACTTGCTTTGTATCAGCTGAGGTTCCACACCAGAAACACATCAATAGCAACCTAATATCCTCAGAATAAAGCTGTACAGAAACATTGATTTTGTATATTTCATCCCATGGGAGATCAGTTTGATATGTGAAATCGATTTAAATTAACTTTTACTTTTCCTGCAGATTAATCAAGGCTGTTTTAAGAAAAATAGCTACGTTCAGTAAATGGGTGGTATTAATGCTAGACCTACTCAGAGTAGACCCACTGAAGTTAATGTACACGTCTCATTTACTTTTGTTAACTTTAAGTAGGACTTAGCCGAATGCAACCCAAAGTCTTTAAACATTGCCAACATTCTGACATTATTCCCTTGGAACTCAACTAGACATGACAATTGGAAATCCATGACTGAAGTTCCCAGTGCTTTAAATTTTTAAAGATTTTTAGATGAATAGCAGCTGAGGCTCCTAACAGGAATTTGGAATAGGGGTAACTTATGCCAGGATAAGTTACCCTAGTGTGAAAGAGGCAACACGTAGACCGATGAATGATGGGCACAATTATGTCTTTATAATTGGCAGCAAAATAATAATAGCTGTACAATCTGAGTAACTAAATACATCCGGTGAGACAGCGTTTATGTTATTCTTCAGGATAAGTTACCCTGTCTTCCTATAGTTAGGATTGCTCCGGTAGTTAAGCCAACTGTTGGCCTTTTGTATACGAAGGCCAGACAAACAAGGGATCCTATAGATGTTGGTCATTATTAAAGCTTAGCTTTATTTTTCCAAGCCAGATACGCAACCAGTGGCAGTCTTTGGGCTTCAACATTTCAGAGGCGATGCCAAAATTCGCCTCCCCCCCTTCATTATTCCGTCATTGCTACAGAGCCCCCGGTGGTAACCCCCTGAGGCAGAGTTTAGCACCCAGTGTGGGTGAACTGGTTGCGCTCCCCTAAATCTGCCTCTGTATAAAAACTACAGTTTTTGCCTAAAACAAATTCCATATTATAATGAATAATTCATACATAACCTTTGCCTGCCATTCATTTAAAAATAATAATCAAAAATATCAGCATTATTACAGGAAGAGAGTGCTCTGGTTTTAGAGTAGATTTTATCACATAATAGAAAATTAGTGCTTTAATAAAAGCATGGACGTCTCAATTTGGTCAGACAAGGGGTCATTTGTTCACTCTACACTTTCATATGTGGAAGATGATGCCATTATCAAGTCCATACTCCAACACACAAAGCTATTCAGTGGGTCGATGTTGAATAACATGAGAAGGGAACAAGGGACTTTTGAAGGACCAGAAATAATTCAAGATCACACTGTGAGGGTTTTATGTATTGCCACTATCAGATATATCATATAATCAATGGCATATAAAGGTAAAGGGACCCCTGACCATTAGGTACAGTTCACAGACAACTCTGGGGTTGCGGTGCTCATCTCGTTTTATTGGCCGAGGGAGCCGGCGTACAGCTTCCGGGTCATGTGGCCAGCATGACTAAGCCACTTCTGGTGAACCAGAGCAGCGCACAGAAATGCCGTTTACCTTCCCACTGGAGCGGTACCTATTTATCTACTTGTACTTTGTGCTTTATGAACTGCTTGGTTGGCAGGAGCAGGGACCGAGCAACGGGAGCTCACCCCGTCACGGGGATTCGAACCGCCAACATTCTGATCGGCAAGCCCTAGGCTCTGTGGTTTAACCCACCGGGCCACTCCCTTCAATGGCATATATCAGAACTCAAATCCACAATAGGCCTTGATCTGTTGCCTGAAGGATGTCAAGGAAGGCGGCAACCTTGGCCAAAGATGCCTCTATATACCAATTGCCAAACTGGGTCAGGTGACCCAATTCTCCATAACCTACTAATTTTTTAAGCTTGATGGTCTGTGCAACCAGAAGATCTGATTCACACACTACTTTGTGACAGGGGCATTCAATGCTAGTACTGCTCAGAGGAGACCCACTGATGTTAATGATTGATTTCAACTTTTTAATGTGGTTTTTACTGCATGTTTATGTACTTTTATTGTAAACCACTCTCGGTTTATTTAAAAAAAACAACTAATAGCAGTATATAAATATTTTTGTACAGTTGTACCTCGGAAGTCAAACATAATCCGTTCTGGAAGTCCGTTCGACTTCCAAAACGTTTGGAAACCAAGGCGCGGCTTCCGATTGGCTGCAGGAAGCTCCTGCAGCCAATCGAAAGCCACAGAAGCCACATCAGACATTCAGGTTGCAAAAAAACATTCGTAAACCGGAACACTCACTTCAGGGTTTGCGCCATTCGGGAGCCAAAATGCTCGACTCGCAAGGCGTTTGACTTCTGAGGTATATAAATAAAATGGGTGTGTTTAAGTTAACTTCATTGATCTTAATGGGTCTACACTGAGTAGGACTTAGCTGAATACAACTCACAATTAAGTTAAATTTTGCAGTCATTATTTCCTTTGAAAGCAAGAGATGTATAGTGGACACCCAAATCAGGAAGCCAACTCTTGCCAGTAGCAGATGGCATGGTGAGAGAGGTGCCATTCACCTGGCGTTTGATTGCTTTGCATTGCACTGCTTGCCAGGATGTAGAGGGCAAGGAGCAGCAAGGTCGTTGGGGTGCAAATGCACTAGCAGGAACTCTGGGTGGGTTTTGCTGGTGTGTTTGCACCACGCCAACCTTGCCACTGCCTCTCCCTCCTGGTAAGCAGAAGTAATGCAACCGGCCAGAGGTTAGGTGAGTGGGTGGACCCATAGAAATAGCCATGACACAAAAGCGAAATCCCACAGTCCACCTTGCCATTGAGTAATATGCAAGCCCAACCATTGTCAGAAAGAATGAAAGAGAAGAAGTCGCTCGATTCTGCAGGTCATCTTGCAGGTCACCTTGACGCTGTGCAGCAATGGCATTGAGAGGATATCATGAAAGGAAAGTTGCACAAAAGCTCCTTCCTGATCTAGTTACCAGCTTTTAGAGACTTGCCACGTAACTCAAAGAGGGGCACTCCTTGCAAAAATAATCTTGGACCGTCTTCCTGCCAAATCTCATCTCTGAAAACATGATTGCGTTACCAGTTGATGCCTGCTACAAATAATATGAAGATGATCTGAATAAAAGATGGGCATGTTTTAGTAAAACATTCACCTAAGTGAATTTTCCTCTATTATTCTTGGAACATTATTCTTCCACTAAATGATTGACAGGTAAGCTTTTTGCCAGTGAAGCAAATTTTGGGAGGGGCAGAGGAGAAAAGAGGGTGGGAAGCTGGTGTAGCAGCACTATTTATTATTATTATTATTATTATTATTATTATTATTATTATTATTACCACCATCACCATCATTAATAAATTCAGTATGTATCTACCACATTTCTTTAGCAATGCACTTTCCATCATTAATAAATTCAGTATGTATCTTCCACATTTCTTTAGCAATGCACTTTCCAATCTAATATTTATTATGATCACGGATCAGCCAGAACAATGCACTTTAAAACACAACAGTAATGCATAAAGACAAGAGGTGACTAACCTCAGATGTTGCTGAATGAGATGCAGCTCCCATCAATCCCAGGGAGCATAACGCAGTGACCAGAGATGATGGAAGCTGTTGTTCAGCAACATGTGGAGGACCACAGGTTCCCTTATCCCTGTACTAGGATGACAGCAGCAATAAAATCTTTCAGAATCACAGAGTTGGAAGGGACCACAAGGGTCGTCTGTTCCAACCATCTGCAATGCAGGCAGTTCTTTTGCCCAACATGGGGCTTGAACCCACATCCCTGAGATTAACAGCCTCATGCTCTGCCAATTAAGCTACCCCAGAGATTTCTTTCCAGTTTACATCATCTTCCTGGGGGTTGCGGCTTTAAATGGTCAAGAATGATTAAGGCGAGCATCAGGAGCAAGAGAAAAAATATTAGTGTGGCCATTGGGTGGGATTATAAGAAATAATTTCAACTGATACACACCTGACTCCCATAGATGATGTGGGAAGGAGGCTTGTGAGAGCACTGTCAAGAAGTCGCCCTAGAAATGGTTGTCCAAAAGAGTAATGAAGGCACAGCTGTAGCTGATGACTCTCCGGGTGATGAGAAGAGAAGGCAAATATTGGATCCCTTGAAAAGTGGGTGGAAAGGTAAATGGCTGGGGGGGGGGGAGGGAGGGAACCAGAGCACTAAAGAGCAATCACGGCTTTGTGGACCTGCATTCCTCCTAAATGCTACAGCAACACCCTCTGGCAAAAGCAAATATTTTAAGAGGGGAAGTGCTAGCAGGAAATCTGCTCATTGCTTCAAGACACATATGAAGTGTTGGAGGTCACGGCTAACATCTGTTTAAACTTGGCCTTTCCATCACTTTGCAGCTTTGAAGCCTGGGCTGGCTCTAGAGCAGGGCTAGCCAGATGCCGTTGAACTACAACTCCCATCAGCCCCAGCTAGCACGGCCAATGGTCGGGGATGATAAGAGTTGTAGTCCAGCAATGTCTGGAGGGTTACAATGTGGTTACATTGGCTAACCTTGCTGCAGAGTGTGCAAGGCCAGGCATCTGGAGGGGATGGGTCTCACTTCTGGCAAAGGGACCATGCCCCCCCCCCAGCAACACTGTCCCCAACTGCATGGAGATGGGAATGAGCAAGAGAGTCTCTTTTCTTTTCAGCTGACATGTTCAGCTGCGTAAGACATTCAACCTCACATTTATGGAAACAGAACTGGCTGAAGAGAAATGCATGTTGTGATATGGGGAGCTGAGAGGGAAAGGGGGGGGGGAGAGACTTTTTCCAAAACAGGAGGTGTCACCTCCACCTCCCTCCTTCCCTTTTCTGCCCCACCTCACACCAAAGCCCACCCCATTCAGAGGGTCCCACCATAGGAGGCAACTCCTAGGGGCTGAGGTCCCTTCAGCCACCCCAATAAAATATTTGAGGGGACCCAGTGTCCCCCAAAGTTGATGGGCATTGCCATTCAAGCGGTGTGCATGTCCCATGACTTGTTGTTGATTATGTGGGGGGGGGGCAATATTTTATTCAAGTTGGCACCTCTGGCTCCCACGTTCCTTGAAGGAATCTTTTCAGGGAACTGCAGGGCAGTGAAGGGAGCAGAGAAATCAGCTCCCCCCAACCCTGTTTTCTGTACATTTGAACCATTGTGTCTTTTTACTATGATGCCCTGGAATGTCCTCTTGCCTTGTCCCACTGAGAGGTGCTCCTTGACTCAGATACCCTGCAAATGGTTTCCCTCTCCCGTTTTTCACAGCCTTCACACGATTGACTTGGCAACAACAAAATGGGCTGTCTTCTTCTTCTTCTTCTTCTTCTTCTTCTTCTTCTTCTTCTTCTTCTTCTTCTTCTTCTTCTTCTTCTTAGAATCATAGAGTTGGAAGAGACCACAAGGGCCATCCAGTCCAACCCCCTGTGTATCCATGGAAAGGGTAGTGCTCAGGGACATCCCTGCTGTCATAATGAACATAATGAACATTGCAATGAGGATTTCCAATGTGTTTCTGGAGCACTTCTTCTTCTTCTTCTTCTTCTTCTTCTTCTTCTTCTTCTTCTTCTTCTTCTTCTCCTTCTCCTTCTCCTTCTCCTTCTCCTTCTCCTTCCCCTCCTCCTCCTCCTCCTCCTCCCCTAGCTCAAAAGTGGGGGGGAAAACATGCACCTGAATAACTTGTCCCAACAGCTGTTTGGGGCTGTTTACCTTTCCACAATGCAATTTTGAATAATTACTGTAATCCCTCCAAATTCTTCATATTGTCTCATCTCACCGCAGACAGACAATTTTAATTCAGCTAAGGATTGCAGGGGGGTTACACAGATGATTTTATGTATATATATATTTTAAAAAACAGAAAAGAAAAAGGGAAAACCATCAAAGGTGGATGCTGAGCTCTAGTTAGAAAGCAAATATATATTGTCTGAAGACAGCTATTCAGCAGCCGCCATCTTCAACTCTGATCGACAACAGATTGCATCTGGCTGTCTCAAATAAAACCTGTGCCCTCTGCACGAAATACAGTAGGCACATTGTGTAAACATGCACCTCTCTGCTGCAGAATACTGTCTTTTCATCCCATAATCACAGAGTAAGACTGCCAGCTGGGGTTTTCTTGATATGTACTTGGAAATTATCCTTGGGCTGGAATCTTGTGCATGTTTACTTGGCAGCATGCTTTAAGGATGTCAGGTGAACTTATAAAAAAAAACACGGATTGGACTTTGCTGCATGATTCATCAGGGGTGTGTGTGTGTGTGTGTGTGTGTGTGTGTGTGTGTATCATAGCTGTCAACTTTTCCCTTTTTTTAAAGGAATTTCCCTTATTCCTAATAGGTTTCCTCACAAGAAAAGGGAAACGTTGACAGCTATGATGTGTGTGTGTGTGTGTGTGTGTGTGTGTGTGTGTGTGTGTAAATATCTCCATGGAAAGGGTAGTGCTCAGGGACATCCCTGCTGTCATAATGAACATTGCAATAAGGATTTCCCATGTGTTTCTGGAGCACTTTTGTAATGGAAAATAACAAGTCCTTATCGACCGTATGACTTTTGATTACATCCTTTTCATATATTCCAGCTAAAAACCCCGAGATTCTTTTTTCTTTTTCTTTTTTTTGTACCAACAAATTTTATAAAGATGATTTGTAAATAATAATAATAATAATAATAATAATAATAATAATAATAATAATAATAATTTATTATATATAGCCCGCCCATTTGGATGGGTTTCCCCAGCCACTCTGGGCGGCTTCCAACAGAATGTTAAAATACAATAATCTATTCAACATTAAAAGTTTCCCTAAACAGGGCTGCTTTCAGGTGTCTTCTAAAAGTCTGGTAGTTGTTTGTCTCTTTGACATGTGTTGGGAGGGTGTTCCACAGGGCGGGCACCACTACCGAGAAGGCCCTCTGCCTGGTTCCCTGTAAGTTGGCTTCTCGCAGTGAGGGAACCGCCAGAAGGCCCTCAGCGCTGGACCTCAGTGTCCAGGCAGAATGATGGGGGTGGAGACGCTTCTTCAGGTATACTTTATGCTCTGGCAAAAGCTAAGCACTTTTAAAGCACATATATTTCAGCTTTCAGCTGAAATTGTGTACTGCTCACATACTATTTCTGAAACTCCAAATGTCTGCTCAGCCCCTAAATTTTGTGGACTCTCTTGCCTTAGAGGTTTTTAAGCACATGTTGGATGGCCATCTGTCGTGGATGCTTTAGCTGAGATTCCTGCATTGCAGGGGGTTGGACTAGATGACCCTTAAGGTCCCTTCTAACTCTACAATTCTGTGATTCTATGACATTGTTAGGTACTGAGTATGAATCATAAAATCATAGAGTTGGAAGAGACCACAAGGGCCATCCAGTCCAACCCCCTGCCAAGCAGGAATCACCATCAAAGCATTCCTGACAGATGGCTGTCAAGCCTCTGCTTAAAGACCTCCAAAGAAGGAGACTCCACCACACTCCTTGGCAGCAAATTCCACTGTCGAACAGCTCTCACTGTCAGGAAGTTCTTCCTAATGTTTAGGTGGAATCTTCTTTCTTGTAGTTTGAATCCATTGCCCCGTGAGAGATTTTCTAAAATCTAAAAATAGCTGCAGCCTCCCACCCTCGCACAACTGGATTAAATTTTCAGTCATAGCAGCCCCCTTAGCATGGATGAACCCTGCCATATTCCGGGCAGATACATCCAGGTATTTTGTACAGTGCCACTTTAAAATCTGATATTTAACCATTTAAACTAACGAAAAGTCTGTAATGTTTTGAATGTTTTCCATAACTGGATTCAATTTGCAGATATTGTCACTCTTTCTGAAGGGGTGAAGCCTGACAAATTTCAGAAGGATAGCTACCAGTGGTTCTCACAACAGCAGACATTGCCATTTCTGTGTGGTACAACAGGATTCACAGAAGGGTGGGGTTCATAGAATCATAGAATTGTAGAGCTGGAAGGGACCCCGGGGGTCATTTAGTCTAACCCTCTGCAATGCTGGAATCTCAACTAAAGCATCCATGACAGATGACTTGTGGAGCAGGAGGAAGTATGGGATTCAGGAAAGCTTAGGATGAGTGATTTCCCCTACTCTGTTACACCAAAGCTCACTGATGGGGAGGGGGCTTCTGCCCCACAGTGGCTATTTGGGGATACAGTCTCTTCTTCGGGGGGGGGAGATCTCCCCATTTGGCATGCACAGAGGAAATCATAGATCCATGCAAAAAAAAAACCAAATAGTTAATATTCTCCTCTGCAAATCACTGAGACTAAGGTGCCCTGGAGAAATAATTCACTGTGATGAAAAGCTGTCCATCAGCATCAAATATCCCCCCAAACCTTTTCACCCCTCCCATCTCAAGTTCCTGCCATTTCTCCTGGTTTGTGACATTCAAACTGTTAGAGTTTTTCAAATTGCCTTCGTGCAGAAATTCAGCTGTCTATCTTCAAGCAATTACCAGTTGGCAGAAAGCCCAGATCTGCTCTCTCTCTAGACCCTTAGCAACGACCTGTGATTGGTCAATGAGTTCCTAAAGAGTGAGCTCTGTGTGAGAGCTTGTTGTGGTTAGTGGTTAGTGTGTGGTTAGTGTAGAGAAAGTGGTCAGTGTAGAGAGAGACAGTGAGGAAAGATTTTATGTTTTGTTTTCTTTTTTTGTGTATAGTCTGTGAGGATCTGAAAGGGTTACACACAGATCTAGCTACGCCGTCACACAGGAACTGATGTCATGTTATGCTTTGTAATATGAGACTGCTGTAATTCTCAGAGAGCGAGTCTGAAGTCTGTGTGAGAAGGTTGCTTTCGTTTTTGCCTGTACCGGAGAGGAGCCATGAACGCCTCATCTCCGGGCTTTTGAGTTATGCTACGCTGCAATAAATCTGCTTTGCTGACAGTGGAGGAGTCAGTGTACGTTTGTTAAAGACTGCTGATTAACAAAGACGATATTGCAGGAGGTTTCGCTTCAAGAACGCTGTGCATTTGAACTCTGCTATGAAGGTGAAAGTGTTTTGGAACTGCGCGATCGGGAAGCCTGCCGGACCCATTTTGGTGATTTATGGCTTCTGAACGCGGGGGTTTTATTGCTCCTGACCCCTCGCAACACAAAAGGTTATGGGCAAAAGGTTATGGCTTTGCTAATTGCCTGCCTGCTATCGTCTTCAAAGGGAGGAATGGACAGCGTGCCACGGCAGTGAAACCCAGCTGGAGTGCAGCCAGGGCTGGCAAGCATTCGCTGGTGGGACGACGCCATTAATCCGGAGCCGGGAGTTTGAGTTCTACAGCAGTAAGTAGAAAAGCCCCGGGGGGAGAGAATGGCTGCCGCTGCTGAAGGAAATGAATCCTTTTCCTGCCCCTTTCCTCCACTGAATGGAGAAAATTATTTGGAATGGAGAGTGAAAGCCCAAGCTTGGATTCTTGCCAGAGGGCTTAGTGAATGCCTGAGAAACCCCCCTGTCCAAGCTGCTGCTGGCGCTGGAGCTGCAGCGGTCGCAGCTGCGCAAGCTGAGCAACGCAGGGATGAGAGAGCCAGGGGAATGCTCATAATGGCCCTGGAAGGTTCCCAATTGCCCCTGATAGCTGGACTTGAGAGTGCCCACGCTATCTGGGCCGGGCTGGAAGGAATTTATATGAGACCTACAGCTGGTGCAAAAATCCATTTGACCAGGCAGCTGTATGGCTTAAAGCTAACTCCTGGACAGAGCGTCCAAGACCATGTGCAAAAGGTGATAGCCACGTTGGAAAAGCTGAGGTTTTTGGGCATCACGTATACGGAGGAGCAGAAGTCGTATATCTTGCTCACTTCTGTTTTTGATGAGTATGAGAGCCTTTGTCTCACTCTGGAAGCCATGCCTGCTGCAGATCTTAATCTCCGGTTGATTGCGGGACGCTTACAGGAGGAGGAGAGTAGAAGGCACAGTGACTCCGGCAATGGATATGCTGGAGGCTGCCCTGTTCCCAGCAGGAGAGGGGGGGCAGCTAGAAACAAAAGCCATGATAAATCTACTGTGCAGGCCTATGCTGCTACACGTCGCTGTTATCTCTGTAATTCGAGTAGCCACCTGCAACGAGACTGCAAGGCCAGAGGCGCTGCTAATGTAAACACACAGATAAGAGGTTACGGCAAGCCTGGAAACGCACGTAGGAGAGGCACAGGTGGGGGCTCATCGTCTGGAGGAAACCCACGTCATCTTGCTGCTGCTATGGCTACCGTCAAGGACGTTCCTGTTGCTAAGTTACAGTTCATGATTGACACAGCAGCATCTCACCATTTTGTGCCATCTGGTGACCATGCTCGGGACTGCAAGGACATTGTTGGAGGCAAACAAGTTTCCCTTGCTGATGGTTCAAAGAAAAAGCTACAGACTGAAGCTACTGTCTTTGTTGATTTTTTACAGGCTGATCTTCAATGCTTTGTTCTTCCAGGCATGAAGCGCTGTTTATTGTCTGTGTCTTCTCTTTTAAGGGATGGGTATGTGGTTCATTTGGAGAATGATGTCTGTACCATCTCTAAAGGGGGTAAACTGTTGGTCAGTGTGCCTTGTAATGATGATGGAGTTTTTGTTTTGGAAACAGGTAACAGTACCTCTGACACAGCACAGGCGCTGTGCGCGAATACGCCGATGCATCGTGATTGTTTACACTTATGGCATCGACGCTTTTCTCATAGGAATTGGCAGTACGTAAAGAAGGCCCCAGGTAACACGCAAGGGTGCGAGTTTTCACCATGCTCACGGTTTCTTGACTGTGCTGCATGCAAACAGGCCAAGGTAAAAACGTGCCATTTTCCTAGATCAGATAGAGTCACCACGGAGTGTTTTGCCCTAGTTCATGCAGATCTCTGTGGTCCGTTCCCGACGCCCAGCATGGGCGGAGCCAAATTCATTCTAACTCTCACGGACGACCACTCGAGAGCAGGATGGTCGATTCCGCTCAAACACAAGGGGGAGGCGGCCAGCATGATCAAGGAGTGGGTCGTTGCGGTTGAACTTGAGTTTTCCTGCAAAGTTCGCAGCTTTCAGTCGGACCGAGGAATGGAATTCTTAGGGTCCACACTGCAAGGGTTTTTCCGCCAGAAAGGTATCAAGCACAGGTTGTCAGCTCCATATGCTCCTCCCCAGAACGGAGTTGCCGAGAGGAGGAACAGGACGCTGCAAGAGGCGGTGTCAGCCATGCTTTTCGATGCTAAGTTGCCTCAGAAGTTCTGGGCTGAAGCATGGAAGTGTGCTTCTTTCTGTTTGAACCGCACCTACAATTCGGTGGTAGGTGACACGCCCTATGCTCTGTTGTATGGCAAGAAGCCAAAGGTTCACTTCATGAGAGTGTTCGGCTGCCAGGCTTATGTGCTGCTGCCTAAAGCCAAGCGCCGCAAAGGTGGACCTAGGTCCCAAAAGATGATCTTCGTCGGGTACGAGCCAGCCTCCAAGGCCTGGAGGTTCATCTACCCTGAGGGGAAGGATCAGTCTCGGGTAGTGCTCAGCTGCAGTGCTGAGTTCTGCGAGCAGGAGGGGTGGAAACGTGTTCACGGCAATCCAGAAGTTCTCACTGACATTCTGGAAGGTCCTGAAGATGTGGGACAAGCAGGTGCACCACCGGCTGGTGGTAGTGGTCCGGGTGGTGGTCCGGCTGGTGGACCAGGTCCAGCTGGCGGACCAGCCCCGGCCGTTGGTCCAGCTCCGAGAGGTGGTGGTGCTGCCACTCCTGGCACTTCTGGTGGTTCGGGCCGAGCACCCAACCAAGGCCAGGTTGCACCATGTCCAGTAGCTACTCCGAAGCAAGAGCCGCGGAGTGCACCAGTTTCTCCAAAGGCTAGATCTGGAAGACAGTTCAAGCGCAGTAGAACATCTCCAGAGGCTGGTCCAGGGGAACCATTCAAGAGGAGCAGGTCAGTAGGAGAGTCACCAGACGCCAGGGACTCACAGGCAGAGTCCAGCTCGTCTGGGTCAGAGGGGGACTCCGATGACACACTGAGGAGGTCCCAGAGGACCACGAAAGGAATCCCTCCTGAAAGATACACAGCCACTAGCGTGTGGGCTTGTATGGCTCTGTGTGAGCCAGAGAGCTTTGAGGAAGTGCAGAAATTGCCTGAGCCGGAAGCCAAGAAGTGGCACCAGGCAATGCAAAAGGAGATGGACTCCATGAAGGCACTGAAGGTGTTCTCCACAGTGACGCTGCCCAAGGGCGAGCGTGCTGTGAGCAGTCGCTGGGTGTTTAGGCTTAAACCCACAGCAACTGGAGAACCTCAGTACAAAGCTAGGCTAGTAGCCAGAGGCTTCACGCAGAAGAAGGGCTTGCATTACACGGAGGTGTATGCGCCGACTTCTAGGAGTGAAACTCTTCGCTTTTTGTTAGCTGTAGCTGCTCAGAGAGGCTTTGTAGTGCACCACTTTGATGTGGACGTCGCTTATCTGAACTCGTCTTTGGAGGAGGTTCTGTACATGCTACCTCCACCAGGGTTCGAGGGCAATAAGCCGAATGTCGTGTGGAAGCTACACAAATCCATTTATGGCTTACGGCCGTCCGCCAGGAACTGGAATTTGTGTCTCCATCAAGCGCTGGAAAGCATGGGTTTCCAGCGGAGTCTTGCTGACAGTTGTCTTTACCTGGCAGGTTCCGGCCAGGAGCAAACTCTGGTGCTCTGTTATGTCGATGACATCATTTGCCTTGCCAAGTCAGAGAGTCAGGTGCAGGAGTTTGCACAGGAGCTTAGTAAGCACTTCAAGCTCAAAGAACTAGGTCCAGTGAGTGTTTACCTAGGAGTCAAAATTGAAAGGACTGAGGATGGCAGTTTCTTGCTAAGTCAGGAGAGCAAGATCGAACAGCTACTAGAGAAGTTCAGGATGTCTGACTGTGCCAGTGTCAGAACACCAATGGAGGCTTGTTACGTAAAGGACAGTCAGTCCGGGGAACACTCTGCGTTCCAGAGCCCCGAGGTGTTCCAGTCAGCACTTGGAAGTCTGTTGTATCTCTCCCAGTGGAGCAGACCGGATATAGCCTTTGCTATAAATCTGCTCAGCCGGGAGGCAGCACAACCCAGTGTGCATGCCTGGAATGGCATCAAGAGGGTACTGAGATACCTACAAGGTTCCAGAGATTGGCGCCTCAAGCTGTCAGCAGAAGGTGGAGCACAGCTCTCTTGCTGGTCTGACAGCAGCTGGGCCAATCTGGATGACAGGAAATCAGTGTCTGGACTCGTTGTCAAGTACGGGGAGGCTCTGGTCGGGTGGAGATCCAGAAAGCAGAGTCTTCTAGCTCTCTCCTCTACAGAGGCTGAATTCAGTGCGTTATCTGAAGCCTGTAGGGAGATGGAGTTCTACAAGTGCTTGGTTCAGGAAGTCAACGGGGAGTGTTGTTTACCCATCACAGTTTGGGAGGACAACCAGCCCTGTATGAAGCTGGCAGAGACTGGACAGTTCAAGTCCAGAACCAAACACTTGGACATCCGGTTTAGGAATGTTTGTCAGAGTATTCAGACAGGCTTGGTGAAGCTGAAGTATTGTCCAAGCCAAGAGAACCTAGCGGATGGGTTCACCAAACCTTTGGGGTTCCAACTGCATTGGGAATTCTGCAATGGTTTGTATCTGGTGTAGGCCACAACCTGCACCATGCCCTGTGTGTCCGGCGAGAGGGGGTGTGAGGATCTGAAAGGGTTACACACAGATCTAGCTACGCCGTCACACAGGAACTGATGTCATGTTATGCTTTGTAATATGAGACTGCTGTAATTCTCAGAGAGCGAGTCTGAAGTCTGTGTGAGAAGGTTGCTTTCGTTTTTGCCTGTACCGGAGAGGAGCCATGAACGCCTCATCTCCGGGCTTTTGAGTTATGCTACGCTGCAATAAATCTGCTTTGCTGACAGTGGAGGAGTCAGTGTACGTTTGTTAAAGACTGCTGATTAACAAAGACGATATTGCAGGAGGTTTCGCTTCAAGAACGCTGTGCATTTGAACTCTGCTATGAAGGTGAAAGTGTTTTGGAACTGCGCGATCGGGAAGCCTGCCGGACCCATTTTGGTGATTTATGGCTTCTGAACGCGGGGGTTTTATTGCTCCTGACCCCTCGCAACACAAAATAGTCTGTACATAGTAACTTATGGATACTAGTTGTTTCAATAAATGCTGTATATAGTTATCCAGTGAGTTGCTGAGTTGCTGCGTTGTGCTGTCCAGTTAATTACACAACAGCCAGAAGCTTCCAGAAAAGTCTGTGGTTAACTCTGCTGTGTCCAGGAATACGTTATACTCCTGACACTAAATCTTAAGACAAACAACCCGTTTACAATATTAAGCCCCCATTTGGAAGCACCCCAAATGATGGACAAATGGGTCGTCCACTTAATTTCTCCGTGCCAGACAGTTGTTAAAAACCCAAGAGTAGGACCAGAAATTCAAGGTGAGACATTGAAACTCACTAGCTGAGACCTACAAGTGTACAAAATCCTTGTTGTTTGAGCTTGACCTTCAAAGGTTCTAAGCGCCTGCAACTTCACATCAACTTTGCAAAAGGCCTTTGAGTCCTGGGCCTCATGGGGAGAGGACAACTCAATCGAACGTTTGGCAGACGCATCCATTTTTATTTCAGCCGCATACCAGGCGTCTCTTCTCCACAGAGTGAAACTGTTACGAGACCAGCTGTCACCAAGTTGTAACTACAAAGGAAATTGCAGCAGGTGTTCCATACGGGAGGACTAATGGATCATCGTGCCACCTGTGCTCATTCATTTGCTGACAGAGGCGGTTGGCAGATGGATGGTGGCTAACAGACTGAGGTTGAATCCTGACAAGACAGAAGTACTGTTCTTGGGGGACAGGGGGCGGGCGGGTGTGAGGGACTCCCTGGTCCTGAATGGGGTAACTGTGCCCCTGAAGGACCAGGTGCGCAGCCTGGGAGTCATTTTGGACTCACAGCTGCCCATGGAGGTCAATTCTGTCTACCAGCCCCATCTGGTACACAGGCTGAGACCCTACCTGCGCGTAGACTGTCTCACCAGAGTGGTGCACGCGCTGGTTATCTCCCGCTTGGACTACTACAATGCTACCTTTGACTCGGAAACTACAACTAATCCACAATGCAGCAGCTAGACTGGTGACTGGGAGTGGCCTCCGATACCATATACCACTGGTCCTGAAAGACCTACACTGGCTCCCAGTACGTTTCCGGGCACAATTCAAAGTGTTGGTGCTGACCTTTAAAGCCCTAAACAGCCTCAGCCCAGTATACCTGAAGGAGCATCTCCATCCCCATTGTTCAGCCTGGACACTGAGGTCCTCCTCTAAGGGTCTTCTGCTGCTTCCTTCACTGTGAGAAGCAAAGTTACAGGGAACCAGGGAGAGAGACTTCTCAGTAGTAGAGCCCTCCCTGTGGATGTCAAGGAAATAAACAACTATCTGACTTTTAGAAGACATCTGAGGCAGCCCTGTTTAGGGAAGTCTTAAAGGACTGATGCTTCTATTATGTTTTTAGATACGTTGTAAGCTGCCCAGAGTTCTGGGGAAACCCAGCCAGATGGGTGGGGTATAAATGATAACATTATTGTTATTATTATTATAGCTGCTTGCCTACAAAAAAAATACAAAAATATTTGTATTTTTCTTTCTTTCTTTTCTTTTTTTCCTTCTCTCTTCTCCCCCCCCTCTTTTTTTCCCCTCTTTTTCTCCTTTTTTAGCTTTCATGTTATTTTATGTTGTTGTTTTTTTTCCTTCTTTCTTTTTCTCTTCTTTCTTTCTTTCCTTCTTTCTTCTTTTTTTCTTTTCTCATTTAGCATGTTTTTGTTAAAGGATAAAAAAAAGATAATATGTGTAGTCATATATTTCCATGGTATCTACTATTGGTAGTACTTCTTTTCTACTATGGGGTGTAAGACGAAGTAAGGAAAAAGAGACAACCAAAAAGGAAATACTTTTGATTTTTGTATTTTATTAATTTATATAGTGGAATCTAACCTGTAAATATGTACAAATGGAAAGTACAAATGGAAAGTATGTACAGAATGTTTGAGATATTGGTGGATGTAAGAATTGAAATTCAATAAAGTATTTAATTTTCAAAAAAAAAAAATATTATTATAGCTGCTTGCCTTGTTCAGTTGTGCTGAAGTGCAGGGAGATCATCAGAGTGGGAAGGGTGAAGGAGTTTCTAAGAAGCAAGAAGATTATCAAGGGTGAGAGGGGAGAATGGTGGCCTGACGTCTGGATGAATGCAATCCAGCAAACATCTATTCTGACCTGAAAGGGTGTCAACAACCCTCCGGCTTGGGTTTGGGCTTGAGCTGCATAAACAGGATTGCTCAAACCCTGACAAACTGCAGTTGGGATTACCAGATGTTTTATAGCCCCTTCCTCCTGTACTTTTAACAGCAGCTTTCTCTAACAGCTATCAGCCCCTGATAATACGTATTGCCATATTGTGCTAGCTCAGTTTTTCCCCAAACTTAGGTCTCCAGCTGTTTTTGGACTACAACTCCCATCATCCCTAGCTAGCAGGATCCAGTGGTCTGGGATGATGGGAACTGCAGTCAAAAAACAAGCAGGAGACCCAAGTTTGGGAACCCCTGTGCTAGCTGATATCTTCAGATCGAGACACTGCTAAAGATGCAGGAGAAGATCTGGTCATTTCCACCATCACCACGCCATCCAGTTGGCCACCCTAGAAAGGGAAGATGGGGTGTAGGGGGGCATTGACCTCAAAAATACATTCACAGCAGGGATAGGGAACCTTCAGTGGTGTCCAGGGCCAGCAACACAAATGGTTGGAGCAACTAATGCTGATTTTGCCTTTGAGCGATAGTGAAAGATACTCGGAGTCCAGTGTGATTTTCATGCTCTTTATTCAGCTCATAGTAGTGAGGAATGCAGTTCCCCCAAAATGTTTGCTTTATATACACTATTTACACAATGGGCCCCACGTGATTGGCTAATTCCGGGATACTCCTGTATGCCAATCGGAATGCGGATTCACTTCCACCTGGAGCTGGATTGGGTGGCTCCTGCAGACCAATAGACTGCTGCAATCTCAATCCTATTGTTCTGGGACCAGTCAGACTGCTGCAATCTCAATCCTATTGTTCTGGGACCAGTCAGACTGCTGCAATCTCAATCCTATTGTTCTGGGACCAGTCAGACTGCTGCAATCTCAATCCTATTGTTCTAGGACCAATCAGCCTGCTGCAGTTTGGATCCTATTCAACTCAGTACATAACAGATAGGCTAGTTTTTGCATGAACTCATGGTCCTCTCTCCATCCTTCATCCAGAGAAGCAAAAGGCATTATGAGAGTTATTGCAGCCAGGCAAAACCACTCAAGAAGGTGTGGCTAAGGGAGAGTTCTGAGAGCCAAACAGAGAAGCCTAGAGGGCCATATTTACCCCTCCTCCTGGACCTGAGTTTATTTATTATATACAGCCTGAGGTTCTATATTTAGCCAATGTCTCGGATCCAGATTGGGTAAAACTCAGACTGTCCTGTGTCAGAACAGGGTCAGTTCAGAAGCACCAGATTGGGTTCCCAAATCAGACTGGGAAAGCCATTCACAGCCCTAGTTAAAACTGCTGATCATTAAATTACCTTCCAGATATTCTTCTTTAAATTAGTCCTTACTGGTGAAACTATTGCAAATTAATTTTATCTAAAAAATTTAAATACAATATAGGGTGAAATTCCTTTCTAGTCGAGTCTGGTAACTGACAATTAAATGCTCTTTAAGATTTTAATCTCCAACTGCTGCTGATGCTGAAGCCTTAAGAAGGGATAACATTGCCAGAACCTCACTTGAAAACAGAAGTAACCTTGAAGACAGGGATAGACATATGGTCTTGTCAGTTTCATCCTGCTTCAGCTGTAAACGCTGCTCTTTTAACACGCCACCGGTGTAACTATAAAGAACAACGCCAACTTGAAATCTGTTCCTCTAAGGGAAGGAGCTGTCAAAGGCTTCTTTTGCCATGTTGAGCAATGTAATAATCCTATTTCCAGGGCATTTGAAAGCACTCCCTCTCCCTGTTTAATTGAAATGAAAATGGTAGGTAGGTCAACTGCACGAGCAAATGGTGTAAATGACTGTGGGCGGTGCAAATCAGGGACTCAGCTACACAGCTGCAAATAAAACGTTTTAAGTGTGTTGTAAAGTGCATTATACAAACGGGACACTAGATGGCGATGGTGAGCTATGGCAAATTCAATATATTTTCCAAAAGTTTTTTTTAAAGCATTTTAATAATAATAATAATAAATTTTTATTTGCACCCCGCTCTCCCCAGCTGGAGCTGGGCTCAGAGTGGCTAACATCATATAAATAATACAATATGCATAAAAACATCAATCGATTAAAATGCACCCCCAAATTAATTCAAATAAATAAAAATTAAAATTAAAACTGAACAAATAACAATCTTCAGGTTAAAATTGAAAGCGGTTAATACTTGCCAGGACCAACTGTTTCCACTGATATTATAAGGACCTGTGAGTGGGCTAGGAAACATCCTTCATGCTTATTTTTATACAAAGAGAAAATGAGTCAGAGTGAACTTCACAAAAAAAAAAAATGTGTGTGTGTGTCTAGATTCCACCCAGGAGTGGGTTAACTGTGGCCATACAGGTGTATCTGGACTCCAGCTCCCATCAGTCCCAGCCAGCAGGCTCAGTGGTCAGGGATGATGTTAGTTATAGTCTGACATTGAGGAGGGGGTCACGGGCCTTTTTTTACGCCAAAGTTACTGTAACAACAGAAGTTGAGGTGATCTTTGTGAATGAATCGTACGATTAACCGATACTGTGGTCAAGTTTTACTGTTCTACCCAGAAGATTTCCAAACAGAGTTTTTACAACGGTATAGTAAAAACTGGACATGCAATGAGATAACCATTTCACTAGAAGCTCACTATCAGCCTAGATATTTGCTCACATCACACTATGATGGTTAAAGTGAACCAGACAAATAAATAGCCATTCTGGCTTGTAGTCATTGACCCACTATGTTCTACTTAACGCTGCTGGAGCTAGATGCTTGGAATAACAAGTGGGGAGAGTGCTGTTACGTGTTGTGATAAAATAATTATTATAATTATAATTCTATCTATACCCTGCCCATCTGGCTGGGTTGCCCCAGCCACTCTGGGAGGCTTCCAACACATATAAAAACATAATATAACACCAAACATTGAAAACTTCCTGAAACAGGGTTGGCTTCAGATGTCTTCTAAAAGTTGTGTAGTTATTTGTCCCTTTGACATCTGATGGGAGAATATTTCACAGCGAGGGTGCCACTGCCAAGGAGGCCCTCTGCCTGGTTCCCTGTCACTTCACTTCTCGCAGTGAACCTCTATGCAGTTTGCATTTTCTGCATTGTTGTTGTTGTTGTTTAGTTGTTTAGTCGTGTCTGACTCTTCGTGACCCCATGGACCAGAGCACGCCAGGCACTCCTGTCTTCCACTGCCTCCCGCAGTTTGGGAGCTCATGTTGGTAGCTTCGAGAACACTGTCCAACCATCTTGTCCTCTGTCGTCCCCTTCTCCTTGTGCCCTCAATCTTTCCCAACATCAGGGTCTTTTCCAGGGAGTCTTCTCTTCTCATGAGGTGGCCAAAGTATTGGAGCCTCAGCTTCAGGATCTGTCCTTCCAGTGAGCGCTCAGGCCTGATTTCCTTCAGAATGGATAGGTTTGATTTTTTTGCAATCCATAGGACTCTCAAGAGTCCCCTCCAGCACCATAATTCAAAAGCATCAATTCTTCGCCGATCAGCCTTCTTTGTGGTCCAGCTCTCACTTCCATACATCACTACAGGGAAAACCATAGCTTTAACTATACGGACCTTTGTTGGCAAGGTCTCTGCTTTTTAAGATGCTGTCTAGGTTTGTCATTGCTTTTCTCCCAAGAAGCAGGCGTCTTTTAATTTCGTGACTGCTGTCACCATCTGCAGTGATCATGGAACCCAACAAAGTAAAATCTCTCACTGCCTCCATTTCTTCCCCTTCTATTTGCCAGGAGGTGATGGGGCCAGTGGCCACAATCTTAGTTTTTTTGATGTTGAGCTTCAGACCATATTTTGCACTCTCCTCTTTCACCCTTATTAAAAGGTTCTTTAATTCCTCTGTATAGTATGTATTTTTCCAATGACCAAGAGTTTCTAGCAAATAAATCTGAACAGCTCTTGCACTCAGGTTCTCCTTGTGAGCTTCCCATATAAATCTGGCTGACCATTCTGAAAACAGGATGTTGAACTAGGTGGGTCTCTGGTTCTGATCCAGCAGGACTCATTTTTTATGTTCTTTATACAGTGGTACCTCAGGTTAAGAACTTAATTCGTTCTGGAGGTCCGTTCTTAACCTGAAACTGTTCTTAACCTGAAGCACCACTTTAGCTAATGGGGCCTCCCACTGCCGCCGCACCGCCAAAGCACAATTTCTGTTCTTATCCTGAAGAAAAGTTCTTAACCTGAAGCGTGATTTCTGGGTTAGCAGTGTCTGTAACCTGAAGCGTCTGTATCCTGAAGTGTCTGTAACCTGAGGTACCACTGTAATTGGAACAATCCACCCTGAATTTGCCACATATCAGGAATGCGAGGTTATCTGGGTCTGCAGATAGTTAAATGTTGTTTTGCATTTGAAATGAAGCATATCTTCTTCTTTGAAAACCCAGGTGCTCTGGTTGAAGAAGGCAAGTCTCTTCAAGGCAAATCCAGATTAGTTTAATTCAAACAATCAGTTATGAGTAAACAGGATTTGCCTGCTCCTTTGTATTGTAAGGCACAAAGTGTACCTCTGGCAAGTTAGAGCTTAAAAGCATTTCTTGGCTCTAGGTTTGATGCCCCCCACCTGCCCTTTCTTCCTTTATTTTGCACACACATTGCAAGCTTCGTACTTCAAAACAATGGGATTCTGTGTTATACAAAGGAAAATGAAGATTCTGTTATTTCAGCTGCCTAGAAAAATAGGATGGAGAGAGAGTTGGGGCACATTCAGGTGAGGCAGGGGCACAAGAAAAGCAAACTTTTCAAACAGCAGGTAGCGCTCCCCACTGGGGGGGGGAGTCATTTTTGCCTATGGGTCCATCGGAGCACAGGACAAAAAATGCCTTGCCAGTTCTCCCTATGGTGTGGAATTTCTTTTCCAGATAAGCCGGGTGGCGCTGTGGTTTAAACCACTGATCCTCTTGGGCTTGCAGATCGGTAGGTCAGCAGTTCGAATCCCCTCGGCCAAGTGAGCTCCCATTTCTCTGTCCCAGCTCCTGCCAACCTAGCAGTTCGAAAGCACGCCAGTGCAAGTAGATAAATAGGTACAGCTGTGGAGAGAAGGTAAACAGTGTTTTCATGCACTTTGGTTTCCATCATGGTGTTCTGTTGCGCAAGAAGCGGTTTAGTCCTGCTGGACACATGACCTGGAAAGCTGTCTGTGGACAAACGCAGGCTCCCTCGGCCTGAAGCAAGATGAGTGCCACACCCCATAGTTAACTTTGACTGGACTTAACCATCCAAGCGTCCTTTACCTAACTAGTGGTTTTAGTGGGCAGCGGAACTATTTTCATTTAGGTAAACATTTGGTAACCTACACAGATGTGATTTTATTTTATTCATTGTGATAATATTTTATTCATATTGCATTGACTGCTAATGACTTGTGTGTGTGTACGTGCATGTGTGTGTGTGTGTGCATGCATTACAATTTTGCTTTTTGCAACTTGACTTTATTTTAAAAGGCAAGATAATTTTTTTTACATAAACTGGTCAGTAATATTTCTTTTCTAATAATAAAATATTATTGTTACTATTATCAATTCATCATATTTTCCACAAATGCGATTCACGGTGACTTACAATAATAGCAGACTGGATTTCTTCAAGAACTTTTACAGTTAGTTGCACATATGGAAGCTGACACATTCAAAAATCAATTTTTAGCGGTGCGATTTTATTGTTTGTTTTCTTTTCGTTGCGATTGTTTTGTCATTTTTATAAAGAACTGTGCACTGCCATTTAAGAAAGTTCTGCCACCTGCTCACAAAAAAGCTAAATCTGAAAAAAATAAAATAATACAAATACTTGGTGTGGGGGCGAATCATCAGCTGTTATACATTTGAGATTTAAAATATAGGCTGAACCTTCCTTCCAGCTCTTACAAGTCTTGTCTTCCCTTTCAGAAACAAAGATTATTATTTTTTCAAAACAGCCTGAAATGTGTAGCCTGTGAAATATTATGACGGCTTTCTGAATTTTTAAACATATGCCTTGAGTGTTTATCTAAAATTGTACGCCAGTTGCAGCCGTCCCAGATACTTCACATGGTTAATCAGAGAGGATCACCTACTTTTTTGCTGAACCAATAAATATGCATTGAACAGAAACAGTCTACAAAAGATTTCGTTGTGATCTGAGTGGGTTTGATTGATGAAACATTCTGTAGCATCCCCAATCTTTGGAGGCAAGCAATTGGGGGTGGTATTATTAGAAATGCTGAGCTTGGAAGGTAGAGTTTTAGGTAGTTATAGAAATCCTCAAACAGAACTTCAGACAAGTTTGCTCTGGATTGTGGTAGCATGTATCACTAAAACCAGTGACTTGCCTAACAGAAACTTAAAATGGCTACCAATTAGTTTCTAGGCCCAATTCAAAGTGCTGATTTTGACCTATAAAGCCTTAAACAGCTCAGGAACACAATACCTCAAGGACCACCTCTTTCCATATGAACCTACCCAGGACCTGAGATCATCTTCTGAGGCCCTCCTTCATGTACCTCCTCCTGGAGAGGTCCGGAGGGTGGCAACACGAGGACGGGGCCTTCTCTGCAGTGGCTCCCCATCTGTGGAATGCTCTCCCCAGGGAAGTTCACCTTTAGGAGCCTGGCAAAAAGGTTCCTTTTTAACCAGGCCTTTGGTTGACCTGATCCCATCCCATACCCTTTTATAAATGTAGCCACATGGGGGGTATTATTGAGTCATTGCTTTTATTTTGATTTTATGTATCGTGATTTTTTGGTGAACTGCCCTGAGACCTCCGTGTTTAGGACAGTATATAAATCCAGTAAATAAATAAATGATAAAATTTCAGCTTCTGCCTTCCATCAGTTGCTCTGATAAAAATGATGCTGTTCCCAGGTGGCACTTATACCGCTTGGAGGCTGGAATGCTCAGAAGACCTGAAGCTGAGCAATGCTGGCATTACCCTCCAGGTTGAGGATAGTTGAGTATGAATGAGTATTAATGTGTACATTTTGTTGTTGTCGTTTAGTCGTGTCCGACTCTTCGTGACCCCATGGACCAGAGCACACCAGACACTCCTGTCTTCCACTGCTTCCCGCAGTTTGGTCAGACTCATGTTGGTAGCTTTGAGAACACCGCCCAACCATCTCGTCCTCTGTCATCCCCTTCTCCTTGTGTCCTCCATCTTTCCCAACATCAGGGTCTTTTCCAGGGAGTCTTCTCTTCTCATGAGGTGGCCAAAGTACTGGAGCCTCAGCTTCAGGATCTGACCTTCCATTGAGCACTCAGGGCTGATTTCCTTCAGAATGTACATACATATATGGTAGCAAAAAAGGACAACCAAGATGGTCAAGGGGTTGAAGCAACTCTCCTGCTCAGGTTACATCTGAGCAGGGACCAACCATCCTGTTTCACCGCCTGAGGCAAAAGGGGAAGGTGCTGCCCTGGGCATGCACTGCATTCAGCCCCCCACCCCCAAGACTTGCTGGCAAGGATGTTGGCGAGGCCCCCAGAGGCCTCCATGTGATCTTGTGGGGCTCTCACAATATCTGGAAGCTGCCAATCTGCTTCTCATTGTTTCTGCAGCAGCAGTGGGTGACACGTCTGGAGGTGCCCCTTGGATTCTGCCGCCTGAGGCAGCTGCTTCAATCTGCCTCAGAGGGAAGCCGGCCCTTTGCTTGGGGAAACAGGGACAATTTGCAGGCGAGTGGAGAGATATGGTAGGAGAGACAAGCTTAGTCATGGGGTAGAGAAAGGGGACAGAGGAAAGCTTTTCTCTCCCTCCTTCTCTCTCTCGGGGTCATGCAATGAAGCCAATTGTTGGAAGATTCAGGACAGACTAAAGAAAGCCCCTAATAATAATAATTTATTATCTTATTCTAATTCTTGTATTTGTATGCAACCCACTTTGGGCTCTGGGCTCTATGTGTGTTCCTTATAACACTGGGGTACAATTGTCAACCATCACTCTTCAACTGAAAGCGCCATAGCTGCTTCAAAAACCACAAGGAGGAAATAGGAAATACTCTATTAGATTTACAAGCCTATAATCCACTTTCAAGTAAGATCATCCCTGCATATTGAATTAGGACAGAGGAGGAGGACGGCTGGAGTGATGTTGATGATCTGGCCCTGTGAACTGAGAAGCCTGCTGTATTTTAAAGCAAGCAAGCAACAATGACAAACGAGTGATTTCTCTCCCATGCATCTTTCATGCATCAATGTAGCGAAGAAATGGTTCGCTTTTTATTTGCCACCTACCTTTTACAGACACAGCGGTGGGAGATCTTCCACAGCACCCCACACTTTGTGGCCTGTGTGTGTGTGTGTGTTCAACTCCTTTCAAACCTTGAGGCTATCGAAACAGACAGTGCTGAGATTTCCCAATTCTACATCCAAGTGAATTTCCTTTCTTTGATGTGTGTGTTCCGTCATCTAACCAAGTTAGCTGAAATTATCCAGTCCTCTCACCCCACCCCACCCCGACAAAGAGGAAACCCTGGGTAGTATTCAACTAAGTTTGACTCAGAGTATACCCACTGAAATCAATGGGCATGGCTAAGTTAGGCCCATTAATTTCACTGGATCTACTACAACTCCCATCATCCCTAGCTAACAGGACCAGTGGTCAGGGATGATGGGAATTGTAGTCCCAAAACAGCTGGAGGGCCACGTTTGCCTATGCCTGGTCTACGCTGAGTAAAACTTAACTGAATTCCATCCCCTATCTTTAGATTACAACCTAGAGGGTCCATCTTTGCCTTGCAACGTGATACTGAACTGGGAGATGAGAGAACCAAGGCATCTCCCAACCCCATTGCTGTGTCCATGGGCCATAGTTGGAATGCTGGAATTCCAGGCTTTAGAGTAAGCAGGGAAGAGGCGGGGAGGGGGAAGCTAAGAGACCACAGCTGCCTTGTCTTCTGATCCAGCAGCATAGTGAAGGGTAGGCGACAAGAAATCTCCGAGTTGCAACCTAGCAACCTTAGTCATCTAAACCAAATATTTCTGGTGCATAACAAAATTAATTATCAGGACTTGGGTTTGTTTTTTTAAAGGAAAAAATGCAAGCAAATGTTTATACAGACAAATAGAGCCTCCTGTTCCAACCCCAAAAAAAAAACTTTGCCATCTGCAGCCTGTTTTAAGAGAGAGCTACGTCAATATTGGCACTGTTGTCAATGTCCTTCTTCTATACCCTCCAACATTTCCCCAATGAAAATAGGGATGTCCTAAGGAAAACCAGGACATTCCAGAATCAAATCAGAAACCAGGACAGCTTCTGTAAATACAGGACTGTCCCTGGAAAATAGGGTTTGATCTCTCTCTCTCTCCCTTCCCCCCCCCTCTCTCACACACACACCAAATCCCACTGACATGAGTCCCATGAACCTAACTGGGGTTGAGGATCACAAAATAAACTCTGCAATGGGGTGGTAGCACTCTTTTGCCATGACAGCGTGAGCAACTGATGACTGTGGCCACAGGTAGTGCTGATAGCATTTGAGAAAGCACATTTTCCAAATTATCCCTTTAAAAAAAAATTGCAGTCAACAGTGCAGTTGAGGCTGCCAGCATAATCTATGCCCTCTGCAGAATTAGATTTACTGATATAAACGTCTATTGATAACCTCGTCTAGGAAATCTGTTGCCGAGAAAATTCTTTAAAAAGAAAAGTTTTCAATAATCTGCATGTTGTTTTGCCCGTATGTGTAAACATCAACATTACAGACATTTACAACAGTAGCCGAAACATGAAAAATGGGCTGCCATATGCAGGAGGACTGAAAGAGTGGTATACTTTAGTGAAATATACGAAATATACTCAGAGTCAAGTGTGAATTTCATGCTCTTTATTCAACTCGTAGTAGTGAGGAATACAGTTCCCCCAAAATGTTTGCTTTATATACACTATTTATACAGTGGGCCCCACGTGATTGGCTAATTCCGGGGTATGCCAATCGGAGTGCGGATTCACTTCCACCTGGAGCTGGATTGGGTGGCTCCTGCAGACCAATCAGACTGCTGCAATCTCAATCCTATTGTTCTGGGACCAGTCAGACTGCTGCAATCTCAATCCTATTGTTCTAGGACCAATCAGACTGCTGCATTTTGGATCCTATTCAACTCAGTACATAACATTTAGGTTCACATCCAGTCTGGGGCCAGATGTGAACTGGCCTCAAGAAGGAAGTCTCTGAGCCCCAGCCACCCATTGCACATCCATGGGCTTCAACCATCTGCCAAAAAGCAATCAGCTGAAATGGTGCACCAGTTGTGATGCTGGTGGGCTGCAGCAGCTTCCTGCTTTCTTGCACACTGGGAACTCTGGTCCTCGATATCCCTCCCCTCTATTTTCTCCCACAGGTTGCCCTGTCTTCTCCCTTTTCCTTCCCATTCGCCTGGTGTGACAGGAAGAGGTGGGGCATAGCTTGTGGGTAGCGTTGGCATGTCACTTTCCACTTTCTCAGACAGCATCCTCACTCTGCAACATCGTGTAATCCACTTTTGAAACTGCGGCGGGGGAGGGCGTGATTTTGGTAGCAGATCGTGAAACATTATGGTGGGCCGCTGTTCAAAGGAACACAGGCAAAAATCCCCACAGGGCATCTGAAGAAGGCAGTCTTTGGTGATGTTCACTTTGCTCCCCTTAGCCTTTTCCTCCAATGCAAAGTGTGAGGAAATGCAAAGTGTGAGAGACAGTGCAAAGTGTGAGAGCCGGTGTGGTGTAGTGGTTAAGAGCGGTAGACTCGTAATCTGGTGAACTGGGTTCACTTCCCTGCTCCTCCACATGCAGCTGCTGGGTGACCTAGGGCTAGTCACACTTCTTTGAAGACTCTCAGCCCCACTCACCTCACAGAGTGTTTGTTGTGGGGGAGGAAGGGAAAGGAGAATGTTAGCCGCTTTGAGACTCTTTCGGGTAGTGATAAAGCGGGATATCAAATCCAAACTCTTCTTCTTCTTCAAATTCCCTCAGGAAACCTAAGTTTCCACCAAACCCTTAAAAGCCGGTTTCTGCTTTCCATACAACAGGACCCAACTGCGAAATCAAATCAATACTTTGCACAGCAGATCTCCCTCATGAGCTGTTTATGGTTCCACAATGAATGGGGACTTTTATGAGGTGGATATTTTATACTGAACACCACTTTAAAAAAAAATGACTGTACTGAGAAGGAAACAAAATACTTAGCCTAGCGACATTCTGTCCTGAACTGTTAAGTGAAGTATTTTGCCTTTAATCTTTTCCAGATGAACCAACTGTCAACAGTAAATAGTGTGCCTTCGGGTGGGGTGAAACCAGGCTTGGAACAGCCTTCTCTAGCATGGTGCATGTTTGGATTCAAGCTCCCATCGGCCCCAGGCAGCATGGCCAAGGGTCAGGAAAGATGGGAGCTATATCTAGAGGGCATAGCTATGTGGAAGGTTGCCTTCAGATTTCGAGTTCAATGGTGCAATTCAGCAGCCACGATAACTAGGAAGCTGTTGCTTTTACAAATAGGGCTACAAAATGTACCTGTTTGGGACAGCTTTTAAGGAAGGGTCATAGCTCAGTGGCAGAGCATCTGCTTTGCATGCAGAACGTCCCAGTTTCGATCTCCGGCATCTCCAGGTAGAACTGGGAGAGAAACCTGCCAGAAAACCTGGAATGCCGTTGCTGGTCAGAGAAAAAAACTGAGCTATAAATGGACCAATGGTATGTACAATGCAGCTGTCTGTGTTCCTATGTAGCTATCCTTGGGTAGAGTGTGCCGTTTGTGGGTACACTGAGGCTATGAACTCAGAACAAAGAATGAAAAGAGAATTGCTGTTGCTTACATGCCTATGTTTGTCTGGATACCTTGCAAAACCTGTTCTGCCCCAGCTCTCTAGAAGCATTGCGTCTATTCAAAACATTCAGAAACCACAAATCACAGAATTTTAGAGTTAGAAGAGACTCAGGAAACCAAGCTTTAAAGCTCTGTGTCCAAGTGAGGTAGGGATTTTCTGGTTTGTTTGTTTTTTGCCCTTAGCACTCAATCAGAGCAAACATCAGTTTGGGTTTTCATCAAGAGAAGCTTTTTGTGGGGGAAATTCTGGAGCACAAAAAAACCCAGCATGTAAGCAGAGGAAATGTTAAGTGTGGATAAGCCCAAAGACAAAACAGACAGGATAAAAGATGCCTTATGTGTCTTTTAAATCCAGGAACCACAAGCTGGTTTTAACACCACCTAGTGGGAGCCCTGTGTCAGTCCCCAGGGATTACAGTCTTTCTTCTTTTTTTGCTCAGGCTGTATGGGGTCACAATAAATATAGCCATATGCTTTCTCACTAAAACAAAGCTTATTTTTGTGGTGGATAGAAAGATAAAGGAGTTGCCAGGTCCACCATGTTTAACTTTCATGACTGGTGGTTAAGAACGTCACAGCTCTCAAGAACTCTATGGATGCGGCTCTGAGACCAAAGTCCCAGATATTTCATATTTTGATGAGGCAGTTCCACAGAGGAAACTGGAAGCAGTTCCCCTCATTTCCAGAGCAGTCCATAGACATAATAGGTTACCTTCTTTTTCTTTTCTTTTTACCTTGACCTTGTCATTCAAAGGCCCTCCGTAAATACGCCCTCAACAAAATGAGTCTGTTGACCCCAAGCCCTCTTCCACCGCTTCTCAAATAGATTTCATATTACAGCCCCCACAGCTTGTAATTCAGTCCGGTTCCTTTCAGCCAGCAGCCTCTTTCAAGGAGAAATTTTTCCCCCTCACTTAATATGGAAGCTTTATTACTTCCTTTATTTTTACAGGCTCCCTCTTCTACCCTCTTATTCCTGGGACCGGCCATCCCGATCTGTCCTGCCCTGACAGTTTTCTCTGCCTGTCTTCAGTGAACAACAAACAATTTGGGCTGATTGAAAATAGCATGCGAAAATACATGATGTAAGAAGGAATTGATTTGCAAAAAGATGTGTTTTAGACAAAATCACATGCAAAGATGTGTTTATTAGGAGGGGTTCACACTAAAATGCTGCTGAATTTTCACAGGGACTTTTTTTAAAAAAAATAAATAAATCATAAACTGATGTGGAAATATAGAGGACTGAACTTAAAATTGGAGAAATGAGATCAAAACCAAACGGATCTACCCATCCCTAATAGCAATACAATACAGGTGAGTGCTAACTCCAGAGCACCGGGATGTGTATAGAATTACCTTTCCTTGCTAGAGGAGAAATACTTGAAGAGGGGACTTCATGTGGTGGGAAGGAAGTGTAGACCTGGAGACCTAGGAGTAAGGAGGGCTTCTCATTTACTACACTTAAATAAAGCTGCTTCTGTTTGAGTTTGCCTGAAGTGCCTCACATCCATTTCTAAGAAAGGCAGCCTTGCGGGACAACAGCACAAGGAAATTTCTGCATATCTTTCTTTTGCCCTTGAACAAACTTTACGCCTTTGTTGTGGGGTTGTTTTGACTGCTGATTAGCAGGGGCAACATTATTGTACACCCTATTGCAATTCTTAAGTTTCTCCTTTGGACTCCTGACAAATGTTTTCCCATGGTCAAAGACAGAATTTCCTTGAGCAATACAGTGCCTTTCACACCCTTGTGGCCTGCTCTGCCAGTTTCGTATCTACATCCGAAGGCTGGAAACAACCCCACCTTATCGGAGTCCCTTGCAGACAACCACAGTGCCTGGAGACAGTCAGTCAGGTTGTGCATCCACAACAGTGGCCAGGGAAGGAATGACTGCTGGGAGGAGCGCAGAGAGAGAAAATGCCATGACGTACCTGCATCAGCAAAACCGAATGCCTTCATCTGCCCCAGCTGCAACGAAACATCTCTCTGCCATATCAGTCTCTACAGCAGAGCTTTCCAAACTTTTCATGTTGGTGGCACACCTTTCAGACATGCATCATTTTGCGGCACAGTGATTCAGTTTTACTACCAAACCAGAGGTTAAACTAACCCCTTTCCAGCCCCGGGAAGAGCGCTTGTGCAACCCGCCTACACACTGCAGCTTACACACTAATGTGTCGCGACACACTGTTTGGAAAGCTCTGCTCTACAGCCACAAAAGGTGTTGTGACTCTCCAGCGGTTTGACGTTACCCCTGGAGGCACACTCTTCCATTGTCTCCCAAGACAGACAGATGCCAAAAACAAACCACCATATTTTTAAACTACTCCATCAGAATGATTTGCATTGCTGCCTCACACTGGACAGAAATAGGCAGCCATAACCATAACCCTAAGATCAAACTTATCCATCCTTAAAGAAATCAGCTCTGAGTGCTCACTGGAAGGACAGATCCTGAAGTTGAGGCTCCAGTACTTTGGCCACCTCATGAGAAGAGAAGACTCCCTGGAAAAGACCCTGGTGTTGGGAAAGAGGGAGGGCACAAGGAGAAGGGGACGACAGAGGATGAGATGCTTGGACAGTGTTTTCGAAGCGACTAGCATGAGTTTGGTCAAACTGTGGGAGGCGGTGGAGAATGGGCGTGCCTGGCGTGCTTTGGTCCATGGCGTCACAAAGAGTCGGACACAACCGAATGACTGAACAATAACAACAATAAATCCTTTTAAGGGGGGATTAATAGAGTAAATTGTGTAATTCCTAATCGTTTCACCACACCTGGGAGATCTGTTACAGCTAAATGGTAGGTAATGTCCCGGTATAGCCTGTGTTTCTGATGTGTCAACATCAAATTCTAGAGCCTTGGAAAGACTACAGCAAAAAGAGCAGGAGTAGGAAACATTCAAGAACTGAACTCCCTCTTAGGCCAGGTGTGAGAAGTGATTCCAGTGTGGTTTTAACACTCAATCCCTCTCTCCGGGGAATGCCAGACTATCGCTCTGTAAGGGCAATAGGAATCAGGAACAAGGATTCTTTGGCAGAAGCCATGATTGTTTAAAGTGGTATGATACCTCTTTAAATGGGGACATTGTTTTACCTGGAGCTCTCTGTTGATCCAGACAGCAGAACTGGAACCAAAGGGTGGAAATGGCCTGGAAGCTGATTTGAGCTAACATTAGCAGAATCTTCCTAAGGCTGAAAGCTGCTTGACAATGGAACAGACTACCTTGGTCCGGGGGGGGGGGGCTGTCCTTCACTGGAGGTGTTTAAGCATCTGTTGAGTTGCAGCAGTTGGATCCCATGTGGCAGATCCTGCAGGGAGTTGGACTTGATCTCCAGAGTCCCTTCCAATCTTGCATTTCTACGACATTCCAAGGCAAGATTTGAGCACAAGGAAATCAAAGTGTTCTGGGATGAATGATTTGTTTATCCCCCTGCCTTTCTTTTGCAATCCTTGGGAGTTCTTCTGGCAACATTCGGAATGAGCAACTTTGTCTAAACCTGGGTGATCTGACAGCCTCTGAAACTACAATGTACGCTTTCATGAATATTCAAGAGATGTCACCGGTTTCATCTAGTGACGCTGAACACCTGCCATCTGATTTCTTTAAAATGACAATAAATTGCTCTTAAAAGAAATGGAGTTTCTTGATCCAGGATTGAATTAGCCTGTATTTATTCTAAGGTGGCTAAACAAACTGCATTTGCATTATCAGTGACCTTGAATAATTTGGGGCAGCCATTACGGTTGTCATACAATACAGTCAAATGAATGGCTCCACTTAACTACCACAGGATCCTTTTAGAGCACACAGGTTTATTTCACAGGGACCTGTATTAACAGTCTCATTTTATGCCTGTATTTCTTAAATAGTTTCGAAAGTTTGAGCATCCTCAAAATCCAACAGGGAGGAGCCTTACGTTTGAGACTCTGGAATTACCTCTCCACAGGGATGTGTTTAAGCATACTACTCATTGCATAGGTAAAGGTAAAAGTAAAGGGACCCCTGACCATTAGGTCCATTCGTGTCCGACTCTGGGGTTGCGGCTCTCATCTCACGTTACTGGCCGAGGGAGCCGGCGTACAACTTCCGGGTCATGTGGCCAGCATGACTAAGCCACTTCTGGCGAACCAGAGCAGCGCACGGAAGCGCCGTTTACCTTTCATTAAATGCTTAAGATTTACCTTGGCTTTTGACACCTGGTTCATTTCTAAACCCAATTCAAGGTGCTCATGTTGGTGTTGAAAGCATTAAATGACTTAGGCCCCAGATACTTGAAAGACTGCTTCCTTCCCTACAGACTCTCTTGGGTGTTAAGATCAGCAGAGGAGTCCCTCTTGCTAGTCACAGTCACCAGAAAATGGGGGTGGTTGTGAAGACAACATTCTCTGTGGCAGCCCCTAAGTTGTGGAATTCCTGCCCCACAGAGGTCCATCTGTCATCTTCATTATACAGCTTATCTCAAAGAATTGTAGAGTTGGAAGGGATCACAAGGGTCATCAAGTCCAACCCCCCAGCAATGCAGGAATCTTTGGCCCAATGTGGGGCTGGAATCATGACCCTGAGATTAAGGGTCTCATGCTCTACCGACTGAGCTATCCCAGCATGTTGAAGATGCACCTCTTTGCCTTTGATGCTTGAGATATAGTCTCTTGATTGCAGTCTGCTTTAAAGTTGTATTTTAAAATACTGTGACCGATGCAGGCAACTTAGGATGAAGGGTATGTTTCACAACATAAAAATACGAAATGAGAACACAAAATACGTAACAAAACAGAAACAAACCAATAACCTCCCTCCCACAAACACATTTTAAAGGCCATAGAATGTTTAATCATCTAAAGGTCCAGAAAATCTATTATTATTATTTCATACTGCAGACTGTACTTATGTAAGAGGGAGCAAATAATCTCTAAAAAGACAATTCTCAGGATGTCACTAAAATTTCCAGGATTAGGCTATTTAAATGGGTATAAACTGAACTCAATTTGCTGAGTTGTGCGTATATATAGCAAAGATGCACAAGAGTACTGTCCTTTCAGTCAGATGGTTTTACACACCATCTGCACAGAAGCAAAAGCTAGATCACCCAAACTGTACACAACAGAGCACTTGTTCATATTTATTTTTCTGGGGAGTTCAGTTGAGCTCAGTGGAGAACAGGCACCCCCCCCCCTCTATGAGTACAGAAATAGTCTGGAAAAAGTTTCAGCGTTCAGTCAGCTGTTTCAGATAACAAGTGCTACCAGGACAGGAAAAGAACAGAGGAAGTTTTACAAGGCTCTCATTCAGCCTGTGTTTCAGGAGGGAGATGAGGCAAACGGATGTTCTGTATCATTTTTAGCCTGGGGCTGAAGAGGAATATGATTCTGCAGAGGGCAGGGAGAGAGTCATATGGGATGGACGATAGAGGCATCTGAAAAAGCTGAGTGGTGATCTTTAACTCTCTGGATGCTCAAGAGGGCCCTGAAACATATTCAAGAGATAAGTTCAGCTGTTCATGGTTCCCCCCCACTTCAGCCGATTATGCTTGAGGAGCAAGTCACATAAAATAATTGGAAGATTATTCATGTCTTGAACCACAGGGTACCTGGCAGCAAGTCCTGCTGGCGTACACAGTTCTGCAGCAGAGTCTGGCAGGCTAACAGGCCCAAAGCCCAGTCAGTTCACCTCTGCAGCCGATCAAGGTGTCAGGGCACCTAAAGGTCAGCCCCACATAAGCACAGTCCCAAAGAGCTCCATGGACCATCCAAGTCATGGCCCAACCAACGTGGGACGTTGAGCAGCTCTGCTTCCCTTTCTTCCTCCACTGAGTGCAGCATCTGGGCCTGACGAGGCATATAGCCCTCACCTGTCCTGAGCCTACTCTGAGCTGCAGAATCACACACCTCCTCCCAGAGCTAACAAACCCCAGCTGGGCAGCTAGTGAGCTCAGCTGTGGACCCTGGCCTGCCTCACACTGCTCCCTACACCTCAGGCCCTGCCGTGTTCATGGAGACGGGGGGCCCTCTGGCTCTGGGGATGGGTCCTGCTGCTCTGGTTCCTGTGCACTGACCCAAATCCCCTCACCATCCTCCATCACCCCATATTTTCCACACCAACCTTCTCCATCCCCAGCTTGCCCCATTGTGTCCCAGTCACAGCTATACCCCTTGCTGGGATCCTCTTCCTCCTCCCTGCCATTATTACCCTCCTGTACACTTAGATAATACAAAAGGGGAGCCAGTTCTAAACATGTGCTTGTTCAGATCTCCTAGCCTCTTCTTTAATTGGCTGCAGCACCCCTATGAACTTTTTTTATAAAAAAAAAAAAATCCAATCTACACATGCAGGAGAATCATATTATGATGCACTTTGTAGGCTGTACCACTTCAGACTTGCCAGTGGTGGGCCATGTGTCCTACCTTACAGAGGACAGCTCTACTTGAGGGATCCTCTATTTGAAGGGGGGCTCAAACCAAGCATGCCTGAACCAAGTGGGATCAAACTTCTTGTGTAATAATAATAATAATAATAATAATAATAATAATAATAATAATAATTTATACATACATACATACATACCCCAGCCACTCTGGGTGGCTCCCAACAGAATTAAAAGCACAATAAAGCATCAAACATTAAAAAACTTCCCTAAACAGTGCTGCCTTCAGATGTCTTCTAAAAATCAGATAGTTGTTTATTTCTTTGACATCCACACGGAGGGCTCTACTACCGAGAAGTCCCTCTGTCTGGTTCCCTGTAACTTTGCTTCTCTCAGTGAGGGAACCAGCAGAACAGCCTCAGAGGAGGACCTTGGTGTCTGGGCTGAACGATGTGGGTGGAGACACTCCTTCAGGTATACTGGGCTGAGGCTGTTTAGGGCTTTAAAGGTCAGCACCAACACTTTGAATTGAGTGGGAAACATATTGGGAGCCAATGTAGATCAACTGCTTCATAGCTGAGGGTTAAATACTGCTTGTTTGGGCTATGCCATTAAGTTCCTTGGTTGAACTGGCTGATTTGCCCCCCAAAACCCTGAAGAAAGCAGAATTGAAACATACAAATGTATCAGTAGATGCATAGGGGAGTTCAATCCTGCTTGGTTCGGGCACATTGGACAGTTCCTGCTGGGAATAAATAAATATTATATCTGACACTCAACAGCCTTTCTCGGCCAAGGACGAAAAGTAAGGGCCCAGAAGAACAAGTTACTCTTTCTCCAGTCACAAGTATTGACAAAGTGATGTTAAGAGACTTGCAGTACTATGTCTGTCTTATTCCCTCTAGTTTACAGGAATCACTTGTGCTTCCAAAGCGGTCAATCAAGAAACTTCCATGAATGCTAAGTCTGATTTCATTTTCTCTTATATTTTCATAAAGTAGACCATCACAAGGGGCCCTTTCCACAATATCCGTAGACAGGGAACATTGAGTTTACTATAATAACACTGCTTGTGACCTTCATGATGAAGTGTGTGTCACCACTTCCATGATTATAACCCCCATTTTTCAGAGGTTAATAACTTTGATGTAAAAATCTGCAGCTGTCTGAAGCTACACATAAAATCTCACATATATTCCCCTCCCTGCTTTCAGGTGCAGGTGGTTGTGAATAAAGACATCTATCCACCACAGTGCTGATGCTGGACATTTAAGGAGGGGTGCCATTAAGGGAAAGCTGTAAGGGCCACCCCACAAAATCTCATGTTTCAGGCATCAGGTGATCATTCTTCATGAACACAACTCTAGAAAGCTCACTAACTCTTCACACAGAGCAGAAGGAGGTCCCCGGCCAGTGTGGGGTAGTGGTTTGAGGGTCAGGCTAGGACTTGGGAGACCAGGGTTCAAATCCCCACTCAGCCATGAAGCCAGTCACTCGCTCTCAGTCTAACCTACCTCACAGGGTTGTTGTGTTAATAAAAGGAAGGGGGTGAGAACTATTTTCCTGCCACATGAAATTGGGCCAAAGATAGCATGTGCCCCTAAGACCACAGGTTGCCCATTTGTGCCTTAGATCAGGAATGGGGAAGCTGGTGTTGTTAGACTACAGTTCCCATCAGCCCTAGCTAGCATGGCCAATGGAGGGAGTTGTAGTCCAGCAATATCAGGAATACCTTGAGAATCCCATGGACTGCAAGAAGATAAAACCTATCCATTCTTAAGCCCTGAGTGCTCACTGGAAGGACAGATCCTGAAGCTGAGGCTCCAAGACTTTGGCCACCTCATGAGAAGAGAAGACTCCCTGGAAAAGACCCTGATGTTGGGAAAGATGGAGGGCACAAGGAGAAGGGGACGACAGAGGACGAGATGGTTGGACAGTGTTCTCGAAGCTACCAACATGAGTCTGACCAAACTGTGGGAAGCAGTGGAAGACAGGAGTGCCTGGCATGCTCTGGTCCAAGGAGTCACGAGGAGTCAGACACGACTAAACAACAAACAACAAATTTCAGGAAGACTGCAGGTGTGCCATTCCACCTTAGACAAACAGGACATTTTCTATTGGCTCTGTTCACTCTAGCCTAGTTGCTAGAAGGTTTGATTTCCAAGGTTGTGTGATCGCCAGACAGGATGTCTGAAGGAACCCTGTGCCACCCTTTCAGCTTTTTTTGGTGTTTTGGTTTTAGCAGAAGTTAAGTTTATAAAATTCCAGAACATCATTTTACACCCATGTTAGTGTGGTGCATTGATTGTGCAGCTTGGGATTCATGGAGGAATTGACAAACAATTTAAAGCTGCCTCTTCCTATTGTGTCTTAAAGTTATGAAATTGCTTTTATTATATTTGACCCAATTTATTGGATTGGTTTTATATTTTTATTGATCCACACACACCCCTGGGGCCTTAGCAGCAAAGGGCAGTAAATAAACCGATGAAGGAATGAACAAATAAATAAATATGAAATTGACAAGATGCAAAATATATGTGCATGAATTCCTAAAACCTACTGACTGACTGAGCTTATTTCCAATTTCCTAAATAAACACGCAGAGGAGTGAGGGTGGTGAATGTCACTTCTGGATTCTCAGTTTCTCATTTTTCCAATCTTAAATTCAGTTCTCCACATCAATTGGTGTTTATGATTTTATGTCTTGGTGAAAATTCAACAGCATTTTAGTGTGAATTTCTGCTAATACACGTATGTTTGTATGAAAGTTTGTCCAATATTTACAGTTTTGCAAAGCAATTTCACCTAAAATTCCATTTTGTATGTTATTTTCACTTATACATGCATTTTTGTACACATTATTTGCCTGGAGAACTGCACTGCAAATTTTGGGGAAGTGCAAATTTTCAAGGCTGGCTGTGTTTTGGGTCTCATATTACTTCGGGAAGTTTGAATTAGGTGTGTTCACCTTTAAATGGTAACCAAACTGAATTTCATCTCCATTCCTGCATAGGAATGCACAGGCCCGTAATTGTATTTTTAATTCTCCCCAAACCTTGCCATTGCCATCAAACTCTGGAGCACAAAAGAAATAAACTAAACAGATTTACCCCAGCAATTCTCCCACCAGTATTTTTTTCAGATGTTTGGCTGGGATGCCAAATTCATATCCGTCAACGGCGGAAAGTCCCACACCTGGAAAAGACATACGGCTGTTTAGAGTAGCTGGAAGGAAACTGGTCTCCTTGCCATATTAAATTCCATATCTTCAGGGCTGGAACCAGCCATGACATGTCAAGTTTATTTAAGTCCCCAAAGAAAATTAAGCAGCCATGTTGGAGAGTGAGATTAAAGGAAATCTCTGTTACGGAGCTTAAACTGGATTCAATTTAAAAAAAAAACAAGGAAAGAGAACAAATTTATCTTTTCATGTTCTTTGACAATAGAACTGCTTGGATTAATCAGACTTAAATGCGGCCTGGCATGGATTTGGTCAAGAGATAATGCTGAACAGGCTCCGAATCTCACATCTTTATTCAAAGGTCAATCCCACCTATTTTGCTGGGATTTACTTCCAGGGAAGTGCGAATACTGGTGCCAACTTTTCTTGTGGTTGTTTACAGAGGCTTGTGAGATGCAGGAACAAGCAGGCAAAGCTTTGGAGCATGGAAAGAAATAAAATAAAAAATACCACCTGCTAATCACGCCAGCTCGATCTGTCATTAAGAGCACAGCTGCAGGGGCTGGTGGAAAAGTTGGCAACCTTAGTTAACAGTGTTGTATTAAACCAGGCATAGGCAAACTCGGCCAACCAGATGTTTTGGGACTACAATTCCCATCATCCCTGACCACTGGTCATGTTAGCCAGGGAACATGGGAGTTGTAGTCCCAAAACATCTGGACGGCCGAGTTTGCCTATGCCTGTATTAAACTCTTATTTGCAATAACCCTCTGGGGTGTGGTCTGGCATCCTGTGAATTATGTAAGTCTATCCATGGCTGTTAAGCACATGGGGCTTCCATATTTAGTGGGCACCATTCATTTGATTCCTGGAGGCTCTTGACTGCCAACTGACCACTGGGAACAAGCTGTCATAGCTCCATCCGAATCCCATTGCTAAGCAAGCAGGGGTTAGGAGTCTCTGAGGAACACTTGCCTAAGAGCAGAGTCCACATACGAAGTCCAGAGGTCAGGGAATCCAGATGATCACAGAGCCAAGATGGAAAGCAAGGTAGATCTAGGAACTACCAGTGTTGTTTCTTGCATTTAACTGCTGCTGAGAGCTCTGTTTAAGTAGCTCAGAGCCAGCTGGTTCTCATCCTGCTCTTTGCTCTGTGGGCTTGATAAGGTGCAGGTGGAGTCACTTCACCTTCTTCCCCCTTCAGGCTGCTGTTCAGCAGGCAAAGCTGACTCCTGACCCAGGACACAACCCTAGCCTGGTCCTTCATCTTTAACAGCAGCCGAATCTGCATAAATCAGCAGGAGGAGCTTTTCAGAGCAAGGAAAGCAGCGTGTTGATGTGCTAATATCTCACAGTCATGCTGCTTCAAGAAGCAAGGACTGGAAATCAAAGTTGGAAACCTTACATAAAGGAGTAGCCAAGGTGGCGCCCTCCTGTTGGGCTCCAACTCCCATCAGCCTTACCCAGCATGGCCAGTGGTCAGGCATGATGGGAGTTGTAGTCCGACAGCATCCGGAAGTTACTGTGTTGGATAGCCCTGCCCACACATCCTGCCCACCCTTCGAGCTTGCAGAGGTGTTTGGCTGGCCCCTCTTACAGACAAAATGCTTGAGTAGATGAGCAATTCTTACCCATCTCAGCTGCTGTTGAGCTGCTAGCAACTTTGCAATATTGATCTAACAGAACAGCTAGATTTAAAAAGTAGGGGTGGGAGAGGGAATTTATTATCTCCAGACCGTGTAGGCTTTCTCTGAACTAAATGATCTGCATTATGATCAATAATCCTCTGAAGTGGAGTTTTTGCCAGTTACAGGGGATGAAAGTTCCCCTTGAAAAAGGCGAGGCTTAAAGGCAGAGCAGCAGCTGAGAAGGGCAGCCAAAGGTAAGAGGAGCAAGGCCCCTGAGCCAATATGCAGAGGTCTGCTGGAGCGTCACACAAAGGCTTTGCACATCAATAGGAGCCCCTTTTGTTTTAATTGCTTTCCAGCTCTTTCAGTCTCTCACTTTATCTGAGCTCTAGGCTGCCTAAACAGCTCCTGGGCAATATTAAAACAGACACGGCTGCCCAAGTCGCAGCAATTATCTGGGTGGGGGAGAAAAGTTCCCATTTTCAAAATCCACTGTGGCATGATCCCGTCACTTAATTTTTAAATTTGGGGTGGTTTATATTTTTTACAAATTATTCCCCAGATAGCATTACCTTCTGGGGAGCAACATGCACGACGTTGTTACTTGTTTCGCTGTGACTGAAAAACCACATACCTTTGAGGATGGTCTAAAGCAGTCTTCCTCAACCTCTTGCCCTCCAAATGTTTGGAGTTACAGCTCCCGTCAGCCTCAGCTAGCAGGGCCATTGTAGTTGTGGTCCAAAACATTCAGAGGGCACCAAGTTGGTGAATGCAGGCACAGCAGCTTAATTTTTTAGCAAGAAAACTGCTGCTTCATATCTCACTTCTCAGCTATGAGCTCACTTCAACTCATTCCAAGGAGGCCTTCATAGGTTCACTGAATACAGAGAGGAGGGAACAGAACTGTTCCTCTTGAAGGCTGTAAAGGGCAGGAGAATTCCTGGGTGCCAAGTTCCAAGCTTGGGCAAGTACTCCTTGGTGAGAGAATCCCAGCAGAGATTTCAAATCACGAAACATGCAGCAAAGTAAAGTGTGGAAATGCCTCTGTGAGCAATGCTATTTTTCTAGAAAAAGAGGTGCTGGAACTGAGTTCCTGTGAGTTCCCCTGGGGGAAAGAAAACCCTGTCTGGGAGGCATATCATGTGGGCATGTTATGTGATGTCTTCTTTATTATGAGAAATTGTTGCTCGTATTAACTTTGCCTTGGAAAAATCCTTGATAGCTGCGGGTGCTCACACAATTTTATATCATATTTTTTGGAAGGGAGTAGCAGGTGGACAATGAAAGTGGATCTTGCCGGGCTTTATGGTGACAAAGAGACTTAGACTTCACGTCTGGAAGAATAAACATCCGCCATTCGTTCCTCAACAGCCTGTAGACCTCATTGCTCTTTCTACATTTGGCTGTTGATCCTATAATTGTCAGTCTTGTTGGAGATCTGTTTGGACACAGGCCCTGCTTATATTAATATATGTGTTAGAATTGATGGGTTATTCTTATTGTTGATGTGAGCTGACATTGTTTTTTTTTTTTTGCAATAAAAAGAATAATTACAAAATAAAAAATCCACATAGAATTTTGGGAATTTTGGGAAATCTAGGGAGACTTATTAAAAAAAAAACCCAGAGCTGAAAAGTTTCGAAGAGAATATGTGAGCAACCCAATCCCAGTACAAAAATTGGGAATGCCCTATTTGTCTTGCTGTAAAGAACGCTGATGAGAAAAGGGAAATGCCACTGTTACAAGAATTTTAAGGTCATATATAAAAAAATAAATGTTCATAACTGTATATATAAACCACATGTCTGAAACCCCACAGAAAAGGTCCTGAACAAATTGACCTCAAATATTTCTCTGCAAGGTCAAAGTGGGAAACCTCCCCATTGTCGCTTTCCTCAGAAATCCTGTCCTCACAAATCCTGTCTTAAGGGCACATTCAAGATATGGACAGGGTATGAGCCTGTGACCTGTGACCTAGATTCGGGAATTGGTTCATAACAAAAGAGTGGCCAGGATGCCATTTAATCCAATCAGCTAGCCTGCCAGACAGGAAGAAACAACACACCCAGATTTCTGCTCCTTCTCTGTGAAGCGACTGGCATGAGTTTGGCCAAACTGCGGGAGGCAGTGGAGGATAGGGGTGCCTGGCATGCTCTGGTCCATGGGGTCACGAAGAGTCGGACACGACTGAACAACTGAACAACAACTGGGCTACACTGAGTGTTCACTGAAAGGACAGATCCTGAAGCCGAGGCTCCAATACTTTGGCCACCTCATGAGAAGAGAAGACTCCCTGGAAAAGACCCTGATGTTGGGAAAGATGGAGGGCACAAGGAGAAGGGGACGACAGAGAACGAGATGGTTGGACAGTGTTCTCAAAGCTACCAACATGAGTCTGACCAAACTGCAGGAGGCAGTGGAAGACAGGAGTGCCTGGCGTGCTCTGGTCCATGGGGTCACAAAGAGTCGGACACGACTAAACGGCTAAACAACAACAACTGGGCTACACCCCCTTCTGTGATGTATTTATGATGCTTCTGGAGGTGGTCTTGTTCTCCAGGGCGGGCAATTTCAAATGTCTATATAAGGGCTTAACAAAATAAAATATATATAAAATCCTTCCAGTAGCGCCTTAGAGACCAACTAAGTTTGTTCTTGGTATGAGCTTTGGTGTGCATGCACACTTCTTCAGATACACTTAAACAGAAGTCACCAGACCCTTATATATAGTGAGAAAGTGGGGAGGGGTATTACTCAGAAGGGTTTTGTTTCAGTGTATAACCCACAACAATATAATATAAGGGCTTGTGCGCCTGTGCTCGAGGTCTCCTCCCCCCTCCTGTGTGTGTGGGGAGCACCCTGCTGCAACAGTTTAATAAAGATCAGCCGTACTAGCTGCCTCGCTTCTCAAAATTCTCTGGTTGTCCTCTGTTATTTTCTCCTAACGATAGAGAACCCTAAAAAGAGGACTCTATGTGGGCTCTTGGGTACCCCATAAGGGAAAAAGAGCAGGTTTTTTTTTTCATATAACACCACTCTACAGACCTCTCAGTTATGCACTCTGAAACATTTGGACGTGTGCAAAGCACAGAGCACTATCGAGCACTAAAGCACACTAGCTCAGAGCACAGGAGGAATTCAATATTCATCTTCATCAGATGGAGATGATAAAAGCACCTCTAGGTCAAAGTTCCAGCTACTTTTAAGAGCCTGGTCTGTACAGCAGAAACACTGTTTCTTGTAGGTTGAGTCAGAAGACAGGGAGAGACTCTGCAACTGTGTACCCACCCACAAGACACTTTGGACCAGCTGATGGGAGTTGTTGCACAAAGCATTTCATAGAATCATAGAATCATAGAGTTGGAAGAGACCACAAGGGCCATCCAGTCCAACCCCCTGCCAAGCAGGAAACACCATCAAAGCATTCCCGCCAGATGGCTGTCAAGCCTCTGTTTAAAGACCTCCAAAGCAGGAGACTCCACCACACTCCTTGGCAGCAAATTCCACTGCCAAACAGCTCTCACTGTCAGGAAGTTCTTACTAATGTTTAGGTGGAATCTTCTTTCTTGTAGTTTGAATCCATTGCTCCGTGTCCGCTTCTCTGGAGCAGCAGAAAACAACCCTCCTCTATATGACATCCTTTTATATATTTGAACATGGCTATCATATCACCCCTTAACCTTCTCTTCTCCAGGCTAAACATACCCAGCTCCCTAAGCCATTCCTCATAAGGCATCGTTTCCAGGCCTTTGACCATTTTGGTTGCCCTCTTCTGGACACGCTCCAGCTTGTCAGTATCCTTCTTGAACTGTGGTGCCCAGAACTGGACACAGTATTCCAGGTGAGGTCTGACCAGAGCAGAATATAGTGGTACTATTACCTCCCTTAATCTAGACGCTATACTCCTATTGATGCAGCCCAGAATTGCATTGGCTTTTTTACCTGCTGCATCACACTGTTGACTCATGTCAAGTTTGTGGTCTACCAAGACTCCTAGATCCTTTTCACATGTACTGTGAAAAGGAGGGCGCAGGTTGGCAAAGGGTGCCCTAAGGTGAAAAGATCAAGGACTCAAGACTCAGGAATGGCCAGAGTTTCCATACCAAACTTTTAAATATGAAGACTTTCTGTATATGGTATAATGCAGCTGGTAGGTTCTGGATCATATTATAGTTAAATGGGAAACAAAGTTAATCTTATCCAAGACTTCAGCTGCTCTATGATTGTTCCTTCTGCTTATTTTCAAAACTAAAAATTTTAATCCATTTTTTTTCTATTCGTGAGCTCTGTATGGTTAATGTTATTAACCACTCTTGAGGGGGGGTGTTGTTATGGGTTATACACTGAAACAACAACAATATCCAAAGTGACTGAAATTATAAAATAATTTAATTTTGTTTAAAAAAAATGACATCTGGCTACCCTGTAGGACTTACCTTAGGGACCCAGATGCAAAGAAAGAGGCCACTTCTGTGTCTTTATCTCTTGGGCAGCCTTAGCTTTCCCACCACAAATTATTGCCAACTTTTTTTATCGGTCCCGAACTGCACAGGAGCAGCCCGGTTTTTTAAAAGCTGGCAACACTCGCTGCTGTGATTGTAGGAGATGCTTCTGGCTGGGGCTTTTTGTGTTTGTTTGTTTTCTGTGTAGATCCAGATTTGCCCTAAACGGTTCGTCATCTGATCATGGCTTTAGGGTTGCTTGCCTGTCAGCGACTTGAGCTGGGTGGTATAACAATGTTTGATATATATCAGGTTCCCCCTTCTCTTTCTTTGAGTCACTTTGCCACATTCCACTAATTATGATGCGTTTATCAAAGCTGTGCAATGTCTGTCACACATTTTTGACAGATGACTGCACTAATCTCCTGTTCATATTTTTAGGATTAAGCCAGCATGAATGAGCCCTAGCACTGAGGACAGAATTTGCTGGGTTTTTGCTAAAAGGCACAGAGGCCTGAAAATTAACCATTTATCTCCCTGAAACCTTATTTCCTTGCATGTTAACGGGCATCATAATCATACCAAACCTCTTTTAAAGCCATACAGCAAAGCCCATTCTAAATATATGTTGAGATCGGACTTACCTGTCGAAGTAAATAAGAAAAATAATAAAATTGTCCAGTTGCACCTTAGAGACCAACTAAAGTTTGTTCTGGGTATAAGCTTTGGTGTGCATGCACACTTCTTCAGATACACTGAAACAGAAGTCACCAGACCCTTATATAGAGAGGGAGAATGGGGTGGGGGTTTTCTTTAGCTAAAGCTATTTTTTGGTCATCTGCCTACTATCCCTTGCTTTTTCCTGTAGGACTAATTGCAGTCATTAACAGTCATCAACAGTTACAGGTAGGTAGCCGTGTTGGTGTGCCATAGTCAAAACAAAATGAAAAATGAAAAATACACTGCATGTACTCTTCTTCAGTGTATCTGGAGAAGTGTGCATGCAGACGAAAGCTCATACAAAGAACAAACTTAGTTGGTCTCTAAGGTACTAGTGGAAGGAATTATTTTTTATTTTTTATTTTGTTTTGAGTCGTCAACAGGTTTACCATACCCATTGAGTCAATCACCCATCTCCTGAGAAAACCCCCCACCTCACCCTCCCTCTATATATAAGGGTCTGGTGACTTCTGTTTCAGTGTATCTGAAGAAGTGTGCATGCACACAAAAGCTTATGCCCAGAACAAACTTAGTTGGTCTCTAAGGTGCTACTGGACAATTTTCTTTTTCTTTTCTTTTTTCTTTTGACTGCGTCAGACCAACATGGCTATCTACCTGAATCTAGACTTACCTGTGTCGCACTTGCATGCTCTCCCATTTGCAAGCTGTGCTTTACAGATCAGGAACCAGTTCTGAAGTTCCATGCTGCGTTTCAGCAAACCACAGTGAGGTTGGTCCTCTATGCACCTCTTTTAATCTATAGTAGACCCTGAAACCACTCCCTTATTTTTGCCCCACTACCCCATCATACCAGAAACCATGGTTTGAAGTGGATTTGCAACCTTCCATTCCCAGGGGAGTCCCTGGTGTTAGTGACTGCATTGGCTGACCCATCACTTCTTCCTGAAGCATATATAGGACATTTGGGTGGTTGATTTCCCCACACCCAAATTCGTAAAGAACAACCTAATGACTTAGCCTCCAAATATCTGGAGTGCCTCCTTCCCTAGAGACCAGGAATTAAGATCAGCAGCTGAAGACCTTATGGTTGTCCTAATGCTCTTGGAGGTTTGCGGGAGGGAGGGGGCAGCTTATGAGAGGGCCTTCTCAGTGATGGCCCCAATAATGTGAAATTCTCTCTGTCACATACACACAGGTGCAGCTGGCATTATCCCTTTACAGCTTCCGTTGGTTGCTGCCAATGTGCCTCCTTATGCTGGCCTTTGAAAAGCAAAGAATTGATTGCGGTATCCTACCTGTAATGTAAAAGACCCTGATGCTGGGAAAGATGGAGGGCACAAGGAGAAGGGGACGACAGAAGAAGAGATGGTTGGACGGTGTTCTCGAGGCTTCCAACATGAGTCTGACCAAACTGAGGGAGGCAGTGGAAGACAGGCGTGCCTGGCGTGCTCTGGTCCATGAGGTCACGAAGAGTCGGACACGACTGAACGACTGAACAACAGCAACAACCTGTAATGTGTTGTATGGCTTATTGATTTGGGAGTTATGGGTGTGATTATTATTTTACTGTTTTAATTGTATTTTTATATGCTATAACACACTTTAGGACCCTCCAGTAAAGGGAGGGTAAGAAATGCAATAAATAATAATAAACAATTCCAGTTACAGGTAGGTAGCCGTGTTGGTCTGCCATAGTCAAAACACTTGTGCATGCACACGAAAGCTCATACCAAGAACAAACTTAGTTGGTCTCTAAGGTGCTACTGGAAGGAATTTTTTATTTTATTTTGTTTTAATAATAAATGAGCAACTCCAATATCTTGGTCGACCGCCTAGCTCAGAGGAAACCCCTCAGAATATATCATAATTGTTAGGAGAGGGGTAGTACCTCTGAGGGGGAACATGTTGTGCTCTTTCTGGGGTACCACTCTGATTTCATGCCCACCAGGCTTTGCTATTTGCTATTCCTACAGCTGCTTCTGAATGTCGTTGTTGTTGTTTTGCAATACCCTTCATGCATCTGATTGGAAATCAAAGTTACCTTGAGCTGAGTATCAGGCGGGAAATGATGTCGACTGCATTTATTAAACACACCTTTCCAGGACATTCCCTCCCCTTTTATTCCCACCACCCACTCAGTTCCTGAATTTTGGACACGCAGGAAAAAATACCGGTAGTAAGAAACCAGCATGCTAATATTTGATTCTGAACTTCTTATTTCAAAATGAAGCAATCCCTCAATAATCTTCTGGTTATCCGCTCGCATACCAGATGAATTCTGATGAGATCATACGAATGTTTTAAGTGGAACAGATACATCATTAGGAAGCAAAATCAATGCACCTGTACATGCCTATGCAAACCACATTATTTTTATCTGTCAGGAATAACCTTGTATCTGAGAATGCGGAAAACTGAAGGTTTTCATAAGGAGAAGACTCTAAAGAAGAAAACAGGGCCAAGAATCCAAGAACTGGGCCTGTGAATGTGTGTAGTGAATAGTAGGGGGGAGTACAGAACTGATCTGTCTATGCATTGGGGGGGTTGAGGAGAGGTTAACAGGTAAGTTGAATATGCAACAAAAGCGTTGTGTTCCTATTCAGAGCCCTCCTCCAGGCCATACCTTCTCTCCCCCCCCCCCTAGTTCTCAATCTCCTGTCCCTGAGCTATCAGTCAGCATTCTATAGAGATGGAGCAGGGAAAAGTTATAATAGATTGGACAAAATAAATAAAAAATTCTTTCCAGTAGCACCTTAGAGACCAACTAAGTCAGATACGAAAGCTCATACCAAGAACAAACTTGGTTGGTCTCTAAGGTGCTACTGGAAAGAATTTTTTTTTTATTTTTTTTTGGCTATGGCAGACCAACACGGCTACCCACCTGTACCGGTAACTGGAATAATAGATTAGGTTAAGGATGGGGCCAGTCAGGAATGTTGCATCCAACATTCCTGATTGGCCCCATCAGTCAGTGGACAGAGTGAAGCTATATACACAACACCTTAGGGTGAAAACTTCAATACATAACACTAGCCATTCGAAAGCACAAAGTGCAAGTAGATAAATAGGTACCACTCTGGCGGGAAGGTAGACGGTGTTTCTGTGCTCTGCTCTGGTTCATCAGAAGCGGCTTAGTCATGCTGGCCACATGACCCGGGAGCTGTCTGCAGACGAACGCCGGCTCCCTCAGCCTATAGAGCGAGATGAGCGTGCAACCCCAGAGTCGTCCGTGACTGGGTCAGGGGTACCTTTACCTTTTAATACACACACATTTTCCATTTCTGTGTCAATTAAATCTATTATACTTTACAGGGTGGGGGAGCACCTGTCCTTACACTTGCCTGGCCTGCCTCTTCCTCCTCTTCCTCCAGCTCTGAAGCTTCCCCTGCCTCTGATTCTTGCCTCTTTGGTCCCCACAGATCATTGCTCCCTCGTCCAAGTCATATTCCAGCCCCGCTCCCCCCCCCCCAGTGCACACTCATCAGTGTCCTGCTAGTACCTGCCAGGGGCCTACTTCCATTCCAGAAAATCCTTCATGTACTAAAATTCTGTGCGGCAAGCTGGGTGCGAAAGGGCAGGTGAGTGAAGGGAAAGTGGGGGGGGGAATGGTCTCCGTTTGTTACGGCTGGCGTGAAGAGCCTCCGAGCTATACGCCATCAGGCAGCACAGACGCATCTCCCTGCTGAAGGTTGCAAGACCCGTCATGAAGCAACTAATTGGTGTCTTGGGCAAAAGAGGGGACGGGAAGCTGGATGGGGAGCAGCGGTCCTGCTGTGCTCCAAGAAAGGAAGAGCACTTGGGGATGGCGAAATTAATATTGCCTGCATTGTAGGCTATGTAATTGAATTGTCAATTATGTTTTTTAAAATTGTCAATTACACCAGGCCCTCCCAAATGGATGAAGCGCTGCAAATTACAAAGCAATCTTTCTCTTCTCGGTGGCCTCTTAATAATAATCTACGGCTCCCAAAGGCTCCTGGTGCCTGTGTCAAGGAGCCAAAGACCGTGACTGGGTTTTTAAAATGGACTCTGCGGTTGTGTGGCCATTACTTACATTTGCATCTAAGGAAGCGAAAGGGAGGCGGGGAATACATAGCAATCAGTTCCTCATATGTAAAGCTGTAAACTGCAACTGATTGCTATTCATTCCGCTGCTGCTCTCAAAAATATAAATACAATAGTTTGTGCATGCATATGTATTATGTGGCAAGCGCCAGGATGGGGAGGAAAGGCTGGGTTACTATTAAAGGAGAGGTAATGAATCCTGATCCATGTAGAATATAAATTTGTCCAGAGTTGCATACCCTCCAACATTTCTCCAAAGGAAATAGGGACATCCAGTGCTATTTGTGTAGAAAAAGAGGTGCTGGATCTCACCATGAACTCCTCCCTCGCTCTGTTAGAATGGCAGTGGTGCCCACCTTAGAGGTGCCAGAAAAAAAGTCCTAGGCATATGCTATTCCATGGGTAGCCAAAATAAGGCCCATGGGCTGGATGCGGCCCAATCGCCTTCTAAATCTGGCCCGCGGACGGTCCGGGAATCAGTATGTTTTTACATGAGTAGAATGTGTCCTTTTATTTAAAACGCATCTCTGGGTTATTTGCGGAGCATAGGAATTTGTTCATTCCCCCCCCCCAAAAAATAGTCCAGCCCCCCCCCCCCCCCGCACAAGGTCTGAGAGACAGTGGACTGACCCCCTGCTGGAAAAGTTTGCCGACCCCTGTCCTATTCCATACCCTCCAACATTTCTCCGATGAAAATATGGACGTCCTAAGGAAAAGCAGGACCAAATTCCAGGATCAAATCAGAAACCGGGACGGCTTCTGTAAATCCAGGACTGTCCCTAGGAAACAGGGACTGGCATTGGCTCTTTCAGACAGCACAGAAATCATTGTATGTTAAGATAAACTTTCAGAGATCACAACATTGGCTCGGTTGACATATGGGCCAAACACATGGCGTAGGTTTTGACCTAGATCCTTTCCCCACTATCAGTTGTGGGGTCTTTCTTGGAAAGAACCCTGTTCTTTGGCCCACTTGGTCCAATGTCCAATTCTCACAACTGCCGTGCAGATGCCCATGGGAAGGCTGCAAACAGGGCCTGCATGCATCCTGTACTTTGTCCAAGTAGCAGCTGCTATTGTTCTTTGCAGAGAGGGCAATTGAGAGAGGCTATTCAAGGGTCAAATGAGAGGGTAGCCACCACTAGGCTCTTAGTGCGGGAAAATTTGGTTTACATTTCCCAAGCAATACATGAACTGAAATATAGCTATCCTTCAAAATTCACACTTCTCTGAATTTTGTAATGCAGCTCACTAACCCAAAAATGTGCATAAAATGCTGGTGAAATGTTTTTTTTTAGGACTTCCTTTAAAAAACAACAACAACAAGCTATTAACTGTGGAATGCGGAAATGTGGTGAACTGATTGGAAGAATGAGAACCTAAGAAAAATTCATCCATCACACAAAGTTCCCGTGCACAGGAAGCAATGAAATGGGTTGAACCTGAAAACTGAAGGCTTTCAGTTTGCATTAAATATAACTTTTGCTGAATGGAATTCACATGTGAACAGAAAAGAAACTTATAATACTTTACTTAGTAAACTGAACAAGAACAGCATATAACTTGAGGAGAAATAAACAGACAGGTTTTATGAGGAGCGGTTGAAGGAGCTGGGTATGTTTAGCTTGGAAAAGAGGAAACTGAGAGGAGATAGGATAGCCATCTTCCAATATCTCAAGGGCTGTCAGTCACATGGAAGAGGGAACAAGCTTGTTTTCTCCTACTCTGGAGGGTAGGACTTGAAATGAGAGAAGATTCCAACTAAACATATGAAAAAACTTTCTGACAGTAAGAGTTGTTTGACAGTGGAATGGTCTCCCTTGGGAGGTTGTGGACTCTCCTTCCTTGGAGGTTTTAAAGCGGAGGTTGGATGGCCATCTGTCATGGATGCTTGAGCTGAGATTCCTGCATTGCAGGGAGTTGAACTAGAAGATGACCCTAGGAATCCCTTCCAACTCTACAGTTCTATGATTCAATGTTTCTTAACAGTTCAGGTCTTAGTCCGTAGCAGGAATGCATACATCAACTAAACATACATCTAAATTCCCTTAGAACTACGCAGTCAATCAGAGCTCAAGTTACTTCAGCAAGGATCATGCCTTTGTGAGTGGTAGCTAGGAAATGCCTCCACCAAGGCCATCCCCTTGGTTGGCTAACTGTCAGCAGAATTAACCCTTAGATTACTAATTGAAGGATCCTTGCTGCTGCACTTCCAACAGTGTGGAACTTCCATTTTAACTCCACTTCCAGATAATTGCAGAAAAGCAATGTCTCGGCTGGGGTAAGGAAGCAACCATGATGATGCAGAAGTTTTTGATGGGAGCTGCATCTTGCAGTAACTAATTCTAACACAACATTGCAATCAGAAAAAAAAGTTGGGATAATGTACGAGTGTGGACTGCTTTCTTAAGGTCTGCAGTGATGGACAAGCCAAGTGAAACTTTTGTATGTGCGCCTGCATAACTCTTCCACGGTATTTTCAAAATTGCATCGGAGGGATGGGAGATGGGCCTGATTTAGCTCCAAAATTAAAAAATCCAGGTGCACATGTTAATGTGATACATATGTTGATTTTGATTGCTTGTTTATTTGGAGAACTGGAAATTGCAGATGCCATTCAACTTGTCAAACCAAAGCATTTCAAAAGTCCCGGAAACATGATTGGGGCTTAGTTCTCTGGTAGGCTGCAGTGAAACAGCTTGCATCATTTCACCTTGAAATCAAGCATCACGATTGTATCAGTTACAAAATATTGTGCTGCAAATAGCTCAGTATACTTCCAAACCGACGTGCTGCCCTGCATACCTGTTGAAGTGTAGGGGCTACCCTGATGGGAAAGTAGATCACTACTCAGTAGCAATTAATGTATATTGCTTGCAAAGGAACATTACAGATTGTTGATTCCTGCAAATGTATTGCAGTCTGTTCCCAGGGAGAAAACGAAAACGAGTTTCTGTGTTCACGTAAAACTCATTAATCCCAGCTTTAATTATGCTTTTCGTGAGTCAGACTTGCAGTAATCAAGTCCAAGACCAGGAGTTGACATTTGCAACTGGGCATTAAAAAGGAAAAGGGGGGGAAATTGGGACGCATTTCTCCTTTTTTGCCATCATCTTCCCCAGAGTAGTGCCAGTGTGCATATAGTTGCTCAACTCTGCATGAACAGGGGATGGGAAGCTCAACGCCCTGGATCATGTGCAACTAGTGTGGATCAAAACTAGCTTGGCCAGGAGGACATATACATCAAACGCCAGTATTTCAGGAGACACTGCAGGATAGGTATGCATTGTGGGTAACGTCATGTGTAAATGGATTCAAAACCTCGAGCCAGAGTAAACAGTATTGTGTACCCAGCCTATAAAACAGGCTCTGCAGGATCAGACCATCTAGTCCCTATCCTGTTCCCCATCATGGCCCACCAAATGCCTTGGGGGCGGGGCATAAGAAGGTCAGGAAGGCAAAAGTTATATCCAATGGCTATTGCACAGCTACTGGGATCCAGAGGTACATAGTGCCTTAGGATCTGGTGGGTTGCTTGGTCCTCTTTCAAACCCATCTAAGATACTATCACCATGTCTTATGGCAGTGGACTTCATCAATTAGCTGCACATTGATGCTTCCCTGTTCCCTTTGATGTATTTTACTGAGCACATTAATTGAACCAGTCAGGTCAGGGAAGAGGAACTTCTGGTCCTTGGAACCATACTCCACAGGCCAGACACCCTCCTGAGCCACACTCTCTCACCAGCCTTAATTTTCACCCTCCTTGAGTGTTTATGCCAGGCTGGAATGTGCCCTTGAATTCTGTTAATGCTTCTTGATTGCTTGGATGGATGGAGGACAGAGAGAGGTATGTGTCGAAAATAGCATACAGTCATACCTCATGTTGCGTACGCTCCGTGTTGCATATGTTCGGGATACACACTCCCGCGCCCCGGAAGTGTTTTCCGGAGTGAGCGCAACTGCCGGATGCACATAATGGTTCTGTGCACTTCGCGCATGCGCAGAAGCGCTCAAATCGCTCAACTTCCGGGTTTTCGGGTTTTTTTTACATGTGTTCGAGTTATGCACACCCGCGTTACGCATGGCGACCCGGAACAGATCACGTGCGTAACCCGGGGTTCCACTATACTGTACAAAAAAATATAAACATTCGTATTTGTACCTAGGTACACTTTTGCCTCTGGCCCCACACACCCTGACATGTCGCCACCCTGGGAGGACGCTCAGAAATAAAAGTGGCCCTCTGTCACTGAGTTAGGTGGAACACTGGGATTATGCACCACTTTCAGCCATATCAGAGGAGGGATCCTGTCTTTTCTCGAGGATGGAGGTTCCATGCACTCAAGACAGGGCCAGCCCACCCATGAGGCAAGGTGAGGTGACTGCCCTGGATTCATAAGAACAGCAGATCCCACTCAGAAGCACTGACTTGCGCCCAAGATTGAGGAGGGTCCAACCATGTAACACGCGTGTGGAATCTGTCAGGCAGCAGAGGAACCAACCCCCACGGCAGTTTGCCAGGAATGGATAAGACAAGGAAAGGTCCTTACCACCTGCTTTTATTCAATAGTCACAGAGAGAGGCTTGGGAATGCAGCTTCTTGGAATAATGGCATTGTCCAGAGTAAATCTCCACACACACCCCTTCTCTCCCACTTCTTCATTCATCAACAGCAGCACCACCCCTATGGTTGCCGCTTAGGGCCATCTGTCTGTCAGGATATGTCCTACACATGAGTAGGACCTTGGCAGAGACACATGCCCAACTGGCATGTCCCCTCCCTCCTGGGTGATTGTTCGGAAGCTTCAAAAGCATTCCTCAGCCCGAACATCACAGCAACTGATGCCAGAAGTCATCAGCACACTTAGGGAACTGCAGAGGTTTGCACAGTTGCATAACAGAACTCAGCAACTCAGCATCTTGGCTAATCTACTTTACATATAAATACACATGAAGCACTGCAACATGGCTCCCTCTCTTTCTAGCATCAGATAGCAAAGAGAAAGAACAAAGGACAATAGTCCCACTTCAGGGAGCACAGTAAGACAAACATCCTGTCTTCGTCACATCCCATTCCTGTGGAATGAAATCACATACCCAGTCATGTGATAGACAATAAACCCATGACTGCACATGGGGAATGAATCTCCAACACTGTCTCCGAGCCCTTTGCTCTCCTATTTTTAAGGCTCACCGGGTTCTGGGAGATGGTGGACCTGGAATGCTTTCTAGTGATAACGTGTCGGCCAGCTGCTCCGGCTCTGCCTCTTCCTCCTCTCCCATTATTTCCCAACTTTATCCCTCGTCTTCCTCTGAGCTGTGACCTCCCCAAAAGCCCTGTGGCAATTCAGAACTGTCTTCTTCTTCTCTGGAATGGTCAGGTTGTGGAGGCAGTCTCCACCATTCTTCCTCTGCCCAATCCCTGACATCATCATGCGCACGATGTACATCGTGCGTGTGTGATGTCATGTGTACAACACACATTGTATGCACAACATCACAATGTCGGGAGGTGGGCCAGCGCGGAGCCCAGAGCAGCTTGGCTTCAATGGCTGGCAGTTCTTCCACCCTCATGCTCCGGAAAGCTTTGCCACACTCGGCTCAGCTCTCAGCCTCCTCCGCCCCCTCCACATTGAGGGGGTCTGGTCCTCCCCCCCCCCAACAGATATTGATTGAACAATTAGATTTGATCCCTTTTTTTCTCGCCCTGCATAGCTGTATTGTTTGTTCAGGGTGTTGGCTTGAAAATGTTTAAAATCTGATTTTAGACATGCTTTGCTGTTGTTTAAAATATATTTATGCAAAGCTCTTGGAGAGCATTCTGGGTTCTGGTTGGACGGGGGCATCTCATAACTACATAATGCAAGCTTTTGAAATAGCCCCCCCCCCCCGCGAAAACCTCAAGCTGATTGTATTTATATTGTTTTCAGAAAATAGAGATGGAATTAATTATTTCCAGGAGAAACCCAGAATGATAAAAAGAAACAGATCTGCCTTGTAAGAGAGACTCGTATAACAAGAAGATTTAATATTCCACTCAACATATCTCCCTCCCTCCCTCTGCAAAACATTTTAATTTTCAATAAGAGTTTTTCATTTTTATATCCTTCTGAATTAAGTCTTACAGAGAATTTTAATTAAATTAAAATCAATCTAAGTAACTAACTGTGACTTTACGAAGCCACCAGCATAAATAGAAAATGGGGTAATCTGTTCATCTGTTCCTGATCCCTTAGATATAAATATTGTAAGAGCATAGAACATAAGTATAGCCACCACTGCAGGTTGATAGATGGAAGAGGAGCCTTCTTGTCCTTATCAGAAACTGACAGAAGTCTGTGATGGAGGCAGGGGATGCCTCAGTCAAGGTTGTGCAAGTATGTGATTCCTGACTGGCTAGCCAAGACAGCCAATAAACCTCACATTTGCATGGTGCTGACTAATGGTTCCTCATCACCTTGGATAAAGTAACAAGTGGGATGCTGCAGGGTTCTGTCCTGGGTCCATTGTTGTTCAACATCATTCATTCATTCATTCATTCATTCATTCTGGGCAGCTTCCAACATATATAAAAGCATGATAAAACCTTAAACCTTAAAAAGCTTCCCAATGCAGGGCTGCTTTCAGATGTCTTCTAAAGGTTGCTCGTCCCCTTGACATCTGATGGGAGGGCATTCCACAGGGAGGGCGCCACTACCGAGAAGGCCCTCTATAAATGACTTGCATGAAAGTACTAAGGGGATGCTCATCAAATTTTCAGGTGACACCAAGCTGGGAGGGGTGGCCAATGCCACAGATGAAAGAGTCTGGATACAAGACGACCTTAACAGATTGGAGAACTGGTCCAAAACTAACAAAACGGATTTCAATAGGGACAAATGTAAGGTTCTGCATTTAGGCAGGAAGAACCAGCTGCACAGATATAAGATGGAGAACACCTAGATTGCCAGTAATACATGTGAAAGGGATCTAGGGGTCTTGGGGGACCACAAGCTTAACATGGGTCAACCGTGTGATGCAGCAGCAAAAAAAGCAAATGCTATTCTAGGCTGCATCAACAGAAGTACAGTGTCCACATCAAGGGAAGTAATAGTACCACTTGATTCTGCCTTGGTCAGACCACACAAAGGAATACTGTGTCCACTTTTGGGTACCACAAATTAAGAAGGATGTTGACAAGCTGGAATGTGTGCAGAGGAAGGCCCCGTGATCCTTGAGGGCAGTATAGAAATTAAACAAATTACATAATTACATAAAATAAAATACTGAAAAGACCACTTTATTGCCTAAAATCCACTTCTCATCTCTTGTCTTTGGCATCGGTAAAAGAAAAGGAGAGCGAACAATTCATGATGGTCTCCTATGTTTGTTTTTCAAATCACTTTTGCACGCTGGGCAAACTTTGCTTTTCCTAGTAGAGGAGCGCCCTCAGGTGTCTTTTTGGTAAAATACAGTTTCACAACAAAATGTTTTCATCAGGCTGGTGAGGAGTCGTAACCATAGCTGCTCGATACTCTAAATTACTGTCGCTAAGTAGTAAAATTGCTGAATCCTCTGGCTTTGCTGTCTTCATAAAAATGGTTCCCACCTTCCATCTCAGGTAGGAAAAAATAATAATCTTATAATTCAAACAACAACCTAAGCTAGCTGCCGGAGGGAGGCTTTAATATGTTGTGGATAAACATGACACGTTTTAGTTGCTGGAATCAAGACGGTAATCAGCTTTTACTATCATCACTGTGGCGTTCCCAATTAGAGTGCACAATAGCTTTGGGAGACTTATCTTTTATTAAGGAGTTTTGGGGAAAGTAGTTTGGCAAGCCCCTAATCCAGCTAAAAATTAGCAAAAAGCAGTTAGCGGGGCTTTGTCTTGTTGAGGATTCTGAACAAACTTCTAAAGGAGGAGAGGATATGGCAGAAAAGCAGAAGGATGAAGACACCGTCGGCTGCTTTTCTCCAATGAAGCTGAATGTTGGAAGATTCGGGACAGACAAAAGGAAGCATTTCTCCACGCAGCATATTGTTACACTGTGGAACTCACTTCCACAGGAGGCAATGAAAGCCGCCATCTTGGAGGATTGGATAAATTCAGGGAGGAGAAGGCTACTAGCCCCAGTGGCTATTCCCTGATTCGATGGTCAGATGCAGTAGTGCTTCTGAATACCAGTTGCTAGAAGCCACAGGAGGGTAGAGTACTCTTGTGCTCGGGTCCTAATTACAGATTTCCCACAGGCACCAGGTTGGTCACTGTGAGAACAGGATGCTGGACTAGATGGGCCATTAGCTAGATCCAACAGAGCTACAACAGAGAGCCATTGTGGTGTAGAGAGAGCCATTGTGGTGTAGTGGTTAAGAGCGGTAGACTCGTAATCTGGTGAACCGGGTTCGCGTCCCCGCTCCTCCACATGCAGCTGCTGGGTGACCTTGGGCTAGTCACACTTCTTTGAAGTCTCTCAGCTCCACTCACCTCACAGAGTGTTTGTTGTGGAAGGGAAAGGAGTGTTTGAAGGAAGGGAAAGGAGAATGTTAGCCGCTTTGAGACTCCTTCGGGAAGTGATAAAGTGGGATATCAAATCCAAACTCTTTTTACTCTTATGTCCTTATGACCTGTGCAAGAGAACTTACTGAAGGATCAGGAACTGTGGTCATTCATGATCTCTCCTCGGACCACCTGCTTTTCTCCACTGAAACTGAATTTTGAACAAACAAAAGAAAGCACTTCTTCACACAGGGCATGAATGATGGAATTCGCCCCCTGCTTGCAGGGGGTTTGACTAGACGACCCTTCCAGTCCCTTCCAGCTCTACAATTTACAAGATATGTTATTAACATAAATGGTTTTTCTTTCATACGAACTTTAAAAAATCAGTATACTGGTCCGTTTCAATCTCCTCCAGCTTACACCACAGTAAAAATCTATTATTTGATGGTTTTAAGTTGCATCCATATTCAACTCATCAAAACCTGCTAGCTAAATGTAGAGAGTTCTGTATTTGAATAAGGGAATTGTACTCAGGCATAAACTGTAGGAGATTGGATTCAAACAGTATACTGAGTTCTTAATTTGCATGTTAAGTAGTTTGCCCTGAGGAAGAACCATTTACGTTCAAACATGTTGGGAAGTCGGGAAGCCGGTTTGCGAATAAAGTCGTTTTCCACCCATTGGATTTGATTTCTTTTCAAACCCCACCTCGGCCATCAACATAGATCCAGTTCACCTGATATGCAGGAAACATTGAAGCCAGACTGCACTACGATGAAAATGCCTCTGTGATTCAGCTCTAATTTATTTCTGCCCGGTTCTCTTTCTTTTATTGTTACCGTACAAAGGTCACATCTCCTCTTTGAGATTATAGATCCCGGTATTTCTTAAAAGAATGTACGTTATACTTGTGAAAATCTATAGAAAGCCGAATCCTTCCTTCCTGTGTCCAGAAGGAAGTGCTGCTTTTTTGGCTCTCAAGCGTTTGACCTTTTCTGCCAGCACAGACTTCCAATTTTAGTGCTTGTTATACAGACATCAGAAGCTGCCATTTGGACTTCATCTTCCCATAAAGACTGTTGAACAGAGTTGGATGGGGGGGGGGAGTGATCATTGCTGACTTGGGCAGCATTCAAACTGACGTGTTAAAAGGCCTTTGGCTCTGCTATTCATTGTCAAAACGGAGCCATTCAGAGCTGAAATTGAAATTTCATCCGTCCAAAATGTGCTTCTCTCCAAATGTGCGCTAGCTCTGTTCTGAGAGATGAAATAAGAAAATCAACTTAAGGCTCTCTATATCAGGGGTGCCTGGCCTGCAGCCCTCCAGAGATCGTTGGACTCCACCTCGCATCAGCCCCAACCAGCAAGCCTAATAGTCAGGGAGCTGCAATCTGATCTAAATACTAGAGGAAAAGTGGGCCGCCACCAAAACACTGAGTTTGTGGAAGATATGACAATGATGCGGGTGGCACTGTGGGTTAAGCAGCGCGCGGAAACGCCATTTACCTTCCCACTGGAGCGGTACCTATTTATCTACTTGCACTTTGATGTGCTTTCGAACTGCTAGGTTGGCAGGAGCAGGGACCAAGTAACGGGAGCTCACCCCGTCACGGGGATTCAAACCACCAACCTTCTGATCAGCAAGCCCTGGCTCTTTGGTTTAGACCACAGTGCCACCTGCATCCTGAATGGTCAGTGGTAAAGGTTAAGGTAAAGGGACCCCTGACCGTTAGGTCCAGTCGTGTCCGACTCTGGGGTTGCGGCACTCATCTCGTGTTACTGGCCGAAGGAGCCAGCGTACAGCTTCTGGGTCATGTGGCCAGCATGACAAAGCCACTTCTGGCGAACCAGAGCAGCGCACAGAAACGCCATTTACCCTCCCGCCAGAGTTGTACCTATTTATCTACTTGCACTTTGATGTGCTTTCGAACTGCTAGGTGGGCAAGAGCTGGGACCAAGCAACAGGAGCTCACCCCGTCGCGGGGATTCGAACCGCCAACCTTCTGATCAGCAAGCCACCCCTCAGTTACATAGATGGATTAAAGGATTCCGCCCAAGGCCTAAAACCGCCAAAGTTGTGACAATTGCTTCAGGTAAGGCAAAACCTACAGAGCAGGGAAACAGCAACCATCGTGCGACTGTAGCAACACCTGCGCCCTGAAAGGAAACGGTGTGGTTGGCCTGCAAATAACACTACGCTTTAAAGGGAGTGATGGGTGGGCGATGCTCTGACCAGAATGGCTGACCAGCATTGCCAGCAGCCTCCTTTTCTGGTTCTCAGCTCCGCCCCCGGGGCTGCAGCTGATTGGCTGATGGTGCAGGTCACCTGGGTGGCCTACAGAGATGGCCCAGGGGGTCAGAGCAACGGGTGGCATGACCCCATGGGTCAGGGAAGCCCGCGCCGGGTCACAAAAGCCACCCACGTCATGACTGGTGAGAAGTCATTACTGATGTTTTTATCACTGTTTTTATTCCTTTTGTTGTAATTTTGCATGATGCCCACTGCCTTGCTGTATCTTTATGAATGTGCGGCTTAGAAATATTTAAGTAAACAAATAAATGGGCCAGACAAGCTTCAAAAACAAATGAATGGGCCAGACAAGCTTCAAAAAAAAGGTCCATGAGGCATGCCCTCCTTCTGTGCTACATCAAGAGGCAACTCAGAAGATACTTAACCAGATGAAATGAGTCAAGCAGTATTTTATTTTATTTTTTGTCAGCAGAAGCCAGGTGAGATATGACATTCAGTCTTCAGCTGCTATCTTGTCACATACTTTGCCCTAGTCAAGAATAACAGGCTCTACTCTCCATTTTTTAAGACATGAGTTAATCTTGCCCCTGACAGCAAGCTTCTACAGCACTAGTTTTAACAACGGCACCTGTTTTGGCACATTAAAAGGGAAAGGTACCCCTGACCGTTAGGTCCAGTCACGGACGACTCTGGGGTTGCAGTGCTCATCTCACTCTATAGGCCAAGGGAGCCGGCATTTGTCCGCAGGCAGCTTCCAGGTCATGTGGCAGCATGACTAAGCCGCTTCTGGCAAACCAGAGCAGCACATGGAAACACTGTTTACCTTCCTGCCAGAGCGGTACCTACTTATCTACTTGCACTTGACGTGCTTTCAAACTGCTAGGTTGGTAGGAGCAGGGACCGAGCAATGGGAGCTCAGCCCGGCGCGGGGATTTGAACCACCGACCTTCTGATCGGCACGTTAGTAACAGATCAAAACTAGGCAGCCCTCTCAGAGTGTTTTGGTGCAAAGAAATATGAGCCTGTGAAACTCATGGCTGTTTGAATGCACTCGTTTTATTGCTACAGATCTGCAATAGATGCATCCGGCAAACATTCACTGAGATTGGCAGCTTTTGTATTTGCTTCAGGAAACAAGGATGAGCCTCATCAGCCCTCACTGATGCAGAGCCCTTCTGATGTTCTGGACTACAACATAAGCTGCTGAGAAAGGTCACCTTGTCTGCCATTACAGATCTTCTTGTGGGCTCTAATAAGAGTTCCCCAAACTATGGTTTGAAAAACTTCAATATCATTCAGTACTTACACAGCTAAAAACAGCAACATGATGTCGCTGGCATGTCATTGGATCTGGGTTTGTGCTTACATATTTGTCAAGCAGTGGCATTTCAACACAGAAATTTTCGGAGACAGGTATGGGGAACCTGTGGCTCTCCAAATGTTGCTGAACCACAACTCCCACCATCCCTGATCACTGGCTGATGGGAGTAGGCCTGCAACAATCCATGGAGAGCCACAGGAACCACACATGGAGAGCTCTCCATCCGAGCTCTCCATCCATGTGCCGTGAGGATAATATTGCAAAGGGCTGATCTGGCCTCCAAGTCCAACTACAGTGTTAAATGAATTCATCCTCCAGAACTGAACTGGCTCCTCCTTCTGCATTTTCTGTTTCAGAACAATATTTGTCCATTTTATATTCCTACTGGGTTATATGAAATGTTTTATCTAACCCAGAGGACCTGTAGCAGAGCAGAGTTAATGTGCATGTCTGATTCTTATGATTCTTCTGAGACAAATATAACTATTGTGACTTCGTCTAAAATGGATTTCACAGGCTAACATAACAGCACTTGCTTTAGAGTGGTCCAGAATAACTTCCCTATAAACTGTGGGTTAGAGCCAATGCTAATCCTGCTCAAAATATGCCCACTGACGTTAACGGACATGACTAACTTAGGGTAATTAATTTCATTGGGCCTACTCTGAGTGTGGAACTTAGATCATATCCACACCATACAATTAAAGCACATGGGTTCTGTGTAAAGCACACGGGAACAGATTAAGGAATCCTGGGAACTGCAGTTTGTTGAGGGTGCTGAAAATTGTAGCTCTGCAGTGAGTAAAGCACAGTTCCTAAGATTATTTGCGGGAAGCCTCTTGCTTTAAATGTAAGTTGATTTTGCTCTAAATATGTGGTGTGGGTGTGACATTAGCTGGATACAACCCTCCACAGGAGTAGCCGTAACAATGCGATCAATTTTAATTTCCTCTAGGTCATAATGGCTAGTAACCATATAGTTTCAACAACCTCTTATGAACAGGCAAGTAGTGGCTTGTGCTTCTCTCCCCACCCCCTGCAATTGTGAGGAGGGGTCCATTCCTTTGTTCACTACAAAGGGCCAGTAGTGTCTGTGGTATGGACGAGGGGTTCCAGGAAAGCATCTAGACCAACACAAACACACATAAAGCCAGGAGCCAGCATTGGGTTTGCACGTGCATGTTCCCCCCTGGGTGGTGGAAGAATCATGTGCTGAGATGCATTTGTCCATGAAGAAATCACTGCTTTTCCTTTCACTCATTCAAAGCCCCACCTGGAAATGTGGCCCTGCCTCCCCTAACACCCTGAAACCCTCTCTCCAAAACAATGATATGATAGCCATGTTCAAATATATAAAAGGATGTCATATAGAGGAGGGAGAAAGGTTGTTTTCTGCTGCTCCAGAGAAGCGGACACGAGGCAATGGATTCAAACTACAAGAAAGAAGATTCCACCTAAACATTAGGAAGAACTTCCTGACAGTGAGAGCTGTTCAGCAGTGGAATTTGCTGCCAAGGAGTGTGGTGGAGTCTCCTTCTTTGGAGGTCTTTAAGCAGAGGCTTGACAGCCATCTGTCAGGAATGCTTTGATGGTATTTCCTGCTTGGCAGGGGGTTGGACTGGATGGCCCTTGTGGTCTCTTCCAACTCTATGATTCTATGATTCTAAATGGTACTTGAAGTAGCTCAAAACTGCCAAGGAGCTCAATTGCGTTGCATTTCAAAGGAAGCCTTGATAGTTCGCTGTTCCCACTTTGTTTTGCAGGCTGCCATGGAAATAAACTTTACTGGACCTTGTTCCAGCCATTACATCAATGAAGCTGGTCTTCTGCTGACAGAATCCGACAAAAGGTGCTTTAAAACCTGGGCTGTTTTTAGCAATGCAGTACAATCCAAATAGGATCAGGATGATTGTGTGTGCTGGTGTGTGAATTAAATTATTATACTTGAGCTCTAAATCTTCGCTAGTGGGTACACTAGTTTTAAGAACCTGTTTAAAGCCTGAAACATTCCTCTCCTTAGTAAAGGAATGAGCTCAGTGGAGAAATTGGGTAAGAACAGACAAGGAACATTGTGTTGGAGCCTGGGGGACTGTGAATGTACGATGTATGATGCTCTCATGCTACCTCTGACCACCGACAGCAGAGACAAACACTAACAATCTTAGCCTGCCAGGGCTGAGACTGCTGGGTGCCACAGTTGGAAGTGATAAACCATAGATCACTGTGGTGCTGCCCCACTGGTGAAGCACCAGGGATACAGATTGGAGTCCTTCCAGGACAGCAAAGTGTTCTTAGGCTCAGGAGTGACTCTGCCCATCCTGACTGGCCAATGGCAAAAGCAGAGTTCCTCAACCTTAGGTCTTCACTTGTTGCACTATAATTGCAACTCCCATCATCCCCATCCAGCTTAGCCAACAGACAAGGGTGATGTGAGTTGCATTCTGTAACCAGGGTTAAAGTAGACTGGGCTATGCTTTCCCCTAACTTGGAAGGACTATAAAGTTTTCTCGGATAAGCTAGATCTTTGCCCAGACAACATCAGCCTCCACTGGGTTGTGATTCCATGGCTGCCTATGGCCTCATACTTCCCTTCAGCATGGGGTTTAATAGAGAGAAGGGAATGGGCTGGGCACAAATCTCCCATGCCAGCTCTCTCATCAGGACAGACCTGCCGCAATCCCTGGGCTCCACTTGAGCTCTTCTCAGCTCAAGAGCTGCAGTCAGTGCTACCTTGATCCAATGAAGAAGATATATGGATGAAAGCAAGGCTGAAAGTATGACATGGTTCTTGATGGGGCAACGGAACCGTCGAGCCACATTCAGATTATGTGGGAGTCCCAGACCCATCTCGGCCAACACCAATCAGGATGAAGCCTGCTGTTCCTTGAGCTGTTGCCAACCTACTTGCTTCAGACAAGCTCTTACTCCTTGTCAAACTCTATGATAGTGGGTAAAGACACTGTCTTTAGCATGGGCACCAAGCAATGAGGGATACCATACCTGCTTCTCTTTCTTCTGTTTCCAGGAGGCCTGTTGGAGTGACTTGCTGGCAAATCCAGACATTTCTATTTGCCTTTCAGGATTCATCTCATCTGCATCTGTTGTTCCTCTGCTTGCCAGTGGTTGGGAGATAGCTAGATATCCCTTTCCCAAACCCGTTGGCAACCAAGTCTTAGGCAGGATGTGGGGCAGCGGCAGCCGACATCACTTCTCCAGTTAGAGGGAAGGGACAGGCCCTGGTTAGGGGAGATGGGGTGTTATGTGTGTGTGTGGCCCCTTGCCTACCCAATTACTTCCTTCCTTGTCCATGCTCATGGGCCAGCTGGAGTTGGCCTGCGTTGAGGGCAGGCATCTGTGTCAGCAAGCAGCTGCCAGCACCTGCAAGGGAAACATTCAGCAGTGCCAGGTAAGCAGGAAAATTGAGGGGCAGGTGGTGACCGTACCCTCTGCCCTGGAGGACACATGTCTCAACTGCTATTGGAGTAATGTCAGTGTATAACGAACAGCATGGGCATTGTATGACATATCTCATGCTAAATACCCCATTGAATTAACTGGGTTCAAAACATAGTACTGGTACATCATGAAACTAAGTTTATTGTTGGAACACCATGAAAGGCATACAGATATGAGAAGAGAGTATATAAATAGCTGAAAGACAGGTGGCTACACTCGGCTGCTGAGCCATGGCAGCTGGTGGAGTCCTTAACTGTGGTTGCAGCTTCAAGGATATTCTGTTCAGCACCTTGGCCAGCTCCCAGTCTCTCACTTGCAGAATCAAACATGACTCTGGAGCTACTGCAAAGTTATGGCAATCAAGTTTGCTGCACCTGCCAGTATTCTCCCACTGTTCCCACAAACATGCATATTGTGAATGGCAAAAATTGCGACATAAAGTTCTTATGTGTTCAGTTGGGGATCCCAGCCAATCAGGGTTCTCAATGCAACTTGTTGGTTGAGATTCCTTCCTGTGAGTATGCATAATGTGTTGTTGTTTATTGGGTTTCAGCATAAGGCTAAGAAATGGAATTTTTAAAAATACAGTATTAAAAATACAGTATGCTATATGTTTAGGAACACATGTCTGCTGTTCATACCTATAAGTTTGGTATTAAACCATGGGTTCTTTTAGCACTGTAGCCACAGAAAACGTGATTGCTTAAAAAATGTGAAATGGACTTTCTGACAGGCCGTCTCAAGAAGGAAATAAGAAGGAAATAAAAACAAGATTATACCATCTCACACTTTTAATGTTGAGACCACACTAGTATCACTTGGCTAGGAACTACTTTTACACATAGTTTCCTATAAATTCAAAACCATTGGATATCTTATGGATTCAAAGATCCAGTTAAATTCACTTACTGCTGCCGAATCTAAAGTTTGATGTCCTACAGAGAATCTGAACTGACATATAAGAGTCTCAAAAAATGGAAAATGGGAGGGTTGGTTATGGGGTTGTTGTTTTTTTTAATGATCCTTGGTGTTCTGCACCAGCAGTTTCTATCTCCTTGTTTGCAATTCCTAATTCCTTATTTAGTTCCACTGAGATTAAGTTGCCAGGATTCTCTGTTTAAAGTGGTATGATGCTGCTTTAAATGGATAGTGCAGATGGGGCTTTGGTGTCTGTTTGATGAAGTGCCTCTTCCAATGTGACCTTGTTTATTTATGGATTTTCTATTTAAAGTGTTTCTGTGAATGCCTAGACAGTGACCATGTATTAAAATTATATCATTCCCAGGATGGATCCATGATCAGGATCATATTTACTGGGAATGCCCCGGGAACTGTCATTTGAAGGGTAATATAGAAATGTTTTGAATAAATATTGGGATATCCAGAGACTGACCACTCTTCACACCATATTTCTATGCTTCTTTGATCCTTAAAAAAGAGAGAGAGAATAAGAAGCCAATCAAAGAACCAAAATATTACACAATGGAAATTGTCCTAACTTTCCTTCTAAGAAAACTAGAAGCAGAGTGGTGCTAACTAGGAGAAGACTTCTGGCAGAGATATGGACTGCACTAGATACATTTGTTACAATCAGTTAGAAAATAATGGGAAAAATGCAAATATATTGCCAAGGGAATTGTAGAGTATGCCTTATAATGACCACTAGGGGTACTAAAGCATCAGGGATCTGGGATGCACCTCTTTCTGAAGGAAGAGGTTTCTTCTGGCGGTAAAAGCTTTTTAGGAGTTTGCTGAGGAGGACTATAAGAGTCAAGGGTCAAGGGTCAATGAAACAAGGAATCCGTGCATTACGATTTCTGATTATTATGAGTTAACTGCATCTTTTTTAATTTTAAAAAAGCTAGATCTTCATTTCACTGTCAGTGGAAGATTTTCTGCCTCTAGAAAAGATTGGGAGCCAGCTGGTTTTGCCAAAATCAAATGTATTCGCATAAGCTCACTACTGGCCAGCTGCTTGGGGGCATCTCATAGGTATCAGCTAGATATGCAATAGTGGACTGGACACTCTAAGCCAGCAAGGCGCTCTATGTTTGTATCATTCTCATTTAATAGCAAACTCAGCTAGCGAGTGCCAACAGGACTGGAGCAAAATGAGGCCACTGAGAAGCAATCGGAGGTGGAGGGAAGAATCAGCATGCTCAGAGGACCCCTGAGGTTATTATTTATTATTATTAAACTTGTATACGGCCCTTCATCTGAAGATCTCAGGGCAGTTAGCAGCTTAAAAATACAAGATAAAAATAAAATGCAAGATAAAAACACAAGAAGTAGAGGAATCTCACCCCCTCAAAGGCAGCTCATTGAGGGCTGAGCATTGTCAGTAGCCACATCTGGAAAATAAAAGTGAAAAACCGTTGGAGGAGAGAAATGGAATGCCCTGTTTTGAGGGAATGTTGCTGGAACCCTGAAAGGGGGCTTTCCTCTTAGGAAGGAGGATACACTGCAACATTTATGTTATGTGTCCCAGTTTGGTTTTCTTGTTGTGACATGAGAGCACAACAGCTTACAAGGCACTTGAAAATACATGGCTGTTACTCAGCTACCTCCTCTTCCAGGCAACCTGACACCAGGGGAAACGCAATTTGTTCGGAAAGATGGAAGTCAAATAGAAATGGAATGACTTGGTAGCTCCCGTACTAATGTGTTTGCGTAGCTAAGGATGGGCTTAGCGAGCTTCAGATCAGTGATTTCGGTGTGAAACATTGATTATGTAGCTCATGCAGAGCTTTGTTGCTTGGAAAACCTAAAATATTCATCCCAGTGGCTCATATTCTGTGCCGATTCGCTTTGTAGCATCAGTTCAGGACATCAGTATCCAGCCTTTGCTGGATGGGGCTGCACTTCCCTTTGAGGACCAGCTCTGTATCCTGGGGATACTGCTTGGTCCAGCTTTGCTACTGGGGGCTGGGTGAACTGGCATCAGAATGTGGCACTGTTGCGTCCACCACCAACATCTGCCCTGCAAGATCCACCACCAACATCTGCCCTGGGTCCCTGTTTCTTTCCCATATTCCTATTGGCACTGCATTGGCAGGGGCTGGGACTCGAGTTTTTTATTTTCCCATCGTGCCTCCAAAGTAACTGTTCCAGGGCATTTCAGGAAGTTTATATGGTGGTAGTAGCCAGACACCCAGTACTTTATCAGGCCTCAAATGATGTTGTTACTGCCACCACCATGTAACGCAGGGGTCAGCAAACTTTTTCAGCAGGGGGCCAGTCCACTGTCTCTCAGACCTTGTAGGGGGCCGGACTATATTTTGGGGAGGGAAATGAATGAATTCCAATGCTCCAAAAATAACCCAGAGGTGCATTTTAAATAAAAGCACGCATTCTACTCATGTAAAAACACCAAGCAGGCCCCACAAATAACCCAGAGATGCGTTTTAAATAAAAGGACACATTCTACTCATGTAAAAACATGCTGATTCCCGGACTGTCTGCGGGCCGGATTTAGAAGGCGATTGGGCCAGATGCGGCCCCCGGGCCTTAGTTTGCCTATCCCTTCCTGCACACAAAGGAGGAAGCTGACCAGAGGGCACTTGAACAAGCCTCCCCCCCCCTCAGAAAAAACTCTGGGCCTGTAAACATGGTCAATGGTCCTGGATGATGGGAATTGTAGTCCAAAACATCTGGAGAGCATCTGGTTGGGGAAGGCTAGCAAAGAAGTTTGTCCATACCTGTGGAGAGCAGAGCCAGGTAGGTCAATAATAATTTCTCTAGGAAATGAGGGTAACAAGACTTGCAGCTGACACCAACTAGAAATCTCCAAGTGCTGTGCAGTCTCCATATGGGCAGTCAGGGCCGTCTCGTCATAGGAGCTGGGTGGCGCGGTGCACCAGGGCGCCAGGCCCCCCTCAGGGGCGCCCCCGTGAGCCCGCCGGCATACCGGGCGCCCCTTCCCCAACCCGCCCCCACGGGCGGGCGCTCGCGCGCCGGCGGGCGAGTTACGAGGGGGATGAGGGGCGTGGCGCTGGAGCGGCGCGGGGCTATGCGCACCCTTCCCAGCACTCCAGCTGGGGCTCCGGACGGCGGACGGCTTGCAGCGCCACACCCCTCATCCCCCGCTCGCCCACCCCCCCTCCCGAGGGGCGGCCAGCGCGGGAGGGAGGTGGGCGGAGAGGCGGCCCACCAGGGCGCCCGATCCTCTTAAGACGGCCCTGTGGGCAGTAAACAAGAAATAGTCAAGGGGCTATTGGTGGGAAACCTTTGTAGAACCATTGCATGAGCATCTTCCAGAATTGAAATGAGTGCAAGTTTAGGTTCTGGGCTAATTCTTTGATCAGTAATTCTGACCTTGATTACACACACACACACACCTGAGCCATTTTAATAGGTCAAAGGTTTGTTTCATTCACCCTCAGCCCTGGACAGTGGGCAAACTTATATTGCATCAAAACAAAATGTAGCAGTTAGCATTGGATATGCTTTTATATGTATTGAGAAGTCTCATTTATCTTCTTCCCAGAAACAGGGCTGATGCTACCATTAGGCAAAGAGGTGTCAGGTGGCAGATTTAGGGTGTCAGTAAATTGTTAGCTGTTTCATTTACTTCAAAACAAAATAAAATAAAAAATTCCTTCCAGTAGCACCTTAGAGACCTACTAAGTTTGTTCTTGGTATGAGCTTTCGTGTGCATGCACACTTCTTCAAATACACTGAAACGGAAGTCACCAGGCCCTTAAATATAGTGAGGGAGTGGGGAGGGGTATTACTCAGAAGGTTGGTGGGAATGGGTGATCAGCTGATAGGTGTGGAAAACCTGTTGAGGACCCTTAAGGACAGCAATTTTTACAGGGTCTTACAGGGAAAGGCAAGGGGTGAGATGGCTAAAGATAGCTTTGTCATGTATAATGAGATAAGAATCCAATGTCTTTGTTCAGACCATTTACTTCAGTCAGCAAAATAACTTGGCTCCTCCTTGAAAGTTACACCATGTCTTCTGCTGGGGGTGGGGAATCATGTGCTTCTCAGCCAGCAAAATGTCTTGGAGTGGCCCCTCCCAGAGACAACCTCAAGGATACCACACCCATTCATTAGTATTGGCAATTTCATATGTTCTCATTTCAACCCTTAATAAGATTAGGAAAACAGTAACATTGGTGGCAACATCAGACACCAAATCCTACATATACTAAGGAAAAAAGAAACATCGCCCCCCACCCCATGTGTCTAGACCTGCATTGGCTTCCCATCTGCTACTGGGTCAGGTTCAAGATTATTTCACTAGTCTACAACTTAGGTTCAGGGTGCCTTACCTGACATGTCCCAAGCCAATCACTGAGATCATATTGGGGAGCATCATATAATAATAATTTAATAATAATTTATTATTTATACCTTGCCCATCTGGCTGAGTTTCCACTGTGGACCATAAGCATGACTCATGTCAATGTGGAGTCATACCCTCTGTAGAAGGCCCAGCAAAACTAAAAATAATAATAATGAAGTTTGTGAGCTATTTTTAAGAAAATTCACCAAAATCTACACTTCCAATATGGGATTTCCCCGGATATTCCAGCAGCTTCCTCCCACTGATTCAGGAAATTCTTGACATATGGCAGCACTACCAACCCTATGGAACTCCTTCCCAGCAGAAATCAGACTGACACCGTCCCTAATTTCAGACATCTGGTCAAAACTATTTTATTCCAGGATGCCTTTGCAGCACAAGTGCTATGTTTTAATTTCTAGTGTTTATGTTCTGCATTTGGGGGGGGGGTAGGATTTTATTTTGTAACTGGCTTTGGGGCCCAGATACCGAAAAGCGAGGTGTACATTTTTACAATAATTAAAAAGTTTGTCCCCTCTCCTGGGCCAGCCCAGAATAGTCTTTGACTTGGTGCTGTCTCTGTGTGTGTGTTGCCTTTTACTGTACTGTCTTAAATTTCATATTGAGTGTTTTAAAAATTATTACACTGGCTATCTTGAGGTGGGATGGAAATCCTGCAGTAAGCAAATAAAAATGAATGAATGAATGAGTGAGTGAATGAATGAATGAAAGATGCAGTGAAGGATCTAAGCTGTATTGTATCAATGTCAGGAGTGGAGTCTATCCTTTATTACCCTTCCATTTCTGCTCTCCTGTCTTCACAAAGTCTTTCATACTAAGCGGGCACATGAATATCTACAGATCAAAATGTAGCAGCAAAAGCAATGATTTGAATTCAAGATGCACCAAACAGGAAGTTACTGTAGTTGCTAGTTTGGGACAAATCATATTTTCTTAAGGATGGTTTGGTGTTTCTATGGCGATGTGGAGTGGGCCTTCTTGACCAGCCTCAGAAGCCTGAGGTCACCTGGCAGTGGCAATGCAGCTAATTCCCACATTGCTGTCTGTATCAATGTGTGCGGAACTAAGTTAGGACATGTGACAAGAAGAGGAACGTAGTGACCCAGAAAGAAGGAACAGGTTAAGGGAACAAGGACCAGGAAGTGACTCAGCACAAAGGGTACAGAGACAGAGCAGAAGGGACAGAGAGTTAGGAGTTGAAAGGAAGCTTATTTAAACAAAAGCTTTCCATTTTGCATTACTCCTGCTTGATTCTTAATGATAACCTACACCGCTTGAAACACCATCATCTCATTTAGGAGTTGGGTCAACTCTAGTTGGGTAGGGGTTGTAATTAATCCTCTCATATGACCTCAGCCTTCTGACAAACTGATGAGGGGTGCAGGGGGAACATTTTGTTATGAGTTTGGGGTATAGCCTGAACATCCCTTCTAATTCCTGGTATAGCCAAGCTAGCTTCCTGGTGAGGTAATGGGCCATTAAGGGGAACGAAGGAAATGGCTCTGGGGTTTCCAGCAACTGGTATTTGGAAGCATTACTGCTTTCATTACAGCTCTGGAGACAAGTCATTGCGGGTGGCGCTGTGGTCTAAACCACTGAGCTTCTTGGGCTTGCCAATCAGAAGGTTGGTGGTTTGAATCCCTGCGACAGGGTGAGCTCCCGTTGCTCTGTCCCAGCTTCTGCCAACCTAGCAGTTCAAAAGCACACCAGTGCAAGTAGATAAATAGGTACCACTGTGACGGGCGAGGTAAACAGCGGTTCCATGCGCTCTGGCTTCTGTCACGGTGCTCTGTTGTGCCAGAAGCGGTTTAGTACTGCTGGCCACATGACCTGAAAAGCTGTCTGTGGACAAACGCCAGCTCCCTTGGCCTGAAAGCGAGATGAGTGCCCCAACCCCATAGTCGCCTTTGACTGGACTTAACCACCCAGGGGTCCTTTACCATTTATCATGGCTAGTAACCATTGATAGCCAATTTGTTAAATCCTCATTTAAAGCTATTTTGAGTTGGTGGTCATCACTGCCTTCTGTAGGAATGAGTTCCATAGTTTAACTATGCACTGCCCCCATGGACAAAGGGAAGCAGACCTCTGTGGGTGAAGGGAGCAGGTGACACAACTGTGTCTTAGGCAGAGACCGCAATCCTAAACCAATTTACCTGCAAGACCTGCTAGATTCAATGGGACTTGCATCTGGGCAGACATACGGTAGTTAGGATGGCAACCAAAGGAACTTGAGATGCAGCGTAATAACTGCATCGATCGCAATTGCTCCGGTGAAGCATTTCTCGAGGCGACCCCTTTCTCGAACTCCCCGCTGTCCATTATGACAAATGGGTTACCTCAGAAAGTTGTTGTGAGGATTAATTAGATAGGGATTATAAAGCGTGTCGCATGTTGGAAGTTCTTTAAAAATGATAAATAGCTGTATTTAATCTCAGCAACGACAAATCTCGGGGATTTGCTGCATACGCGGCGCGCACACACGAGAGAAAGAGAGAGAGAGGGAGAGAGAGAGAGAGAGAAAACTAAGAATACTTGACATCTTATTTTCCTCCCAAAGAAGCCAAAGGAAGACTATAACACAAAAAGGATTATGTTTAGCTTCTCAACTGCCTCTAGGCTCCCCTCCCATCCAATATCTCCATATGTTTTCATTTTTATGTTAATTTTCTTTTCATTCATTTTGGTGCCTCAAGCTGTGCACATTCTTCAAGGAAATTCTGGTACTCAGACGCCAGAAGCTCAGCAGCCAAGAATGCTATTAAAATGCAAGCCTTCTTATTTGGGTTTCTTTTAACCCCCCCCTTGCCCCCCCTGCTTTGCTGCTTTTGCCCCAGGTGCTTCACTATGGGTTTTCAAAACGGAGCTGCAATAGCTCAGCTGTAAGATCAGAGGCTATAAGTCAGGAGTCTTTGATCCTCCATTACTTGTTAGATATTCCTAGGGAACTGTGCATGTATTTATAACTGAAATAAGAACATGCTAGGAGTAACAATTGTGTATAATTCAGAAGCCAGCATGCTGCCAGCTGTGGGGGGAGGCTTTGGGTTGATATCTTCGTAGACTTGTTCTCCCCCAAACTATAGAAATGTGGAAGGTGTAGTTTACCAATGCTATGATGACACTGTAAGGCACACTAACTTAGAGATGGGCAAATTTCAGTTTCTTATTTTCTCCACAGTTCTGCATCCATTTTCTAATTTTTTTAAAAGTCGGCATGAAAATTTGTCAGTATTTTAGTGCAAATTTCTGTATGCAATTTTTGTATGCAATTTTGCCTCGTGTACACGCTTTTGGAAGCAATTCTGCCACCCCAATCTAATGCTTATTTGTAAGTTGCTTTCACTAATATATGCTTTTTAAAGCACACTTTATGATTTATGTACCACTTAAGCAATCAAAACTAGTGTACATAAAACAGTACGAAGTGTTTGTTAGAAAATACAGATAAATTCAAACTTTAAAAACAAGTAGATACACATTTTTATTAAAATAGATACAACCAGCGGTTCTAAAACAAATATACATAATTTAATTACATGTCTTGCCTAAACAAAAATGGCTTTTGCAGGCAAAAAATTAATAATAATACAGTGAAAGCGCCTGCCTGCTATTATTGGGCAGGTGGTTTCAGAGATTAGGTGTTGCTGTCATGCTAAATGATTAATTCTTTGTTTTCATTTTGCCATCAGGTGAAAACATGTCTTTTTTTTGTCCAGGATTTTAGGGATGGCTGGTGTGTAGTGTGGATGCAAACATAATATTTATTTATTCATTCATTCATTCATTCATACCCCACCCATCTGGCTGGGTTTCCCCAACCACTCTGGGCGGCTTCCAACAGAATATTAAAAACACGATAAATACATCAAACATTAAAAACTTCCCTAAACAGGGCTGCCTTCAGATGTTTTCTAGAAGTCAGGTAGTTATTTATTTTCTTGACATCTGATTGGAGGGCATTCCACAGGGTGGGCGCCACTACCAAGAAGGTCCTCTGCCTGCTTCCCTGTAACCTCACTTCTCACAGTGAGGAAACCGCCAGAAAGCCCTCGGTGCTGGACCTCCGAACAATGGGGATGGAGACGCTCCTTCAGGTATACTGGGCACAATTTCTGTTCCCATCCTGAAGCAAAGTTCTTAATCCGAAGTACTATTTCTGGGTTAGCAGAGTTTGTAACCTGAAGCATCTATAACCCGAGGTACCACTGTATATCCTAAAGACACCAGAGTCTCTGCTGTCCCTCCTTCTGAGGAGACCAAACCCTGGGTAAGTTCTTGGAACCTGTGGAATCTGACACCACTCAGAGATTGGGAGGGAGGGGTGTGAAACATAGCAGTCAACTTTTCCCCTTTTTAAAGGGAAATTCCCTTATTCCGAATAGGATTCCTTGCAAGAAAAGGGAAAAGTTGACAGCTATGGTGTGAAACAATATCATACAGAACATTTCTTTAACAGCAGTTAATGAATGCTTTAAATAAATAAATAAAATAAAAGGCTGAGGCTGAGAGTCGGGACGTATCCTTTTCGAATCTCACCTCAAATGGAAAAACAAAACCTTACTTGTCTGTCTTTGGCAAAGCACTGCTCTTTCAGTCTTACAGCACAAAACTAACCATGGCTACTCAGAATTAAGTCCTACTGAATCCAGTGGGTCTTACTCTAAAGTAAATGGAATTAGGGTTACAGCCGTAATCTGCCAGTGGCTCCCTTTTGCAAAATGAAGATAATAAAGCAGGCCTAACTTGCAAATAAAGATTACGCTGTGGACAGGAATCCCAGTTTCCATGGCTATATTTGCTAGGGATTCTGGGAGTTGTAATCCAAAACATATTGAAGGCACCAGGTTGGGGAAGGCTTGATTACTGAGATAATATATGTGGTACTCCTTGAACACTTGAAATCTACTTGGTATAAGTGCAAAGTATTGTCATAATTAGAGATTTAGGTGCAAAGTATTGTCATAATTAGCTATTTAAAGCCTAGTGCATGACCCTTCCACTAATAAGCATCCATGCCTGCTCATTCAGACTTGTTCCTTCTTTCTTTAGAAAATGCTTCCTACATATATATATAAACATATTTGGATCATTAATAGATCTTCACAGTATTAACACAATTGTGATTTCAGTCTGGTACATTGTGTTTCCCTGAGGGTGGGACAAAAAAACAAAAAACAAAAAAAAACACAAAGCGTAACTAACTATAATGTCCTTGCAGCTATTTCAGGCTCAGTGATGAATTCGTGCATTGCTTCAGATTGAGGTTTTTGAACACACATTTGTAAAAGATGCCAGAGAATTGTTTCTGTGCCTTTAATGTGCAGAGCTGATGAAATCCAAGCTTGTTTAGCAGAGTGAAGCGATAAATATTAGCCCTGTGCTTTTGCTGCCATAATGATCTAAGAAGAATGGTTTTTGTACAATTCTCTGCCTTCGCATGATGGACGTGATCAACATTTAAACTGCAGGGTAGCTTGAATTAGTTTCAGAGAGATGTGTGGGACAATTAACACCACTTGGCTTTTAGAAACAGCTACTGAGAGATTGTTTATGTTCCTGCATGCCACCACAATCTCTGAGCAGTGCAGGATTCCAGGGTTTCCAGGCGCTTACGCAGGGTTTGCATTTCATTTTGGAATGATGCGCAGCAGAGACTGGTGTCTTTCTGATATACGGTTTATTCACACATATATACAACCTGAGCCTACGATGGAGCGGTTCACAGCATTAACACCCCGAGGGCAGACCAAAGAAAGCAGTTCTTCACACAGTAAACAGTTAAACTATGGAACTGGCTTCCACAAGAGGTAGAATGATTAGGGTTGCCATACGTCCAGAAATTCCTCGGAATACAGTGGTGCCCCGCTAGACGAAAATAATTTGTTCTACGAGTGTCTTCGTAGAGCGAATTTTTCGTCTAGCGAAGCGGCAATGCAGCGCGGAGGTTTTCGCGCCGAATTTTTTTTTCCCGTCTTGCGAGGCAGCCCCATTGACTTTTTCGTCTTGTGGAGCAGCCTTCCGCTAGCAAATGCCGTTTGTCTAGTGAGTTTTTCGTCTAGCGAGGCATTCGTCTAGCGGGGCACCACTGTATGACATTCGGAAAGGGTGCCCGGGTGGAAATTGCACCCAGATGTATGGCAGCCCGTATCGGAAGTGTAGGTTTTGGTTGATTTTCTTTAAAATAGCCCAAAAACTTTGCCAAAAAAAGAGAGTTCAATTCAGTGGCTAGCAGTCATGATTGCTTTTCGCTACCTCCACTGCCAGAAGCAGCATGCCTCTGAACACTGTGAGAAGTGAGGTTACAGGGAACCAGGCAGAGGGCCTTCTTGGTAGTGGCGCCCACCCTGTAGAACGCCCTCCCATCAGATGTCAAGGAAATAAACAACTATCTGACTTTTAGAAGACATCTGAAGGAAGCCCTGTTTAGGGAAATTTTTAATGTTTGATTTTTTTATCGTGTTTTTAATATTCTGTTGGGAACCACCCAGAGTGGCTGGGGAAACCCAGCCAGATGTGCGGGGTATGAATGAATGAATGAATGAATAAATAAATAAATAAATAAATATTAGCTGCTGAGAGTCACAAGCAGGGAGAGTGCTGTTGCATTCAGGTCTTGCTTCCAACCCAGTCCTAATTTATACAGCAGAAACCTCAGGAACTTGTGGACAGAGGTTGGATGGCCATCTGTTATGGATGCTTTAGCTGAGATGCCTGTACTGCAGGGGGCTAGACTAGATGATCCCTGGTCCTTTCAAACTCTATGATTCTATGAAATGAAGAAGACTGGGGCTAGAAGTGGGCTTTGGTGTTGAAAGGACTATGAGTTCTTTTCAGTTCCGGTGCTGGAAACCAATTCCTAAGCTTAAAATTATTTAATTCACGGTTTATGTGGTTTTTGCACAAGGCTCTGGTTGGTGGATCTTGGGCTTTTGGTACAAAAAAAATAATAATTTGGAAGTCTGCCTAACTACCCTGATGTATATGGCCCTCCAAGCAGGTTTTTCTGAAAGCTGCACATTTGAGATATATGAATAATTTCTTCATTATTTAAGAATGCCAGGAAATATGTTCCTCTGCATTGCTACACCACAGGGTATAATTTAAAATGTAATTAACTCTCACTGACTATTAAACATGCTGCCAAATAAACAGCAAGCACACCTTGCTTCCTTGCCCCCCACCCCTGGACCATGTGTTATTAATACAAATTATTTTCTAATTTGGTGTTTATCAGGGATACAATAGCAGCGCCTGACAGAAGACACTTTTTAATTAAACTTGACCTAACTAAGAACATATTTTGGTTAATAAAGGCTGGGTTTACTAAGTCCCTGATTTGTTGCTAGAAGGAAAATCCCATGTGAATATTCAACAACTAATTAGTTTTTGGACTTAAGAGCAAGAAATTTTTCGTTTTAATGGAGTTCTGTTTCTTAAAGTGCAGCAATGAAAATGCTTTGATCTTAGCAGCTTTCCAGAAATAACCGGAAAAAATACCCTAGAAGTTTAAAAGTTTACAATTTGATACAATTATGAATCTTCTCCTCTTTTGGAGAGACGTTAAAAAAAAAAAGATTTTGCTTTTAAGGGGGAAAGTACATTGTATTTAGGTAACTCCATACAGTGGTACCTCAGATTAAGAACTTAATTTGTTCTGGAGGTCTGTTCTTAAGCTGAAACTGTTCTTAACCCGAGAGATACCACTTTAGCTAATGGGGCCTCCCGCTGCTGCCACCACACGATTTCTGTTCTCATCCTGAAGCAAAGTTCTTAACCTGATGTACTATTTCTGGGTTAGCGGAGTCTGTAACCTGAAGCGTCTGTAACCCAAGGTACCACTGTATCTGTTTAAAAATATGCCTATCAAAGGAGCAATTCTTCCATCTCACACTTTTTTCTAAATACATATTATTTTAGTTCAATTATGTTTTTTTGGCATGGGCTACTCAGGAATGCTCAATGGCCCCTCTCAAAACTCCCTAATTCTATACAACTGTTAGAGTAATCATATTAATGTAAGCATTTACCTTGTAGATTTTTGTTGCTTCACATACATCAGTGGTGGGCCTTGGGGTTTCTAATTTCAGTGGCACCTTGTGCAATGCCCAAATTTGGCTGACACCCCCTTCTCACCTCCCATTCTACGTTATAGTTGCTCCATGCCCAATGTGACCAAACCAGTTGTGGTCCCCTAAACCCTCCTCTGCCTACATTATCTCAGCAAACAGGATCCCATCTTTTCTTTGCTCACCTAGGCACTTAAAGCTGCATTATCTGTTGAACCTTGATTGGTTAATTCATGCATCACACAGGTAACTCAACTAGTTTTTCCACAGGGTTCTATATATAGATTGCTGGAAGGCATCTAAATTCAGGCCTTCGGTAGGGATTCTCAGAGGCCAAGGGATAGAGACTGGGTTACACTTAAGGGAACAATGTGCAGATAATTCATTGTGCCAAAATGCAAACTAGCACCCACAAAAGGCTTACTCTTAAATTAGATTAGCACTTTTAAGAGTGTTAGCTTTAGAACATTAGCACTTTCGATATAATGAGAAAGTGGGCTTACATGAAGGGTTGGAAACAAGCTGTCAGTTTTGTTTTTGTCTGTTGCAACCCTGGAAATCCCATTCCATGTACTTCTAAAACAGGGGTCACCAATGCAGATACCAGACCGTGGTACTTCCTCCCCTCAGAGGTGTGTGTGGATTTTAAAATGTGTTTCTAAAAACCACCATTTGATTTATAAAGCTTTTCTTAGAAGCAAGAATCAGCAGGCAACATGGCGTCCACAGGCCCCTGTGTACCCACCAATGCATTCTATGGCACTTACAAAAAGAGTCCAAGAAGATATCCCCTCCAGATTCTACTATGCTCAAGAGAATGTTTGCTCTTCCCACTCAGTTCCTGTTTGCACTCAGCATCTTTATGCTGTATATGCCCCTTTAAACATGCCCATATTTAACTGGATGCCAGGACTTGCCACCTAACGTACCTTCATTTATGTGCAGAATAAGGACAAATGCAAGAAGTCTTAATATTCAGCAGGAAATGAAATGGCCTTTCAAGAGCATACCCCAAAGGAGACTTGACAATGTAATTTGAAGTTAAGAGGGCAGCCAAAGGCATCCACAAGCCTTTGCTATTTTTTTAAACGCAGTTCCTATGACAAAGCTAATAATAGCAGTAAAAGCTTGCAGTTGGGCGATTTGCTTGTAGGCAAGGTACTGTCAGATATAATTGAATTTGCTTTCTCTGCTGTAAGTTATGTATCTATCAAAAAGAAACATACAGCTCTTGATGTCCACAAGGCAACACAGTTATATGGAAGAATTGAAAAAGTGTTTTGTTTCCCCAGCTCCCAACACAACATTATGTTACAGTAGAGTGGATATGATCTACTTCCCTGTGGAGAATTTTTAAGAACTCTGCATCGAAGGCTGCTTAGTAGTAGTAGTAGTAGTATACCTTTGCCAATCTGGTGCCATCCAAGGGTTGGTAGACCACTTCTCCCATCAGCTGTGAATATTAGCAAATTCTTGAAGACTATTGTGATTTTGAGGAGCTTCAGGAGGTATACCTCAATGCTCATTTTATGCCTAGAAATTGTGTGAGCCTGGGGCTTTTAAACTCTGCTTCTTTCATAAACTGTTTCTCACATCTAGTTATGGGTTGAGACGGCACCGTGTGGAGATTTTGCTTCTACAAATCCCACGGCAACACCAGGAATAAGGAGTATCGGATAGACTTGGAAGTTATCTATAATGGCTGCCTGCCAAGTATGAAGTAGACTTTCACTTTGGTGGGAATGGACTTGTCACCCAGACACCAGGTGTGGCCTAAGCAACCCTAGCACTACATAAGCCTCTCCACCAATTTGGGACGCTGGTGGCGCTGTGGGTTAAACCACAGAGCCTAGGGCTTGCCGATCAGAAGGTCGGCAGTTGGAAGCCCCGTACGGGGTGTGCTCCCGTTGATCAGTCCCTGCTCCTGCCCACCTAGCAGTTCATAAGCACAAAGTGCAAGTAGATAAATAGGTACCGCTCTGGCAGGAAGGTAAACGGTGTTTCTGTGCGCTGCTCTGGTTCACCAGAAGTGGCTTAGTCATGCTGGCCACATGACCCCGAAGCTGTACGCTGGCTCCCTTGGCCAATAAAGCGAGATGAGTGCTGCAAACCCAGAGTTGTTTGCAACTGGACCTAATGGTCAGGGGTCCCTTTACCTTTACCTTTACCTTAGCATATGCACTAGACTGCAGAAAACGCATTATACCACCAGCCAAACTCCAGCTCCAGCTTCTGGAGTCATGTCTGTTGCTAATGGGGTTCCCAGAAACCACAGGGATGTAAACATAACCATGATGCTTTGCCGCTATTTAATAAGATCTTTATCCTTCATCCCATTGGTCTGTTCATTCTATTGTGAATCAGAAAAGAACCTCTCAGACCCTCCAAATGTCCCTATTTTCCAGGGACAGTCCCGACTCCTGGATTTACAGAAGCCATCCCGGAATGTCCTGCTTTTCCTTAGGACGTCCCTATTTTCATTGGAGAAATGATGGAGGGTATGAACCTCTGTCCCTTGGCAGAACACCGGGGCTGACAGAACTTGTTGGTGAAGGCCTGCCACCGATTGCAGTGAGCCTCATCTGGAGTTTCAAAAAGGAATCTTTCCTATCTCTACCTTAAGATGCTAGGAAACCTATACAATATACATGCCTACTTAAAAGCTGAATTAAACAGGGCTCGTCTCAAATAATTTGGCAAAGTCTCTGAGCCCCCAGTGACTAAAAAGTTATATTCGGAAACAGAATCAACCTGACATATTAGTGGATGGAAACATTGGTCACATCCAGACCAAGCAAATGTCTTCCCCCAAATAATCCTGTAGCTTGTTAGTGGTGCTGGGAATTGGCAAAAATAAAAAAATAAAAAATCCTTTAAACGTGCTTCAAATGTGTGATGTGGATGTGACGCAAGTTAGGGGTCACGGGCTTTCCCTAGAGAAAGTCTTCTGTAATACAGATTCCCCAGTTCCAATTTGGTTTGCAATGCATATGTTCCCCATACTTGTTTATGGAAAGGAATGTGTGCATGACCGTGCAGGGCTTTTGGACTGTGAGCATCGATTGCAGTTCTGTTCCTGCAAATGCTTTTTACTGATACATAATTATTAATGAATACTGCCAAATAAAAATCTCTTATTAATGTTTAATAAACATATCTGCTTGTAAGAATTCCAAATATTATAGAGAGTATTTATAGGTTACAACAGATTGCTCAAGTACTAAAACCATCTCTGTTAAAAATTCATAGCGCAGGGCAATTTAGATGGCAATCATCCTGCCACTGCTAAAACAAAGTCACTCAACACATTTTGGAAAAAATATCCTCTTCCCCATGCTGGGAAAGCTTCTGTGTCATTGGGCTCAGTAAGTGATCCACACAGGTATGTCAACCTAAAGATCTGTGAAAATCACATGCAAGAATTGAAAACAGAAGTCAACACAAGTGGCACAGAAACTGGCAGATAATCCAACTACTTACACTTTTTTAAAAAGAATGTAGTATTGAGAGAATAAATCCATTTTTTATATTTTAATTCATGGTTGTGTTTCAAGTTTCCTTGTAAGGCACTCTGGGTATTTAGTGGTAGAAGAGCAAGATATAAATATTAAACAATGATAACATAAGGATTTGAATGCTTAAAAACCAACCAAATAGAAAATTCTTTCCAGGAGCACCTTAGAGACCAACTGAGTTTGTTCTTGGTATGAGCTTTCGTGTGCATGCACACGAAAGCTCATACCAAGAACAAACTCAGTTGGTCTCTAAGGTGCTCCTGGAAAGAATTTTCTATTTTGTTTCGACTATGGCAGACCAACACGGCTACCCACCTGTAACTAAACCAACCAGTTGACTTCAAATGCTTTCAGAGGACTTTTAAAGTGACCTCTTATTGGACTACAGGCACATGCTTATAATTTTTTTGGACTCATTTGAATTCATTTTCACATCTGTTTTCATCCAAATGTAATCCTCCAGTCTGGGGAACCGAGCCCATGTTCCACAAGCTGCCCGGGCCCTTGTGTCAGCACAACTGCGTCAGTGGAAGTGGGAGAGGAGAGCATGTGAATAATGCAATCAGGGCTATGCACACATCATATCTTACACACACGCACACACACACCTGAAGAATATTGGCATCTGTAGTTTGTTAAGGGTGCTGGCAATTCTACTTCTGTGAGGATTCCTGTGGAAGTGCAGTAAATCAGGGCTATGCACACATAGCCAGTGTGGTGTAGCAGTTAAGAGCGGTAGACTCGTTATCTGGGGAACCGGGTTCGCGTCCCCGCTCCTCCACATGCAGCTGCTGGGTGACCTTGGGCTAGTCACACTTCTCTGAAGTCTCTCAGCCCCACTCACCTCACAGAGTGTTTGCTGTGGGGGAGGAAGGGAAAGGAGAATGTGAGCCGCTTTGAGACTCCTTCGGGTAGTGAAAAGCGGGATATCAAATCCAAACTCCTCCTCCTCCTCCTCCTCCTCTTCTTCTTCTTCTTCTTCTTCTTCTTCTTCTTCTTCTTCTTCTAAATGCAATGTCCTAGCCCTTGACAGTGCAGATGTCTGTGTGTGGATGTTTAGGATATGAAGTAGGGATGTGTTTGACATCAAAGTCTGGGCCAGTCAGTGCTGGATTTACGTGTAAGCTAAACCAGCTATAGCTTAGAGCCCCACTCTCTTGGGGGCCCTCCCAAAATATACTTCTTCTTCACTATTAATATACTTCTTCTTAATTGTATTTCAATTCAACAATTTGATAAAATACATATTTTGTTATGTGCAAATGGCTTTAGATACCTATTAGGTCCATAAATTACCATATAGCATTTATTCAACACAATAAAGCAGCAATTTGTTGTTGACAAAGGACAGCTGGACATATAAAGGGCCCCATTACCTTCAGTAACTTAGGGTCTCATCAAACATAAATCCGGCCCTGGGGACAGTAGTCCAGCCCCGCCCCCTTTAGTCATCACATGAAGGCTGGGGAAACCCAGTTAGACAGGCATCATATAAATGATAAAGTATTATTATATTATTTACAAGCAGTTCTTTTTTACTTGCAGTGGCTTATAATAACATTCTTGATTAAGCACGCTACCTGTTTACTGAGCATTCATCCTGGATCTCTGCAGAAAGCAGAACAGAAACTCTGCCGATCAGCTGATGGGCTGGGGATTCTATCCTGCTTGGTCTCTCTCTACAAACTCGCTGACCACCTTTCACAGGTGAAGTCAGTCCACAGGGGTAAGGTGAGATAAAGATCTGGCCCGTAGAGTCAAAAGGCTGCCCACTCCTACCCTGTAGGCATGCTCCAAAGAGAGCAAGAACCACAGGCAGTGTGATCCATTACATGAACACACACAACAGCATGTGACATAATATCTGGTGTATTTGAATCAGCTGAGTCACAGAATAGTGAGCTGGCAAGGGTGGTGTAGCGTTTTAGCATGCTGGACTTTGTGCTGGGGAAGCCTGAGTCCACATTCCTAATCAGTACTTAATTAGAAATGCAAAGAAGCTTGCAGAGAAATGTTACCATTTAAACAGCTCACACGAAGGAGGAATCTCATCCAAGAAAAGGAAGGTTGTATCCAGCCACTAGTGGTTATTTTCCATTTTTTGGCTTTTGCCTGTGCTAACTTTCCCTGTTTCATCTTCACAACAACCCTGTGAGGTAGGTTAGACTAAGAAACAGTGACTGGCCCAAGGTCACCCAGTGAGCTTCATGGAAGAGTGGGGATTTGAACCCTGGTCTCCCAGGTCCTAATCCTGGGATTTAACCATTACACCACATTGAAGCATTATTTCATCCTCCCTAACTGCCATCTCTACAGGCAGCCTCGTTGTTGTTTCCAATGGGGTTGAATCTGGCTCCCGGCCAAGTAAGTGGTTTGCCTGGTATGTACCCCCAAAGTGCTCCTCATTATTTTCCTTATGTTTCCAGAGTAGATAGCATAAGCCAGCTGCTGAATAAATCACCTTCGGCTCAGGAGCAGGAGTGAAACAGGATGCCGACAGCCCTAAGGGGCCAAAGGAAAAGCTCTCTGATGAGCCCTGCCTCCTCCTAAGCCCTGCCTCCTCCTAAAATTTATTAGTTTCTTTTTACTGCAACTAAGCGTATCACAAAGCCTAAGCACGTGCCACTGAAACAGGAAGATAGTCTTTCCCTGTGTACCCCTGCCTCTGCCCCCCTTTCTTACACCTATTGTTTCTGCTATGTCAAATTTTAGTTTGCAATCTGCTTGGGGCAAGGACCTTTTTGCACTCAAAAAAATGTCATGCACACTGATGGCACTAAATGACGGCACTGATGGCACAATAATAATAAAACATTGAAGTTAGCTTCTACTATTACCGGGTATTTAATTTCTGAATAAGCACAGTTGGAATCAGGGTAGCTGCTCATTATTCTGTTGCATGCCACCCCAATCTTTGAGCGGTGAGAGATTCCAGGAGTTCCAGTCGCTTATCCTGGGTCTGTGTTTCCTTTTGGAAATGAGGCACAGAGGAGACTGTGGTGTCTTTAGGATATAGGGTTTATTTACACATATGTACACAACCTGAGCCTATGACAGAGGGGTTCACGGCATCAACACCCCAAACAGCGGCAGGGCGGCACACCCGGGGTGGAGCGAGCCACCCATAGGGGCGGGGCGAGATGCCCATAGGGGCGGGACACACCACGGGGCCTCCGGAGTCTGCCTGCCTCCTCCCACTCAGCCGCCCTACAGCTGGGGGAGAGGCAGCAGGTCGACTGTTTGGGCAGCACAGAGCCCGCACGCGCCCAAGCCACACGTCTCTCCCAGGAGAGACATGTGGCTCAGGCGGGCTGCAGGCCCCGCGGTGAGTGCTGCTTGGCATTTTGTCACCCCCCTCAGTGGTGACACACAGGGTGGTCCGCACCTACTGCACCCTCCTTCCTCCGCCCCGGGTGCAAACAAACATCAAACATTGTGCTCTGCCTCTCTGGCCTTCCAGCCTGCTGTTTTATGCCTCCAGCTTCTAGCTCACATAATTCCTAATTCCTCTAACCTCTATACTCTGTCCTCTGGCTTGATCTGTTGAGGGAGTGCCCCCCCTCACCCATTTGCTGTCTTGCAGGAGCGCTTTGATCCTTGGTTTTCTTAATAGTCCATCACTCAGGCACTAGTTTGGCTATTTCCTGGAGTGTGATGGCTTGACTAGCTTTTAACACTTGCTGGATCCAGTTTAACACCGCAAGCCTTGATTAAATTCTAATACTTACTGGAACCAGGAATGATAGGTGCCTGGCGCTCACAAACTCATAACAATACAAATACAGATATGTGAATAGTTTGCCCATGGTTTGAAGAAACTTAAAAAAAAAAATAAGTACCGGTAGGTGCTTTTCTAAAGAGGCCATTAGAGAATGTTGCTGTTTTGATAGTTAGAAACCTCTTGCTGCTTGCTGTCCAGCCTGAATTATGACAGCACAATTTATATAGATGTCTTTTTGTGTATGTCATACAGCGCTGCTATCTGCAAATAAGAGAAACATACTGAGCAGCTTAATTGTTAAGAGGTTTTTTTATGCCATTGCTCTTGGACAGAGGCAAGTATTGTAAGGCCTCACTGAGTGAGTTAGATTCTGCGTGACAGGCTAAGCTATTGGCTTGCCTATTTTGCTGAATTAGGGCCAATTTTTCTTCCTGCCAGCTCAGTAAAAGGGAGCGGGGATGCTGGCAGGCATATTCCTAGTTAGAAGATTCCTGCTTACAAGGGCAAGATTATGCAGTATGCTCCCAAGGGTTGTGTGTGGTGGGCTTATGTTTTCAGCCTTGTAGGCCCTTCTTGGTGAAAAGCTTGCTAGACCTTCAAAGGAAACTGTATTGAGCTATTTAAAAGAAGCATGTCTTTGGGAAATATATGCATTTTATTTTGGGCAGTACTTCAAGGCCATGTCTCTAAAGTCTTGTCCATTCCTATTTCCTCTCCAGTCAAATTCCCAAGCGAGAGATATTGGATGTAACCGGGTTTAACTCCATCAGTTTCAAGTTGATCCCATTTTACACTATTTTGTATCCTTAGAAATTTATACAGGAGAAAAATGATTAAACAGGGAATGGAAAAAACCACCCAAAGAAATGAAAATCATTTTTAAAAGAGCAAGAAGAATTGTACAAAGTGGCTCGCCTATGATAGGTCACTGGGACATCAGAAGCTGCATATACTGAATCAAAACCATTGGCGTATTAAGCTCAAAGTTGCCTACACTGACTAGCAGCGATTCTCCAGGGTTTCAGACAGGGAATTCTCAGCCCTATCCAGAAATGCCAAGAATGAACCTGAGAGCTTCAGGGTGCAAGGCAAATGCTCTGCTGTTGAGCTATGGACTCTCCTCAACATCTGTCTTCACGGCAGAAGATGGGGGCAGATCCTTGTTCCTGAACTCAGTTTTGCAGGAGGGGAATTTGAGGAACCGAGTCCAATAGTGGTGATGAGAAACGAAGTTCTAGGCCTAATAGACAAACTAGAAACTGACAAATGGCTGGGTCCAGATGGCATCCACTTGAGAGATTTCAAAGACGTCAGATGTGAAATTGCTGATCTTCTAACAAAAATAGGGTTGTGAGTTGGGGGGTTAGCTTATATGGTTCCTGAGTTCCTTCTAATTCCTGGGGTCCTGGGTCCATTAACATCTTAAAGAGGATTCCACTGTTGAACCAACCAGGGAAACTTTTTGGTGAGTTAATGGTCCTAAATATGGTCATTAGTACAGTGGTACCTCGGGTTACATACGCTTCAGGTTACAAACTCGGCTAAACCAGAAATAACGCTTCAGGTTAAGAACTTTGCTTCAGGATAAGAACAGAAATCGTGCTCTGGGGGCGCAGCGGCAGCAGGAGACCCCATTAGCTAAAGTGTTGCTTCAGGTTAAGAACAGTTTCAGGTTAAGAACAGACCTCCGGAACGAATTAAGTACTTAACCAGAGGTACCACTGTATAACAAAGGAGGGCAAATGGGTGGGCACCCTCACCCGGCTGGTAGTGAGAAAGACAAAGGCCAGGGCAGTTGAGTTGTGCTTGATTTCTGCTAGAAGCCAAGGGTATGACTATGGGAAAAGCAAGACCTTCTGGGGTGTTAATGCTGTAAGCTGCTCCATCGCTGGCTCAGATTGTATGTATGTGTAAATAAACCATATATACTAGAGACACCATAGTTTACACTGTCCCTCATTCTGAGAAAGCAGAACCCTGGGTAAGTTCCTGGAACGTGTGGAATCTTGCACCGCTGAGAGATTGGGGTACTGTGCAACAAATATGTAACTTGTCCAGAGCCATAGCTAAGTGATCTTGCGCCCCTGGAAGAACTGTCCAGATTGTGCCCTCTAGCCAGGGACAAATTAGCTCTTCTTTCCACTTCTCCTCCAAACCCCCCCCCCACTCCATTCAATTCACCCTCTATTAAATACATTTTCTTATGAGGCAATAATCAATATTTTTATTTATAGACATATTTATGTACGTATTTTAAAGCCGATTTTGCGTGTCCCCTCGCCTGCGCCCCTGGCAGGGCCCCACCTTGCCACCCCCTAGCTACAGCCCTGAACTTGTCCCTCAGATCAGCCTCCATACCTGAGGACTGGAAAGCAGCCAGTGCAACACAACTTTTGAAACAGGAATCCAGGGGGATCCTAGAAAATACAGGCCAATTACCAGTAGCTTAATGTCTGTGCCTGGAAAACTGGTGGAAAATATTGTTAAAGATAAAATAACCAAGCATATAGAAGAACAAGCCTTGCTGAAGCTGAACCAGCATGGCTTCTGCAAAGGTAAGCCCTATCTCCCTAACCTATTAAGAGTCCTTTGAGAGTATCAAGAAGCATATATTTGGAGTTCAGAAGACATAGCTGTCCTGAATGTAGTCTTGGGCAAGTCACTTGTCTCCACATTGTTCAGTTTCCAAAAGTGACCCACGGAATGCCTCTAGGGACCTTACAAGCAGGGTATAAGGGCAAGAGAGTTCCCCTGTTGCTTGTTCTCAGCACTTTTATTCAGCACTAAACTGTCCCTGAACATAGAAATTCCATTTATCTATAATGGCTGAGAAACGTGGCTTGCATGGGCAATGCAATTATAACCAACCAGCTTGGAAATGGGAGCAGCTTGAAAGAGCTTGTAGTGCATCCCCATTCCTTGGATGCATCAATTTCTCTGCTTTTAATCAGGGGTGATAAAAAAGGTCAAATAAAACTCATAATACCTAATCTATATTAGGGAACAAAAAGAAAGCAATCCTGAAATTGCTTTCAACTCTGTGGAAGTTTTATCAGACAAATATTTCCAGGGGCAGGGGCAGGGGAGGACTCCCACTAAACCAAAACATAATAGTTGGGGTTTATTGTAGGAATTGCCTTAGAGGCCTGGAATAAAATGTAAAATATAGAAAACACAGACATAAAAATATGTTATAACTACATACACATGTATTTTGCTGGCGTCTAATAACTTGAGTCAATTCCTAAAAGCTATTGACTCCACACAGCTCATACCTATATATTTTGAATCAACGCTAAAAGAAAATGGGTCACACCATGGTGAATCAAAAAGAGAACAATTTATCACAAACCAAGTAAGTGTCACAAGCAGAAGAGAAGCAGAAAACATGTAACCTTGTGATGTTCAAAAATCAGCTATATAAAAACTCAAGAAATAATATGCTAAAGGGCAAAATTACATGCTTGCTATGGTGACAGCATAACTGTGGCCATGAACATGAACCCACACCTTTAAAAATGTTTTTAGAAAAGGAAAAAAACAAGAAACAAGAAACAGGATACCCCCCCCCCGCTCCCCTGTTCCAAGCTTATCTAACAATTTATTTATTTATTTATTTATTTATTTTAACATATAATATCTTATATAGGCTATAAAACAACAAAAATGTTGTTATATTTTCCATTTGTTTCAGTTATAACAACATGTGGGAAACACATTGAAAACAAAGAGTTGAAGTTGTAACACTAAACCAAGTCTGGTCTAGTAGCATAAGGCTTTGTTGCCTTTTTCCTCTCCCTCCAGAATTCCTACCCAAGATTTTCTCAGGTCTCCAAAACCCAATAACATAGCAACATAAGGATGATCCTGCTGGATCAGGCCAAAGTTTCATTGAGTGCAGCATCCTGTTCTCCTAGTGGACAATCAGAGGCATATGGAAAACCCAAAAACAGGACACGAGTGCAGCAGCAGCAGCAATTCTGATTTCCAGCAACTGATGCATACTGCCTCCAAATTCAATACCCTGCATTTCCCCTGTTCAAAGAACGCATCCGTTTCTTTGAGACATTCTTGTTTCATACAAATGTGCCTATGTTAATTCATATGTATAGAAAAGTAAAATTAGGTCTCTGAGCAAATTAAGGTGGTGAGTGGCTGGGTCGTCACTCGGGCATCAGGTTTGGCATCATGCTCAGCAGCCCTATAAGCAAAGTTGCTTTTTCTAAATAAGAAAGTGGGAAACAACATCAGCTTACCATACACAACAGAGGTGGGCAGCAAGCAAAATAGCTCCCATCTGGAAGTACAAGGGATGGAGAAGAACAGTCAGGAATGCTGCGTCCAAGGGATGAGGAGAGAAAGAAAAGAAGATGTAGGGAACAAGGGGGGAAAGTGAGACAAAGCAAGCCAGAAAAGGAAGTTGGTAGCACTGGCTAACCTGTAGACCATCTTTATGCTCACACTTACGCATATCTATATATTATTATGTATCATATATACAAAATGATCTGCTGGTGATTGATTTGATATTACTGGGTGCGTGCATGTGCATTTTTATCAGCCTTATGTAGTTTCATAGATGTTTTTTTGCCGTGCCTGTGTCTTATTAGGGATGGAAATCTGCTGAAGAAAAAACGCGTGCATTGCTCCAGTCGGGAAGCATAGAATCGGAGAGTTGAAAGGGACCCCGGGGGTCATCTAGTCCAACCCCTTGCAATGCAGGAATCCCAGCTAAAGCATCCATGACAGGGAGTCTCTTAGATAGATAGATATAGATAGATAGATAGACAGACAGACAGACAGTTATAGGCGTGGGGTATGAAACTCAGCAGCAGCGGAGAAATACAGCTTTCCTTTGGAAGAAACACAATTCCGATCGAGTGCGGGCATCGCCAACATCCATTCAGACGTGAGAGAAGTTACTCGGAACCCACCGCCCCACAACAGCCTGTTTTCTGTCTCCTCTCAGGAGCTTGTCCCCTAAAAGTGTGAGAAGAAATTCCCTAAATTGTTGGCGCCGCTGAGGTTTTCTTTTTTTGTGGTGAGGAGGACCTTCCTAGAGGAGCCTCGCCCGCCCGACAGCCCAGGGGCGTCTCTGTGAGGGAAGCTGAGGAGGCGGGCCGAAGGGAGCCGGCGAAGGGCGGGCAGGGAGGAGCGCCGGAGGAACGAGCCAGCGAGCGCTTGGGAAAGAGGGAACCGCGTCGGGCGGAGGCGGCGGCAGCGGCGGCGGCACCCAGAGGAAAGGAGGCCGGAGCAGGAGAATTAAAATGGCCACCAGCCGCTGCAGGAGCAGCTGGGAGCGGAGCAGCAGCAGCAGCAGCAGCGGAGAAAGCAGCAGCGCCTCCTCCTCCTCCTCGTTTCCCGGGATTGCCCGCTCGGCCCAGGCCGGGCCTTGATTGATGGGGGAAGCGGGAAGCGGCCCTGGGAGCTGCCGGCTGAGGGGAGCCCTACGGCAGGCGGCGCTGCCTTGAAGCCCACCTCCCCTCCTCTCCCCGCCTGGGCTGCAGCCTCGCCGTAGGAATAAAGGGAGAGAGAGAAGGAAAGGAGGAGGAGGCGGACGGCCGCCCCTCCCTCCCTCCGTCCGAGACTCGTCGTTGCTGTTATTATTATTATCATCATCATCATTTCACCCTTTTTCAAAAAACTGAAAGCCCTCTTTTCCAAAGCCCTCGCCGGTGGGGCGGATCCCGGACGCGTCTCCAACCTCTCTCAGCAACCGCGCAGCGACCACCCCGGTGAGTAAACGGGGAGCTCTGGCATTAACCTCACCTCCCCCCCCCAATTTTCTGTCACCCTTCGGTTCTCGAGGACACTTGGGGGGTGCCTCTCCCCTCCCCCCGGCTTCCCTCCTTCTTCCTTCCCCCTTTCCTCCTCCCGCCTCGCTTCCTAGGCCGCAACGGCGGCTCCGAGCTCTCCTCCGCCTCCCCGGCCAGGGATGCTGCAGCAGGAGCCGTTTGCTTCCCCCCCCCCTTCCTTGCTGGATTTTGGCTATACGTCGGTTTCCCCGCACCCTCACCCTCTTTCTCCTGCGCCTGGGTTTGAAGGGGGGTGGGGTGGCGGACAGTTACCCGCATTGCTTTATCTCGTTTTTTTATCTGTGCATGTTTATCCTAGGCTGCAATATTCAGGAGCAGCAGGAGGAAAGGAATTATCTTTTCTTCCTGGAGACGAGAGAGCCCAGACTTCCTGATTTCCCCCCCTTCTTCTTCTTCCAATGGTTTGTTTCGTTCTGGGTTGGTGGTTTTCTCTTATCTTCACCACCCCAGCTTCCCCCCCCCCCCTTTGCTGCCGGTTTTGGGATCTGCATGGTATTGTGGGCCTTGTTTTCTCCCAGCAAACGGTGTTTTGTGTGTGAGGGACAGAAGTAAATAAATGAACCGCAGCTTGCGTTTGCTTTAACCTATGGGGGAAGGTTGCAACACCCACTACCCCACCCCCTGTCTCTGGAAGCTGCTTCTGCTTTCTGGGAGAGGGACAGAAGGGCCCACGGAAACGCTGCCAGCTTGTCCTCTTCCTGGCCCTGCAGTGATTGCCTTTAAAAAAAAATCCCTCTGTTTCTTTCTCTCCCCCCCCCCCCACCCCAGTGTGCTGTCTTTACCTTTGTTAATGGGTTTTGTTCCTTTTAGCTGCTGGGAAGGGAGATGGGGAAAGAGATGTGCAAGGAGAACTGAATAGAAACAGAAAACACAGGGCCCCCCACCCCACTTTTAAATCTCGCCCAACCTTCTGTGCCCTGCGGTATGATGAAGGGAAAGAACAAAAGGCATCCCATCCCTGTCCATTAGGGGTGGCTTGTTTTTGTTTTTATAAAGTGCTTTACGTGACAGGTCTGTAGGAAATGGGGGGGGGATGTATTTGTCTGAAAGGCTCTTAATATTGGTTCAGGAGGATGAAGGAATATTTGTGTGTAGCTGAGGGGCAAGGAAAGACTGACTAGTCATTAGGAACTGTAATGGATCTCCCCCCCCCCCAATGTTGAGTTACGTTAGGATAAATGACTCTGCTTGTTATGGTAGAGAATCTTTAATCGTTACCTGTCCATCTTGAAGCAGTAATTGCTGATAGAGATCTTTCCAAAGATTTCAGGAGTTCCTTCTCCCTCTTTTAGCCTGGTTTACAGCTTTTTTTTTTTAAACTACTGACGTAAATATAACAAAGAGTCTTGGGGCACCCTAAAGACATAACAGATTTATTATGGCACAAGCTTTCATAGACTACAGTCTACTTCATCAGATGCACAAAGTGTTATTCTGAGTTGCATATATACATGGTTGGAATAGCATATTGTAAAAAGTGAGGTCAGAGGGAATTTAGGAATTGTATTGTGTACAGTACTTATTTGTGTGTGTGTTAAGTGTATCCATAGAAGATTCCTGCAAGTTTGTTTTGCAGTATGTGTTTCATAAGCTAGCTGAAATGTTTCATGGTCCTATGTAGACTAAGGTTACCAGATGTCCCCATTTCCCGAGGACAGTCCCTGGATTTACAAATTAGTCCCCATACAAAATCCATTGAAGTTGAAAAGTGTTCCCAGATTCATTGAAAAAAATCTGGTAACCTTAATGTAGACTGCAGTGACCTGAGTGCAGGATTCTGTTTAAAATCTTGCGTGGTTTAGTTCCATTTTAATTTTTTTGTATATAGTATATAGAGTGATGGACTCCCCTCCCCCATGCTTCTGCTAATAACTGGTATTAGAAAGAAAAGAGATCAGCCATACATTATTCCCATGCTCACCATGCCTCTGACATAAACGCAACAGAATTCACTCTTATAAAAATTGTTTCAGAACTTCAGCTGCTCATGTAGAGATAAGAAATGCATCTGCTATCCTCGACTGTTAGAACTGGAGACTCTGATAAGCAAGTCAGCAGTTTCCAAAATTCGGTGCATGAATATGTGCAGACTTTTGGATATTTTTGAATGGTCTTCCATAATACAGCTCATAATACAGTCTTTGGATATAGTTTTCTGGCATATTTTAGCATATGTGCTAATTTATTGAAAATTGACATTCTCCATGCTTATTTCTCAACTACTTTCAGACAGAATTTTACTAATTATGTTGTTGTGCATGATAGTTTCCATCACTCAAAAATATGTGCCTTAAATTAAAGTTGCTTATCTACTCTATAGATCTTCTTCTGCAGATATATTGACAATATTCCTAAGCTCGGTGCATGAAAAATTACTGTTTCCCACCGAAACATTATTGACTACGCTTGCTGGTGTTGAAAGAGGAAAGGCTTGGTTAAATATCAGGAAATGTGCATGAAGTTTATATTTAGGGTGGCAAATGATTACCAAGGGAAGTTTTGAAATTCTTATGTTCTGTAGCTATAGCAGCTTCCTACTTAAAGATTGGGTTGTTCCACGTATGGTGGTTGACCAACACTCTTAAATGCTTCAGCGTAGGAAGAAGCATTTATGTTCAGTGTTAACTATCACACAAATACAGATATCAATTTTTTCATGAATATGTGATGAGAAGCTGTTGTGACATTCTACTGAGAGTAAAGGTAAAGATAAAGGGACCCCTGACCATTAAGTCCAGTCGTGTCCGACTCTGGGGTTGTGGCACTCATCTCGCGTTACTGGCTGAGGGAGCCGGCGTACAGCTTCTGGGTCATGTAGCCAGCATGACTAAGCCGCTTCTGGTGAACCAGAGCAGTGCACGGAAACGCCAATTAGTTTCCCACCGGAGTGGTACCTATTTATCTACTTGCACTTTGACGTGCTTTCGAATGCTAGGTGGGCAGGAACTGGGACCGAGCAACGGGAACTCACCCCGTCGCGGGGATTCGAACTGCCGACCTTCTGATCAGCAAGCCCTAGGCTCTGTGGTTTAACCCACAGCACCACCCGCGTCCCATCTCTACTGAGAGTACAGATGAGCAAAATTGGCATGGGTGCATGCGAATGAAATTGGTGGAACTATCCCAGCATTCAGGAATGAGAGAGCAAGCTATCCAAAAAACCAGTGCCCTCCAAAGTGATGCTTGGAAAGCTGGTCACTGTTGCACATCATTTTAAGCAACAGACAAGCAGCATGCTAGAGCACACTACCTGATCGCTCCTGCTTTGTTCCTCCTACAGCATAAATGAGAGCAACAAACCACAGACTTCGGTTTGACATGTCATTTGAACCCAGAATTGTGCTATGTTTCTTGGCTTGATGATTGTGATTTTCTCAAGGAGAAACAAACCATGATCCGAGTTCACGTGGCATGGTAAGCCACGTTTAATGGGTGTTGCTCTCACGCTAGGGGAGGGGTGAAACAAAAGCAATTGGGCCATATGCACTACTTGTTCACAGTAGCTCATGGTTTATGGCTTAATGTGCAAATAATCAAAAATAAAAGGAGGCTATAATTAAAACTCTATGTTGAAGTAGAAAGTAAGCAGACAAATACTTCTATGTATGAATATTTTGATTGTTTCTTTCTGATTCTTGTATTGTATTGTAGTAAGGTAAAGGGACTCCTGACCATTAGGTCCAGTCAATAATTTGGAATAAAACATCAACTCATTTTTGAAACATCAGAGCTGAGATTTACGTGCCCAATGAATTACCCTGCTACTTTGGATTCTTTTAATCTTGCAGCCCTGGAGATCTTAGAAACTGAATTTGTAACCTTCTGCACGCAAAATATTATTGTATCATGGAGGTGTGGCTCCTCACCTCATTCTAATACTGTACTATGGTGCCAGCAGTCTGTTTTTGTTTACCAAAGTCAAGCGAATCTTTTCAAGCAAGGTATGATAGTGCCTGGGTAACATAGATGTAGCAGCTTGTAGTATACGAAAGCCCACTTTGGGGCATGTGGTAGCTATATTGGGATCAGCATTCACCAGTGGGTGTATGTAGTCCCACGTCTCAACTTGGTTGCACCATTACAAAATTCTTGTTGTGAAGAGAAAAATATTTATAATGTAAAGGCAGTTCTTAGTGCCTGTTCTATGAAAAGTTGGAAGTATTTGTCAACACATACTAATATGGTAATGCAAGCAGGGTTCAAAACTCCTATGGTTTTAGGCATATTTTGCGACCAGGAATTTCATTAGCTTTTCTACCTCCCCACTTCCAGCAAATCGCTGAAGACTGAAGAAGAGACCCTCCTAAGGATATTAGGGGTGTGTGCAAGGCAAGGACTAGACCATGTGAAAAATGAACATAATATTCTAGCTGCAGTTCATTCATTTTCAGCTTTGTATTCTTGTTATAAAAAGCGTGCCTAGACATTCCGTTGTTGCACCCATAACCTAGGTTTAAGGTGCCATTTAGCTGCTAGCTTTCATATCTCAGTTTCTAACACTGAATGGAAGTGATTACTCCCACCTCCACCATTTTTCTCTCTTCATGCTTCATTCTAGATGGATTAGACTAGGAGTCCCTAAACTTCTTGTTCCTGTTGGCACATGTGGAATCGTGTGTGTTGTGGATGTTAGTTAGAAAATGGCTGTTGCAGGGTATGAAAAAAGGTGGATCAGAATGGTTCCCCTTACACTTGCACAATTTTTATATGGGATTTTCCCAGGTCACCATCAAATAACAGGCATATAAATAAATAAAAAACCCCTGCAGATCCAGCATTTGTCAGCACTGTCATGGCACAGAACAAAGCATCCTGGGTGGGATTCATCTAATGAGCTCTGTCAGTGAAAGCCCGGCAAAGGGACTCCTGATTGCACAATGGAGCTTTTCCCCCTTTCCTCTCTCTGCATGCCCTTGTGCCCCCTGAAATTGACTCTGGGTGGTGGGTGGAACTCTCAGAATAGTGCAGCAGGAAGGGACGGAGAGAGAAATTGTTCTGTCTGGCAAGCCAAAAAGCTGATGGAAAGGTTATTTTTTGGGGGGTGATGCTGAAATCCTCCCCATGATTTTTACAAGGCATGTCCCCCAAGCCACCAACTGGAAAAGCTGGCATTGATTTCTGTGGATAGCATTGGAACAGTGTTTACAATAGTAAAGAAAACCTCACCTTAGACAGGGATCCTCATTGATTTTTATGGTTGTTACACGGGATCCCTCCCCCCCCCCCGATACCACAGAATGCACCTCTGGACACAGATATGAACTGTGATTTGATTGTGGTTTTAGAGGGCTTCCTTGTGAAAATCATGAGGATCCATGAGCATGAAGTTCTGTGACTTGAATCCATGTTTTTTGTGCTATGGTGGCTCTGACAAGTGCTGGATTGGTGTTTTGTCTTTACAGTGCAAGCAATAGAAACTAATGTCAGTTTTAATTTGTGGCGAATGATTTGGTGGGCATGCCTTATATGGACCTGTGAGACTCCATACCTTGGATCAATGTTTTTATGCCATGATGGTGCTGGCACTGGTGATACTTAATTCCATGCACACAAATATGTGATTGTAACTTCAGAGCACTAAATTTTTGCAGAACTGCAGTCTACCTGTACAGTTGTGAACTTCATTGCTTTAAACAGAATTTCCTCTGACACTTGAATATAATTGTGTCTGACTTTCTGACAGTTTGTTCTCAGATCTTCTGCTATAAATGTCACTTCTTTTTGGGCAGTGAGTGTTGGGCATGTGACTAATTTCTGTTTACATTTAAAGATTGAAATTGCACATATTGATAGAGGAAGATGAATAGTTTGGCTTTTCTCCATTCTGTTAATTTAGCATCCACCTTCTCCCTCCTCCTCATTTCTGTCTCAGGAATAATTGTGAAATTGACACCACTGGGTTGTACAAGAAATCTGGAAAGAAATGCAGCACTAAAGATGCAAGCAAGAGGTGTCTGTGCACTGCTGCTGGATGAACCTGCAGGCATTTGAACAGCTTTCAGCATTTGCTAATGATTAGTTCAGTGATAAAGGCTATTTTGTTTAAACCCTGCAGTTTAGGGTTCTTGGCACTGCTCACAGAGCCACATGATGTTTGTTGCTTTATTTCCATGACCAAATTGTGATTTCTAAGCAAATAATTTACAATGGAAAACCACACCACAGTTTATGAAATAATCTGTGTTTGGTTGCCCTGGCTATACGGTTCAGTCTTTCTTCCCCCTTTCCCCACTCCCCATTAATGGAGACTGGCAACTTTAAGGAAGTGTTCTCTGATGATGCCTTGCGTCATAATCACTATTTTTGCAGCCTCAGAATCTGTTGCCATTACATATATTTGAAAATGAAGAAATAATGAGAAGCAACATAGGCAAGATCTACACAGATAAGTGTTGCTTTTTCATGGCAGAGAGAGAACTCAGATAGGACCACTTACTTCTATGCTATGTCCAAATTCTCATTCATATTTATATTGACTGTGGGAGGGGGTATGCATGGCCCTAGACTGAGTTGCACCTGTAGCTCTCTGCATTAAAATTGGAATGGGGTGAACAGATGCCAAATTTGAAGACAGTTCTTTGAATGCATCCCAGAATGATTCTTCATACCCCTCTACATTTTTTCAACTAGACCATCACATGTTTTGTTTTTTAGACTTTCCTATATAGTACTTATGCTAATCAGGATATCAAGGGTTGGGACAGGGATTGATGCAAAGTGTGTAGTATATTCTTTTGAAGCAAGTGTTCAAATCCCACTGAAAGGGGATTTGAGTGTGGTGTTAGTTGGGACATATTGGCTGTTTTATGTACAGTGCGCTGATATATTATATACTTACTTAGATACTGCAGCGAAAGGAAGTTCAGTTTTGTTAGTGTTAAGTTTTCCTCCTTTTCCTGCTACTTTGTGGGAAAGGTACCTTTTTGCTAAGTTCTTAATATGAACTGTGGAATGAATTCCTTACTATGGGTATAATTGTAGCATTGGATACTGGATATTAACTAATCTGTTGGTTTGGTTCTTGCTCACTTAAACTTTTAATATGCTTCAAATGCATTGTAACTTAATGAATTGTAACTTGTTGAATTGTAACTTTTTGAAATGTTGTGGTTTTGTCCAAGAATTGCTTTGAGCACCATGTATTTGTGGAAAATGCAGTTTATAAATAAACGGAATATGACTAGGAACCCCTTTTTGCTCCTTTAAGCTCTTGCAACAGGACAAGAAGCTGTTTAGATAATTGTTCATTGAATCAGATTTCTGGATAAATTTGTATTTGGCTTCTCTTTGCTATAACTGTCTGCAAAGTTGAGCACCTTTTTAGGATAAGATCATTGCTTTGGACTTAGTTACAATACCAGCATGGTCCTTGGTATGCATTCCCTCTTTAATTATGAATATTTAAAGTATGCCCCATTGAACACCTCTATAAAAAGAGAGGCCAATTTTAAACATAGTGGGGGAAGGGCCAGTGGTTGGCAAGAAAGCATCTTTACAATAATTCATTTTCACGCATGTAAAGAAAACAAGTGTATGAACCCATTTGGCTTTTTAAATTTTTAGCTTATTTAGTACCTCTGGCTCAATCCCTCAGTATTTTAAAAAGTTACTTTGTACCATCCTTAAGTTGTGATGTGTAGAGAAGAGAGAATTGAATCTACGGTCATACCTCAGGTTACGGCCGCTTCGGGTTGCACACTGCACCGAACCCAGAAGTAACTGAACGGGTTACTTCTGGGTTTCGGCACATACGCAGAAGAGCTAAATTGCGCTTTGCGCATGCGCAAAAGCAGCAAATTGTGTCACGTCCCTGCGCAGACGCAGCAGTGCGGGTTGCGAATGCTGCGGGTTGCGAACGCGTCTCCTGCACGGATTGCGTTTGCCACCCGAGCGTCCACTGTACAGTGTTTCAGCGTTAAGTAATCATTACTTCATTACGGAAATTGCAAGGATGTGCTGCAAGTTGGCTGTGAGTCCCGGAAGCCCCGCTGTGGAACTGTGGAAAGATGGAATGCGCTTAAAATTATGTATGTATGTGACCTAATTCAGTTTTTAAGAGAGTCAGCGGAGCAGTTTTTGTGCCGCTTTTAAAGAATATATAAATTATCAGAGTGAGTACAGTTCTGCATATCATTAAGACTCTCTTGGAGGACATGGGGTCACATAGGTGTGCTATAGGATACTACAGAGAAGCTGAATGAATTCTTTGTATCTGCTTGCACTGCAGAATATGTAGGGCAGATCCTTGTACAGAACTAGCTTTCTCAGAAAGTGTTTGAAGATCTGAGGCAAGTAGATAAAGTCTAAATTTCAGGCCTTATTGACAAATTTAAAAACCACAAACTTAATTGTGAAATTGCTGCTCTAACAAAAATATGTAACCTGTCCTTCGATCAGCCTCCATACCTGAAGTCTGGAAAGTGTAACACCTTTTTATGATCCAGGGGGGATCTGGGTATTGGCATGCTACTTAGCATCTGTTTCTGGTGTAAACTATGGAAACTAAATATAACTCAGAGAACAAAGTATCTAATTGATATGATCAAATAAAAACAACATGTGCCCTGGTAGTGGGGGTCATCACTCCAGAATATGCATACATGCTTATAGTCTATAAGAACCTAACATAGAATTTCAGGGTTACATGATAAGTAAGAAAAAAGTAATGGACCAGCTGAAATTTGCAATTCTGCTTGAAGAGTAATTTCTGTCGCTACACTTTATTTATGAGGTTTTTTCCTGGATGAATATGTGAGGTTTCCCCCTCTGAAACAAACATTCCATGGACACTTTTTAATCCTTATTCAAATGTATGTGTTTTGCTTCTTTATAGATAGCAGGTGCTGGAGGTGCAGACAGAATTGTTAATGGTATAGAAGGAATAATTTCTGTCTTTGTCTGTAACTGAAGGTGATGGTAAATGAAAACTGCTTCAAGGATTTGCAGTTGTGTCTGATTTATAGTTCTCCTTAGATGAAGGAAGCATATGCAGGAAAGAAAATGAGTGGGAAAGGTGACATTGGATGATTAAACAGAAATTCTATTTTGGGATACATTAAAAAGGAAGGTGCTAGAGATGTAAGATAGATGAATATTCTGTATTTGTGTATTTTTATGTATAATCCTTTTTAGTGGGTAGCTAGAAGATAAATGGCTTCTATAAATTGTTTGAAAGCTTTTTGGGAACAACAATATGGACATGGGGAAGACTAGGACTGCTGTTGCCAATTCTTCTTTCAGCCACCTTTGGTAAAAGTGGGGTGTCCATGGCGTTTAATTCGGTTTAAGGTATTTTTGTTTCTTCTGAAGCTGACTTTTAAAATCGAATCTTTTTGGTAATTGGGAACTTCATAAGAATGCTTTGTCTTGATTAGCAGAAGGAAATCCCAGTAAAGTGTGATAAATTGAATTTCTTCAAACAGATATGAAAGAAACTGTCCTCTGGTTGATTAAGTAAGATTGAGCATGCAATTAGATGATGTTGACTGTATTAGCAAGATTGAAATTGCTCTTCAGTGCTACCAGAAAAGAAAGCTGCTAGAGGTTTCTTCCTCTTTTTTCTCATAGGAGAAAGTGAAAATACTATCCTGTGTATCTGCAAAATATATTTACTTATTGCCTAAAATTGCTATCATTCTCTACTGAGGGCAGTTTACATAATCACTTGTAGTAGTGCAGTAATTTATCACTTGACAGTAGTGCTGGATTACCCAGTAGACAGACTAAGCACATGCTTAGGACACCAGCATATCAGGGGCAGAAAAATGATTTAATTTTTGAAATAATTGACACTTGATATTTCAGGAAAAAAACATTGAAGTAGAGTGTAAGGAAGTTTAACAAAGTTGAGGGAAATAGCAGAACTTTATTTAGCTTCCTTACTGAGCCTCTTGGGCTTGCCGATCAGAAGGTCGGCATTTTGAATCCCTGTGACAGGGTGAGCTCCCGTTGCTCAGTCCCAGCTCCTGCCAACCTAGCAATTCGAAAGCACGCCAGAAAGTGCAAGTAGATAAATAGTTACCACTCCAGTGGGAAGGTATACGGCGTTTCTGTACACTGCTCTGGTTCAGTGTTCCGTTGCGCCAGAAGTGGCTTAATCATGCTGGCCACATGACCCGGAAAAACTGTCTGCTGACAAATGCCGGCTCCCTTGGCCTGTAAAGCAAGATGAGCGCCGCAACCCCAGAGTCATCTGCGACTGGACTTAACTGTCAGGGGTCCTTTACCTTTTTATACTCTACTACACTCTCTCCACATTTTTCTGTTCTCTTTTTGTAACTTATCCCCCCCCCCTAAACCAGGGGATGTCCTACTAATATAGATCAGTATAATGAGAGGAAATCAGATCCTCTTCAGATGTGATCCTCCTCCCTAAAGGTTCAGTGCCTGTAACTTTAGGACGGTCCCTTGGGCATAAAAGGTAATGTCTGGCAGGTATTTGAACTCAGCTTCCCTTTTCCCTTACATTGCATCCACATTTAAATACCATATACAGTGGTACCTCGGGTTAAGAACTTAATTCTTTCTGGAGGTCCGTTCTTAACCTGAAACTGTTCTTAATCTGAAGCACCTCTTTAGCTAATGGGGCCTCCCGCTGCCGCTGCGCCGCCACCACCCGATTTCTGTTCTCATCTGAAGCAAAGTTCTTAACCCGAGGTATTATTTCTGGGTCTGTAACCTGAAGCGTCTATAACCTGAAGTGTCTGTAACCCGAGGTACCACTGTATACTCGAGTATAAGCTGACCCGAATATAAGCCGAGGCACCTAATTTTACCCCCCCCCCAAAAAACTGGGAAAACTTATTGACTCGAGCATAAGCCGGTTCACATACAACAAACTGGCGGCAGAGGAAGGAGCAACCCAAAAGGGCTGCTTTCAGGCTCTTCGTTCCTCCTCCGCCGCCGCTGACAGCGGCAAAGGCAGAGGGGGAGGAAGGAGCAGCTCGAAAGCAGCCCTTTTTGGCTGCTCGTCCCTCAGCCGCTGCCTCTGCAGCTCGCAAGAGCAGGTGTAGGAGCTGTGGTTGGGAGAGGCGCAGTGCAGAGCCTCTTCCAACCGTGGTTCCTGTGCCTGCCCTTGTGAGAGGCAGGTGGTGGCGGAGGAGCCAGCGGCTAGAAAGGGCTCCTTTCGGGCCGCTCGTCCCTCCGCCTCACTCGAGTATAAGCCGAGGGGGGCTTTTTCAGCATTAAAAATGTGCTGAAAAAGTCAGCTTATACTCAAGTATATACGGTAACTTTGTGTCTCATGCTGTGGACATTACCTTTCACGTGTAGGCAGGAGGAGGATGAGATGTCACCAACTTGAATATTCCTCCCAAAATCAACAACCAAGCCACAAAAGAAAACTTATCTCTCTGACTCCCAGGGAGGCCTTTTCAGCCATGGTGTCTATCCCTGGAGCAAACATTGTTTTCTTTTAGGCACCAGGTAGGAACTTTAAAAAAATTAATAAATCCATGCTTTTCAAAAATTTAATCAATATAAAATGTTACTGACTGTTCACTCTTTTTTACTGTGTATTTACACGATTGTATATGTATAATCTTGTGAACTACCCTGAAATCAAATTTGGTGAAGAATGGTGAATCAGCCAGTCAACAAATGTATACAGAGGTATGTGTTTAGATGGGGTCATTATATTGGTATATTGGACCAAGCAGAGGGATTTGGAAAATTGTATAGTCTAGTGTTTGCTGGGCTGTTGCATTTCAATCAGCAGGTGTAGAATATGTAATTGCTTATCTCACTGGAAAGAAGTCTTCACAACTGTTTCTTGCAGTACCTAACTCTTAGTTTTATACTGACACAGGATGTGAATTAGGTGTAAATTGCCGGATAGGGTTTGAAATAGATTAAGAAAACTGTTTAAACTTGAAAAATTGGTATATTTCACAAAAGCAGTTTCCAGCTTCAGTTTTGTCTGATGCATTTATGATGAGAAATAACTATCTGAACACATTCCGTGTGTCATTTCCCAGTCTTTCCAAGAGTAACTGAAGAAGGTATCTGAAGAAGTGTGCATGCACACGAAAGCTCATACCAAGAACAAACTTAGTTGGTCTCTAAGGTGCTATTGGAAGGAATTTTTTTATTTTTTTATTTTGTTTCAAGAGTAACTGAGTTTGTGTGTGTGCATGCATGCATGCTTGTGAGGCACACACACAAAAACAGAGGGAGAGACAGCGCACACCCCTGCCTTTCCTTTATCATTGTACAGTGGGCCTGCCACTTATAATACACAGTGCTTTTTTTCTAGAAAAATAGGTGCCAGTACTCACCATGAAGTTGTTACAGTAAGTGTCACACTTTTTAACCAAAAAGAGAGAGGTGTCGGTACTGTGTACTCTTGAGTACCCCCTGAAAAAAAGCACTGCTTATAAATAATTTACTTTCAAAATTGTGACCTTAGGCACATGGCCGAAAAATACGTACATCGTATGCTGACTTTTCATAGTTCAAACCATGCTCAAGTCAGCTTACAACAAGACAAGTTCTACAACCAGCAAACACGAGGAAATATTCCAGTTGGAACGGTTTGGTCAGGGAGTTATAATGCTAGATTATCACTGCAGGGACGGGGAGCAGGGAGTCACAGTTGAGATGTGATTGTTTATTGTTATACTCTGAATTCAAGGGGCTAAAGCAGTGCATAAGCAGTGCACTGGACCATAAAGAAGCAGCCAGTCAACAAATGTATAGAGAGGTATGTGTTTAGATACCTCTAAACACATACCTCTAAACACATAAATGTATAGAGAGGTATGTGTTTAGATACCTGCTAAAGCAGTGCACTGGACCATAAAGAAGGCTGATCGCCGTAGAATTGATGCTTTTGAATTATGGTGCTGGAGGAGACTCTTGAGAGTCCCATGGACTGCAAGAAGATCAAACCTATCCATTCTCAAAGAAATCAGCCCTGAGTACTCACTAGAAGGACAGATCCTGAAGTTGAGGCTCCAGTACTTTGGCCACCTCATGAGAAGAGAAGAATCCCTAGAAAAGACCCTGATGTTGGGAAAGATGGAGGGCACAAGGAGAAGGGGACGACAGAGGATGAGATGGTTGGACAGTGTTCTTGAAGCTACTAACATGAGTTTGGCCAAACTGCGAGAGGCAGTGAAGGATAGGCGTGCCTGGCGTACTCTGGTCCATGGGGTCACGAAGAGTCGGACACAACTGAACGACTGAACAACAACAAAGCAGTGCATAAGCAGATCAATATGCATAAAGGAAACCTTAAATATATAATTCAAGAGCACATACACTTTGGCCTCTGTAATCATTCTTTGAATTCCGAGAATCCCATCCCCCCAACCATCACACAGATAGAAAACTGAAATCAGATCTTGGGGCTAAAACCCTGTGAACCACCCTGAGATCTTATGATGAAGGGTAGTACCGTATATAAATCTAATATAGGGTTGCCATATGTCCGGAATTTCCTGGACATATCCAGAATACTCCGGGTAGAAATCCAGGTGGAGAAAAAGCTCAACAACTTTTTGTGCCCAGATTTTCACTTAATCTAATAAATAATAATAATAATAATAATAATAACAATAATAATAATACAATGGTACCTCTAGTTACGAACTTAATTCGTTCCAGGGGTCCGTTCTTAACCTGAAACTGTTCTTAACTAGAGGTGTGCTTTTGCTAATGGGGCCTCTTGCTGCTGCTGCGCCGCCAGCACCCGATTTCTGTTCTCATTCTGGGGCAAAGTTCTCAACTTGAGGTAACTCTTCCAGGTTAGTGGAATTTGTAACCTGAAGCGTTTGTAACCTGAGGTGTTTGTAATAATGAATAATAATAATAATAATAAAGCTAGCAAACTGAAGGACATGACATCTAGTATAAAGGGGGAGGGAATGTATTTGTACTGTACACAGAAAAATTCCTTATCCCAAGGTAAGAGTCACTATGTAAGGTGCAGAATATGAATTATGAAATCCCACTTCCCCTGGGAGGCAGTCTGGGTCAAACCAGTCTCCTGTGTAATGAGTTTCAAACATGACTGCTGTAACTACAAAAGTCCTGTTCTCTGTTTTTACTGCCCATGCTTCTCAGAGCAGGAGGACATGTAGCAATGCCTCTGTTATATTTATGATAATGGCACAACAGTGGAAATGGTTAACAAATCTGGCTATGCAGTAAAATTTCTGGAATTCAGTTATTGTAGAAAAACTATAGCATACTGTGAGGGACCCTTCGTTTCCCACCAAGAGCCCTCACAACTGTAAAAAGTTTCCCCTGACTGTGTCTCTCCCTAGGGTTCACCGACGACTGAAATGAATCCCCAAAATGATATTATGAGAGATGTCCTAGGGGTACCTCAGTTCTCCACGTTCTTAAAGTGAAACTCCTGCCACCTTGGGATTCTCCCGCCCTGGGTTCCCAAACTGCTGCAGCTTGCCCTTTCCTTCTGGCAACTGCGTGGCACCTTTGGCTTCCCTGCCCAGTCCTCTGTGTGTTAGGGAATTAAGCCACCCGTCCCCTTTCTCTCAGGAAACCTTTATGTGCTTTTCCCCTCAACCACACCTCTAGAGGTACTGACACACTGCCAGAGTCCACGAACGTTAAACAAAACAAAATATGTTTATTGAGGTAACATTTAAATCAAGGATGTTAAGGTAGAATGCGGATACAATGTTTTTCTATTAGGTTCATAAGCTTGGTTACAACATGAAATCAGATAAAAACTTTCCTTTCCTAACCTAAGCCTAACCTCCAACCCGCTCTCCCTCTCACCCTCACTCCCTGACCCACAACCACCGCCCAACTGCCATTCTCTCCCTTTTAAAAGGTAGAAAAGACCCGCCTCTGCGATTGTGCTGCCAGTCATCTTAGAGTGGGCGTTAACACTATGAGTGCTGGGTACCTGCTCACACCCAGGCACAGGGTTGGTCCGTTACACATACTTTAAGTGTCTCGTAAGGGACAGGAAGATTCTGCTCATTTCTACTCAGTATGGTGGGATTTTGTCTCATGTAGTTTAGTTTCTGATTTACATGTATCCCTCCCCACCCTGTCTAGAGAAATATGTATGTCTTGATCTTTGATTGGGTGTTATTATTTAATATGGCAAATGGGGAGCCATAGGAATGCATGCTCCATGCCTGTTGCAAATTCCCTTTTCTGTAATTCTGTAATGTTAGGTCTCCCAAACATGGGAGGTGATCAGGCATTCCTTTCTGCTCCCCTTTCATTTTTGATCAGGCATTCCCCACTCTGTGACATGTGTAACTGATCTGGACTGATCATATAATACAACTATTAAGGAATGTGTATGAGCCCATGGCTGTGTTCCCTAAAAGTGGCCAGTGTTCTGTCTTCATCAAACTCTTGGTAATTTTTTTAATCTTTGTGACAGTCACGGTACATCTGCAACTTGGGTGGAATCTATACACACACATAAATGCTGTGAAAATATAAAAAAAATGGGGGGGGGGAAATACACTGAATTTTGCATAGCTTGCTTCTCCATCTGGTGTCACATTTGTATATTACACTCTACAACACATTTGAAACGTTTTATTTGCAGCTGTGTAGCTAGCTGAGTCTTAGGACAGAAGCAGATTTGAATCAACTAAATGGAACCATTACTGTAGTCCATAATGCATTGTAGTGCATGTGGGTAGCTTTGGCTCATGAACATGAAATATTCCCTTTCTTGTTAACTTCAGTCTCTTGCATTATTCGTAATCAAAACCTTACTTACTACTATTTGATTCTTCACCATCACTTACCTACTTTGACAGGGCATTTGTGTTGCAGCCCCTGCTCAGAAATAGCATTTGCCTTGCAGTGTTGTTCTAGAGAATGTCCCTTACTCCAGAGTGCCTTGCATTGCTGTTCAGACCCCGAAAGCTTTTAAAGAAGCTGTCAAATTAGAAATGGCAGCGCCAGATGGAAGCGCTACACCTACTGTGACTTGCTAAATTCAATAAAAGGTTAATGGTACTTTTTGTATTGTATTGGCAGGTTTGGTGATGACAGTGTTGTCAACCCCACAGCATGAGGAGAACAGTAGAGCCATTAATAAATTACATAGCACTGCCAGTGTGTAATACTTTACAGATATATTCTCATTCTTCCACTTGCTGTTATTTGGAGGTGGAATGTCGTCATGAAACCTAAATTTGCAGTTGGTCACTATGTTTCCTTTAATAACAATACCACACATCATTTAACCCTACACTTTTCTGGACTTTGAAATCACTTTATACTTTCAGTTACCGTAACCACATAACCGTCCCATAGGGCAGGGATTACCAACCTTTTGGGGCAGATTTGCAGACTGCATGGTAACCCTAATTTCAGTGGTGGGAATGGACCATTTGGGTGCCATGAAAGGCCTTTGCATGAGTCTGAAGATGAAGCCTCTGGTAAGGCCTCCTAGTATCTTCATTGGGGTGATTTGAATTGGGAACTTCCTGAGTTGCATTAAAAATTGAGTCTTATACACGCTGTCCATGCCAAAGCTCATTGTTCAGAATTCAATAATTATCACCATTTGAGTACAGATTCTCACATTATCTGAATCACATAAACAAGGATGCCCTGGGGTTTTTTGCTTGCTTGCTTGCTTGCTTATTTATTTATTTATTGAATCAGGATTGTTAAATAAGGTAGAAGGAAAACTGGTGTAGAAATAACTTTTGACATAACCTGGAGTGTAGTAAATTTTAATGCAAGTTTGGAGGGGAGGGGGCTTGTGATTTTAAGTGGTAAGAGAGCCTGTTCTAGCTAAGGTTTTCTCATCCTTCCATCCTGGAAGTACTTGATTAAAAGGTACCTTTGCTTGGGATGCCTTCCTCAAAGAGCATTTGCTTGTTGTGGTTATTCAGTGTCATGGAGAGCAATTGCATATGATCATACCCATTGTTCTTGTTGCTGTTACTACTACATCATATCTTCCATAGCTGGCTGCTAGTATTGAAAGAGGTCCTAGAGTTGTGCTCTGGGAAACGGTTTTCCATTAGATCCTTCATCCTTGGCAGGCTTTTAAGGGAAAAGGAAAGTGATGAGCACAAAGAAGAAATGTGTATAAGAAAGGGGAGATGCACTTGGAACAGGAAAAATAGGAACTAAGGCAATAAGAGGAGGAGACTGGGTCCTACCCGCACAATGTATAAATGGTGATGCACATGCTATTTCTGCCCTTTTCAGCAATTTTTACTTCTGGATGCCTAGAATTTAGCAATCCCTGTCATAACTTGGAATAGTCACCATAGCAGTTGTAGATTTTGTTATTACAAAAATAGGAAGTTGCTTCATTGAGTGCCTAAAATCCCTCATTAGTCATCGTCACATTGATTTTGAGAGATAACTTCTTCATTCTTTTGCCCAAGTAATGACAGAAATGTTTCTCTTACTTTCAGGCTAAATTAACTTTTTGACTGAAGGGGTAGATTTACATTGTAGTGGTGATATTTCAGTAAATTGCTGGGATTTTTTTTTTAACTCTATGTTGAATTGTACCCTTTTTAAAACTTCAATTTAGCTATTTTTCTTTCTAAATTATTTTGCTTTGTTTAAATGTCAGTGGAAGACATCTGTAACCCAGTTAATCTGTCAGGAACAAGTAATGTGTGAAACATCTTTGAAAGTCTCATTGTGGGATATCTGAGCAACTACGTATTTTCCAGTTGGCCCAATACAATGCACCTGGAATTCTTCTAAATCAGGGGTGGCCAACATCCAAGAGACTGCGATCTACTCACAGAATTAAAAACTGGCAGTGATCTACCCCCTTTTGGGGGGTTCAGGTTGATGTTCTTGAGCTTTTTTTAGGAAGGAAAGCCCTGTTTTGGGGGGTTCACGTAAAAGTTGTTGAGCTTCTTTAGGAAGGAAGAGAGCAACATTGAGCTTTTTTAGGAAGGAAAGCCCTGTTTTTGGTGGTTCAGGTCATTTTAGGGGTGCAGGGCAAAGGTGTTGAGTTTTTTTTAGGGGAGCCAAAGTTTTTTAGCTTCTGGGGGGAGCACTGATCTACCAGTGATCTACCACAGACGTCCAGTGATCTACCAGTAGATCACGATCTACTTGTTGGACATTGTTCTAAATGATTTTTCTAACTTTGCACAAATGTTCTACATTAGCAGTAACTTTTATGTTGGTCTAAGTCTATTATATTTTTTATTGAGGGGAGAGTGTGAGTGAGCCTATTGCAGCTTCAAATCTTGTAACTTTAATAAGTGCTACTGTGGTATGGCATATCCTGTGAGCCGGTGGTTGTCTCTAAAGTTTTACTTTACATCTTTTCAATAATTTGACTCTTAACTTTTGAGAAGAAAGCATCTTGTTACTTTATCCCTGCAAATTATACTAACCATGTTTGAATGTGAAAAAGAGAAGTTGAGAGAAGGCAAAAAACAGCAACAAAATTTAGAAAAAAAGTTATATGGACTTGACTAATCTTATTCAAAATTCATGGCAGCAGAGCACCAGAAAATAGTGTCATCATAAATGCTGTTTCATAGACTCTCTCTACCACCAGAAAGTGAGCACCAGCCAATCTCTGTCATGCCTCCTAATGTAACCCCTATTTTTTTTAGTCCGGAAAAGAGTGTGCTTTGTAATGAGTGTCTTACATTTGCTTGTTGATATGTTATTGATTACACAACATTTGTGCTAGCAAAGCTAAGTCTTCATATAGCCTTATTTTTCTGAAGATGACAACAGTTCTGGAAGCGACTTTCCTTGTTGACAATACTGTGGTTACTAATAATCTAGCCTTTTTTGTAGTTCCTAATCCAGGAAAAGTCCCCCACCCCCAATAAAATCCTGGGAAGGAAATGGCTTCATTCTCCTGAAGTTGGCAACTAGAATTCAAGGAATGATATAAAAGTCAGTGGCACGGATTCAGCTAACACAGCACACTGTCAGAAGCCAGTGTAAGGACTCCCACTGTGCCACCCACACATACCCCACCCACTCTGGAGAGTCAAGAGAACCCCTAGAACAGCATTCAGTGGGGGGGGCATTGTTCCATCTGGCAACCAGAAATGCTTGTGCTAATTGAGCCATCAGTGATATAGCAGTTTTAGGAGAGATACCTGCAACTACCTCCATTGTTTTTCATATTACCATGACCCTCACTCTTTCAATATGTAGGTAAACACGAGTCTTCATTTTGCTGTTGATACAGAAAGTGAAATTTTGGATTGCAGCAAATGTAACGCTTGCCCTTCACCACAGTTGAGCAATGGGAATTGGGCCACTAGATTGCTCATGTCCCCCCCTTGCTGTCTTTAGTCATCATTTGGCATTTCATTTGTCTCAGTATGCATGTGGCTGCTTTTTATTTATTTTATTACATTTACATTCTTTGTTTCTTTAGTCATGGCACCTGAGGCAGTGTGGCACACATGTATTTGTGGGGAGCTGAATTTTGGCACAGTTAAGTGCACGAATAATGCCCTGTCTTTATTCAGGAATTGTTTGGCTGCTCAAAAGAAATAATGCTTAATACAAGTGTAATTTGCGGTCTTGATGTAAGTCCTTGCTGGGCAAGATCTATGAGTCTTTGTTTATCGCGTTACTTTGGAAGTTAGGTATCCTAGATGTATAGGTAACTTTTGGGTTCTGCAAACACAGCATCCCCCCAGTGTTCGAAATTAGCCAGGCACCAGGTGCATTTTGCACTAGGCTATCGACCACTTGCGACCAAGTCTAGTTGCCTAGGTGCCAGGATGGTGCCTGAGATCTACACCATTGGATGTAGGGATCATTGGATCTGGTTTGTTTTCACACAAATACCCTATCCTGTAGAATTCTTTCAGTTATATTTTATCTACACAATTGGAATGAATTTCTGGAGCCAAAATGCTTTTTCTGTTCAGCCTGAGCAGGAGAAGTTGCCATTAATAAAAGAGGTCTGAATAGGCCGATATATATGTGGACTGTCTCTGGATCAAGTGACTTTTCTTCTTTGAGTTCCCAAAGCTCTTACCCAAGCTCAAGATTGTCACCTGAACTAACCAGATGTTTAATTGAGAATCAATCACAGTCAGCCCATCCTTTGAAAAACAAGACTTTAGAGCCGTCTTGCCAGAAAATGGCAACTAGACATTCTGTTTTGGTGACTGTAATCTTGGTTTAAGCAGCCATTTGGCACCTAGCTTATATATCTGAGTTTCCAGCACAGCATCTGCCATAATGCCAGAGCTATTGTTTAGAGTAGGGGTGGGGAACCTACAGCCCTCCAGATGTTATTAGACTACAGAGCCCATTAGCTGCAGGCTGTGTCCAATGCTTTGGTATGATGGCTGTTGTAGCTCAACAGTGTCTGCAGTGCCAGAGGTTTCTTATGCCTCCTGTATTGTAAAGATTCTAATAAAGCACATTACTCCTGTGTGTTGGTACAGTGCCATAGACACTCTTGACACAAGTGAAGTACAAACTGTAATGACACATGAAGAATGCCTAAGTCAGGCATTTCTAAATTGTCCTATATGTGAATTTGAGTGGCTTTTCTCCTCCCACCCTTTTGTTCCCCCCTGTTCTTTCTAAAGGCTACATTAATCAGCATATGTTAGTTGACACAAGCAGGGAGGGGGGACCTTGCTTGAAGCAGAACGGGCTCATCATCCTATCACAAACAAGTCCGGCAGTACTGCTGGATAGAACAGCAGCCCAGCTTGCACACTGGTACAGCAAGCTCCAGGAGACTCCAGTGCAAAGCTCTGAGTTTCGCCTGGGTTGCCTGAAGTATTTTTGTTGCATGTGGGGCTAGCAGTAGTAGACAATAACAAGAAACAGGCGGCTGCTGTTATTTTCTTTCAAAAAGAGAAGATTTAAAACTTAAGATGCCTGCAAAGAACCTGAAAAGTACCAGGTGGGATAATTATTTTGTCTCCTTTTGGTTTGGAAAAATGGTTGAGCTTTAATGTCAGATGATCATTGTGTGAAATTGTGACAAACATGTTCCCAGTGTAACATTTTGGAATTTGTTAGACAGTGCAAAACAAACACAGCACAGGTAAGATGGCAAACATTTATGTAGGAGGCAAACCTCGTAGCAGATTTTATGCTTCTTTTGATGACAGAGCAATCATTTTACGCCGTAAAATATCCCTGACACAAATGCTTCTTTCTGTTTGATCTTGTGCTGAACATGAGTAATGTTTTGTTTCATTGCAATGAAAATGGTGTTAAATGTTGCCAAGGTTTTTCTGCTTTGCATTTTTGCCTGGGAAATGAAAATTGGGTCATGGGGGAAATGAACATGGTGGGGTGTTTTAACATACTATTTAATACAGAGTATATGCTAATAATATTTAAAAATAAAACTTGATAGATAGATTTCTAGTTCTCATGTTTCATTCCTTTTAATTGAATGTTTTACACTTGGAGCAGTGATTCATTACAGTGTTTACAAATGGTACAGCATTATTCTCTTCAGAAATAAACCGCTGCAAGTGGTCTGTGAATTACTTTGCATTTTGATTTAACAATCTTATTAGTATAGTTGTACACTGTTACAAAAAATAAATATTTTTAAAAGTTATATAAAGTGAATAGCTTATGATTGTTTAATGTTCTTTTTAGATTCCTAGAATATGCCTGTTGTGAATGAATGCTTTGTGTGGAGCTGTTTATAAATCACACAATTTCTCTGTGAAAGTAATCTTTTGTGAGAAACAGCTGGAGAAACATGGGTCAGATGTTTACTGCAGTAGATATCTTGGTGCAAGTGGTGGTGGTACTTCTGATTTGTATTGATCCTCTTCATTGTTGAAAGCATAACAGGGAATGCATATTTTAAATACCAAATCTGAATTTAACGCTACACAGGCTTAGTGTTTGTTTATCACAAATTGGATAAAGTGTGTTCAATTTGTAGAAATGTTAAATGCGAAATATCCTGTCGGATCACTGCTGGATCTCTTCCAGATTTTTTGATCCACTGTGACCAGCTTGTTTATAGAATCTAGAAAGCTGCTTGGCGACAGTTCCGTTGTACATCCTAAAATCCTAATTGGTAGCTTAGAATTCTGTGAATCTTAGACACAACACAGATGTTTCAGTTTGTTTTTTTAATGAAGGTTACATAGTTGTAATGCATCACCTGAAATGGATACACATCTTTCCTCCAGATTGCAGTAACACTATTGGGAGCCCAACCCTTGTATCTGGTAATTGTTGGTGAAATGTGATGCTTTCTCGCTGTCTAGTGCTGCCTTCCCCAAAGTGGTTCTGCCCAGATGTTTTGGACTGCAACTCCTGTCATCCTTGAACATTGACCATGCTGACTGCAGCACATTAGTTATGGTCCCAAACATATGGAGGGCAATAGATTGGGGAATGCTGGTCTAGAGCCATCATTATCATTGAAGCTTTTCTCCCTGCGAAGAGAATCCAGTGTGGATTATCTTGCATTTTAGAAAGTTATAGTAGAACCTTGGCTTACATTATCCTTGAGTAACATAAACTTTGGGTTGCGAAAGCGGCAAACCTGAAAGTATTTTTCCAGGTTTCACTACTCGCTCATGCGCAGAAGCTCTTTATCGCACCACGCACACTCTGTCGTGCTGCGCGCATGTGCAGAACAAGCACCTCTGGTTGTGGAAACCTCGGGATCCGACCGGCGCTCCGGAACAGATCCCATCCACAACCAGAGGTACCGCTGTATTGCAGCCATTGAGTGCTTTCTATCTGAAGTCGCTTAATCAGGAAAATGAGAATTTTTGTATGTTTTTCTCCCAAATGTAAGGTGATATCCCACAAAGTCATATTTAGTGCAGACCCATTGAAATACATGAACGTAAGTCCATATATCACAATGGATCTAGTTTGACGTAACATTGGAGATCATACTGACCATGTATGTAGTAAAATGGAGTGGGATTTTAAAAAAAATGATGGCCTAAATTTGTAAGTTTTTCATATGAGCATTGCTCTGGGTCCTTTGCAGCACAACTATAGATTTTGGCTTGGCCTTTGCAGTTCAACATAATTACTGAAATTATATGTTGAAGGAAGAAATACTTTGGGCATGCACATCTGTTTACTTGAAGCATTTGGCACTTTTATCCAAACAGTTTTGATGGTTTGTGTTTTCGTGCTGTGTACTACCTGTGAATAATGGATACTTGGGTATTATATATATTTTTTCATTCTTTAAGCCGTCCCTACAACAACATTTGGAACAATTAGTTTCTAGACATCTGTTTTTCAAATTCAACATCTGCTAAATGCAGTTAAACTGTTAAATCTTTTGAGATTCCAGTTTCCATATTTGGTCTAAAGATGGGAACACTGGAAATTTCAATAAGCTTATTTATTTTAAGGGCATCTTTTATAGTTATGTGAGGTGTAAAGGTGGACCCTGTTCTCATTCTACATAGTATGGGGTCTGAATTTGTGTTAAAGGGACACTTCTGAAGTACTTGGGACAGCAGTGAGGATAAATAGTTGCTTCTACTGTTACTATTATAAAACCCAAGAAATATATGTCTGTTTCATGTTATCATATTACTAATGTGTTTTGAAATGGCTGAGTTATTTTAGTATGCCGGCTAAAAAGCTGGGGAAAGTCTCCTGATGAATGTTTGGATAATTATCTGCTTGCTTGCTTAAATAACACCCTTTGGAAGTAACAAACCCATTCTGTAGTCCTATAATAGCTATTGTTAAACTAAATACAGTGTGTGCTGCTTAGTTGTTTCCTAGCCGTTTTTGTTTTTAACAAATGTTTTGAAAGCAGCAGTATTATTTACCCCTAAATTATCATATATCGTAATGATTCATGATGAATGTATATTAGTCTATTACATTCCTGCCCATGTATCTGCATTATTTAATATAGCCTGGAGGTACTTTATCTGAACTAACTGCTTGCCATATGTGTTAAACCTTTCCAGTAACAACTTTTGTTTGTTGAGGTATATATTGTGAGAGATTTGCATACAGGTATTCTAGGGGAAAGTGTTTCTATCTGGGACAAGTTCAAATCTCGATATGCAGTGAGCTCCATATTTTTTGACAAGGATGTCAAAAAGGATACTCAAATACTGTTACACAGATTCTGATTGAACTAAGCAAAAAACGAAGTGCCTGAACTTCTGACTTCTGTTATCTGAACTCTGTGGATGCCATTTGCTCTATTGGACAGTTTCTTATTGATGTCCAGTTGTAACATCCAGTCACGGCACAGTGAGGTGTCGAAAATTGCATATCCTCCATGTTTCCTTTTATGTATGAGGAACTGTGCGACACTTTCGTAACAAACAGTAATGGGATCTGCGTGCATATCACAAATGTGTGAAAGCTCAGAATATGTGTTCCTTTTGCAGGATTCAACATTGTAAGCTTTCATTCTAAAGTAAACAACCGTTTATCTTCCATTTAGGCTTGAAAGCATGTGGCTAAAATGCCTTGTAGTCTCAGAAGCCAGAGCAGGGCTTAATAGCTTTTCCAGTTCTTGTGAGAGTTTCAGTGTTCCACATAGCTTGGTGCCCTTTCATATGAATACTGGAGGCACAATAAATTGGCAACCTAAGTAAGCAGTGGTGCAGAATAGAACTTCTTGGTGAAGAATCTTGTGACGGAACTTTTTGGGTTTACTCAGGATATATACAACATATGCCCCACAATGTATCTTTGTTGTTGTTGTTAGGTCCTAGCAAATATTTTGTCCCTTCTGCCACCACCCCACTGGAATTCCCAAGGTAGAATGGATAGGTTTTTTTCAGCAGATGCTGGTGCTTGGCTTGTGATGATTAATACTTGCAATAACCTAGTACAGTGGTACCTTGGGTTACAGATGCTTCAGGTTACAGACACTTCAAGTTACAGACTCTGCTAACCCAGAAATTGTACCTCGGGTTAAGAACTTTGCTTCAGGATGAGAACGGAAATCGCATGGCGGCAGCGGGAGGTCCCATTAGCTAAAGTGGTATCTCAGGTTAAGAACAGTTTCAGGTTAAGGACAGACCTCCAGAACGAATTAAGTTCTTAACCTGAGGTTCCACTGTACTTGAAGACAGTTTCAAATGACTAGGTTGCTGTAAATAGAAACAGTATACAGTACATAACTGGGCTACTCAGTCTTTAATTGGTGGCCTCTGTCTAGTAACTGTAATCTCTTTGTGTTCATGCACATTAAGTAAGCCTTCTTTCAGCCAACCAAGATAAATGGGTTAGGTAGGAATATGTGCTTGATAGACCTACAGTTATGTGAGCTCAAACTCATTAAAGCTTGGTGTCTTGAATCTGGAACACTCAGTTTGGTGTATACAGAGCACTTAACTCTTTCAGGACTAAAGTTTTGTAGTCTCATCCCCCTTCCAGAAATAGGATAGACATTTCTAGTTCTGTGTTTTTTGGACATACAGGCAATGATTGCTTTACATGCATCCAGCTGATGTGTGACCGTGCACATGTGCATTGTGGTGACCTGGAAGTGGCTGGAAAAGGGGGTGTAACAGGCTTATGCGCACTCCACCATTGCACGCCATGACCCAGAAAGCAACCCCACCCCCAAATTGGGGGTTGCATGTATACATGAAAAATGACTCAAGCCAATCTTGAAGGGATAGGAGATGTGTGGGCTACTGATTTGGGACCAAGCTGCTATTCCTCTCAGGAAGAGCAGGATAGAGGCACTCTCGTGTCTTTTATCTCTAGGCAAAAAGCAGCTTTGGGATGAGAGTTTTCCATTGGAGGAAATGGCACAAGGGAAAAGGATTAAACCCCATCCCCTGGATTGGGCCTACTGACACAGGCTACTATTGTTGCTGTGTGTGTGTTGTTGTTTTCTTAAAAAAGAAAAGTTCAGAAAAACAGATGCAACCATGTGCAATATAAACATTGCATATCACCATATTTCCTCTAGTCTGGCCCCAAATATGACTCTGGTTTGGGGCTGTGACCGGCTTAGTTTCGTGTTCCTCTCTAGGTTTACAAGGATATGGTCTTGCTTTATTGCCACATATGCAGCTCCCACAATGGCTGTGAAAGGAATACTTATACTTAAGTGAAATAAGAGTTGCCTCATTTTTTCTTGTTCTTTTTGGTCTTGGGATTTTGTTTCCCCTCTCTTTAAGGGATAGTGGCATATGGAGGAAGACCCGAGTTTCAGGTTTTGACTTAAAATCTCCTTTGGAGGACTTTGTGGTGTTTAAAAATCAGCTTTTGGGACGTTGAAAGAAACTTGGGTTGTAAATTTATTTTGGGAAGTTCATGCAAAGGCAGCATTACTGCTGAGGGCATCCTCATACATATTTTCAGGCTCCACAATGGGATTAATATTGGTGGATCCACATTGCCCAAAGACATTTTGAGCTTAATGGTATAAAAAGCCTTAAAAAGTGGACGTGTTACCTAATTATTGCATGTGTATTTTTTGTATTCCTGTTTCTCTCAGTTGGAAGCCATACTTCAGAATTATGCTTTGTAATTTTTGGCCAGTTATGCTGGGCCAGTGCCGCCATGTGGGAGGAACTGACTTCAATATATAATAATGATCCGGATTATTCCCCTCCTCACCCTCTTTATTTTTGAACACACATATATTATCTATAGCTAAGTGTGTTGCTATTGTTTTCTTGTTTAGTTTGCATTTTTTTTTTCAAATTTGCTCTTGTTTTCCCCCTGAACAGAATAAAAGGGGTCTTTCAGAAGCCAGCAAAGATGAATATGGTGAAAAGGATAATGGGTCGACCCCGGCAGGAGGAATGTAGCCCTCAGGATAATGCTCTCGGGTTGATGCATCTGCGTCGACTCTTCACGGAATTGTGTCATCCACCTCGGCACATGACCCAGAAAGAACAGGAAGAGAAGCTTTACATGATGCTCCCAGTTTTTAATAGGGTAAGCCCATCTGAATTCAGATCTTTTTATTGGCTCTTATTATGTGGGTTCTAAACAAGGTGATTTTTTTTAATGGTACATGGAGAGCATGGGGTAGGGAGAGAGGCTGGAGGGAGTGGATTTAAAAGTTAAGTAATGGAATGCCAGTTTTTGCCTTTTCTGCATCTAAATCAGTGTAATATCACAATGTGTGCATTGCCTGCCTCTGTAGCCATAACAACTTGTCTTCTTTATGCATGGATCAAAATTCCCCAGTGGCCACCTCCAAGTTTGTTACATCCAGGACAAATTATATGTGGAAGTGATCTTATGATTTTTTTAGTAGATTTGAGTTTTCCCATGAATACAGCGAATTTGAAAGCGGGTGTATGGGACAGATACTGGGCTGAGAATGACTGAAATTTGAGTCATCACTGTTTCTGAATTGGGGTTGAACCTTTTGAACCTAAATCAAACCCTCAAATAATAGAGGTGGAAGGTACCTCAGACGTCATTTAGTCCAACCCACTGCCAACCTGGAAATGAACTGCTTCAGCATCCATGATCATCCAGATTTTGCTTACAAATCCTAATCAAAGATTGTCCACACCACCTGGGCCATTCTGTTCCACTTTAAATATGAAAATCAGCTTAAATACTATGACCATTTCCCCCCAGAAGAGGATTTAGTACTGAATCTTGGTCACAATCTTAGCTCCTTTGTAAGAGTCCTGAATACAGTTCTGAATTCCACCCCCCAAGAGTTTTCTACAAAAATATGTATTGATTATGGGTGTGTGTATGTTGCTTATCAGGTTTATGTGGTTCAAGGTTTCCTGTAATAACTACTGAAGAGACACCTCCTGCAGCAGCCCCACAGTTGCTGGCATTGAATTTCATGCACTTATCTGCATGCAGTTCCTTGTCCCTAGGGCTGCCTGGTTAGTGCTTAAATACAAGGCTTAGATGAAGCCGTTTATGTATTGTGATAAGATCAGGTCTTGTATTTAAGCAGTTGAGTGAGAGCTGTATGGCAGAGGAGAGTCGCAGTGCTCCATTTATTTTCTGCATGTGCCATAGAAACTGAGTGGGCTGCCATAGTGCCACAGCAGGGTAGATCTCTATGTCTCTCTTTTTACCAGCCCTTGGCAGAGTAGTAATTTTTGTTTCAGGCTAGTATCCTCTGTGGATTTATTTATAAGGCCATTGTGACAGGGTGGATTGAGTTTTGCTTTGCTTTTAAAATCAATGGCATTTTAGCTCTACAAGGAAAGGAGCTGATGTAAATTGTGAATTTTAAATCGAGTTTCCAACTCCATAATTCATATATTTTCTGAATGACCATGTATACTAATTTGCTACTGTAATAATTCAAGTGTATCTGCTTGCAACTGCTAGGGACATAACCCCAAATATTTGCTCATGCAGCCCATGAACTTTCTGCATGTCTTCTTAGGAGAGCAAATTTGAAATTAAGGATTACTGTTTGGTTTTCCTCTATACATCTTTAAGGACACCAAATATGAGTTTGAAGATTAATCCCCAGAACGTTATACAGGAAAGGACTGGTTTACTGAGCAGCATGTTGTTTATATTAACTTTGGTTTTATTGTCAATTTATTCATAATCTTCATTAAAAAAAATCTGTTTGTGTCTTGCCACTTGTGGTTTTTCTGTGGGGAGACAAATCCTGAACTCTGGCTAAGACGTAATGCTGAGCCAAACAATGGCGTAGCTCCAGGTAGTGTGGCAGTTGCAGGACTGGAAGAGGACTGAAGTGGTTCTGATTTTTTTCTTGCTCATTCACACATGGTTACTGTTTACCTTCACATTACATGTGAACTGGGTCATTGTCAAACTGCATAATGTGTGGAATGGTCTCGAGAGGCTTGTCATCAAACAATCCATGTTGCATCTTTAGTAAAATTGTTGTGTTTCTGAACTCTTCTAAAACCATTCCATTTATGTAATTGTAGATTATTTTTCTCTGACAGAGCCTTTCATACAGTCGGGTGCTGTATGGGGTGATTTTGGATTGAATAGCAATGAGCTAAAACAGCAAGGATTTGTGTGTGTGTGTGTGTGTGTAAGTGTAAAATGTGGACATTGTACTGAAAAGGTCTCTGCCAGTAAACAATGCTTTGGTTCATAACGTGTTGTGCTTTCTTGTCACTGCTTTACTTGCACAATCCTGAATACTTAATGATGCATTTTAATGTTCCTGAAGAGTGGCATAATTGTGCATATAGTATGAGGGTGCCGAAATGGTAGGCTTGCGGGTTTTTTGTTTTTATAAAAAAAAGCCTCAAAGTTTCTTAAGTGATTAGCTTCAAATATATGGCATGTGTTTACTCTCTTACTGTAAGAACTGCAGCAAAGTGCTTTTGATTTAAAGATAGAGAAGATCAATATGATGAAATATGGAAAATAAGCATGCCCTTCTTCCCCTGGAGCATCTTGTAGGCTGCAGATGAGTGAGGAAGAAGACTATTTCAAAGCCCAGACTTCCATTTTTGTTGGATCATGTTTCAGACAGATCTAGGTGGTTGCTTCTGTTATAACTAAGTTATTTTCCAAATTACTGTGGTGTATTTATTACATTTTGCTGTTCAGTATATTGGTTTTCTCTGAGTGGTGCATGATCAAAAGCCATAGCCGTAGTGTAAGTGCAGGAAGACCACCACACCATGTATTTGTTTGTTCCTGTAAAGGTTTTTTGTTTTTTTGTTCATAGCTGTATGGAATGTATTTTCCACAACCACCAAGTATAACCAAGTCCAGCTGCAGGTTTTACTGGATAATACGTTTTATTAGGCATTATGACGGGACAGTGAATGCTCCTTGAATGGAGCAAGGATGCAGGAACACAAGGGAATGGGATAAGTGGCAGAAGTGAGCCCCATTGAAGTTGACGGGGTTTACTTAGAAGCAAGTGGGTATAGGATTGCAGCCTTAATCTTCAGTATATCCCCTAGGTCTTTGCACTCCCCACATATGTATAGGACCAAACTAAATAAGACATAATTCATTTTATTTATAAGAGAATTTATAGCCTGCCAACTCATTAAAAATTATTGTGGTGGTATACTGTAAACTAATTATAAAGTTAGAAGCTAATAATAAAATGATAAAATCATAAAGTATAGAACAAATTGACCTGCACTGAATCAACCTGATTCTCTAAAAATGCTTGGCAAGCTGAAATTTTCAGCAGGCCATGAATTATCAGAATTGTAGGTGTCTGTCTGATTTCAATACGGGCAGTGTTCCAAAGCACTGGTGCCACTAAGCTAAAAATGCTTTAGTTTGCACAGAAATTAAACAAACACGTGATAGTGAAGGGATAGTCAGGAGGCCTTCCCCAGATGATCTCAGTATGCTGGCCAGTATATAAGGGACAGGGTGGTCCTTCAGGTATGCCATTTTGGACTTCATACACTAACAGTAATAGTGTATACCTTGAACTTATCAGATTTATATGGCAAGGAACTGTACAGTGGCGGCATTACATATGTGCTGTATGGCGCCTGTGAATGCGTGGTCTCTAACCATGATATTAACACCAGCAAAATTACCTTTTTTCAGATGCTTAGAAATACAGTATGGGAAAGTGGAGCAGTAGTATCACCGAGCTGTAGTCCCGGGATACAAGATACATTCATTAGGTGTTCATTTTGTATTTTCTAAACTTACCTTTACTTGTTTATTGTACTGTTTTCAAAACTATTTTTAGCTATAATAATAAAATTATTATTATTTATATGCCGTCCATCTGACTGGGTTACCACAGCCACTCTGGGCATCTTCCAACAAATTAAAACACAGTATGACATAAAACATTAAAAACTTTCCCATATAAACACTCCTATGGTATGTTTGTAAATCACTTTGGGATAGTAATAATAATTGTGTGAAATGTAAGCATGTGTAGTTTAGTGTTGCCTTTGTCTAGAAATTTGGAAAGCCAAGGAGTAAGAAGAACTGTCCGCTAAGCAGATAATACACACACAGAGAGGGGCAGCTAATGGCTCCTACTTCTGTATATGTTCGCTTGCTGTTTCCTCCAGCTTTCTCTGCCTTTCTCCAGGGAAGCTTTTAGAATTCTCGCCAGGCAGAGCTTGACTAGACATGGCTACTTTCTAATGTTATGAGTAAATCATGACATCACATCTTACACAGGAGTAAACTCATAAATCGCATCTTACCCAGGGGTTCGGTTCCAAGGGTTCTGTGTATACTTGGACTGCCCCCACGTGGGCATCCTTACCGTTTCGGAACCGGCATCCTGAGTAGACCTTAAACACACATACACCCCCAGCAAGGCAGAGAGCTTACCGGTAAAAGCTCTTTCTGCGCTGAGTACGCTTGTGCTAGACTGGGAAAAGACTCTGTCAGCAACCCTAGAGACCGGCTGCCAGTCATTGCAGACAGTACTGAGCTAGATGGACCAGGGTCAGAGCCAGTGCAAAACAGCTCTCTTTCTTCCTGTGACCCACAGATACAGACCCCTCCCTCACCCCTCCAACATGCAGTTGCAGCAGTCACGCTTTGGGCTTTTGATCACTTGAATGTTACATGGTTTTATTGTATTAAGCTGCATGTGACATCTAACACCCCTAAAGGTCTGTGGCAAGTAGGTGTTTCTTGAGACCCAGTGTCAAATTGTATACAAGGGAGAACCCCAACTGCATCTCTGAGGGGGTATTCAACAATCAAAGTTCTGTTCAATGACTTTGTACTCTAAACATCTAATGTTCCAATTTAAAGAGGTGACTGGACTTTTATGTCTGCAAAAAAATTATTTTCTAGGAGAGAAATTCAACACTGTACTAAGATTATCGTTCTACCAGCATCTTGATGGAATGATGCCCCCTCTCTTTCCTTGCTGTTCCAGGGATTCTTGCAACACCCCTCAAGCCAGTTTTGGGAGGTGCAAGAGGTGGAGAGAAGCTCTGTTGCACTTGCAGGGCTTCCACTGACGGGTCACTTTAGTTGAATCCTGCCATAAGTTCTGTGGTGTTCATAGTATTTTCTTATCTGCAGGTATTTGGAAATGCACCCCCTAGTACAATGATAGAAAAATTCTCAGATCTCCTTCAGTTTACAACACAAGTGTCACGATTGATGGTGACTGAAATTCGGCGGAGAGCCTCTAACAAGTCTACAGGTAAATTCATACCATAGCCCCTAGTTTATCTTTGTCCAATCTGAAGTTGAATATTCACATAACAACGCTCTTCGGAAGATGACTGACTCTTGGCTGTCACTGAAGATAGTAAATGATTCTCACCTGCCTTCATCAAAGTATGAATGGGACAAGCGTGTAATTGGACATGAAAGGAAAGTGAGTCTTGATTGTCTTCATGCTGATTATGCACTTCATAGCAAAACTGGATTCAAGATGGGAGTTTTCAAACAGCTGTAACATGAGAAGGAACAATTTGCCTACCGGTATATATAGTATAAGTAGAAACTGGCTTTAATATTGTATAAGTAGAAACTGGTTTTAACATTGTGTTTGCTTATCTTCTGTTGTTGTTGTTTTTAATTAACTTCAGAGGCTGCAAGTCGTGCCATAGTCCAGTTTCTGGAGATCAATCAAAGTGAAGAAGCCAGTAGAGGTTGGATGTTGCTTACTACAATTAACTTGTTAGCTTCATCTGGACAGGTTAGTTATGCATGAACAGAATCTGCTACTGTGTAGCGTGTACCTATAAATACTCTTAAAGGGTTTTGTATTTAGCAAATGAGGATTTTGAAACACAAGAGATGTATATTGTTTGCCATTTTTCTAAGCAGTTGTGAGCGAAGACATCCAGTGGAAAAAAGAAGAAAGACCTTGTAAAGTCCTGTTAGGCACCTCTGTAGGTTGGAGACTGTTAAAAGGTTATGGTCTGATCTAGAATCCTCTGTTGTTTCTTATGTGCACATAGCTTTAGGCCACACCATTCATTTTAGGAAATAGGTATATATGTGAAAATATTGCACACATGAAACGGCATACTCTATATAGCATGTCAGAACTCCAAAGCTTGGGGCTAGAGTGTCATCATACATGGAAGGTGAAAGCTGGCGTAGACAGCAAAGGTAGAATGAGCTTCAGTGAGTAGCATGTTACAGGGAAAGCTAGTGCTGGTGTTGGGAGTTCTTCAACAGACTAGGCAACAGAACACATTGTGGGAAATGGCCAGTGATTAATGAATATACTCTATACATAATCATAGTGATTATTATCATTTTGGGTGGCGGGGAGGATTATTTTGGCATGAGATGGTAGGCTAAAAGAAAGAAAAGAGGAGGCTTTAGTAGCGTAGATGAGATATGATCAGATCATGCATTTTACCTTGTAGGTACATAGATGAAAGGGAAGCTTCTAGGTCGGGGTAGTCAACGTTTTTATACCTACCGCCTACTAATGCATCTTTCTTGATGGTGAAATTTCCTTGCTGCACACCAGTGCTCAATGGAAGGAGGATTCAGCTTGTACCGTAGAACCCCCTACTGTCCACCTAGAATCGTGAAACGCCCACTAGTGGGTGGTAGGGATCAGGTTGACAACCCCTGTTCTAGGTGTAGAATCTATGGTGGGAGAGGACAAGGACGACTCAAAATATGATCTCAGTGTTACATACCCAGGAGGTGTGCAGATCTTAACTTCAAATGGGGAGAGGCTCATTTATCATTGTGTGCAATTTCTAACGCAATGGTGCAGGGGCTTGTTGGGTTCTTTGCGATTTTTAAGACAATAGGACAGGCTGTGTGCACTAGATTTTGTGCACTAGATTTTGACAGAGTTTGTATACCATCTCTTGTATACCCCATCTCAAGATGAGATGGGGTGAGCATTCAGATTGCTCTGTACTGTGTGGTTGCTCCTACTCAAATTACAACCAGCAGAAGCAGGGTGAGCATATCATACCTCAAGTGGGCCCCTATTCTGATCATCCCATTCCCATTGCCTACTGTCATACTCTCCTCTAAGGGGGAAAAAAAAACCTAAAGTGTGGTGAATGAAACAGGTGCCAGAGTGCTCCACTGAGAAAAAAGTGACTCTGTGTGTATTCTCCAGCTGGTTAGACGTACACTAAATTTCTCCCATTAGTACTCTTCTCCCTGGGTTGAAGCTCTTTTTCCACTTAGGAAATGGGATGGGGCTGCTCAACTTGTTCTTTGTGTGTGTGTGTGCAAAGTTTATCAATGTTGCTAAAAGCTTTCTCTTTTTTTGATAATGAGAATGCTTTTTTCTTCTGAAAATTTTCAGAGTAACTTGCTTCAAGAATGGTATTCTATGACTTCCACATAAAGGTTCTAGAAGCTATATAGCTGGATAATTTCTAACAGAGTAGGTGGAATTCAGAACCAACTGCATTGTGCTAGGAATGCAACGCTAACATTTTGTCTCCACTCTTTTTCTGCCCTCAGAAAACAGTGGACTGCATGACAACTATGTCAGTGCCTTCCACGCTTGTGAAATGTCTCTATCTGTTTTTTGACCTTCCACATGTGCCTGAGGTGGCTGGAGGAGCCCAGAATGAGCTACCTCTAGCAGAACGTAGAACGCTATTGCAGAAAGTATTTGTGCAGGTGAGTTGTAACCACAATACTACATTTCAAATTCTGTTTCATCTCCTAAAGGATGCATTGGGAAGAAAGGTTCTTACATTGGATTCTTTTACACTGTTGCTTATACACTCTGCAACTCCTAGGCCAAATCGGGGTGTTATTTTATCTTGCTATTCTGTATTACTTTTTCTCTGTTACTTACCTTTTTTTGGCATCTACATGTTTTTGCATGTTGCAAAAAAACCCATTTTTTTAAAAAATAAAGCTGGTTACTGATGAGAGAAACTTCCATAAGTGCATGGTGGCATTTGGAAAATTAATACAGTTGCACTGAACTGATTCCAAGGAGTTGCTTAAATCTGCCTACTTTCTCCACAGCTTAAATGAAAATTACAATAAACAGAATGCTTATGGTAGCAATTATATGAGCTTCCTATAATGGCCTTTTGTTTCAGATCTTGGTGAAACTCTGCAGTTTTGTGTCCCCGGCGGAAGAACTTGCTCAAAAGGATGATCTTCAGCTTCTATTCAGTGCAATAACCTCATGGTGCCCTCCCTATAACCTGCCTTGGAGGAAAAGTGCAGGCGAAGTCCTAATGACCATATCACGTCATGGCCTTAGTGTCAATGTAGTGAAATACATTCACGGTTGGTATATCTTGGTGTTGTATTGTGCTTTTGTTTTTCTCTCAATATAGTCATGTAATAATTTCTATCATTGCTAGATTCTCCCTCTCCCTCTCTCTCTCGCTGGGTGACCACGATCTGGTCTTAATCCCTAATTTTAAATTCTCATTTGTGAAATAGGAATATTGGTGTGTTAACTCATGTGGATATAACTGAGGTGGTGGTGCCTATCCTGAAAACAGTGGGGATGCGACTGGAAAAATCATAGGATGGGCCTAACTCTGAATCGGGGCCATCGAACCTGTTGTCCCCTTTGTGACATGCCTGGCATTTATTGCCATCCCACCAGATGTTTCATAAACCCTCCTATTTCTGTTGCTTGAACAAGGTGACAGAAATAGATGATGTACTTTCAGTAAACCAGCAGAGCACATTGAACAACTGCATATTGTGTACATGCTGGGGAAACTGAATTTGGTTTAAACTGGTAGTAACGACATAAAAGGGATTGTAGGAAGAAGAACCTATTTTTTGTACCTCAGTATTGGCTAGCAAAATTCACAGTTGTTTCTTACATGAATGATTGTGGGCTTGCCACTTCCACTGATGTTGAAAGCTCCCAAGAGTAGTTCCTGTTCCTTATCTACATGTAATAGAGCATTAGATTCTTGCAGAGACAGCTCTGGGTAGTTGCTTCTGTTTTACTGCTTCCTGTCTCTTCCGTGGAACATTTGTAACAGATTGAAGGGAATTATGCCACTGCCTTATGCCATTATAGTTTTGTAGTTAGTGTACCATACAGAGTTCTGCTCAAATACATCCACTCATGCTTAAAATAAAGTCCAGGAATTATAATTTAGTTCTGCTGTAACAAGGATATATGGCACCCAAATTATATTCATGCTTTGAATAAGAGCACACTTGTTGCAAATAAACGCATTCAGATTATCCAAGGCTTTTCGTTTCCCCAAATGTAGACTCTTCAAGCGATAAGGAACTACACACACAGCAGATTTCCTTCTGATAAGTAACACAGTCAGAAGCCATTATCTTTTAAAGTGCAAATTGCACTTATGCTAGGACATTCCCACTATTTCTGTGTGTATTTGTTTGTGGAGTTCTTGTATTCAATATGCATATGGCATGGTTGCCTTTGATTTGGGCTCGCCTTATGTCGAAATCTGGGAGTAATAGTACCAGAGATGCCATGGGCAGGGTAAATTGCATGGTTACTTTCTAAGCCAGAATGGTTGGCCACTAGTGCTTATGCTTGGAACTCTGTTCAAATGTTGGGTAGAGTGTTCAGGGCGTTTTCTTTTTCAGTATGTTTTATAGTTATTTCTTAGTTATAATTTCTACAATTATATAGACAACAGTTCTTAAATGCAGACTGCATTGAGATATGGTGACTTGCCCAAGAGCAGTGAGTTTCATGGCTTGATCAGGAGACCTGGATCTTCCATACTCTAACCTGGGGTGGTAAAGCTTTGGCCTCCCAGATGTTGCTGAACAACAATTCCCATCCACCCAAACAAACATAGCCAATGGCCAGGGAGGATGGAAGTGTAGTGTAGCAACATCTGGAGGGCCAAAGGTTCCCCTTACCTGCTCTAATACTGCCCTGTGATCTTTGGATGAAGGGTAGTATACAGGATAGTATGTAGTAGTAGTAGTAGTAATATATAATAAAACATTTTATCTTGCCTTGCCAGTTTTCACATTTTGCAAGATATAATCAGACACTCAAAGATGCATAGTGAAGAAAATGTGCTTTCTTAAGAGATACGATTGAGGTTCTTATTTGTAAATTATTTTACACATCCTGACAAATGGCAAGAAGTGGATGTGATTTGTAGTTCTGTGTGACATGGTGATAGGGGAAATTGCACATCTGCTCTGGTATAGTGTGGGCTTTGCAAATGTGTGTAGAACATGTGCAGATGTCAAAGTTCCCATTTTGTGCATTTCCTAGACATGTATAATATAGGTGTCCCAACCATCTCTTTTTATTTTCTTGCAATGTGTGAAATAGCTTTTAGTTCAGAACATAAGATCATTCTTGAAAATGGATTGATACCAACTAGTCGATAATCTTGTTCTATGAGAACAGTTGTGCTTGGTAATTTTTGTATAATATGAAAAATCCTGGGGGTTTTATTGTCTTTACAGAAAAAGAATGCCTGTCAACATGTGTTCAAAACATGCAACAATCAGATGACCTTTCTCCCTTAGAAATAGTTGAGATGTTTGCTGGCCTTTCTTGCTTCCTCAAAGATTCCAGTGATGTCTCCCAAACACTCTTAGATGATTTTAGGATATGGCAAGGATATAGCTTCCTCTTTGATCTCTTACTCAGGTATGAAAACCAGGTTTGCACATTTATTTTATTGCTTCAAATGCAGTTTTCATCCTAGCAAGATCTGTGTTCGCATATCATTTTTGGAGCTGAAAAATTGAATGCCACCAATTCAGTAGCTTCTTATAAGTTACAATGCAAGGAGGAGTATGTCACAAATTGAAACTAAACTTTATTTTAGGGTTTTGGTTTGAGTCTTGCTAGTCTAGTAATTAATCTTTTGATGTGGTGTAGTGTTGGCTATTGTAGGTTGTTATTATAAGTAAGAACCAAGTTTTATGGAGAACTTAAACACATGAAATTGGATGTGATTAAAAAAAAAAAAGTTCCAAATTTTGATTTGAATGAATGAGTGGCCTTGTTTTGAGATGAGTGTGCATTTCATCCCTGCAGGTTAGAACAAGCAAAAGAAGCAGAATCTAAGGATGCTCTGAAGGACTTGGTGAATTTGATAACCTCATTAACAACATATGGTGTCAATGAATTAAAGCCAACTGGTGTTACTACGGGGGCACCTTTTCTGTTGCCTGGATTTGCCGTCCCACAACCTGCAGGCAAAGGTGAGCTTTCTCTTCTTTCTAAAAAGTCTCTTACATGCAAAATTTAATCAGACATTTAAGAGTCCTGGATTTGCTTGCAGTGGCTTGATCTGGAATTGATGGTGATCTTAGATTCTTAAGAGTGTAGAATTAGGAAGGCTCAGAAACTTCCTCAAACCTCTGGTCCATAATATAGTGTGAGCAAATTGACCCTCTACTTTACCACAAGCTCACCTTTGCTTCTTGAGGCAACCCATAAACCAATATTCAATTACTATTTTATATTGCTTAGCACTGTAAAATAAAATACAATGATGATGGTATTGATTGTTTCTGTCTGTTCCTAGCTTACATAGGATACCATACTATGTAAAAGCAATACATTATGTTCTTTCCCACCATTCTTTGCCACTGGAGCCCTCCAACAAATTCTAATCATCCTGGGGGCTGCCTCCTGTCCACTCCCCACTCTGGGAATGATGTGGCTATTCTTAAAAAAGAGGAGCCTCCACTACTGCCTCATTTTCATCTGCAGGCTCTGTTCATAGGCAGTTATTTGCATTAGAGAATAATGTGTGACAAACTGTATTCTTGAAGAATAATCTTTATGTAAAGATCTGTAAAGTTTTCCTTCTTCCTGTTGTAGGTCACAATGTGAGGAATATCCAAGCCTTCTCTGTCCTACAGAACGCTTTCCTGAAGGCAAAAACCAGCTACCTTGCACAAATTATCCTTGATGCCATCTTAAATATCTACATTGCCGACAATGCCAACTATTTCATCTTGGAATCCCAGCACACTTTGTCCCAGTTTGCAGAGAAAATTTCCAAGCTTCCAGAAGTACAGGCCAAATACTTTGAGATGCTTGAGTTCGTTGTGTTTAGCTTGAATTACATACCTTGCAAAGAACTGATTAGCGTCAGCATCCTCCTAAAATCCAGCACCTCTTACCCATGTAGCATCGTTGCAATGAAGACACTACTTAAGTTCACACGGCATGACTACATCTTTAAGGACGTCTTCAGGGAGGTGGGACTCCTGGAGGTGATGGTGAACCTTTTACATAAGTATGCAGCTCTTCTGAAAGAGCCTACACAGACTCTGAATGATCAAGGTAATTATCTTCTCCTCCTCCCCCACCACCCTTGACCAAGGTTTCTTTCAAATCCTGCTTTTATCTTGTTCTTTTTTATCACCTCTTTTTATACTATTGGAAATGCTTATCTATCTTGCATTACTTTGCAAAAAGATACGCTATTGCCCACAAAACCTGTGTAAGTTCAGATTTCTCTTATTCCTCCAATCATCAGCCCTCCTCCAAAACCACCTTTCAAATTCTCCTCAAAAGAGGCATTTAGTTTTCAGCAGAATCTCATGAGACATTGGTATTGCTTACATGAGTAAAACTACCTGCTAGAACCTTATAAACTCTCATTTGGTTTTGAAACTAAAATGCACATGGGTAACATATCAAAGTACTATAGATTTGCTTCTGAGTTGTATCCCAATACTTCACACTGGATGCAAAGTATAGGCAGGTTCAGTGTACCAGAATAGAATGCCCCCTTCTTCTGCTGTACCATGATCAAGCATTTTTAGAAAGTGATCGTTGTACACCAGCCAGCACTTACAATATAGGAGCGATACTTTGAATTATTGAGAAGTTTGGTAATAGCATGGGCATATATACACTTCATTTTCTTTCATTGTAGCTTTTCGAAATTGTTTTCTAGGGGACTCAAGAAACAACAGTTCATTTGAAGACCAAAAGCAGCTTGCTTTGCTGGTTATGGAGACCTTGACAGTACTGCTTCAAGGATCGAACACAAATGCAGGTATTTGGCAAATGGCTGTTACATCGAATGAACCTATGTCTCTTAATGCTGATAGCTGCCCTTGAAATGCACTTAAATCATAAAGACCAATATAGAGTTATGTAATCTGTTTAGATGTGGAAATGCTGTGTCAAGCAGGTTTTTTACCTTCTTGGAAGGAGGATACATTAATAGAATACTGAATTTGTTTAATTTGTTTGGCCAGATTTGCTTGAATTTCCCCTAGCAGAGGATAAGCTTATTCTAGAATGGTGCCTTTCAGATATTTGAATTTATAGTTTTAAGATGGATATATTTGAATAAAATATATTTAGTGATGAATTATTACTTTCACCTGTGTCTCCTGATAACCGCAGTCTATCAAAAGTTAAATCAATAGCCTTTTCCTATAAATGGTTGCTTCTTAGTGTGGGGTAGGTTTGTATTAGTCTGGTCTTGACAATAGGAAGAATATGTTTACTGGCATGTTACCGCAGTCTAGCAGCTTCTGTTCCCTGACAAAACATGACCTTATCATGGATCATGATCTTCGTCCACACCTGAAATACAGTGGTACCTCCGTCTACAAACTTAATTTGTTCCGGACGTCCGTTCTTCAGCCGAAACGTCCTTAAGCCGAGGTGCGCGCTTTCCCTAATGGAGCCTCCTGCCGCTGGCACCCTTCCCCTGTTTGGCTTCCGGGGCAAAGTTTGCTGGCCGGAACACCTACTTCCGGTTTTGTGGAGTTCGTTGCCCAAAGAGTTCATTAGGAAGACTGTTTGTAGATGGAGGTACCACTGTAATTGCTTCAACATTTCTCCTTTCCCCTTTCATGGATGTGTTGTGAGAGTGTGCATGTGTGCCCCCTTCCCCAATGGAGCATTTTCTGGAAGATTTAGGAGCCTACTGTAGCTTCACCTGAGCTCGTTCAGTTCTAGTTTGGAAATACTGTCTTCTAAGGTGGGGCCAAGTGCTTGCACAAGGGCAAGAAGAGATATGGCAAAACTGGACACATCACTGGAATAAAATGGCCATCTTTGCTTGGGCTAATGGGAGTTGTAGTCAGAAACCTAGGATGTCACCAGATTGTCAAAGGCTGGGGTAGAACTTTGGAATGAAGCTGAAATAGAGTCTGGTAGGACAGGGGCATGTAGCTGAAACTGGTCTGTAAGTATCTGTTGGCTTCTGGAATTTTAACTGGTGCTGCTTACTCTGATCACATCTTCCCAGTTTTGGGTTTTTTTTAGAGACTTCCTGGACTCACTATTCAGTTAGAGTTCAAAGTCAAAGCTCTAAATGGATTGGGACCAAGCACATAAGGGAATACCACCACCCGTACTACCTGCATAGTGAGATCATTGGCAGGTTCCCTGCTTTCAGCTACCACCTGTTAGAAGAAAATTGCCTTTTAATAAGAGAAGTCTTTTTTTGGTGGCAGCACCCCATTTGTGGAATGTCCTCCTTGAGGAGATTTGCCTGGTACCAGCCCTTAACTTCAAGGCACCAGGCAAAATCCCTTTTCATCAGCCAGGCAATCTGAGCACCTTGATTATTTTAACATGTGATTGTTGTTTCTGCTTTTATATGCTGTTAGGTTATTTTTAGGTTTCTGACTGTTCAATTTTTGCGTGGTTTTAACTTTTGTAAGTTGCCAATGCGCATATTGGATTTAAGAGGATGTAGAATGTACTGTATAAATGTATTAAACAAATAATAAATATTTGCACTGTAGAATATCTCAAGCCTGAATGAACTTGCAGAATTACCAAGAACATGCAGATCATACTTTATGTTTGCTTGTATTACAGCTATTTAGTGCTTATCCGCTTGAGTGGCAAGCTAAGTAAGACCCTTTATATCCAATTTTAAATGTTTTCAGGCATCTCCGAGCTCCCAGAAATTGCAAGCATTTGTGCCAGTGCGATTCATTAGAAAGTGCTGCCTAGATCTACCTGGTGGCATCATACCTAATCCACTGTCTTTGTTTTCATTGTAGGCATTTTCAGGGAGTTTGGTGGAGCGAGGTGTGTACATAACATAGTAAAATATCCACAATGCAGGCAACATGCACTGATGATAATCCAGCAGTTGGTGTTATCACCAAGTGGCGACGATGACATGGGGACTCTCTTGGGATTAATGCACTCTGCTCCACCTACAGAATTACAGTTGAAGACTGACATATTAAGGGTAAGTACATTAATGAAAAACGTATGGATGTTTTAACACTTATTAAATTACTGTTTCATGTGCAATTATATCTCAGTTCACATCTCTGATCTCAAACTTTCTTTTTTGTGGGGGCAGATAAATTGAACTGATCTTATTCATGTACTCAGACAACACAACTGAACATGAAAATAAATACTGAAAAGTTCTTTGAGGCAAGAATAATAATAATAATAATTCTCAAATAAATAAGAATTCCACTTCTTTCAACTTCTCTGTAAAATATAATTCACATTTATGAACCTTTGAGAATTCACTTAGCCAACATCTTTTTTTGCTTAAGTGATTCCCTAGTTAAGATTCTGACAGTCAGCAGAACTGACTTGCAGCCGTTTTCCAATGTTGTTGCAGTTCTGGTCATCTTTCATACTGCATTTTCTTTCAGTCTACAACTTGGAATGGTTCACAGAATTGCAACTGTTTTACTTTTTCACAATTGTTATTAAAATCAAAAGCTTCCTTCGGCCTGGCTTTTGCATTCATTGTAGAGGTTTTGTGTGTGAGAGGGGGGGGAGAGAGAAATTTGTATTTCTGTTGAATCTTGAAGCTGATTCAATAATACATCACTCGAAAAAGCTCTGTGTATTGATGAGGCAAGGCTGACTTTTACTCATTGTAAAGGGAAATGTAAAAAAGTATCTGTGTGCATAACTGCATATGCTTCAAATTAATCTTGGAAACCTTTGTCACTGCAGTGTTTAGAACAATTGACCTCCATGACATCCTGTTTGTTCTGTCTTGTTTAAATATCCGTGTAGGCCCTGCTGTCCGTGCTGAAAGAGAGTCATCGCACAAGAACGGTTTTCAGAAAAGTTGGTGGATTTGTGTATGTCACATCTTTACTTGTTGCCATGGAAAGATCCTTGTGCTCGTCACCTAAGAATGGCTGGGAGAAAGTGAACCAGAACCAAGTGTTTGAGCTGCTCCACACTGTGCTCTGTACCTTGACTGCAGCAATGCGCTATGAGCCAGCCAATTCACACTTCTTCAGAACAGAGATCCAGTACGAAAAGTTGGCCGATGCTGTGAGGTTACTTGGCTGCTTCTCAGACTCCAGGAAAATAAGCCCTTTTAACATCTTCCCCTCAAACACTCAGCCATTTCAAAGACTGTTGGAAGATGACCTCATATCCATGGATTCGGTGTCACCCACGTTAAGGCATTGCAGCAAACTCTTTATTTACCTCTACAAAGTAGCTACAGACTCTTTCGACAGGTATGATTGGCGAGGTTTGGGGTGGAGTCGGAAATACAGTTATGTCTGGGAATCGCATCACTCATTTCTATCTGACATTCCCTAAGGGGGTTGTATGCTATTACCGGTATTTTCTTCTGAGATTGAGAATTGGCAACCATTTTTAAGTGTCTGTCTTGTAGACAATGATTTGTTGCTGGTGCAGACCTACTTTGAAGTTGTGCATGTGGAAATTATGATTCATAGAAGGGGTTGGGGGTAGGACAGAAGGTCTAACTTTTGGCAGTAATGGCTATTAACTACCTGTCCTCTTTGCAAGCAAAAGTAGATAGGGCTGCTGTACTTCCATTAGTTTACAGAAGAGTGGATTTTGGCAAGTTGAGCAGAAGTTGCTTCTGCCAAAATTCTGTCTCCTCTGCAACTCTCAGAGGCAGCAGGAGTTCCATCAACTTAGGTATTGTAAAGTAATCTGTATAGTTACCTAACCATTTAAAAAAAGATAGCACCATTCCCTGGCCTTAAACTTCAGATAGCTGTTTTGTTGGAACAGTTTCCCCTTCATTTGTTAGTATGTTTTGAGACTCCTAAGAAAGGTTGTAGGTTTATTTTAAGGTATTTTATTTAATTGCAGTAGTTGGTTCTTCATTCTGTTGTATAAGACAAATCAAAACAGAGTCCATTTTAATACAGGCTCCAATAAAATATGGGACATTTTTTAGAAAAAAAATATGTACGATTTTAAATGATACTTTGAATTCAATGAATTTTAAAAGAGTTGTTATCTTATTTGTATCTTAAAATATTCAGTAGCATTGGGTTTGTTGCTTTTGATATATATAGTGGCTAGTACTAGGATTATAAAATCAGTACATTTAAAGTTAACACTCCATAACATAGAAGTAGTAAACAAGCTCAGCAAAAGGAAATGGGTCTGTCTTGGAAAATAATAGGTTAGGCTGGTAACTTCCTGAGCCTTGATGCTTCTTGTGTAGTATGTAACATTAATAGCTCTGTTGCTTTTGACAGAGAGGGGCACAGCATGGAACATCCTTCACCCATTGTTCCTTATTTTATTTAATTGCAAACACATTTTGTGACTTCAAAACTTCATGCAGTTTCGAAATTCAGCGTTAAAATTAGCTGTACTCTGGGTTTCTCTTTGTTAAATATTGCCAATTGATTTTAATGTTCTTATAAAGTATTACTGGCATGATCTTTAATTGCTCAGTAAAAAAGTAAGTTCAGTTTTCTAGCGGATAAAATTGGGGGACACTATTTCTGATACTGGTTAATACTGGAATTTAAGAAATCTGGGTTAGCTTTGTTGCGTAAGTATTTCTAATCCGTTTTGTCTTTCCCATTCCTCATTATCTGTCTTCCCTTCATCCCCTTTGTTCTTAAAACTCATTAAATTTTGCAGACTTGCTTGGGATATTATGTTAGTCCTGATGAAATTTTAATCATATCTGGTTATCAGTATGTGCTCAAACTTGGTCTTCTGTTATCAATCCCTGATCTGCATCTAACCTCTAGTTTGTTTCAAGATATTAGGCTGTTTAGAAGCAGATAACCCAAAATATAAACAAACAAATGAAAAGGAAAATCTGTTCCTTTTTATTAAAAAAAAACCCCTATCTGTTTTGTATGTCTTAGTTTTTACTTTGTGTTCTCTTTGTCCTTTGCTCTGGCTAATTCTGCAATATGTATTTCTACTTGTGGAACTGTAAAACTAACAAAGCTTCTAGCCTCTTGTTTTCTTTTCTAACCTCTCTATCCCCTCCACGTTTGTTTTGTCTGTAGTCGTGCTGAACAGATCCCTCCTTGCCTGACAAATGAGACTTCTCTCCCCTCTCCTTGGGGCACACCAGCTTTGTCGAGGAAAAGGTACTGATCCTTTTAAAGAGAAGTTGCGCTTTCTACCGCCTTCACACCTGTGTTCTCTGTGTTTCATTAACTTCCTCAGAGTGAGGTCTGTTACTGTGCTTCTCTGTTCTTCCAAGAATTGTTAATTAGCTGGCAAGTTAGTAAATTCACATGTAATGAAGCCCCATTTTGAAATATTTGGGCAAATACTTGGTGCAGAATAAAGGAAATCAAGGAAGTCAAGGTTCACAACATTTTGAGTGAATTGGTTGCCCCGAGACAGCACACAGGGCGGTTTTTAAGGCATGGTCTGTAGAATTACGTTAGTGTCCTGTGGTGGTAGAACGGACTATACCAGTTTGAACTTCAGCCTGGGGCATCAAAATGTTGAATTCTGTGCTGATAACGAAATTCATTGTAAGTAGAAAACTAAGCACGGTGGGGAGCAGATAGGGCCAGAACATTTTTTCTTGATGTGCTAAGGTGTTGTTGTTGTTTTTGGTACTTCTAAGGAGCATTTGATGTGATGGAGCATTCAAAAACTTGCAGTATATTTTTGAGTTACTGATTTTAAAATTGTATACTGCTTTGAGTTTTCTTTTTAAACAGGAGCAAAAAGCAGTTAGGTATAATTTTTTCTTAATGATTGATCTAAGTTACAGAGTCAACCAGTGCACAGGGAGTTCTATGCTGATTTTAAAGTCCTTTGTAAACCTGGCATTTCCCAGGATATAATTTCCCTTTTGCTCTCTCGATCTTTTACTCCGCTCTTGACACACTGTTCCTTCCTGCTTCCTTAGTCCTTGAATGAATTCCCCTCATTGTGTTCTTTTTTTGGTTACCTTATTATATAATGCATTTATAGTATAATCCTAACTTGAAGTTCTGCTGGCTGGAAGGGGCTTCTGGGAAATCCTGAACCCTCGCTTCCTGTGTTGACTGGCGTGGGCCTGCCAGGTTTTGGAAGTGGCATATTTCATTCCCCCTACTTTAGGATTAATCTGACTTTCAATCAATTATTGAAGCAGACATTTAGCTTCTAGATTCTTCTGATTTTCTTTGTGTTGAGAGTAGTTAAAACATGCTTGAATGTCTTCAGAAAATATATCCATTTCTGCTGTTGTGCTTTTTTTCCTGATACATTGTTTGTGTTTAGTGTGTGTTGCTGTATAGGGGCTCAATCTGCTCCGTAATAATTCCCTTGGATGATATTACAATATATCCCATCAACAATATGTTTTTGTAGACTTGAACATTTCAGTAATACAGTTCATCATCTGTCTTGCATGCTTTACTTGAGATTTCTGCATTGCAGGGGGTTGTACTAGATGGCCCTTGAGGTCCCTTCCAACTCTAAAATTCTATGATGGTTGTGAAACTTTGTGGCATGGTTTTTTCCAATGGCTTGGAAACAAAGAACTATTAATGAAAGGAAGGCATGTGATGGCATACTTCCATACTTGTGAAAGACTTGTTTTAATGCAGCTCCATACTTTATTGGCAGTGATTCAGACTGTAACATATAAATTATAGCGGGCATATGGAAAGGTCTTTACTGTGCAGTGTTTTGAGCAATAGCTTGAACAAACGAAACTTCTCATAACTTTCCATAGAATCCTTTCCTATGGATTTGATAGCTCACCCCTTCCAGATAAACCATTTCCTGTCTCCTAACAGTGGTTAGCAGGTTAGAGGGCTGTGTTGTTGGGCCTCATCCCTCTTCCTGTGTGCTCACCCTTCCTGATTTGAACTTGGATAGGATTCAGCATGCTTAGTGTTGATGGGGGATGTGAGGCTGCTTCATGGTTACATTAAGTGGTGGAAGGGAGAGGAAATTCACATGGGAGATGGTGGGAGTGGGCGAGTGCATGATTCCACAGCATTCTTCTGTTCTAGTCACGCTTAGTAGATCAGGAATGTTACTTACATGCTGAACGTATGAATGGACTGTAGGATTTTCCATTCCTTGCTCACGTGGCCCTCGCCCAAGCCAGACTTGATTTGTTATTTGCCGGTAAGATCATCCTTGCTTAAGATATTGCATAAAGATTTATAGACAGCTGGAGTAAACATTAAAAAAATGCAAGCATGTCTCTTAACAGATCATGGGGAAATATTTCAAATGTAATAAGAGGTAATTAAAAATCTCTTCCTGGGGAGCTGCATGGGTTTGTGTTTTGAAACAGATTATATATACTGTTCCTTGGGGGTGGTGTGGTTGTTGTTTTTCTTCATTCATGTTACTGTGGTATTTATTAATTCCAATAAATTATCGATGACTACTGCAAAACACAACATTACGAGCAATATTTAAAAGCACAGTTGGAGAGGTAGAGAGCTAAGGCAACAAAATCATCCGTGAAGAATCTTTAGTTAAGATTTGTATGAAACCGTTGCAGAATCCTCTTGGGGTCTTTAAAAACTCTTCTTTCAGTGCACAAAGCTCTTATCCATTGGTAATTACAGTTGCCAAGTGTTCTGAGTCCCTTTTGGCTGGGCTGGCTTCTGCTGTTTAGTCAGAACTCCCCCCCCTCCCCAATTAGGAAAGACATTTTCTTGTTTATTGGAGAAAGTTGTGATCCCCAAAAGTAACAACAACAACAACAAAAATGAATGTTTGGGCGCTGCACACCCAGAGTTGGCATTAAGCCTCTTTGGTTATTACCAGAGTATCATTATCTGCCGTGCTTTGCAATTCCATTCAAAGTGCTGTGTGCTGATTTGTAATTCTCCCCAAGACTGAGCAAACGCCACAGTCCTGATGACAGAGAAAGGGTGTGCAAGTAACCCTGCCAAGAGCTGTTCATGCTCGAATGAGAAGTGGTGTGTGGAGAGATGATGTAGGAGGGGAGAAGTATGCACTAAATCCTTTTACAAGTGGTCGATTTCAGAGCAACTTTTGAGGAGGCAGGATTATGGGGCTTTTCTGAGAGAGTATTTTAAAGCAGACTTGAGCTAACTAGTTATGAAGAAAGGTACACACCTCCTGTAATTAGAAAGACATAAGGGGACTCTTTAATAGATGCAAGTTTATGTTTCTATCCAGATTGGGCACTTGACCCGATGTTTTCTTGGAAATTTCTCCTCCTTAGGCCTAAACCTATTTTGATGCATGATAAGTTACCAGTTAAGTTTACAGTTCATCTGGGCTGCCCCAGTATCTCAGAGTCATGTGGTTGAAAAACCTAATTTGTGGTTCTTCTTGTTTGCTATCTGGTTTTTGCCATAATGCCTGCAGGCTTATCTCTGTATCTACAAATGCTGCAGGTGTTTTTCCATTAAGTTGGTATTCTTGGAAGAGCCAGCAAGCAACATCTATGCATGTGCAACATCTGAAAAGAAGATACCACCTGGAGCACATATTATGGAAAGTGAATTATGGAAAAGCCTTCGCATATTTAATCCAAATGCTGTATTTTGAGAAAAGCTTAATGTTGCATGTGTGTTAAAGCCCTATTATTTTTCCTCATATTTAGGCACGCATATCACTCTACTTCAACACCTCCAGTATTTCCTCCCAAAAACCCTACTGATTTGAAACTGCACAAGGGAACTGTGTCTCTGCAGAGTTCAGATGCTGTCATCATCCATCCTGGAGCTATGCTTTCCATGTTGGACCTCTTAGTCTCTGTTGGGTCAAATACACAGCCGGAAGTGAGAACCTTTTCAAATATACTGCTTTACCCTACAGGGTTAAGTTAAGAAAGCTTATAAAGGAATACATCGGGGGAGTTTAAGATTTGTTTTAACCTAATTAATTGCTTTATCTTAAATTTAACTCTTGAGCTTTACTAGAAAGCAGTGAATTTGAATCTTAGACACAGTAAAGTTATTGGCTTGACTCAAAAAGAACAGCACAACCAGCTAGTTCCATCTGATCAAAGAAGCTCTGGATTTTTCATCTTTTTGTCTGTTTCTAGAACAGTAGCTCCCTGTGCTACATAGCAGACAAAGCACATTTGAAATAGGAAACTAGGGGTTTTCCAAAGTTTATGGCATAACATGAGGACCTGCTGGGCACTTTGAAATATTTGAGAGTTCCTAAAGAAGCTAATTGGATTCCAGCCGTTACCTTCAAAAAACATGCCAACTTGAGAACTCTGCCTTATGAGATTTAAAAGTGCCCATCATTTGTTAGTCCCTGATAGCTATATTTCAAAAAGCCAAAATCAGTAGTAGCAGAAACCTGACTTTTCTAACGCAATTGTTGGTTGGTTGGTTTTAAATATAACAAGCATCTACACTAAGCATAGATTCCACAGTACGTGAGTAAATACACTACAGACTGCTTTTGTCAGCTGATAGTATGAAAATACATGAGTTGGACATTATTTCTATTTATAAAACACTACCATAGGTATTCTTGTTCTTGGCTAATTTGATCAGTAAAATGTCAAATAAAAATGATCTGAGTTTAGCAACCAGAATCCCAAAGGCTATTTTAAGTGCTCTTAAGAGTTTGTGGTTGTCCTGAGGTTTTGTTTGTTTGTTTACTTTTCTTTCTTTGAGCAGCAGACCACACTGCAATATCCTAAATTTTTAAATATGCACACACAAACACACAAAATTGCTGGAAACGGCGAGTGACACAGTTTTCTTGAGTGTTTTCTTACAGATTTGTTTTGTCTATATTTCATTTATGCTTGTGTAAAATTTGTAGCATGCCCTAGATCTTCAGCTGGCAGTGGCCAACATCTTGCAGTCTCTAGTGCACACTGAAAGAAATCAGCAAGTCATGTGTGAAGCTGGACTCCATGCACGACTTCTGCAGAGATGCAGTGCAGCTCTTGCCGATGAGGACCACTCTTTGCACCCCCCGCTCCAGAGGATGTTTGAAAGGTTGGCCTCTCAGGCATTGGAACCAATGGTGCTTAGGTAAGTAGAAGAGTGGGCTTAATTCAAATTCTCATATTTCACATTTGATTTTATTATTTGATTTCTAGACTGCTTAATATATATTTTTTAAATGTCTAAGCGGTATACAAAAAAACTGAAGCAACAACAGACAACTTAAACAAGAAATTACAAAAATAGACAGCTACATATAAAAATGTTACATTAATACAAAGTTACTAATAGAGACAAACCAATATCCATTCATTTTCCTTCTGACACACACTCCTCTCAGCCTCCAGGTTCTCACCCAGGGTCCAAACAAGCTCTCAGCTCACCCACAAAAGTCTCACAATTAGAACAGTTCCTGGAAACAGTAGACAGCAGGTTTTCCAGCGAGTCCAGAGGATGGGGACCCCTCACAGCAATTTCTTCACCCTCTGTCCTCTCCTCCTCCTGCTGCTGCTGGTTAATCATGGACATTAATGTATTTTATTGAATTGACATGGAGGTTGGCCTTAGGATTATTTAAAGAGAGCGAAGAATGAATCTGATCTTAAACTTGCTGTTTAAGTTTATATTGCTGACGTTCTTTGTTGCTGTTTATCATAGCACCGAGAGAGTGAGAGAGTTCTTTTGCACGGTACAAAACATATTTAAATAGGTCAGAATTCGAAACTGCTTCACACATGACATGGGAACAACCTCCACATTTTAAAAAAAGTATTATACACTGTCACTTTCACAAACACTTGTTTTGCTTTAAGCACCTTGATAATGAAGTTGGTGATTTGTGAATTGAATTGAAGCAGCTGTCGTGCCTAGGTTTTACTGTTCTATCCTTTAGGGTGAGGGAGAGTGGGGAAAGCTGAAAGAAGCACTACAAAGTTGAACTATGATGCACTGAAACTATTTTAATATTTCAAATGTGGCCCTGTAAAATGCATATCTGGGAATATGTTCATAAGGTAAACTGAGCTGTGGTGTGTATGCAGTCTTAGTTTGTCTAAATTGATAGCATTTGAAATCAAGCACTTGAGGGCAATGTGTCTGTATCTTCATCTGTTTCTGCATCTGCATCTGCATCTACTTCCTAATACAAAAAACCCCCATAATTATGTCAAGAGGATTTTGGCTCCTCTGAGACATAATGCCTAAGACCACATGGACATTGGTGAAGTAGATGTGGATTTCTACAGTTCTGTTTATATTTAAATAAAATTTAGGGTTCTTTCGGTCTGTGTTTTGCTTTGTTTACTTTCTAAATAGTTTTAATTAAACACATTTTAATGTATATACATGTTCGAGTGGCAGCTGTTGCACTTAATCAAATAAAAGGGAATGCAAATGACTTTGAAGCCTTTCTTATTTTCCCTCTCCATTTTTCTCTAGGGAATTTTTACGTTTGGGAAATCCTCTGAATTGTGGAGCCTGGGATAAAAAGCTGTTGAAACGATACAGAGTGCATAAACCAAGCTCACTCAGTTATGAGCCAGAATTGAGAAGTAAGTGTTTTTATGTTTGAAATAGTTTTGAGGCACTCATTAGTAACCGCCAGACTGAAATCTGGCCATGCTTCCACAGTGTTTAAGAGAGCTAACAAGTGAGATTTAATTAATGCTTGTAGGTAATAACAAGGAGTGAGGATTTCCCTTATAGAGCCTAACTATGGTTGGCAGCAATTCTGACCCTAGGCATGGTCAACTAAGACACTGGATCTGAAACAAGTGTACAGCCCTGCTTTTAAGACAGTTTTTTTCTTTCCAGATTAAAGATCTGGTCCTGCATGCACAGGTACATGGCAGTTTTGAAACTTGGCTTTTCTCGCAAGGAAATAGCTTTTCACCCATGGATATAAATTTTTAAAGGTGTAAATTTGAGCAAATGTCTCTTCCCTACCAGTTAGATGAATCAATCACTATTTTGTGGATGTATGCAAAGCTCAGGCTGTGTTAGGCAACTGCCTTACTGTTATGAATGATGGACTCATTGCTAGATACGCTGGTCTTAAGGAGAAAGAGGGGTGATGCTTTTGGTTCTGTCACACCCCTTAATTATGGTCACTGGTGAAGAGGAGCAAATCATGTTGTCGGGGGCTGGGGGTTGGGGGTTGGGGCTGAGCTGTAAGGATCTGCTCCTCCAGCTGCTCCTGATCTCTTAACAAAGGTTAAAGGGCAGGCTGCACTACACCTTTGCCAGCCTCCTGTCTTGAACTGTTGAGGTATGGTTATTACAACCTGCCTTTAATGCTTTTCTGTTTCCATTTACTGCAAAGTAGGACAGTTCTTATTTCGTATGGGTAAAACCTCTGGCCTCAAATAGTGAGTGGTATATACTACTGGGTGCTCCCAAATTTCCATTTGTTTTACTGATATTACAGCAATTAAGACCTACTGGTTTTTTTTAATTGCAAAGAAGAAAGGAAGGATTTTATTTTCTCTGGTCACAGCCCAGTTAATCTGGCATAGCAGAACTCAAGACTGCTTCGCTATGTTGAGCTCATTAGGACTTGGTTGATATAATTTTAAATACCTCCATTTATGTAGGCTACTTGTAGTAATTAACCTGTGTTTAGAAACCTTGCATTTTGTGTAGATGAAACTTCTGTTACAGAAGTTTCACAAGCAGTTAATTTGATGCACATTGTTTGCAACCATCTGGAGTCTCTTGGTGGCTGCATCATGTAAACTGGTAGTCCGTGTGAATCAACAGTGGGTTGAATGGCAAAAATATTATGGAACTTTGAAGGAAAAGACCAAATTACTTTTGTCCCTTTTATTGTATTTGGGTTCTCTTACTGGCAATACTAATCTCATGTAGATCTTTTATTTAAAGAGTGTTTCGTTTTTTAACTTCTGCTATAGATAGCATGATTACATCAATGGAAGGCCTGGGTACCGACTGTGGTGTTCAGTTTACATGAAGGATAACCACTACAGATAAGCAAGAGCCTTCTAAAACCAGCAGAAGGAAGCACAGTACCCCTGACGAGGGTGAATGTTTGGTTCCATGACAACCCCACATGATATTAGACTTCATGGCTCAGCAGTTACTCCTGCATTTATTGAATTTGACACGTCTCTTGAAGGGTTTGGTAAGGTCTCGTAAAGGCTCTTTCTTACTCTTTTCTTGTTTCAGAATAATGTTTGCAGTTCCTAATGAACTTCTTTGATTTTTAAAACCATTAGTTGTGCCTGGAAGACTGCCTCTGATATCATAATACACCTAATTCGATGATTAGTTCTTTGAGTATAGATGATCCCACAAAGCAAATGTGGGTTATGTAGGTTAGATGTTTTGTGTGTGTTTAAAAACCCTTTCTTAGCAAAGAAGTGGCACCGACATCCAGTTCTAAAAAAATAAAAATCCCTTCGTTCCCTAGAATTTTTTTGTCAGAAGAAATGGAATAGAATCAGCTTGGAGAAATAGAATTAATAATTAAAGTAGCAGCTTTAGAAAGGCAGTTCAGTGATCATGGAATAATCTCAGCATATTTGATTATTGTAGATTAAATATACACCTTAGCTTTCTTGAGCAACTTGTCTGTTTTACTCAGTTTTTATTCTTCTAATCTGTAAAGAGGCTTAATCTGCAAAGTTGGTATCTTAAAAGTATGCATTAATATTAAACTCCGTAATTCGCTTATTGAAGTATTTATACAAGGAATTATCTCCATAAATGAATTCTCGTTCATGCTCTTGAGAAAAGGAGCCATGCTCCTAATGCTGGCTTGATCATGAAGGGACCAAGAGCGTGTTATGCAATCTGTGTTTTCCCTCTTTACACACCCCTTTGCTTAAAATTCTCTCTCTGTTCCCTGCCATGGACTAAGTAATAACACCTGATGGATATTGACTGGAAGTACTGGTTCCTAACTCATGATCTTTATTAACAGCTGTCTGTTCTTACCAAGTTTGGCCCCTCATAATGCACCTACCAACAATGTGGTCACAACAGGGCTTATTGATGGCACTGTGGTCAGTGGAATTGGAACTGGTAAGTCCTTTGCCATAGCCATATGGGATGGATTTGGTGCATCATTTTCTGAAAGCAGCCCTATAACTACTCTTGACTCAGTTTACTTTTAATTTCTGTAAATAAATCCTCTTGAATGCACTAGGAATCTGCAAGATTGCAACAGGAAAAAAGCTATGTTTAATGTAATGGAGCTCCATCAGACTACTGCAAAATGTTTCCTGCAGCCAAAATTGTGTAGGACTTTTTGATATAATGAAAAGTAATGGAAAGCATAGGAACAGAAAAAATAACCCAGTGGCAGAAAAGCCACTTAGTTCTTACATGGAGCTGGTTACCAGGGGCGATTAACCTTTTACATCCCAGGGCTGCTTTGGTGATCAGCAGTGGACATGGCCATTATATGCACACACTCCCTTGCCACACAGGTAGCACACATACTCACTACACCTGTACATAGAGCTCTGTCTACCAAGGCAAAACCACTCCCATCCTATTCACCCCCCCCTTGTGGGTGGAGGGGACACTGCCCTTTTACATTTTGCGGAAGTTTCCATGAAGAGTAAAATACAGGATTTCCAGCCCCCTCAACACTGTCACTGAGCCAGCAGAGGAATTTTATTTCCTGATCATAGCGCAGAGCATCACCATTGCCCAGATATGGGAAATAAGGCTGTGGGGGCTGGTTTGGCATGTGGCATGCTGGCTGCATCCAGCTCACCCTGTGGGTGAAGCTGCCTTTGCATTAAGCCACAGTTAAAAATAAGCTAACGCAAATGAGCAGCATGCTCAACTCTACCTGTTATTCCCCTGCTTTCCCCCAACTAGGTAGAAAGAATCCAGAGTTGTGCATTTATCTAATTATTAGAGCTGAGCTGAACTGGGGTCACGAACTGCATGAACATTTCTTGCTCCTCACAAAGCAGCCCCCCCCCTTGTGGAAGATTGGTGGGGGAGACTTGAAACAGCATGAAACAGTATGTAGAAGGAGAGAAAGCATCCTTGCTATAACTAGGATGATACTCCCTGTTTTGCCACACCATAACAAAGGAAGTGCAAAAGCAGATCACAGCAAGACGTTGGTGTTAGCTAGATGCAGTTCTGAATACCATGGCAAGGGAAGTGAAAGGGAGTACATTTCTCAGTTTCCAAGGCAACCGGGCAACTGTATTCTTTGAATTTCTGTAGGGAATATGTCTTCATATTGCCAAAACAATAAAGCGACTTGTCCTGCCCCGACGAATATTGTGCTAGGGGAGCAGGCAGTGTAGGAGACATACACGTGCCCCTCCCCAGCAGGGAAATGCCACTTCATTGTCTTCATTGGCATTGCTTCATAACCAAATCTGATTGGCTACATGGCATGATATCATCTCACTCACAGTCTGATCCCTGGTTGACTGTGAATCTGAGACGGTGGGAGAGAGCTGGAATATTGTCTTGTGGGTTGGGGGGACTTTATGTTGTAAAATCCGAAAACATAAAGAAAAGAAAAGAAAAGAAAAGAAAAGAAAAGAAAAGAAAAGGAAAAGAAAAGAAAGGAAAAGAAAACAGATTGGCCACCCCTGTTCTATAGCATTCTTGGTGTGAGCATGTGGAAAAGGTTTTTAAAAATGTGACCTTTTGTTTTAATTGATATATACTACTGTATGGGACCCAGGTGGCGCTGTGGGTTAAACCACAGAGCCTAGGACTTGCTGATCAGAAGTTCGGCGGTTCGAATCCCTGTGACGGGGTGAGCTCCCATTGCTCGGTCCCAGCTCCTGCCAAGCTAGCAGTTCGAAACCACGTCAAAGTGCAAGTAGATAAATAGGTACCGCTCCTATGGGAAGGTAAATGGCATTTCCGTGCACTGCTCTGGTTTGCCAGGAGTGGCTTTGTCATGCTGGCCACATGACCCGGAAGCTGTACGCCGGCTCCCTTGGCCAGTAATGCGAGATGAGCGCCGCAACCCCAGAGTCTGACACGACTGGACCTAATGGTCAGGGGTCCCTTTACCTTTACTGTAGAAGCAGAGTTTTTTAAGTGTGTGTGTGTGTGTGTGTGTGTGTATTAACAATAAACAGTATTAATGTCTACCACCTTTTCAGAATTCTCACTTCACTCCTACACAAACAGCTGCAAATTTGGAGAAACTATATTCAAAGTTTTTGAAGCACTGTAATGTTTAGGCTTTTTCTACTGTGATTTCATACTTGACCCAATTGAGTTTAGGTCCTCCTAGTGCTCGAAGGTAGGAACGTGGTCATCCCACAGGAAACTTCTGCCCGGCTCCATTGCCTTGGAGGGGCCCCAGTTGCATTCCTGTCTTTCACTCAGGGTGGTAGCTTTAGAATTACTCCCTGATGCAAGACTGTGTTTCAGGGTCAATTTCATTTTCTTTTCATCTTGTGTCCATTCCCCCTTCTTCTTACAGGAGAGAGACTTTTCCCACCCCCATCTGGACTGAGCTATTCAAGTTGGTTTGCATAGAACATTTTAGTACAGCTCCAAATCATCACCCAGTCAGGTTACTTACAGTTGTAAGACGGGCAACAGCTCCGAGCAGCACTATATATGCCTTGCCATTGTCCTTTCTGCAAAAGACCGGTCACTGATTGTTTCAACTAAAGAAGAACTGCTTCAGAACTATGGTAAGAAGCACACTGTGCAGCATATATTCCTCACCATTTTGTTTTATTGTGACAATAAGGCATAAAGCCCATGCTCCTCCCCAAAACCAGAATGGAGTGATGAGCTGAGCAGTCCTTTCCCCGCTTATTGTGCCCAGTTTCAGCATTAGATTTCCTGATTTATTAAACCACATTTTCCCCTGTGACATCTGAACTGGGAAACCTTGATTTCAGGGTTTTCTTCAAACCAGGATTGCAATTTTTCCTCCCTTCTATCAACAGTTACTTTTAGAAAAGTTTTAATTGCCGCATTTCTGAATGCAATAACTTGCCCAAATCATAACATTCTTAATATTTTTTTAAAGGTGGGGAGCAGATAGGTCTAAATGTATAGTACTGAATCTTAACTTAGTTGAATCTGATGCTTTATTAGTGCACTAAATAGAAAAATTGTGATACATAACCTTTTTTACTCTGTTACTTGCCACTTCATCACCTTGAGGCTATAGCACTGTGCTGGATGTCTGGCTACCTTTGATGAAAACAGCATACAGCCTGCTTCCTACTTTGGACTGTTCAATTATGTATATATTTATATGGTAATAGGAGCTGCCATTTCATTTTCTTTTGTACTCAGTTGATGACTTCAGTGAAGAATCTTCCTGCTATGAAATCCTCCCTTGTTGCACTCGTTTTCGTTGCGGCGACCATATAGTGGAAGGCCAGTGGCATCATATGGTTTCTGGTTATGAGCAAAGGCATGCTGAAAAACAGCACCGCTGCACTCTACATTGATGGGCAGCTGATAAATACTGTGAAGGTAAGTTGAATACAATGACATTCTGATTCTTTCTTGAGATAATGTATGTGAAGGACTACGAGCACTCTGAAGTGTTACTACCTTTGCATGTTTTGTGTTTAGGTTTGAGTGCAACCTGGAGTGGTTGCCTTGAGTTGCTGATGGGTTGGCTTTGAACTCATGGTTCAGCTGTTAATGTGAAGTGGGTGTTTTCTTCTGAACCAGATTGTGCATTGTGGGTGCATGTGAGATTAGTGTTAATCAGCTATCAGAGATTAAAGCATAGTTTTTTGCTGCTACGATCAGAACCTTTCCAGGTATTCTATAACCATGGGGGCCATACTACTGGTTTTTGAAATCTTCTTTTAAAGGCCTAGAGTTATCTTGTTTCCCTTGGGGGATTTCTTCCAGATGACTAGCCTTGAATAGCATACAGAATAGCTGGTTAGCAGAGGGAGTAGGCTGTCTCTCTCAATCACAAACGCAGTGAACCATCCAACACCACAAACCCAATTCTGTACCTGAGACAAGAAGCTATTAAGAAAACAGCACAGGAGAAGCATGTGGGAAAATAAATGATTACTTAGCAGTATATAGTCCCCCCCCTTCATGGATCACTGCCATTGTCGTGGCGAAGGGGCTTGAAATTACTCAGGGAAGCTATGGACAGGTCAAGATGGACAGGTCATAGCGGAGAGTTTGGACCAAACGTGATCCACCTGGAGAAGGAACTGGCAGACCGCTCCAGTACCCCTGCCAAGAAAACTCCATGGACAAAGACAACAGGCATATAAAAGATATGACGCTGGAAGATGAGCCCCTCAGGTCGGAAGGCGTCCAACTTGCTACTGGGGGAAGAACGGAGGACAAGTACAAGTCGATCCAGAGCTGATGAAGCGGCTGGGCCAAAGCCGAAAGGACGCTCAGTTGCGGATATGCCTGGAAGCGAAAGGAAAGTCCAATGCTGTAAGAGAAAAGTATTGCATAGGAACCTGGAATGTAAGAACCATGAACCTTGGTAAGCTGGATGTGGTAAAAAATGAGATGGCAAGAATAAACATTGACATCCTAGGCATCAGTGAACTAAAATGGACAGGAATGGGCGAATTCAGTTCGGATGACTATCATATCTACTACTGTGGGCAGGAATCCCGTAAAAGAAATGGAGTGGCCCTCATAGTCAACAAAAGAGTGGCGAAAGCTGTACTGGGATGCAACTTTCAAAAATGATAGAATGATCTCGATACGAATCCAAGGCAGTCCTTTTAACATCACAGTAATCCAAGTTATGCACCAACTACCAGTGCTGAAGAAACCGAAATTGATCCAATTCTATGAAGACTTACACACCTTATAGAAATGACACCAAAGAAGGATGTTCTTCTCATTATAGGGGATTGGAATGCTAAAGTAGGGAGTCAAGAGATAAAAGGAACAACTGGCAAGTTTGGCCTTGGAGATCAAAATGAAGCAGGGCAAAGGCTAATAGAGTTCTGTCAAGAGAACAAGCTGGTCATCACAAACACTCTTTTCCAACAACACAAGAGACGACTCTACACATGGACATCACCAGATGGGCAACATCGAAATCAGATTGATTATATTCTCTGCAGCCAAAGATGGAGAAGCTCTATACACTCAGCAAAAACAAGACCTGGAGCTGACTGTGGCTCAGATCATCAGCTTCTTATAGCAAAATTCCAGCTTAAACTGAAGAAAGTAGGAAAAACCACTGGGCCAGTAAGATTCAATCTAAATCAAATTCCTTATGAATACACAGTTGAAGTGAAGAACAGGTTCAAGGATTTAGATTTGGTGGATAGAGTACCTGAAGAACTGTGGATGGAGGCTCGTAACATTATACAGGAGACAGCAACGAAAACCATCCCAATGAAAAAGAAATGCAAGAAAGCAAAGTGGCTGTCCAATGAGGCCTTACAAATAGCGGGGGAGAGAAGACAAGCAAAATGCGAAGGAGATCGTGAAAGATACAGGAAATTGAATGCAGATTTCCAAAGAATAGCAAGGAGAGACAAGAGGGCCTTTCTAAACGAGCAATGCAAAGAAATAGAGGAAAATAACAGAATGGGAAAAACCAGAGATTTATTCAAGAAAATTGGAGATATGAAAGGAACATTTCGTACAAAGATTACCACAATTAAGGACAAAAGTGGAAAGGACCTAACAGAAGCAGAAGACATCAAGAAGAGGTGGCAAGAATACACAGAGGAATTATACCAGAAAGATATGGAGGTCTCATACACCCCAGGAAATGTGGTTGCTGACCTTGAGCCAGACATCCTGGAGAGTGAAGTCAAATGGGCCTTAGAAAGCCTTGCTAACAACAAGGCCAGTGGAAGTGATGATATTCCAGCTGAACTATTTAAAATTTTAAAAGAGGATGCTGTTAAGGTGCTGCACTCAATATGCCAGCAAGTTTGGAAAACTCAGCAGTGGCCAGAGGATTGGAGAAGATCAGTCTACATCCCAATCCCAAAGAAGGGCAGTGCCAAAGAATGCTCCAACTACCGCACAATTGCACTCATTTCACACGCTAGCAAGGTTATGCTTAAAATTCTACAAGGCAGGCTTAAGCAGTATGTGGACCGAGAACTCCCAGAAGTGCAAGCTGGATTTCGAAGGGGCAGAGGAACCAGAGACCAAATTGCAAACATGCGCTGGATTATGGAGAAAGCCAGAGAGTTCCAGAAAAACATCTACTTCTGCTTCATTGATTATGCAAAAGCATTTGACTGTGTCGACCACAGCAAACTATGGCAAGTTCTTAAAGAAATGGGAGTGCCGGATCACCTCATTTGCCTCCTGAGAAATCTCTATGTGGGACAAGAAGCTACAGTTAGAACTGGATATGGAACAACTGATTGGTTCAAAATTGGGAAAGGAGTACGACAAGGCTGTATATTGTCTCCCTGCTTATTTAACTTATATGCAGAATACATCATGCGAAAGGCTGGACTGGATGAATCCCCAACCGGAATTAAGATTGCCGGAAAAAATATCAACAACCTCAGATATGCTGATGATACTACCTTGATGGCAGAAAGTGAGGAAGAATTGAAGAACCTTTTAATGAGGGTGAAAGAAGAGAGCGCAAAATATGGTCTGAAGCTCAACATCAAAAAAACTAAGATCATGGCCACTGGTCCCATCACCTCCTGGCAAATAGAAGGGGAAGAAATGGAGGCAGTGAGAGATTTCACTTTCTTGGGTTCCATGATCCACTGCAGATGGTGACAGCAGTCACGAAATTAGAAGACGCCTGCTTCTTGGGAGAAAAGCAATGACAAACCTAGACAGCATCTTAAAAAGCAAAGACATCACCTTGCCGACAAAGGTGCGTATAGTTAAAGCTATGGTTTTCCCGGTAGTAATGTACGGAAGTGAGAGCTGGACCATCAAGAAGGCTGATCGCCAAAGAATTGATGCTTTTGAATTATGGTGCTGGAGGAGAATCTTGAGAGTCCCATGGACTGCAAGAAGATCAAACCTATCCATTCTCAAAGAAATCAGCCCTGAGTACTCACTAGAAGGACAGATCCTGAAGTTGAGGCTCCAGTACTTTGGCCACCTCATGAGAAGAGAAGAATCCCTAGAAAAGACCCTGATGCTGGGAAGATGGAGGGCACAAGGAGAAGGGGACGACAGAGGATGAGATGGTTGGACAGTGTTCTCGGAAGTGACTGGCATGAGTTTGGCCAAACTGCGGGAGGCAGTGAAGGATAGGCGTGCCTGGCGTGCTCTGGTCCATGGGTCACGAAGAGTCGGACACGACTGAAGACTGAACAACAACAAATATCCCCTCTGCATTATTTAAATCAGTGATGTCAAAAGTCAGGTTCGATGGATGATACAGCATCTCTGATCTTTCAGCCGAAAGCTTTCAGCAGTTTGCAGAAGCCTATCATTGTAGCCGCCATCCCAGTCTGTGTGACATTAGCCACAACCAGTTCTTTTGCAGAACTAATATGTCACTCAAGCCCAGAAATGTGCTGCTGAGGAATCTATCATGTTTCCTTAAAATTGACTAGTGGATCCCCCTCTTTAAAGTGGGCTAGGTTTTGTTGCGATTAATTCAGCTGACTGAAACTAATGAGAGGTTTCCCAGCCCTTCTTTCAGCTAGTTAATAGGACAGCATTCTCACACCTTTCCAGCTAAAAGCTTATCAGAACATTTCCATTTGCAGAGTGATTAAGCTTCAGTTCTGTATTTGTATCTTCTTCCTATAACAGTCGGCGTCATAAATAGATGGCTGGTATATAGATACTTCCAGTAACAATAGCTTACCTTTTTGCATATTTCATTTACATATCTCAAATTTACCTTCTGGTATCCAATGTAACATGGTATTATTGAAAGAAGCATGAAAGTTTCCTTTCTGGTGATATAACTCTTTAATGCCAATCAACAAGCAAAATAGGATGAATCAAGTGAAGTGGCATTTTGGTTGATGAAATGAAGCAGAGTGTGCATTTCCGGTAGAAAATTAACCTTTTGTAATTTTAATAATAATAATAATAATTGTATTATCTCCGCCCATCTGGCTGGGTTTCCATTTTAGGTGCATTTTAGGTTTATCTCTGTTTCGTGTGATTTATGGAACCTTTCCCTTGAGTTTCATGTTTTGCTGCTTCTCAGTTGCCTTCACATCTCTCTTTTTCTTCCCTGTGGGAGGAGCTTCTGCAAAAAATCACTGAGAAAGTCTCAAGGCCAGCTCCAGATGTTGCTTATTTTTCTTCTCTAGTCAAGAGTGATGATGGAGGAGGAGGAGGAGGAGGTTGAAAGTTGTTGAGAACTTGATTAATCCTCCTTATGCATTTTTGGGTTATAGATTCTTGGGCAGGGAGGTACCACACAAGTGCATAGAGCAGCAGCAAATCACCACCACAACCCTATCCAGAGACAAAGAGGAGACCACCTTCTCTCTGTCCCTCCTTGAGTGAGCGACGGCTTCTGCACCTTTCCTGCCAATGAACCTAGTGTGTTCTGAAGTAGGCAGTACTTTACTTTGGTGGTGAGACTTGGTTTCATTTGCTACTGCTTTTGTTCCTGCTGGCACTAGCCAGCCATCACTAGGAGAGAAGGATGGAGTCAGGTTGGAGAAGATATGAAAGGATGGTTTTAATTGGAGGCAAGGAAAAGCAGGGATTGTGAAGGAATTGTATGATTTTGGGTTTTGTGTTGGTTGCGTTTTGAAGGAGATCAATTCCAACGTTTTAAGTGTTTGGGAAGGACATAGCTTTATGCCTTGGATTAAGGGTGAGAGGGGATATGTGTCTGGTCCTACCTTTGAGTGATTTGTGAGAGGGGAGATGATGGATTGATTTATTTGAACCATTTGTTATCAGTACGTTTATGTAATTTGGAGAATATTCAGATTGGATGGATTTAATTAATCTTTTAATTTTATGTTTGCACATCTGTGTGTGTTTTTAACACAAAATCACATGTGTTCTTACCGCCAGAGGTGTTGTTAGCTCTCTTGTCAGAGAGGAATTTTCTTGTTGAAATATTTCATTGAATGGATGGTGCATTTATAAATGAAACAACCTTTTCACTAAAGATGCAGTTGTGCTGTGCACTCCTGTGCATGCTTACTCAGATGTTAGCTGTTCAGTGAAGCATATCTCTGGTAGGTGTGCATAGGATTGCAGCATTAAATGATTAACACATGTTGCTAAATTTTCAAGGTTGTTTTTCTCATTTTTGTTCCTTTTTTACTGTAAAAACCTTTAAAAAGCAGCCTTTCTTCCTTGAAAGTATGCCTGGAAAGACAGTTTCATGCTGAAATACTTTATATACATATGCAAATATAACCAGATTAATTCCCTCTAGAGGGAATGTTCAAAATGTTTGCCATCAGCACATGTGGTCAATCACAGTCAGCTTGTGTAGCTCTTATTCTGTTACAGTCTTCCATTAATGTTTAGATGGATTTATGAATGCTTTAAAAATGGTTTTTTTTCTGATCAGCAGGTATTTATTTTACAGCTTCATTATATTCACAGTAGTCCTGGTGGATCAAGTTGTGCTAATCCACCAGTAGTCAGCACAGTTTACACCTATATAGGCTCGCCACCAGCTCAACGCCAGCTCTCATCCCTTGTTTGGCGTCTGGGGCCAACCCATTTCTTAGAAGAGGTCTTGCCTCCGTCAAGTGTTAGCACGATTTGAACTAGGACCAAACTATGTTGGAAGCTTTCAAGCGTATATATGCCATGTAAGTAAAAGTTATCCTAGTGTGGTTTTTTTGTTTGTTTGTCTTTCTTTGATTTAGGTTGGAGTAGGATTAATTTATTCACATACGCAGATAACATAACATAACATAACATTTGATATCACTTGGAGAAGCAAGCACGTTCATTATCCAAAGCTGTACTATCACAAAAAGCTCTTCCTCAACACTATTGCAACTTGGCACCTGCGAATAAACAAAAGGGGAGGAGACCTCAAAGGTGCACAAAATACAATTTAGCTACTTTTGATAATCTTAGTGCAATCTTAAAATGAGATATACTCTAAACTGAGAATTTATTAATTTGGCTCAAGGTGGTAAAAGCCTGGAGTTTAGCTAGTAGAATTTGCCCCCCCCCCCAATATAGTTTATTTGAACCACATTTTCCATCCAATTAATTAACATTGTTCTTTAGCATTTACATATTGCACTTTGCACACTAGCTTACATGCCTTTACAAGAGAGTTAGACAAATCCATGGTGAATAGGCCTCTATAGTAATGACCATACATGCCATCCAGTTTCAGGGGCCATTTATTGCTTGAATACCAGTTGCTGCGGAACTGCAACAAGGAGATGGCTGTTGAATTCCTGCCACTGTTTGGTGGTCACTGTGGGAGACAAAACACTGGGCAAGGCAGGGCATTGTCTTATCCGCTACGTTGCATCAGCTCACAGTGAAATGTGTTTCTCTCATTCTGAAGGCAAGGATTCAAAACCAGAAGGAGTCAGCCCGTCTCCAGTATCGTTGGTCCCAGAAGAGAAAGTTTCTTTTGGCCTCTATGCACTCTCTGTTTCGTCACTGACAGTGGCAAGGATTAGAAAAGTTTATAACAAACTGGACAGTAAGGCCATAGCCAAGCAGGTAAGCTGGAACACTCAGGTTGAAGAAGACTTTACTGTCTGGCTAGTTTTATGATTTTAACTCGAGAAGTGCCATGTTATATAAGTGGATGTCACACATTAACAGAGAGCATGCACCAGCACTGTTAATACTGGAAGCTATGCATGTGTGCTAGGGCTGCTGAATTGAGACTAAGGCATTAAACTTTTATTCATGTTATTTTATTTATCAAAATATTTATATATGGCTATTTCTTTTTTTAAAATAAAAGAAAATCAAAGCGGTTTGCAGCAATATTACATAAAACCATGCAGTAAAAGCCATATGAAAAGTTTAAATCAAACACCAATTAGCTGTTGTGGAAATATGTGTTCTTAAGTGTCTGCAGATGTCTGGCAGAATAGAAAGTTTGCAGCAAGCATTTAAAGCTGAAACAGAGAAAACAGTTGGAACTAATTTCCTTAGTTGTTAATATCTTTTGTGCAGATATCTTTATTTTAATTTATTAAACAAAATTCATATACTCCTTGATTGTAATAAAAACCCCTTTACAATATATATATATATATAAATAGTAAAGGTAAAGGGACCCCTTACCGTTAGGTCCAGTTGCGGACGACTCTTGGGTTGTGGCGCTCATCTCGCTTTACTGGCCGAGGGAGCCAGCGTACAGCTTCCGGGTCATGTGGTCAGCATGACTAAACCGCTTCTGGTGAACCAGCAGCACACGGAAACGCCGTTTTTTACCTTCCTGCCTATTTATCTACTTGCACTTTGACGTGCTTTCGAACTGCTAGGTTGGCAGGAGCAGGGACCGAGCAACAGGAGCTCACCCCGTCACAGGGAGTCAAACCTCCAACCTTCTGATCAGCAAGCCCTAGGCTCTGTGGTTTAGACTACCACGTCACCCGTGTCCCATAAAATATTAGTAAACAGTTAATAACATTGATTTTGTTTTGAATGGTTTTGGATAGTAAAACACATCTTGGTGTCTGGATAGGCTTGCCTAAAATAAATGTTTTAAGCCGGCACCAAAAAGAGTATAATGAAGGTGCCTGCCTGATGTCAGTAGTAATAATAATTATCATTATTGATAATTTTATTTATTATAGTAATTAATGATAATATAACAGTGATCATTTAGTAGCTAGTAAAGTGTGTTCTTATGACCTCTTTTATACAATATTGCTGAGTAGCAAAGCTATTAGTCTTTTTGTAGACATATTTGGCTATTTTTATTTTTTTTTTTAAATTTTTATTTATATTGCGGCCAGGGCCGGACTCAGGGTGGATAACGCCAAATATGAATTACAATAAAATGTAATAGAAAACACACACCCACACACAAAAATAGCACTAATTTAATCTCCCTCTCCTGGGTCTACCAGTGCTAAAGTGTGATATGAAATATCATAGAAGTGCAGAGTGGGAGATGACCATGGGAAATTGGGCTTTGTACAGCTCTTTGTTTTATTCATTTTGATTTCCCTATAGGTTTATCAGCTCTTTTTACTTCTAAATTTTAGAGAGACGTACTCTGACAGAACTGGAGAACATTGGGTTTAATGAATTTCAGGAGCCACTATGTGCTTAGCATTTTTACAGAAGCCACCTCTGGTCTCCTTTTATGATGACTCTGTCTATATGGACCCACAAAGAGTTGGCTCAAGTCCGTAAATTAAAAGAGAATTAAACCATATCTGCTAACCTGTTCTTTAAAACTTCCAAGAGAGGCTGCTAGTTCTGCTACCTCACAGCTCAGCCTGCATTAATCCTTGAATCAAAATTCAAGTGTTCAGAATTGACCTAACCTTACCTTTGGGGGGGGGGACTAAGCATTGTTCTACCTCTTCATGAACACCTTGTGTCGCTGAAGAAACCCTCTAAATGATCGGTTTTCCTTGTTTTAATTAGTTGGCTGTTTCATCTCATGAGAATGCCACTCCAGTGAAGCTGCTTCACAATTCAGGAGGACATCTGAATGGACCCGCACGTACCATTGGTGCAGCTCTGATAGGATATCTGGGTGAGATGAGTTGCAGTTCTTTCACTTCTTTAGTTCCAGTGTTTAGTTGCAATATAGAGTTTAAGGTGTTTTTTACACATTGACCATGGTACTAGAGGCTCAGTTCCGAGCTTGGGAGCCCTCTAAATGCAGGTGCTTCTTTTCCCCCTAAGTCATCCTTTCTCAACCTTGGGTCCCCAGATGTTGTTGGACTACGGCTCCCATCATCCCTGATCACTAGTCTTGCTAGCTAGGGTTGATGGGAGTTGTAGGCCAAAAACATCTGGGGACCCAAGGTTGAGAAACACTGCCCTAAGTAGAGGAACACCCAGCACATAGGATGGGGAATCCTGATCTCTGCCCCAATATCACAAACTCTAGGCATTGATTCATGCTCTTTGGCTTTGCCTTGTGGTGTTAGCACCCTCTGCATGATAAAAGAATAACTGGAAATGATTGGCAGCATCCTGCTGTCCCTTGGAATACATACCTGGAATCTTGCCATGCTTATTTCTGCCTTGTTTACCAAGCAGTCTGTTCCTAGGAAATTCTCACAAGGTTTCTATCAACTCCTGGCCTCTAGGCATCTGATGTGTAGTCCCTCCTCATATGTCAAGATTTGTAATCTCTGAGAATTATTATGTCCATGATTATTATTTTTTAAATTTTATTTTGGTGGCTCATGCTTCCAAATCTATGATTCTTAAAATAGCCAAAGTTTGTGGTCTTCGCTTTTGTGGAGTTTGGATAAAACGTATGGGCCTTCTTACTGTTCGCTTGACTGCTAGCCATGATGCGAGTTGGTCCCTATTAGTGCCTTGGGCACTTTTCAAATTGAAAAGGCAGGATAAAATCTGCTTCAGCAAATGAGCATTAGGTGTGGAATGGATGGTTGTTTACTTTAGGCTCGTGCATGCTTTGCCGTGGGGGAATGTTATGAGAGCAGTGATAGAGCTTTGCATTTGTAATGAAATAAATTTATGAAAACAAAATATGCATGCAGAAGGTTCTAGTTTCAGTCCCCAGCATCTTCAGGTGTGGATTGGAAAAGAGATCTGCCTGAAATCCTGGAGAACTGCTGTTGGTCAGTATACACAATAGTGAGTTAGATGGCCTGTATATGGGAGAGATTTGATACAAGGGATGGATGACACTGGCTTGACCAGAAATCAACACTGAAAAAATCTCAGTAGCTTTATGTTTCTTCAAGTAGTTTAAGTTGCACACTTGAGCGCCTCATTTCCCCCTCACATCTTATAGTCCCATCCACCTACCAAGAAAAACAAACGAACCTTTACCTTGGATAGAGATGGCGAACTGGCAGCAGGGAGTGGAGTAAGGAGCCAACGGCAAGGGTAGGGGTTGTGGCCAAAGTCCACAGAGCTCACTCGACTCTCTTGCTGCCCTGCAAGTTGCCAGTGGTGGAGGAGAGGCACAAGCAGTAGTGGACAGGGTGATAGGGCTGGACCGCTCTCTTGGCCCCTGTCTGGCTGAATCACTGCAGCATCCTGGGATGGAGAGAAGGAATGCAATGGTGGTGAGGTTGGTGTGGTGCAGCCACCATGGCAGGAGCATTGGGTTGCAATTTACATTGCACCAACCTTGCTACCACTGTGCCCCTCCCCCACTCCATCCTGGTATGCTGCAGCAATTCATCTGAGCAGGGCATCCCCACTATGCCGTCCTCTGCTGGGCACACCACCAGTTTGAGGACAGGCAAGCTTGAAGGATGGTTGTGCCTGCCTTGAGTTGTGGCAGTACTAATTAGGCCAGCATTGTTAGCACATGTTTGAGAACCCCATATAATTGAGTAATTGCCCCATATCTAATTTCAGTTAAACTCCGTTGTCTTATTTGCATGTAATTGCTCAGCAAATGAATTGTGAGTCTCCTTTGAAAGCAAAATGTGCTAGAAGTCATGTTAATTTTATATAGTTTACGTTTACTACAAATGAGCTAATTTCCCGCCTGCTCATTAAGGGCTTTTGTTTGGTTTTGTTTGTTTCTGTTTCTGATGTTGTAGGTTCTTGGGAAATTGGAAATGCATTCACTGTTTTTGAATCACATTAGAAGGTTTTGGTTGTACAGCAATCCATTAAACGCACTAATGCCAATTGGTTTATTTTTTGCCACCTTATGCTCAGGAGTAAGAACATTTGTCCCAAAGCCTGTTGCAACTACGTTACAGTACATTGGTGGAGCAGCTGCTATTCTGGGTCTGGTAGCCATGGCTTCGGATGTCGAGGGGCTGTATGCTGCTGTGAAGGCCCTTGTGTGTGTGGTAAAGAGCAACCCTCTGGCTAGCAAAGAAATGGAAAGAATCAAAGGTTATCAGGTACGTGCGATTTGAATTCTTACATGATTTTGCACTTCAAGCATTGTTGCATTAACACATTTCATTACTACCTTGCCTTTGAAGTCAATTGCATTATTTAGCTCTGTTTCCTTGTGTACTGTAAAGGCTTTCAGTCAGTGACTGTTCTGCGGTTAAAGTGAAGCACCATCAGAATATGGTCATCGTGTCAGATCTGTGACATCTGCTAGCTCAGCAGAGACTCTTATCTGCTGCCAAATCAAAGGAAGAACACGCAGGAGCCTGAAGAGAAATACATGAGGAGGAGCTTCTATTGTTGTTACCGTAATCAAGGGCAGTGCACCATCTGTGTCAGTGGAAGGGCATTTGAAGCCAGTAGTGAGGTTGATTTATCTGTCTATTTGAAAACATAGTAATTTGTTCGAACAAATGGATGGAGCTTCTCCTACGAGTTGGGAATGACTTTCCATCAAAGGAGATGAGACCCTTGTTCTAATCTCATCACGTCCAAGATGACTTCCCTTACCTTCAACGTGCCATACGATTTAGAATGGGCCGTTTTGTGTATGAGGCCCATCTATCACTTAGCGCCTGAACTGAATTTGCCAATAGGAGTCCTGTTTAGCATTGAAAGAACAAGATTATCATCACCGTGAGGCTTCTTTATTAGCCATTCTGCCTGCATTTGATTTGCTTTCAATAGGCACCAAATATTGTTGTCTTCTGAAAACTAGTCACGGCCCCGACGAGTTATGTTCCGTACCGAGGTAGGGACACTTACACTGGGCAATAAAACGTGCTTTAGAAATTGCTTCCTTCTTAAAAAATCAAAGAAAATGTTTGGAATTCAAAGGTAATGGATTCAGAAATGCTGATATCTTGTATTTCAAAAAGCAGCTGCCTGTCCTTTGCAGGACTCCTGTTATATCCACCTGGATAATCAATATTAATTACAAAAGGCTGCAACTGCTAACCCCCAATCTTTTGCCTACCATAATGACTTTCTTTTGTTTCCTTTTGACAAGTAGTTCTGTGTAAGACTAGTCACTAGCACCCCATCCCTGAGAATAGCCTCTTCATTTCAGAAATGCCTGCTGTTTTGTCGGTTAATGTCAACTTTACCGTCTTCTTGCTTTTCCATTGTAATTCTTGGTATTATCAACAGTTTATGACAAAGAAATGTAACACTATACAGGATCTTTGATTTACAAAAGCATGGCTCTGCAAATGACTACCCTGCTGTGATACTTTTTATTATGCTTGGAATAAGATAATATTTCCTTTGTCTGCAAATGATGTAACAACTATAAAAGGAGGGGGAAAACCTACTTTGCCACTCATTGTCCATGATGTTGCTTGCTTGTATTTCAGTTATTGGCAATGCTGTTAAGAAGAAACCTCTCTCTCCTGAATAGCCACATTCTTCATTTGACCTTTTCCTTGGTGGGGACTGTTGACAGCGGTCACGAAACATCCATTATTCCAAATTCAGCTGCCTTCCAGGACCTGCTTTGCGACTTCGAGGTACATAGGGCACCCCTGAAAGCTAGAAATTATTACAATCATTAGGAAACCTGGGGCAAGTGTTTTCTGAAACAGAAAGCACGCCAGTGAAAGAGATTGGTTTTGTGGATCTCATGAAACTACATATCTAATGCAGTACATTATGCAATTGCAGTGCAGAGAGACTCTAATCCATCAGCAATGTTGATTGATTGTAACACAGCCCTCTTAAAATATATTACATTATTTTGTTTCGTGAAGGAGGTAAGTTTTGAAGCTAAACTCAAGAGCTGGTGTCAGAAATGCCTTTTGAAATAACACATGATCAGTCATGAACAGCCTCTAACCTAATCGTTTTGCCACAGGATAGCACTTTGCAGTTACTCTGCTAGGGGGGCACACAGTGTGGAAAACTATGTTGCAGGTGAAAATTAATATGGAGTCTGACATGTATTTGAATGAAATATTCAGTGTCAGGTTTGGCTCCCTTAAATTGAGAGCAAGATTAAATGAAGACTTGACGGGGGTAAGGGAAGGCGAATAGTTGCCAGTAAGGAGCAGCATGAGCGAAGCACCCTGACCTAGAAACCTTTTCACGAGTCAGGCATTATGATATAACCTGCTAAGGTTGTTGGTGTAAAGCAGAGACAGGGGACCATTTTCAGCCGGAGGGCCACATTCCCTTCTGGGGAACCTTCTGGGGGCCACATGCCAATGGTGGGCAGGGACAGAGTCAAAAGTGGGCAGAGCATTGAATGGTAATTGTTTTCCTTTGTGCAGTAGGCTATTTTCTACACACATCCACTCGCCGCTTTCTATCCTCCATCCAAGGCCAGTAAGAAGCATCAGAGTTCAACGATGCATTTTAGGTAGGCAGAAACAGAGAATCCTAGAATCGTAGAGTTGGAAGGGATCCTGAGTTTCATCTAGTCCAACCCCCTGCAATGCAGGAATCTCAGCTAAAGCATCCCTGTTCTTCTGGGTGTTTAGTCAGAATCTCCTTTCTTGTAACTTGAATCAATTATTTCAGGTCCTACCCTCCAGAGCAGGAAAAAACAAGTTTGCTCCATCTTCCACGTGACAGCTGTTTAGATATTTGAAGATGGATATCATATTTCCTCTGTCTCCTCTTTTGCACACTAAACATACCCAATTCCCTCAACCGTTCCTCCTAAGGCTTGGCTTCCAGACCCTTTATCATCACTCAGGTGCAAAACAGGGCCAGTAAGACGATGTGGCCTTGGGTGAGATGGTGTGACTTTGGAGTGCCCCATGGGTCAGACAGAGAGGCCTGGATGGCTGCATTTTGAGCATCCCCATCCATGGTGTCAAGAAACGGCCTTACCACTGTAGCTGGTCTCTTCATTACCCCAAACTCAGTGGCTGCCCCCATACAGAATCCTCACCTGACATCAATTAAGTTGTCCACTCAAGGTCCACTGTAGTGCTTTGGCAGGTCTCAGTGTTGGAGAGTGCACAAAATGGCATTGGCAACACTGGCAATAGATACTGGATGGCGTGGGTGGGTGCCATGGGTCCTATGAATGGAATATGGGTCGAGTGACCATTTTTTGAATTTGTGTTGTGCATGACGAGCAAATAATGACCCATGGCAGATTCTGGTTTCCCACCTTTGTGTTTAAACTGATAATCCAAACGCACAGTATTTGTAGTTTTAAGTAATGCCAGAAGAACTGAGGGACAAGATTTGATAAAGGGCAGAATTAGCTGATAGCAAACAGCAAAAGACAGGGATTGATGACCAGAAAATGAGAATTTTTTAAAAATGAAAGGGAGTTTGTATATGTGGTCTTGAGAAGTAGGATTTTTGAGGCTGTTGCAGATAGGAGAGAATGATATCACAGAAGACATAAAATCGGAAATGAAGAAGGGGAGGGGGGAAGAGAAGCAGCAGCACATTACCTTAAGCAAAGTCAAGGGTATGAGAAAGGGAAATGATTAGGCAGGCAAGTTAAGTTTGGAGGTTTAAATGAAAATACTTTTGACTGTGTAGTTTGATTTGCAGTAGCTTTTCACATCACTGTTAGCTGAAGGAGGTCTGCAGACTGATCACAACAAGAGGAGAAAGGGATTACTTTTGCAGTGACAGAAGGCTAGTAGGAAGTGGCCTTTGAAGAAGAGATTTAAATTATTGAGAATAGAGGTGTCTAGGCCACAAACAAAGGCTTTAGCAATAACAGAAGCAAATACTCAAGATGGAGAAAATGACTAGTATTTTTCTATGGACGTTTTCTTATCACTATCTTGTTCTGATTAATTTTTAACAGATCAATTAGATTTCCCCCTTTTTGTTCTCTTCCTTAATAAAAATGTCAATTTTTATCATAGTTAAGTAAACCCAAGTCACATTCACACACTTGTATGTGGCAAGTGGAAGTCGATCAACTTACTTCTACGGCAGTGATTAATGCGCTGTATTAGCGCTGTTGTTTAGTTTTCAGATTCTAATCTTCCCCTGTTAGATTCTCAATCTTTTATAAATGGAAGATGAAGAGGCTAAATCTTGTCATTTTATTTCTGCAGATCAACTAGAATATGAATTTACTTGTTCTTCACTTGTTAATCCATGAGCTTTATTGTTTGATTGGTGAGCTGACAATAGCAATCTGGTATGGAAAGCAAAGAATAATTGTTTATTTTTTTCCAAAGGGAAAAAGCAACACCTGGGACAAAAACAGCAATAGCTAACTCTAATATTGGTAGTCTAGAATAACTCTACTAAGCAGAATAGTAGTACATGCCAGCTACAAATCAGCTGTATATTTTGTATTTCAGGTCTGGCTGCATGCACCCTATGAACTTCACCTTTCCTTATTCGAACATTTCATTGAGCTTCTTACTGAATCCAGGTAACATCTGATATAATTTGTCTTGTAAACAATACAGCATTATGTACAATCCAGATTTTGCCTCCCAGTCTCTCTCCCCTTTGCTTGCTCTAATGCTGTGCCATGGTTTTGCTTTGATATGATTTGAAGGTGATTTTTTTTATTATGATGGGAGAATAGGAAAGGACAAGTGGAACTTGCGGAAAAATACTGAAAGACAGACAGTGAGTTAAAAGAGCTGGGCTGAATTGAATGCTAAGCACCTAGTCCTAACTATTGGAAGTTCCATTCAGATAGTTATGAAGACTACAATATAAAATGCAAACATGAAGTCGTGTTTTGTTATGTCATTGGCCATGCTAGCCGGCTGTATTCCAAAACATTTCATTGGTACTGGGATGGGGAAGATTGCGTTAGACCCATGTCCTGTGACCATCAGATATTTGGTGGGCATCCCCAAGAGACTAGGCTTTTTCTGTAGTCAGAAACTTACTTTCCCTGGGAAGGAGATTCAGTCTGGTCCCACCCACAGCTGCTTTTTCTCCACAGCAGTTGGCCTACTTGCTTCAACAGCATTCAGCTGTTTTAACCGTGTTATATACATATGTATGTTAACAATGAATGTATCTGATGTAAAGCCAGGTTAAAGAAACTAATTGAAGTGAATGGGGGAAAATATATTCCCACGTTTGACATTATATTCTCATTACATGGTATGAAGCTAAGTCATGTAGATTGTTAGATCCATCTTCTCTTTTTTTAGCTATAGTGCATGGGCTACTCAAATCAATGACAATTGCTTATTATTTAAGCTGTTATTTTCATTTCAGTGAAGCAGCAAAGAATGCAAAACTGATGAGGGAGTTCCAGCTTATCCCAAAACTTCTGCTGACACTTCGAGATATGTCTTTGTCTCAGCCAACTATTGCTGCTATCAGCAACGTACTGAGCTATTTGCTTCAAGGATTCCCTAGCAGCAATGACTTGCTCAGGTACCAAATAGATCTATCCTTTGATTTCATTCTTTCTACAAAATAATAATAATAATAATAATAATAATAATAATAATAATAATAATAATTGCATGATTCTCCATGAGGCTACATTTCTCTTCTGTTGCTCTGAAAATACCAGCCTAGGAAACATAAAACATTCCTTATGTACACAGTTTTTTCATACTTGGTAAATTTAATAATCTTTTACAGTGGCTTTCCAGAATCCATTTCAAAATACCTTGAAGGTGATGTTCTTTCCCTTCCCTGTGCTTAAAAATGTCCTATTTATAGTAATTTTGCACACATATAGAGAGAGACAGGAGAGTTATCCAGGACAATTTGTTTCAGATTAGTTTTGACAAGTGTGTGTGTGTGTGTGTGTGTGTGACTGAAGCAACTTTATTCAATCCTAATAAATGTCAGGATCTGAATTTTAAAGAAAATAATTGCTGCTTAGTGTTACTTTGCAGCCAATGTTAATTAATGACAAATTAAACTCCACTTGTCAAACAGAGTGCATGCTGTTTCCCCCCCTCTTATCCACCAAGGTTTGGGCAGTTCATCTCTTCTACTTTGCCTACATTTGCAGTCTGTGAGAAATTTGTAGTCATGGAGATGAACAATGAAGAAAAGCTTGACATTGGTAAGTAGTTCCAAGTTCTTGAGACCCAGTGGAAGAGAAGAAATCACTTGAGACATGTTTTCTCATCACCACGGATGATGATCTCTTTATTTTCAGTGCTACAGTCCCTTCACGTTTCCTCTCTAGAAAGATAATCTTTTAATTAGGATGGCCCTTTTAAAGTTAATTTTCCAAGGCTGCACTCTACAAACTTCAGCACCCAAGAAACTCTCATTTAAGTCAAAGAGGCTGGCATGGAAATAAATTCCACTGGCTTGTGTTGCAAAAAGTGCAGAAAGTTAAGAGAAAAGTCATTTCCACAGAAATAAAGTAAAGAAAACTTACTGCATGGCCCTAAAATAGTAAATCTCCTGCCATAGATCCTCTAGGATATTTACATGTAAAAGCAGTGGTTGCGACCAAGTGTGTGGGACTTGGCCACACAGAGTTGAAAGTGATTACTCTCATTGATTTTGGTTTTCTTTTCATGTAAAAGGAATTAGGTTTAATTGAACATTCAAGCCATCTAAATGGAAATGAAGTGGAAGAAATGTTTACATTGGCACTTTTTGAAGTGTAGTCTACAAGAAAAGTAATGAAATTCCAGGTGGCTTGAATGGACCACAGCTCTTCAATTGTTCTGAACCACAAATTGCATGAAAAAGCAGGAGTAAACAGTTTCTAGCATATATTTTAAAGGTAGCAGAGTTTGTCTTTCTTGGCTACACTGTACCATTAAACATCAGCTGGAAGTTCTTCCCCTCTTCGCTTCCCTTTGTGTGAAAAGGACAAAGTAACGAAGTCTGAAATGAAAAACAAAACAAAACAGAGCCTTTATGAACTTTAAAACCCTCTTAACTTTATGCCCTCTACCATTCTGCTCTTTAGTTCAGAAATTATGAGTATTTTTCCTCCACCCTTTATTGCCCTGAACATGATGAGAACTTTTATAGTGCTTCTGCATACTTACATATGCTCCTTGAGCACATAGAGTAGAAGAAAGAAACTGATGAAAAGAAAATGGTTAATTTGAAGTGTTTGTCGTATTGTCCTTGCCTAGGCAATTTCCCCACTATTCAAGTTGGTTAAATGTTTCAGTCTTGATTGGTAGGTTCATCTTCACTCACCTGCAGAGCTTGGAATCTATTTTATGGTGTACTAGTAACAATAATTAAAATTTACACTCTTGCTACATGAAATTCATTTGGGCATAGTTTGTTCTTAACTGTGGGTGCAATCACAGTGAATTTACTGATGAATTTTCCCTTTTCTGTTTGTGGTGACAGCCATTTTGTAACATGCAACTGTTATTTTCAATGAGCAGTCTAGCGTATTTTCAGCTCAGTTTTAGTCATGTACTGTTTGTTACAATAGCAGAAAACTATTTACAAACCAGTTATATTTTGAGGGGGCGGGAGGCTTAATGGCAAGTGGTGTTATTTTAGAAGATACAGTACTTGCAAGAAGTTTTCCATTGACGTGTTTCAAAGCTAACTATGCATTTTGTGTTTTAGGAACAGAAGAAGACTTTGGAGGTCTTGTTTCTGCAAATCTTATCCTTCTGAGGAACCGATTGCTGGACATACTACTTAAGCTTGTATATACATCTAAAGAAAAATCCAGTGTCAACTTGCAGTGAGTTCAAGTAGCCTACCTTTTGCTGGAAAATGTGACTGTCAAGAACCCACAATGCCTTAATGGACAAAAATGAGGCTTAGTCAAGCTCTACTTGAGAGTTCCACAGATGGTGTTAGCTGCTTTCAGCATATCCCTGTAATTGGCATTGTGTCGCACCACTGTGCCATAGCAAAGGCAGGGGGAAGTTGCAGTCATTATTATGACGGCTACATCTATGCTTGTGGAATTACCGCCACATGTTTCTGTGCACAGCTGTATACACCTGGGATTGGGCAAGTAGATGGTTAATTAATAGTGAAATGCTAATAAGGCGACCATCTATTGACGGCATTTATTTAAAGAGATTGCAGGTTTTTATGTATTTATCAATTTCATTTATTTCAGAGCCACACTGTTCCAAAGTTTGGGGTCAGCCTATTTGTATAAAGACACCCTTCCAAAGACATCTGGAATGGAATTTGGGTGACCCTGCAGGGAAATTGAGTTGCACAGTTGAGAAGCATCCTCCAAAAATGCTTCTAGGTTCCCCTGTGTGGCCCTTGGTTGGTGCATGGTGCAGTAATAATAATAATAATAATAATAATAATAATAATAATAATAATAGTAATAATAATAGTAATAATAATAGTAATAATAATTTAAAGTAATTGAAGTGATGAACCAGTTCTTCATATATTCTCATTCATTAAATAGCTTTATAGACTGAAGGAATTTTTCCATTTATGAAAAATTGTTTCATAGGAAAGGACTGCAAGGGCCAACTACTCCAACCCCATGCAATGCAGGAATCTTTTGCCCAACATGGGGCTTGAACCCACAACCCTGAGATTAAGAGTCTCATGCTCTACCGACTGAGCTATCCAGCAGAGATTATTCTGAATGCTTTTAAGGAGAGTTAGCACATTCTCAATTGTGTATGCTCAAAGTTACATATCAAACAGAATGAAAAGCACCTAACATTTTTATCCTATAAGGCTTGCCCATTTTGTCTGGCTTTAATCCATTAATTCTGTAGCATTCTCCCTACTTTTTATTCAGGGCTTGTGAAGAACTGGTCCGAACACTGGGGTTTGACTGGATTATGCTGTTTATGGAAGAGCACTTGCACCCTACCACAGTGACAGCAGCCATGAGGATTCTGGTGGTCCTGTTGAGCAACCCATCCATTCTCATCAAGTTCAAGGAAGGCCTCACTGGCGGGGGCTGGCTTGAGCAAACAGATTCTGTGTTGACTAATAAGATTGGAACGGTGCTTGGTATGAATATTTAAAAACGTCCTAATTTTTTAACCCCTTTTCTCCCCACCCCCACTTTTATTTTATTTTATTTGAATGTTGTGGCTAATACAGAATTGATCTAGTACCAGGAAAGCCAGTTTCAATGTAGCATTCTTAAAGGTTGTGAGATAGTCTCTGGAGTGAATTTCTGGAGCCATGCACTCGGAAAGTATTGTGACTGAATGGTTCATCCTGTGGAATGTATACTCCTGCTGTAGGCGTGGGTGATTTGAGCTCACACCTTTATGGATGAGCACATTTCACAGATAGCTCATTAAGGCAAAAACAGTTTTAGTCTGTCTATGGCTGTAAAACACCCATGTAAATCAACTCCAGCCATGTACAGGATCAGGGACTAGACTAGTTTGTGACATTATCAGATACTGTATTGGCCCGAATATAAGCCGCACCTACTGGAGGGGGGGAAAGAAAAAATACCCAAATATAAGCCACTCCATTCCTCGCTGTTCCTGGCTGCATACTGGTGTGTGTGTGTGTGTGCATGTGTGTGTGTGCTGCATTGCCGGTGGCCTTTCCGCTTCCTCGCACTCTCCCTTCCCAGCCTTGGAGGAGAGGACGGGAGGCTACGCACGGAGCAGGCACTGCTTTGCCACGTTCCTGGCACTGTTTGCCCTGTGCTCCTGTCTGCATACTGTAAGGTCACGAATATAAGCCGCTCTTTAACTTTTCACGGTTGGAATTTGGGAGAAAGTGAGCTTTATATTCAGGCCAGTATGGTACAAAGCATCCCAGTGAATCTGACAAACTCAGAGGTTTCCACGGAACAGTGCTGCATAGGAGCACAATGACATCTGAGGAATATGGAGGATCGTTCACAGTGCATTGCTATGTATGTTTACTCAGAAATAAGTCCCACTCAGTGGGGTTTACTCCCTAGTAAGGGCACTTAGGAGTACAGCCTTACTCACCTTTCAGTGAACGTTGAAACTAGAATCCAAATCCATTTTGTCCCAGCTTCCTCTCATGTGTGGGGAGGGTGATGTGTGGGTTGTTGTACACAAGCAATCTTCGTGTTTGCACTTCCCAAATTATCTCTTGACATTATTGGAACAGCAATTGCAGCTGCTGCTGTAATATAAGAATAGGTCCAAAATAAAATATTTGGAAAGTACTGACATGACTAAATCTTTAAAATTGGAGGAGAGAGTTGAGCAACCATCTATGAACCTGGGTTGTACCTGATGAACAATACATTGAGCATCTCTAGATTAGGGCATAGTCCACTACTTAGCAAGAGAGTATACTAAAATGTGAATCTTTGTAACAGAAGCAAAATAATTAAATTACAAACCTTGAATGGTAGATGACATTCTTTATGCCAGATGTCTTTTTATAAGAGAATCTTCTCTATCAGGGATGACAGGTAGAGGGCACAGAACAAGAGATAGTGAACATTTTTGGATGATATTGAGATTGTGGAATTTAGGTGAAATTGGATTCCAATTTGAGTTCCACATGGAAATGAGAATATCATGTATTTTAAAATAAATAAGGTCCTATTTCACTGCCACTGTCTTGTATTCTCATAGATTAAGAATCATTTTGATTATGAAGAATAATAAGACAAGCATTTTGTACCAGTGTTGTTTATTATTACATTTTGCTGGCAACTTTTTTCTTCTTCATGTACTTAAAACAATGGTATTTCAGAGTTTCTCCTTAAATTGAATCACATTATTCCCTGGATGTAGCCTGTGTTTGAAAACAGTAGTACAGTATTGTTCTGGGTTCCCCCCACCCCACCCCACCCCACCTGTGTTTAGTTCTCCTATGTTCATAATTTTTGACAAACCCAAACCAATAAAATGCTGGTGCTTGGGAACCCTGCACAATGGATTTTGACAGGTGGGCAGGACAACCTACCTGTCCATCATAAGATGCCATATTGATCTTATGTGATTGGCAGATGGGTTATCCTGCCCACCTGTCAAAAGTTGCCCAACAGGATGGGGCCAGGTAAAGATCTGGCCCTTGGATCCAGTAGGGTTCCCCACCCCTGATTTAAAGAGATGTTAACTTTTTTATTGGTAGCAGCAAGAAAGGAGGATGGATGTATGATGCAAGATGGTCTATGGCAGGCATAGGCAAACTCGGTCCTCCAGATGTTTTGAGACTGCGGTTCCCATCAACCCTGACCACTGGTCCTGTTAGCTAGGGATGATGGGAGTTGTAGTCCCAAAACATATGGAGGGCCGAGTTTGCCTATGCCTGGTCTATGGGTTGTATCCAGTTTTAGCAATACTTGGAGTAGACCTAGCAAAACTATACCATTAATTTTGGTTGGTCTGTTGTGAATAAAATTCACATGGATACAACCCTGTGCCTGGAATAATGATCTTGCTGAGAAAGTGACCAAACAGTTTTGAGCATTGAGGTAACTGGAATATGAGGATGGTTTTGTTGGCCAGTGGTATAGCTTTGTTCCATGGGTAAAGAGGCCAAATGAGAGTTTAACACTATGACCCAATCTTTTGGGGTTAAGAAGGAAAATATCTTTTTGAGGATATTATTTTTAACCATCCCTCAAATCTGAAAGTATAAAATACATTCTGCACTGCTTCAACAATTGTGCTTTTTCCTTTTTTTCTTGTTTCTACACATTTTTTTTTATTAAGCATCGGAGTAGATACCAGACAAAACTGCTGTATCTTGAAACTCTGAAGAAACACGAGTAATTTCATTACTTTGCACATTCCCCAAATATTTTGACAGGGCAGGGAAATAAAATGCCATAGCAGAAAAGCGTCCATCTAGGGGGGGGGGTTAACCATTGAATTAATGTTGGCCTGGTATTTTTGCAACTTGTTGCTCTGACTACCCTATTTATTGTTGATACTAGTTACACAAAGGTGTTAAGAACAGTGCTCTGTTCCATTACATTGATGTTGTGAATAGGATCCACTGTTGTTGCATTTTGGCTTTTAATTTTACTTTCCCCCTCTCAGGTTTCAACGTTGGCAGGAGTGCTGGCGGCAGATCGACTGTCAGGGAAATTAACCGGGAGGCTTGTCATTTCCCAGGCTTTCCGGTTCTTCAGTCATTTCTTCCTAAGCACACGAATGTGCCTGCGCTCTATTTCCTCCTAATGGCACTTTTCCTGCAGCAGCCAGTCACTGAACTGCCTGAAAACCTGCAGGTCAGTGCACCTGTCATCACCAGCCGATGTAATCAGGGAGGCCAGGTAGGGATTATCTAGCAAGATACCAATTTTGTTAAGTGTGACTCAAAAAAGCAAAGGGGGGGGGGAGTGATGGTTTGAAGCCCCCTTCACAATAGAGTACTTAAGCTCTGCGATGAAAGTTGTGATGAAGCATTCCGTATCTGAGAGAGACTTGACATTAGTTCCAATGCCAGTTAGAATCATGCTTAATAGAAATATAATGTTTCTATAAAGGACATGAGAAGATATAGCCTTCATTCCCATGCATTGTGTGGACAAACCTCCTCTTGCGCTCTTCTAGAATTCCACTGAATTCAGTAGAGGTCCCAGTGGTTAACAGGCACAGGTCATTGTAATGTCAAGTTTAATTTTGTGTGACTGGTGGGGGATGCTCTTCAGAAAGCTTTATAATTTGAAAATGAATGCATGACTAAAGAAGGGTCAGGACAGTGTGCTGTTTGAGAAACAATATTGAGGAGCTGCATATATAGGCATGATATTGTATTTCTCCCAAATTTTTGTTTCTTCGTGGAAGTCAAATTAAAAAAGCCAAACAGTTTGTACGGTTGGGCTGGAGTCCGAAAGATGTCCTGATAGCCTCCTCTTTTGTAATTCACGAGTAGCAACTTGAGCATATGCTAAAGCTGCCCCAAGGCCAGGAGCAGTGGGCAGATAGATAATACGCCTCAACACCATCTGGAGGTGTATAGTATTGTACTTTTGAAGTACACAAGCAGATAATGAGAGGTCTTTAAAGGCTGCATGCTGAGTTTACTGGCAATTGCTTGATGGGAGCTTTTAGAGCTTCAGTAAGGCTGCTGCTAAATTCCAGAAAAAGCTGAAATACAGAGAGACTTGGGGTGGGGGGACTGCTGTGGTATTTGGCAGTGGGTGGGAGTTGCTTGATGTTCTGGTGGAGGTTCCATGTGAGTCTCCAGTAACAGAAGACGGAAGCACTTGGATTGCCCAGACGCTTCAATGCGCACCAACATTGTCAGCGTTCCTAGTGCCAAAAATATTAGTTGCATCCTTTATAAATATGGGCTTTGCTAGATCTCCTGCATTCATTGGAACAATCAGCTCCCCAGATTCCATGGGACACAATATACCTCAGAATCCTCTTGGGTAGTTTCCTCCATTTGCAGTATGACAAGACATAACCTAAATTAAACAAATTGCAGTATGACAAGACACAACTCTTTTCTATGGAAGCTAATAATAATAATAATAATAATAATAATAATAATTTTTATTTATACCCTACCCTCCCTAGCCAAAACAGTGCTCAGAGCAGCTAACATAAATTGTAGTGATACTTTTAAATTGGGTTGTGTGTTGACTATTATTTTCCCATCCCCCTATTCTCAATTTTCTTTCCAATCAACAGTTTGACTTGGATTCAATTTGGACATTTATATTTGGTGTTCCTGCATCAAGTGGCACTGTGGTTGCTTCAGTTCACAATCTCTGCACAGAAGCTGCATTTTTGCTTCTGGGGATGCTTAGGAGCATGTTGAATTCAGTAAGTATGAACTCTGTTCAGATGTCAATAAACATCCAGCTTCCTAATTATGTGTTGCCATTTGGTTTTGAAAGCTCAGAGACGCTTACCTGGGGCTATGAGGCATTGTTCCCTCCATATGCTAATAGGGCTGATACATGCTTAGCTTTAATATGTTATGTATTATCTTTATAATGCCGTTGGTGGACATGGTTGTTTAGAGAGCAACATAAGCAGAAAACATCTCCATGTCCCAGTGAGTTTATCTTCAACCGTTTTCATATTAAACACAAATTAACAAAATGATGAGATGGTGATGATATCTTACTCTCTATACAATGTGTTTTCTTTTATTTCATCAGTAGCAATCTTATTTATTTATTTATTGGATTTTGTTTTAGATTAAGATCCCAGTGCACTATTATTTTTGTTTTTGCCTTTCATTACAGCCTTGGCAGTCTGAAGAAGAGGGTTCTTGGCTTCGGGAATATCCAGTCACCTTGATGCAGTTCTTCCGCTACTTGTATCACAATGTTCCTGATCTGGCTTCAATGTGGATGAGCCCCGAGTTTCTTTGTGCACTGGCAGCCACTGTATTCCCTTTCAACATCCGGCCATACTCAGAAATGGTAGGAGAACAAAACAAAACACACACAAAGTAGAGACCAGCTTTCTCTCTCTTTCTCTTTTACTTCTTGTCCATATGGCATTTTCTGTTGGGATCTGGGATTTTATTTGCTGCAGTTCTGCATTTATATACCACCTTTTCATACAATAGGACATGCTAGTAATGGGTAGTGTGTTGGACCTTGGAGACCAGGTCTCAAACACTGGCTGACCTTGGGCTAGTCGCTACGTCTCAGCCTAAGCTACTTCACAGGGTGGTTGTGAGGATAAAATGGGGAAGGCGGAAAAGCATGTGCTCCACTTGGGCTTCTTGCAGAAAAGGTGGAGTACAAATGCAATTAATAAATACAACAAAAACAATAACAAATTTAGATGGTATAACTGCCTCCAACATAGAAACAGGAACGTATTGCTAACAGTTGTGGTGAATTTCTCATGCAATGGGTAGTCCAAGTTTTTAAAATATTTTAAATATTATTTCAATTAATATTATTAGTATCATTAATTTATTGATCGCTTTCTGTTTAATCGCCTCAGGACAATGTACAATAAAAACAGTTTAGAACACAAAAAGCACATACATTTAAAACAAAACTAAAACCATACAAAATAGACACTGATGGCAAATACCGGGGGTAGGCAACCTAAGGCTTGGGGGCCAGATGTGGCCCAATCACCTTCTCAATCCGTCCCGTGGACAGTCCGGGAATCAGCATGATTTTACATGAGTAGAATGTGTCCTTTTATTTAAAATGCATCTCTGGGTTATTTGTGAGGCATAGGAATTTGTTCATTTTTTCCCCCTTCAAAATATAGTCTGGCCCACCACATGGTCTGAGGGACGGTGGACCGGCCCATGGCTGAAAAAGGTTGCTGACCCCTGGAAATACTGTATTATCCAGCTGGGAAAAACCTTTCGGAAGAAAATTGTATTTAATTGTTTCCTGAACAGTCCAGGAAACAGTCCAGAAAGCAACAATCTCTAAAGTTTATACTTGTAGAAAAGCAACACTAAAATAAGTGAATAACTGCAAACTGCCCCCTTCCTTGCCTTGGCAAAGATAGTTTTCGTTCTAGTAAATCACTTGACTTGCATTATTGCTTGTTTCTTTTTGAAGGTTACTGATTTGGACGATGAAGTTGGATCTCCAGCAGAGGAGTTCAAAGCATTTGCCTCTGACACAGGAATGAACCGAAGCCAGTCAGAATACTGCAATGTTGGATCCAAGACCTATTTGACCAACCACCCTGCTAAGAAGTTTGTGTTTGACTTCATGCGTGTGCTGATAATTGATAACCTCTGCCTTACACCTGCTAGCAAGCAAACTCCTTTAATAGACCTTCTCTTGGAGGTAGAGTTGGCCTTCTGACGTTGTTCCTTTAAGCAGGACCAGAGGTTGTAGCGAGTAGCTTTCATGATCTGTTGTTTGTTAAGAGTACCGGTTATACCCAATTGTGAGCGGTGGTAAGTTGCAGCCCTTGGATTGTATCTAACCCTGTGAAAAGGCTAGCTGGCCTGTGAGTTGCCACCGCTTTCTCTTTTCACTCCCTTTCCTCTGAAAGATCCCTGAAACTGTTCTGGAGGAAAGGGATGAAAGGAGAGCCAAACATATGGGTGGGCCAAAAGAAGAAAGAAAGAACGCTTCTTGTATGACCCTGGGTGGATCTAGACACCGGGGGGGGGGGGAAACGCCGCTATAAATAAGTCAGAAATTATATCGTTATAACGAAATAAAGAAATCCCTATGGAAAACTGTGTTTTAAAATTTCCTGCTCTCTGGCACCATCTGGTGTTACTTGTTTATAGCGCATTCAAATCATCGTTTCTTTACTAATGTAGCTGGGTCTCCTCTGATTGTCTTGCGTTATGTATTTTCTGGTCAGCCTCTGTGTTTGATGTACAGTAAGGATATGGCTGTGCTGAAGTGACAGGCCACCTGTAAAAAAATAAGGCTTTCTTTTCCAAAAGGATGATGTTCAGAATTTGCCTAACTTTGTTTGCCCACCAAAGTTGTAATGTCTTTTTCCTCAGGTAGGCATCCGTATTGGTTCTGCCACCGTTCTGAAATAAACACACTTTTTAAAATAAAATTAAAAAAAATAAAAATAAAAAAAGAAAGAAAGAAAGGTGATAAGGAATTCACTTCCATGTGCATCACTCTGTATGCCTACCTCCTTAGCTTTTTGAACCAGAAAACAGCTCAGAAAAATGCGAGAGAGCGGAGGTAGGGAGATTCCAGCCCCCCAGTGCTCACATTTGCTTTTGCCTTGTCCAGCTGGGGAGCAACTTGGGAAATGAAGCAGAGTAGCATGTGAGCAACAAAAGGAGTCTGCATCATACTCTTGTGGTCCATGTCACCCTCATCCACTTATCACAAAGTGGTCTTTTTATGAGGACCTGCTTCCCACCCCACCCCAATGAAGAGTACCAGTAGAACTAAAAAGGCATCTGTTGCCACCATTAAACAAAAAAAAAGTATGTGGGTGTGGGTGTGTTCTATCAATTTAGGAGGTAGCTTGTATTCAGGACATTTTTTGCTCATTTAAGAAGGAAAGTATATTTTAATTGACAGTATTGACCACAGTTCTTGTACATGGAGCACATTCAATTTGTGTTGAGTGCCAGACATTACAAAGCCTGGGGTTGCCCTAAATTTGCCCGTTTACAGTAGGCCCTTATGGTAAATGCTTCTATGCTTTTGTTTTATTTTCCAGGCCTCTCCCGAGAGATCGACGAGAGCACAGCAAAAAGAATTTCAGACCTATATTTTGGACAGTGTGATGGACCATTTGCTTGCTGCTGATGTTTTATTGGGTAATTAACTTATTTTGGATGACTCTCTTTCAGTATTACTTAAAAATGCACTAAAATGGGCTTTACGATGGCAAGCTCAGTTCGAAAGGAAAAAAATCAATATCCGGGAACGTTTCGAAAAGAATTGGGTGAAAACCCTGAAAGTATCTTAAGAGCCATTATACAAGTCCTATGGTGTGGTTGCTCTTGGAATTCTGCATACAGTTCTGTGTACAAGTCCTGCTTGTGAGCTTCTAATAAGCATCTGGTTGACCACTGTAGGAAGTAGAATGCTGGACTAGATAGGACTGTTGTCTGATCCAGCTCTTACATTCTTAGAAGCTCAGGCTTAATGTGTGGAAGCTCCAGGCTCTATGTGTCTATACTAAGAGACAGCCAAGATACGTCTCTGGTCTCATTCAGCAGCTTCAGCTTTTGTAGCTGGTGTCAATCAGAGCTTCTCTGTTCCAGGCGAGGTGGGAAAAGGCAGGGAGCAAGTCTTCCAGGACTCGCAGCCAAGATGGTCTTTTAACCCATCTAATGTTGTGAGACCAGGGTATCTTGCCACCTGTTCCCACCTTCCTTCCTCTGAAGTTCTGCTGTGGTCCTCCACTGTCAGAGGTCTGAAGGGTGGGCATACGAGGCAGGGCCTTCATGGCCTAGGCACAGGAAATGCCCTCCATCTGCACTAAACCTTTTAGCAGCTGGCAAAGACATGGCCCTGTCACTAGTCCTGGTGTGGTGGTGTTGGTAGTGATTGATTGCTCAGCAACTGGTAATGTTTGCATGTTAATCTGTCTTCCAGTTCATAATTTAGCATGCTTTCATTCTTAATGCTGTGCCTGTTTGACTGAAGGATGGGATGGAATTATTTGGGTAAAATGCTTTTTAACGCTGTCATTATCATTTAGGGGAGGACGCATCTCTGCCTATTACAAGTGGAGGAAGCTATCAGGTGCTTGTAAACAATGTGTTCTATTTCACCCAGCGTGTGGTGGATAAACTTTGGCAAGGCATGTTCAACAAGGAATCGAAGCTGCTTATAGAGTTCATAATCCAGTTAATTGCACAGGTATGCTTCTCTTCTCCCTCATCCTCCTCTTATTACTTTGGCCTGCTTAACTTTGTACATTGCAATATATACAAAGTCGGGGAACCTCAGAGCCAGAGGCACTTTCCTTGCGTGTTTTTGCCTGATTGGAATATGTCCTTGTACTCTGATGATGCCTCCTGCTTACCTGGATGGAGAACAGAGGGTGTGTGTGTGTGTGTGTGGCAAACTAGTCTACTGTACAAATAATTTTTCCCCCATGTGTTGTCTTGCCTACTTTTGCCTCTGGCTCCGCCCACCACAGGCATGTGACTCTAGGAAAGATTACCCAGAAAGCAATATAGCCCTCTGGCTCTATGAATGTACAGATCATCAGATGGCTGTCTTTTAATGAACTCTCTAGATATCTACCTCCAACGTCATTATGCTAAAGTTGCAAGTGTTTCATGGTCCTTTCCTGCAATAATAAATAAATAAATAAATTTTATTTATACCCCGCCCTCCCCAGCCAAGACTGGGCTCAGGGCGGCTAACACCAGGTGTAAATTTTTTTGATTAAAATACAACTTAAAAACAAGATTAAAATACAACATTAAAGTGCAGCCTCATTTCAGTAGAAACTCAAATAAAAAAACTGTTTGGGGAAGAAAGCGTCAAATCTTCACCAAGGCCAACTATCCAGACTGGTCCTATGTGGGCCAGAAAAAAGCCAGGGAAATCCCCAAATAGGAGTACCATCACAGAAGGAAAAAGGAAAGAGGGGGAGTGGATCAAGTTGATTCCAAGCCAAAGACCAGGAGGAACAACTCTGTCTTACAGGCCCTGCAGAAAGAAATCAGATCCCGCAGGGCCCTGGTCTCATGAGACAGAGCATTCCACCAGGTCGTAGCCCTGGCTCTGGTTGAGACCAATTCCTACAGAAACAAAATTGGAAGCTATTTTTACAAATTAATACTTGGCTATTTCCTTACACCTCAATACCGCCGTATGGTTACTCTGATTTGAGTGAAAGAATTATCTTTAAAAACATGCTAATAAGCTTGGGGTAATACAGAGATTCCACGTTTAAACGTGTTCATTTGCATTTTTTTGCTGCTTCAGTCAAAAAGAAGATCACAGGGATTATCACTGGATGCCGTTTATCACTGCCTGAACAGGACCATCTTATACCAATTCTCGAGGCCACACAAAACAGTTCCTCAGCAAGTTGCTCTCCTTGATTCTCTAAGGACACTTACTGTCAATCGAACTCTGATCTTGGGTCCTGGGAATCATGACCAAGAGTTCTTCAGCTGCCTGGCTCATTGCTTGATGAATCTGCATGCTGGGAGGTGAGCTCCTCACCAAGTGCACATACACCAGTTTGTTTAGAAAACTGTTTACTCTGTAAAATTGTCAGGTGTGTTGTAATTGCCCCCCTCCCTTTTCTAGTGGACATATTTCTGCAGCTGCAGCTTATAAGATAGAAACAGTTACACATATTTCCATTTATCTCGCTTGCCAGTGAAGGGGCAACGTACAGGAAATGTAGAAATAAAATTCCAGTCATGCAAGGACACACAATTTAGGTAAAGACAGATGTAAAATTTCAAGAGAAGTTAGGTCCTACATGACCAAGTGAGCCATCAGTCTTGCCCTCCTCTCCCTCACACATGCTTCAGGTGAGGGAGTCCTTATGTTATGGTGCTTATGTATTAATTTTGTCCAGATGTTGAAACTCCTGAACAGAAATACATGAAGCAGTCACAGTCATAATTTCCCCCATCTTCCTTCATTGTCATGTGTAAACTGGGTTAAGCTCAAGGGGTGGTGGGAACTTCATGTACTGAGCCCGTAGAGATAGATACACTTTTTTTACTCTTCGCCTTTTAGGAAGGCCCAGTGCTTTTTTTTCTTTAAAAATGTTTAGAGGTACTCTCATTTTCCTACTCATATTGAAATACTGCCCCTCAATGAGGCCAAACTTAGATTCACAAAATGTTTAGGGGTATGTGTACCCCTGCGTCCCCCCAGAAAAAAGCACTGGGAAGGCTAGTCTAGATAAACAACTCTGCACTCTTAGCTAATGTAATGGAGACAGACACTGATCTAGCTTACTCCCTGAGGCGTTAGCTGTTTTTGTATGTGTTTGGAGGGTGAGAGGGGGGAGCATTCAGATATGCAGCCCCCCACCTCCTTTAGAAAGTGGTATAATTAGGACGTTTAATTCATTCATTTATTTGATTTCTTACCCGCCCTTCACTGTGAAGTCAAGAGCATGGGTTATAACAACTTTTTAAAGACAGTATTTAAAACAGTTAAAACAGATGTGATGTGTTTGTTTCAGGTCAGGCTTCATCCAGGTAGTGTTGAGAAATGGAGACCTCGGGCAGATCTTATGTATACTTTTTGTCCTGCGTACAGTGTAACTCCTTCACTTCCATCTAACACTGTTCGATAATATTTGCAGCAACGTAGATGGGTTTGGCCTGGAAGCAGAAGCCAGGATGACTACTTGGCATGTCATGATCCCTTCTGATGTCGAGCCAGATGGAGTCTACAATCAAGATGTTAGTGAAGGTAATTATGCAGCTGGAGTCCATCCGTCTTAAAGTTAGCTAACGTATTCCTCATGTCTTCCCTTAATCTTTCGGCTGTTTCATTTAAGAGTGGGGGTATGAGTTGTTTCCCAAGGAGATACGAAGAAAAGATTGCAGATGAACAGAGGACCAGTAATACAGATTACAGGCTGCATATCTGCCTTAAGCAGATCCTGCCAAACAGCAGTTAGGAATAATTAGGATTAGGTTTAATCCCTCTCACTCAGCAGGACCTGCCTCTCGTGGAAAATGGCTAACAATTCAGAACTCGGGAGAAAGCAAAATTTATTACAGATCTCTTTTGCAAATCATTGAAGTAGGTAGCTAAAATGGAGTTAGGATGCTGAAAGAGAAAAATAAGGAAGCCTTCAAATGACTGTCAGCAGCTCCAGCATTGTCACAGCACAGGCTTTCTACTTCACTGGAAACCCTTCCGTTAAAAATTTCGCCAGCACCATTGCTGTTTCGTCCTTGACACTGAAGAACTTGGGAATGCCATTGTATATTGGCTCAAAATGGAGGAAATCTAGTATTTGATACTATGAATCCCAGTCAGCACAACAAGGTATTATGTGACCTATAAACAGTGCTTTTTTTCTTGGGCTACACAAGGGTACACCATACTGGCACCTTATTTTTTCTAGAAGAAAAGCACTGCCTATAAATCCAAGTGAATAGACTCAGATTGATAAAAATAAATAAATAGACCAGGCTCAAAATAAACTTGCTGACCGCCTGTCCCCTGCCAATTCTAAAAGCCCCCCCCCCCTCTACAATTCTATGATTCTCAACAAGGTAGTTTTATGGTTCAAGAATACAGTGGTACCTCATGTTACAGATGCTTCAGGTTACAGACTCCGCTAACCCAGAAATAACGCTTCAGGTTAAGAACTTTGCTTCAGGATAAGAACAGAAATCATGCTCTGGTGGTGCAGCGGCAGCGGGAGGCCCCATTAGCTAAAGTGGTGCTTCAGGTTAAGAACGGACCTCCGGAATGAATTAAGTACGTAACCAGAGGTACCACTGTATTCACGAACCCAGGTGCTTTTCCGAGACAAGCACAGGTGGTTTGCCCCAAAGTTAATTTTAGTCAAACATTTGTGGGTTTTTTTTTAGCTCTGCCTCTACCTCCCTCCCTCATTCTTGTCTCTCATCCATTCTGCAGCTGACAGGTGCCTAGCTTTATCTTAGAGCAATTTGATTTTACCATCTGTTTAAACTGACTGGTGCTGTTTTACTTGTTTTCAATTTGCTGCACTAGCTTGCATGTTGTTGTTGTTGTTGTTTTACCATTTATTAAATTGTACTCTTTGTTTCGTGCTACTCTGTTAGCTACTCTAGAACGATAAATCGATGCCGAAGATAGAGGATATTAATTATCAAAATAAATATGCATTTGTTCTCTTTTGTGTCCTATTCATGTATTTAGGTCGCCAGCTTCTTTTAAAAGCTGTAAATCGTGTGTGGACAGAACTGTTCTACAGCAAGAAACAGGCTTTGGAGGAGGTATTCAAAGTATCTCTCCCCGTTAATGAAAGGGGCCATGTGGATATTGCCATTGCAAAGCCCCTTGTGGAAGAAGCCAGTTTAAAATGTTGGCAAAATCACTTGGGTAAGAGCAGCTGCGCAGATTATTATTGTGTGATTATAATTCTTTGGCTGCTTAGGCATATTTAAAACCCCTTAAATGTAGGGAGGAAGATGGGAGCAAAATGGCATTGTCCTTGATTCCATCTGATGTTGGATAGTTGGCCTTCTGTTCTACCCACCCCAAAGGGCACCACTTCATCCCCTGCTTTTCATCCTAGGGAACAAGGGTTTCCTGTTTATCCCCCACAGACAATGTTACAAATGTGGAATGTGCTCTTTTAGGGCTTACTAATATAACAGCGTAATATCTACTTGTTTAAAAGTATGTGGGATGGGAGTGTGTTTGTGGGAGAATACCACCATCTAGATTAGCCTGCGGCTTTTTTGGGTATCATTTTTTGGTTTGTAGCAGGGTGGATTTGATTTAAATCAAATTGATTTAAATCACAATTTAAATCACTAGTCAGTAAGACTTAATTTAAATCATTTTTTTACAGAAGGACTCAATCTTGCTGGTATAATCTTAATATTTACAACCATATAAAGGTTTCACTTTTGGAATAATAATTTTTCAGAGTAGTTTTTAGTTATATCAAAAATTACTGATTTGGTTATACTATTAGAAATACATAGACAGATAATTATAAAATTATGGTGAGCTTTAAGAAGTTTACTGTTCGTATTTGGACAACTTCTGCTGTACTTTATTGGAAGGAGAAAAACAATCATTTCCTTAATAACCATTTAAACAATTTATTTAACTAAAAAAAATAACATTATAGCATATGTATCCATGTTTGTTAACTGATGTGGGTTTTTTAGACTTGAGTTTTAGCACACATGAAAAACTTGAAACAAATATTTATTTCCTGATGAATAGCCTTTGGACTATAATGTAACTTAAATAGAAGACTATATTTAGAAAGATTTTTCCTCCAAAAGCATTTTATTTTAAAAATCCAATTTAAAGGGGGGGAAATCTGATTTAAATAAAAAACAAACCAATTTATTATTATTATTATTATTATTATTATTATTATTATTATTATTATTATTAAAAACCATTGATTTTTATCCACCCTGGTTTGTAGGTGTGCTAGTAGGGTCCAGTAAATACGCTTTGAAAACCCCCAACTCTTCTTGGCATTCTAGCTCATGAAAAGAAAAGCATCAGTAGAGGAGAAGCATTGGCTCCGACTACCCAGTCCAAGCTCTCCCGGGTCAGCAGTGGATTCGGTCTTTCCAAGCTAACAGGATCGAGAAGAAACCGGAAAGAAAGCGGTCTTAACAAACATAATCTATCCACGCAGGTATCGCATAGTATTTAAAGACAAACAGATAATACAAAGGAAAAACAATGGTCATCCCCTATATGTATAACAAATTGATCAGTGATTTAGCCTGTCTTAATAAATCCCCCCTTCGCTGTATTCTGTTATTTAGATTTTAAACTGCCTGAATGTTAAGTACTGTGGCCTTAATCCACCATAGCAGTTTCAGGTTGTTGAAGTAGATGAGACCGTTGAAATACTTTGCTAGATTAGGGGTATTTTTTTAACTGTAAAAAATTGCAGCATAACTACTATGTACCATAATTCCATACGTAATCCACACTACTTGAAGTTTTCAGGGTTATTTTATATGTAAGTTGTTTTAAGGACAAGCTCTTCTCTGCACACATTAATATATTCATTATTTTGCTGTTAGGAGATCTCTCAGTGGATGTTTACTCACATAGCAGTGGTTCGAGACTTGGTAGATATGCAGTATAAAGAATACCAAGAGGTAAATGAGAGCAGTAATCAAACCGAATGCTTTTATCAAATCTGCATGAGCGTTGTATTTAAGAGTGGTTTCTTTATTTTGTTTCGTTTTATTTATATAAAAATCTTTTATTTTGCTTTTCTGTTTTAAATTTGTAAATCCCAAAGTGGTTTGTGGTATACATAAAGCAACCAAAGTAAAAAAAATAACAACTAAAACATATTTACATAGTCAAGCAATTTAAATTATACCATCCAGAACCAAAGAAGAACTCCGTATCAGTCAGGAAATGTCAGAATAGAAAGATCTTTTCCTGTCGGCAAAAGTACCACATTGTCTATTTTCTCCAGGTCTCCATGGGGAGCTCATTCCACAAATTGGGCATCACAATGAAAAAGGCCCTATTCAAACTTTTCAGTACAATCAGAAGATCCCCCACCCATAGATAGTCTCACTAAGAAACATACACCATGCAGAGATAAGATAATGATCATATCCTTTTGATAGGAGATTTCATTATTTTCAGAATCTGTTGAAATTGTCGTGTAATTCATGAATCTACCCTAAAACCGTGTTCCTTAGCATCATAGATGGAATATGAGTAAGGCTAGTCCTTCTCAACCAGCCATCTCCTAAATTAAAGAGAGGGTTTTTTTTGCTGCCCTTCAACTGGAGAGAAGGCCCTGTCAGCAGTTAAGAGGGGAGCATCCATAACTCAGTGGTATATATATATATATAATGCTTTGCATGAGATGTCGCAGATAAAATCCCTGGCATCTCCAATTAGGTAGCAAGTGATAGGAGAGAATTTTGTCAGAAACTCTTCTTAAGAGCGGACTGTACTGGGATAAAGCAGCTTCCCATGTTTATAGAAAGAATTGTGGTGCTGGCAGCCTAGGAGCAGTGCTAGAGCTACTTAAGGAACAGGTACAGATTTAAGTAGGCTAGCACAAGTACACCCTTTTTATAGACAACACACTTTATAAATATGTAATTATGAACTATGTAAATAACAAATCCTGTGCAAGGACAGTTCACAGCTTGAGTTTTCAAGCTCCAAGATTGAGGAAAACAGCATGAATATCCAACTTTGCTCCTTGAACCTTTTAAAAGAGTTTGTTTTATTTTCGTTTATTAAATTTATATACCGCCCTTCGAGGATCACAGGGCAGTTTTAAATGCCTTGGGCTTCTTTGCTGCTGTGCCTCATGAGAATCTATGTCAGTTAGAATCACGGTACAAGTTAGCTTGATTCTGCATGCATTTATTTGCACACCATGGCAGTTAACCTGTAGTGTCCTTTCCAGCGTCAGCAGAATGCATTGAAGTATGTGACGGAAGAGTGGTCTCAGATTGAATATGAATTGTTACGGGAGAGAGGACTGTGGGGCCCTCCTATTGGCTCTCACCTGGACAAGTGGATGCTGGAGATGACAGAAGGTCCCTGTCGAATGAGGAAGAAGATGGTGCGAAATGACATGTTTTATATTCAGTATCCTTACATGCCGGATACTGAACATGAGACAAATATGCTGGTAAGTGCAGTTACAGGAGGGTGGTAGCTTTTAGCTGTAGCAATGCATTGGCTTATTTCTTACATCATTGCCAAGAATGTCCATCGCCGATTGGATAATGCGTTTCTGGTGGTGCTCAGCTATGGGTTTATGGATGGACATTGATTTCCCTTCAAGTGCATATCAGCAAATATTTGGACTAGGTCCCTGAACCATGCAGCCATGGGCGTTGTCTTTTTGCAGCCTCTAGTTTCCTGTTGATTAATTTTCCAGTTGGAGGATAGCAGAAGTAAAGTGAGCTGTGGCTTTGCTCTGCCCTAACAGGAAGGCCAGACTATACCACCTACAATGTACCAAGCCAGGTACAGCCCACCTACCATATATTGTGACCTACCAGGTGCTTCATAGCCCCCTTTTATTTGCAGACCTAGGCAGGTAGCAAAAACATGAGGTTAATTGAGTCCCTGGTGGGTTGTCCTACATGGATGATGGACTGCATTGAGCTTGGGGGGGGGGGGGAATTGTGCAGGCCTGTGCTAGTCTTATCAAAGATACCTGGGAAGTTAGAAAAAATGTCAATGCACTGTCAGGTAGTGTGACTTGTACAGACGTGATGCTGCTGTTAAGGTGCATCTCTTAACAGCGTTCGGAACTCCCATTGTTTTGGGCGCATTTTGCGACAGGGAATTTCATTAGCGCAAACAGTTTATGAGCTCTGGGTGCAGTACTGCACCTAAGATTTCAGATTAAAACTGCAGAGTGGAAGGAGGACCTTTTTCAGCCTCCCCACTTCCAGCTACTCTCTGAAGACTGGAGAAGAGGCCTTCTTAAGAATATTAGGATATTAGGGGGGTGGGCAGGGGAAGGACTTGACCATGTGAAAAATGAACAGAATATTTTAGCTGCAGTTCATTTTCAGCTTTGTATCCTTGTTATTAAAAAAACACGTGCCTAGACATTCCATTGTCGCACCCATATCCTAGATTTAGGGTGCCATTTAGCTCCTAGCTTTGATCTTTCAGTTTCTAACACTGTCTCTTCATAGTCCATCATATTTGAAGATTGAGTTTGTAGGAGAGTGCAGAATCAAAGCAGCAGTGTGAGATGTTAATTTGATCCACTGATAATCAGCAAGATTTTAATTGAATTGCTAAAATATTGCGTATGCCTCTCGTGCAAGAACTTTGTGATTAAATTGAGCTTTACCTTGTGCTAGTTTTAGCAAATTTTAAGGTTCGAGCTTCCATGTTGTTATTTTTCCTGCTTTGCATTTCCTGGTGTGGAGAGAATTAGCAGTTCAGTCATTGGCTTTTGCCCACTAATGCTCTGACAGTTTTAGTCGCATCATGCATTCTTCCTCAACATGATATTTCCCCTGATGTTTCTATACTTAATACCCTATTTTCAGTCTGACTTCTCAAGTAAGCCTCCTGAGACATCTGACGATACCATTCCTCAAAAGGTAAAGAGAGAAAACTCTCCACGGGTGGCAAAACAGATAGAAACTTCTCTGTGCATGTTAGGCAACCTTAACAAGGCTTCTCTGGTTGGCTTTCAACGTGCTTCCTAAGTAACTCTGTCATAGGGTTAATGATATACTAAGAGGATGTGGCTGTGTTCTCTTCAGTCTTCACCTAATACAATGTCTATGTAGCTCTTTCTGTCTGTGTTGCACACTAACAAGCTGTGATGGGCTGTGCTGTCACTATTCTCACTGTATAAACATGTACCAGCTCGAAATTAGAACTAATGGACTATGATGTGTTTAGTGATGGGCAGTTTGGATATTCATGCACTTAGCCTAATCAGTATTTCAGTGCTGGCATAATGTTTTTGCACTGTTAAGACAATCTCACCTGTTCAGGGCACTGTGCTGGCAAAGCAGTTGACTCACCTTGTCTCATTTGGGACCATTCATTGCTGCTTTCTGCCCCCCATTTTCTATGTGCTTCTGATGAGGAACATGGGGTGTACGTCCTGGAATGCATCCCTTTCTGTTCAAGAACAACTATACTGCATTCCACTGATATTTAATTCTCAAAATATGTTGCGAAGAAAGATCCAGCACTATATTGCCTTTGCAAATAGTCCTATCTCGGTCACAAAAAATACAGATCAAAACATTTTAATAAATTTGCTCATCACTAAGTACAATATGCCTTCACTCATTTTGAATTACTTGTCAAACCAACATTTTGGAAGGTGATGCATTAATATATATATTTGGCTCTTGGTGGACTTGCTAAAAACGTGTCTGTTCTCTAGGTGGCTTATCTCTTATGTCCATAGGATTAGGTTAACAAACCATCATCATATAAATGAACTGTTCTTTTTAAAAAACCTCAAGCATAATTGGAGATTTTAGGGAGCACCTAGAGAAGAACTTTGGCTGAATTCTTAATCTTTTCCAATAGGCTTCGGAAGCAATTGCAGTGCTTATTCTCTTCCTAACCTTATATTGCCAACTTCATTTCTGAGAGATACAGGGGGGTTGTGATCTACATGTTAATTGCATTATTAACTAATTAATTCCAGGCATAAGTATTTGGACTTGAATACAACCATCTGTATACATTATTAACATAGTTTCCTCTTTGTCTCCTGAATTTTCTTCAGAGAGTTGGGGGACAACTTTGGGAGTCATGCGAGGGGAGGAGAATTTCCATTGCACAAGCACAAATAAGACAACTTGATTGGATCTGACCTAGTATAATAATGTGTACATCATACACCTGTGGAAGGGAGCCTCCACCCCAAGATCCTAATTTGGCCCACCAGACCTCTGATTTTGGCCCATGAGGCTTTTTTGCACAAACCACATCCACCTGTCAGTCACTTGACATCACGTGACCTCAGGTGTGGAGCTCTCTTATCTCCAATCTGAGCTTATTTTTTATCTTAGTGCTGTCACATGCTTTGCTCCGTGTGCCTCTGCCTACTCTTAGACAGGAAAAGGCATCAGGCAGAGGCTTACCTTCAGTCTTAGTGCTGTGATCCCAAGCTCTGAGATTGGAGATAAGAGAAATGTGGCTTGTTCTTTGACAGTAAAAGGCAGCATTTCCACCCACCTTTGCATTCCCAATTTGAATTCAAGGAATGAGAATGAGAATTTATTAATTTCGGTCACAGACCAGTTCCAGCTCACATACAATATCAGGGAAATCATAAAACACAATAGGGATTCATTTGAATTTTGCAATTGGGTATAACAGGGACAATACAGATATAGCAGCAGTTAAAAATATATAAGGTATATCTTAATCATTAAAATATAACCTAAAATTGTCATTTAAGGCCTTGGTCATTGTGGTAGCACAGCTTGTTCCCTAAGTTTTATGGCAGTCGCACAGAATTTGGCCACCCTTAGCATGATCTCTGGATCCTTGACCTCTACCAGGGATTTTAGACGTTGAAGTTCGGACCCATTTGGAGATTTATGTATAGCAGGGATGATAAATGCCAAGTGTATATCCCCATAGAAACGACAGCGTAACAGGGCATGAGAGACAGTTTCTACCTCCATCAAGCCGCAGGGGCGGACCCGTTCCATGTATGGTTTACCCTCGAATCTGCCCTGCAGTAAGGCAGATGGCAGCCCGTTGAATCTAGTGAGGGTAAACGACTGTCTGTATTTAGGTATTTGTAATTTTGACAGATATTTTGCTGAAGTGAACCCTCTCCCATTATCTTTTATTGTTGGGTGTTCATTCATCTCACTCACGTGACACTGCAGTTCCACGCCCCAAATTCATTGGCGGATTATTGCTCTAGCTTTCTCATAACCTACAGCTATCAGGGCCTGTGGGGAGAACCCCAAGCCTCTTAGCTTTTTGTGCAGTGCAGCTTTCCATTTGGATTGGTAGGAATCCAGTAAGGTTACCGGAGCCAACCCGACAGGGGAAAAAACAAGTTTTAGCCGATAACAGATCTTCAGGGTCCATATCTGAGCACTGACAGGGATTTGCCCGACCTCCAAGGAACTCAAATGAAGAGCAAGCACGGCAAAGGAAAAACATAAAATTGACATCATGGGGCTAATCCACCAACCTTATCAAAATGACCCACAGAGGGTGAGCAAGGCCCTCTGCCTGATCCACTTCTCTGTATTACCCATTATTGCTACTAAAATAAATGGAGGTTAGAGTCAATTCACTCGACCCAGTTGGCATGTTAGTAATCCAGTGGTACCTCTAGTTACAGATTCTATCCGTTCCGGGGTGCCGTTCACACTCCGAAAAGTCCGCAACTAGAGCGCCACTTCTGCGCGCGCGTACAGCGCGATAGAGCGCTTCTGCGCATGCGCGAGGTGGAACCTGGAAGTATACACTTCTGGGTTTGCCGCGTTCGTATCCTGAAAAAACGCAACCAGAGACTGATGTAACAAGAAGTACGACTGTATTTGTTACTTGGATCTCTGTAGAATTTGCCATGGGGTGCAGTAATTTTTATGAACGCTGCCTCACTTGCAGTTCTTCACCACACTAGCGTAAAGATGATAAACATTGGTTACTCAACAGTTGTGGGGTGATAAGTGCTCCGAGCCTATGGAGAAGCAATCACATTACTGTTCTCTGCAGAAAGAAACTCCACAGATGCATTTCACTAGTAATGAGAATGAGGAGAAGTGGACTAAAATAGAAGTTTGGTAAAACATTATAGCATTCTAGAAAACATTTCTTCTTCTTTGATGAACTGTTGAGCTCCTGTAAAATATGATTGGGGCTTTGGCAAAAATGCAAAATCCCCCCCCCCCCCGATCCACTTTTACCATTGCACTCAACATTTAGTTTTGGTCGCGAGACCTTGGCCATTAGGGAGCATGCAGCTGCGTTTGATTGCAGCCCAACAATAGAAAAAAGAAACATGTGTAGCATATATATTGTGTGAGCTAACACCAAACACCACTTTGGTTCTTGAGCACCACATCTATATGAACAAATGATGATAGCTTTCCTGCCTCCCCCATTCTCTGTGGCATAATCATAAAATCGTAGAATTGTAATATAATTAAAGTCATAGTGTGGGAGATAATAATAGGTCTAAATTAATTCCAGTCAGTTTCTCTACATCCTTGCACTTTGGCTAACATTTCAGTGTTTAAAGAAAATACCTGAATTGGCTGGGTGCAATATTGGAAATGATGAGATGCCAGTTCTTTTGTCATGATTCACAAAGCACCAAACACATTTTGCTAACTTTTATGTTCATCGAGCAGCATTTAATTTTTGATCATCTTTCCAGCAACAATAGGTTCATTTCAAATCTAGCTGATTTGCCTATTGGAAACTTAATTAGTTGACAGTTGGCTGCCTCCAGCTACAGCACTTAGCAGTTTCTGAACATTGATTTATATTTAGGGTATGTTTGAGTTGATTTTGCCAAATGTTTTTATTCTGTTGCCGTTTAAAGAAACCTGCACGCTACCGAAGAGCTATAAGCTATGACAGCAAAGAATACTACATGCGTCTGGCTTCTGGAAACCCTGCTGTCTTTCAAGACACTGTCGAAGAGAGCTCTGAAGGAGAAACTGCTCAGCAGGAGCCAGAACATGGGGAAGATACTATTGCAAAAGTTAAAGGTGGGTATTTTCGCACATACCTTTATATGCATAGGCATGCTTGACAAGTTATTTATGCTGTATTTCCCTATAGGGAAGTATGCACAAGCAGCAAGCTATTCTTGAGTGTGATGGCAGACATTCACAATTTTTACATTCATAGGTTATTTAGGACAAGGCAGAAGCCTTTAGCAGACCCGACTTCTGCTGATATGTGAATTGTGACCATTGTAATACTTTAGTGGCTTCCCTAAATGTGTGAATCACCCCAAAGATGCTAAAAATGTTGCTTAACAAAGATCTGAATCTGTCTTGTCTAGTAGTCCTTCCCTATCAGTAGGGAATTGGTCAACTTCTCGTCACTTTTGCATCTAGAATTTTTGTATTTAAATGTTTTAAATTATATATTTTTAATGCATTCCTGAAAAACATGCATTTTAAAACATATTTTGATAGCTTAGTGTGCTGAGAATTGTATTGCAGCGTTCAGAGGAATGCAAAACCTGAGGACACTTAAGTTCTGTTAGTGTATTAGTCCAAGAGGTCACTTCATATTGACCAGGTCACTTCACATTGGAATTTGTAAAGATCTAATTCACTAATTATCCCTAAGTATCAGTGCAGTGTGTTTGTAAAAGTGGCCATGCCTCCTTTGATTTCCCATTCCCCTTGACTACATAGCATGTGAACAGCCTGTATGACCTAAACTTGAATTAAGATTCTCAGTCCCACCCCTTCCAGGAGCTTTGTGAGTTATCCCGTTTTATCCCCACAACCACCAATGAGAGTGTGTGACTTACCTGAGATCACCCACTGACTTTCAAGAGCCATGGATCCATTGACTGCCCTTGGCCTGACAGCTCTCAGACTCAGCTGGTCCTGCAGAAATCATACCAGTTTTTAGCTGTAGGATTTGGGGTGCGCTTTGAACCTTAAGTAGAGTGAAACAGTTCTTTACTGGCATGGACTTCTTAATATGCAGCCCTCCTCACGTACCACACAAAGTTCAGTGACTTACAGACAAATGTGCTGCTGGTTTGATTGCTTCATGCAGGCCTTGTTAAACCGCCACTGAAGAGATCTCGTTCAGCACCTGATGGCGGTGATGAGGAGAATCAGGAGCAGCTGCAAGATCAAATAGCTGAGAGCAGCTCTATAGATGAAGAGGAGAAAACCGATAACACAACTTTGCTTCGACTGCTCGAAGAAGGGGAGAAGGTATAAGCCAGCATTTAATGCTCTTTTTGGTCTCTCAATTACTGAACCTAGCAAGCTGTTGTGTGGAGGCTTCTCGAACGTATTGTGCCTCTAGTCTCCAAAGCAGTTCATCCATCATTCCAAAATGAACATGGCATAGAGGGGTTGTGGAGTACGCGTGTGTGATATCTCACAAAATGCCATGCATTGTATCCAACTAAGTTGTCCCGTTCACACAAGGACTTCCAATTTATGCAGTGGAATTCCCTCTCCTCTTGTCTCCTGTCCTCGCCCCACATCCCCCCCCCCAAAAAAAAATCAGTTCTGGAGAGGGGAACCCTCAAAACAGATTGGGGGGAGGGGAAGAGAGAGGGGAAATTCCATTATGCAAGTGGAAGTCCTTGCATGAACACGCTGACCTGTTGGATACAACCCACAGTTTCTTAACCCAGAACAACACAGAATTGTTAATTAAATGGTGACAGAGCCCCTCGCAGGAAACTAACTAATTCTAACCCACTGTGGATTTAACTTTCAGTTAAGCTCTTCTTTTTTTACACCTTTGATAAAAGAATGATTTTTTTTTTCCACCCGGCAAACACTTTTTTTTTTTTTTAAACAGAATTTATTAACATTTTCATAATATAACATAAACCCAACCCCACACCTACAAATACAAAAACAAATACAAATACACATAAAGTCAGGATTCTTCTTCTTATTTGTAACCTTACAAAAAAAAAAATTCTAGTTCTGAATCTTGACGCTTGACTTCCCCCGCCTTTTCACCTTCGGTTTTAATTCAATATTCTATTTCCTTAACAACTTTTCTCTGTAAAAAATTTAACTTTACTTAAAAAAAAAAGAAAACATACTTATCTCAATCTTTGCATTATACCTTAAATCGTAACCAAATATTCTTATAGCTAAACTTATTTCTTCTGTCCTTTATCATGCTGCTTTTAACTTAAAATTCAATATCTCCTTACTTATTTAAAATAAACTTATCATTAACAGACTTCACACTCCGACTTCGGATACCATGGCAGACCATTTAGATTATACATTTAATTCTTCAACCCACTCCCCCTCTGTCCATTGTCTTATCCTGTCTTTCTCCAGCGCCAAATCTCCCATTGTCTTCCTCCAAGTGTCCACAGATCCAGGCTGCATCCACAGCAAACCCCGCATCGAGCCTCAGGGCGTTTCTCATCTGCATTCCGGGCTCCTCCGTTACTTTTGCTTCTTCTTCTTGTAAAAATTCTAATTCCATGTCCCTTGCCCCCGAGCTGCCACCTCGGGGTCTGGATATTGTAGGTTTTCCCATTTCCAGTTGCTCTTCCCGGATTTGCCCAGCCATCTCAGACCATCTTTCAAACGCCCCTCCCAGCTCTTTGCCAAGGCATGATTCCATTGTATAGAACTTTTGAAAAGCCTCCTCTGTGGAAAGTAGATCTTTTTTATGAATAATTCCACTCAAGACTTGTAGTTTCCGATCAAGCAGTTCCATCTGCAAAATAGTGAGCTTTTCCTCATCCTTTAAATATGAGTTCGATGCCAGTGTGAGCGCGAAGTCCAGCATTTTAAGAGAGAGGGTGAGTGTCAGATTTCAGTTCCTGTCTCTTCCTTCCTTTGTTTCAAATTTTTCCTACGACACACCAAGTCGCCGCCATTTCTCCGAAGCAGGAGTATAAAGACCAAGACTTCAAGCGGAGATATTTTTCCCCCAGTTAACCCCCGAAGGGAGATCTCAACAGACTCAGTTTTCAAATTCCAAATACTTTCTATTAATTGTTGTGGCAGCAGTCACTTAAAGAGTTAATTTCTTTCACCAGCCGAAGGGAGGGAGGCGGGCTGCCCTTCTTCTTTCCCCCAGAGCATTCCAAGAAAACAAAGAGTCAATCAATTACTCACAGCCTCTGGGTTCTTATCAGCTCCTTAATGACAGGTAGAACTTAGACGCTCATCACAGGCTTAGCCACCGCAATTCCATCCCGGTTGGGGCATGTCCCCTAAAGCCCGGCTCCGTCGTCCCTTCACCCCCACTCCCCCTTTACAGGGGGTGCGGGGGAAGGGTTCGGAGCCACAACGGGCACAGCCGGGGAGCCCAGGGAACGGGACGCTCTTCCCGCTCCCCAACCGGAGCCCCGCTATGCGGCTGCAGGGCTCCTAACCCCCGGAATGAACTGGGTGCTTTTAAATTGGAACTCAGCCTTAAAATTTAGTGAATTACTAGAGTATCTTTGTTCCTTAAGTTTGCATGAGCACGTTTAATTGTGGTTGGGAAACAGTTTTATGAAACATTGACATAATAGGTTCTGATGTGCTGTTGAGAATGCTCATAATAAATAGGCTTACCTTGGAAAATGTCTGTTGCTTTCAGTGATGGGTGTCCTCATTTAAAACAAATGTCATTTTGTTGTTGGCATAGTTTAGAAACAATACTCTTAAGAAAAATATACAAATTCAGCTTCGCTATTGTAGGAACCTGTTTTGGTTTTGTTGGAACAAAAATGCATCCACATAGGATCCCACCTTTCCAAGGTGTGCAATCCTGTAGCGCAGGTGTGTGGAACCTCAGGCCCTTGAACTGGCCCTCAGAACTTTCTCCAGGCTGCACCCCTTTTGAGACCCTGCTTTTTGATAAAGCTGTCATGATGCCTCTTGCTTGCCTATCACAACCAGCTGCATAAATCTCACTCAATGGAAGGCAGTAGAATATTTCCTTAATGCTATGTGTATGCAGTTTTATTATTCTGAAGCATTATAAATAAGCATTATGTAATAGTTCTTTGTACAATTTCAAATCCTTATCTTCTGGCATGCAAAACGGGAGGATCCAATTTTTGGATGCCAGAACATAGTTTGTATGAGTTGCAAATGCTTTTGACTGGCAGATGAAAACTTAGTATACACCGTAGAATCAACATGACAATGGCTGGGAAAGTTTTCACATTGCCTCCTCTCGAATGTCAGATTATGCGTGGAATAAATAGACCCCTCGAGGTGATTTGTTGTCTTTGCATTCATCCTCACTCAGTGTCATTGTGGCTTCCTAGTTTATAGGGACATGAAGGGCAGATTCCCCAGGCACCACTGACTGCAAGAAAATAACAACTGGGAAGTGTTGCTTGTACTGCAGTAATCACTTTCATTTTTCCATTCTGTCTTGGCTATAAACAGGACCCTCTCCTCCTATAATTTAATCAAAAAGAACATTATAGGGCAGAGGTTATTTATATGCTGATGCTTGCATTTCAAAATTAAATCAATGGGTTGCTCTTTATATTTTTACCATTTCTTGTCCTTTGGTTTGCCTTTTTCCTTTATCATACCTGAGGAGCAGAAAGGGGAGGGATAAGTCACAATCTAGCCAGAATTAAACACATTCAAGTCCTGTTGATACTGCCTTATTTCATCCTCTTCAAGCATCTTACAAGTGGTACCTCGGGTTACAGATGCTTCAGGTTGCAGACTCCGCTAACCCAGAAATAGTACCTCGGGTTAAGAACTTTGCTTCAGGATGAAAACAGAAATCGTGCGGCAGTGATGCAGCGGGAGGCCCCATTAGCTAAAGTGGTACCTCAGGTTAAGAACGGACCTCCGGAATGAATTAAGTTCTTAACCCGAGGTACCACTGTATTTTCAGGTAGCCCCCATAACATGTTGCAGTTATAGTAGCTTAGCACTGATTTTCTTATGTTGGATTTTTATGCCTATCGATCTGTCAAATTCATGGATCCAAGGGCAGGTTATTCAGGTCCATAGTATCGTGCAAAGCTTTTGACACAACCATTGCTCAACTATTCTCTTTTACATGAAACTCTGTTAGTCAAGACAAGGATCTCCAATTTCAACTATAGGACCAGATTAGTTTTCTTCTTAACCTCCAAGAAGACACAACTGGCCTTGGTTTTATTTCATTCCATATAAATAGTTATCCCTCGTAAAGACTCCCAAGTTTCCCTTGGACTAAATGGTCCTTTGAGGGATCTCCTTTCTTCTCATTGAATCTTCTGTTGCAGTCATTTTTTCTCTGAGTTTTAAATGCTATTTGTGAGTGTTGATATGTCCTCCGGGTGGCAGTGTGGTGCTGTGGTCTAAACCACTGAGCCTCTTGGGCTTGCTGATTGGAAGGTCGGCGGTTCGAATCCCTGCGACGGGGTGAGCTCAGGTTGCTCTGTCCCAGCTCCTGCCAACCTAGCAGTTCAACAGCACGCCAGTGCAAGTAAATAAAATAGGTACCGCTCCGGTGGGAAGATAAATGGCATTTCTGTGTGCTCTGGATTCCGTCGCGGTGTCCTCTTGTGCCAGAAGCAGTTTAGTCATGCTGGCCACATGACCCAGAAAGCTGTCTGTGGACAAATGCTGGCTCCCTTGGCCTGAAAGCGAGATGAGCGTCGCAGCCCCATAGTCGCCTTTGGCTGGACTTAACCGTCCAGGGGTCCTTTAGCTTTTACCTTACCAGGGTAATTACACACACATCCCTCTCCAATGAGCCTATAAGCATAGTCATGTACATATCCTTATTCATCATGTTTTCATTAAATATGTGCTTATATTACAGATTCAACACATGTACCGCTGTGCTCGGGTTCAAGGCCTAGACACCAGTGAGGGGCTCCTCCTCTTTGGCAAAGAGCACTTTTATGTGATTGATGGCTATACCATGACCGCCACCAGAGAAATACGGGACATTGAAACCCTGCCTCTAAAGTGAGTTAGGCGTGACATTCTTTGAAATTGTAAGAGAGAAAAAATGTCTCCCTGTTAGAAAGTATTACAGCATCAGGAGTATAAGAAACCCTCCTGACTATAGCTCTTAAACGCATCTCCAAAAACAACACTGCACCTAAAATAGAAATATGCAAAATCTGTACATGACTCTATAGTTATTGTATCATAGTTTTGACAATGCTCGTAATGGTTTATGTAGCCAAATATGTCTATAGAATATGAGTGGGTGAAATCAGATTTGCTATGTATAGTCTTATATTTATAGTTTCTCTCCTACCTTTTACTCTTTACAGTATGCATGAGCCAATTATACCCAGAGGAGCCCGACAGGGTCCTAGTCAACTCAAAAGGACATGCAGTATTTTTGCATACGAGGATATTAAGGAAGTGCACAAAAGAAGATACCTGTTACAGGTATTGTTTCTAGTGGGAAATAGCAGGGTTTCGTAAATATTTTATTTATTTATTTCATAATTTCATGAAACTTACACAGTACTTGATTTTTTTAAAAAAAAACAAAACCTCAAAGCAATTTACAAGAAGAAAAAACAAGAAAAAAAAAGAAAAAAAATCAGAAACATACTTTATAACATACAAAGGCTGAAATACTAAAACCTTTAAAAATTACCGTACCTTTCTAAGCATCTGGGTAGGCATGTCCAGAGGTGTAGGAAGGTCAGGTGGTACCCAGTGCGGAAAATTTATTGTCAACCCCCCCCCACACACACACATATACATTGTTTTGGGGTTTTTTGCCTGCAAAAATGGTTTTACGTTATTTCATATTTTCTTACAAAGGGATAATAATAAGTAATAATAAACTTTTATTTATATCCCGCCCTCCCCGGCCGAAGTCGGGATCAGGGCGGCTAACATCAGATACATAACATTGGTATAAAATCAAACAATAGTTAAATTACCTCCTAAAAACATGTCAAAATCAAATTAAAGTCTAATTAGATGGCTTTCCACAGGGTTAGGGTTGAGAACAGTTAGTGCTCCACTGAATTGAAATTTCAGCCTTCACAACATAGGAAAACGGCCAAGTAAACAGCTATTTTTGTGAAGGAGGGTCAAGATATTAACTGATATGCGTGAAATTTCATATATAGCTATAAAATCCCTAGTGTAGTAAGATAAGACCTTTGGAGCAGGCATTTTCAAAAAAAGGTTTTTTTAAGAACCACCCTAGTGGGGCAGTAATTCTTCCTTGTAATTTGTCACCCCCCTCCATGATGGAACATGGGGCGGACCGCCCCCCACTTCCTACGCCCCTGGGCTTGTCTAAACCAGAATGTTTTTAGCAGACCCCAAAAAGATTATAGTGACGGCACTTGCTTGATCTCAACAGGCAAGGAGTTCCAAAGTATAGGTGTTGCCACACTAAACAAACAAGTTCTTACAAATGTGGAGCAGGTATTACGTGGCACTTGTATTAGCGCCAGTTCCGCCAATCAAATCAGTCAAGTGGGCACATGTGCGGTAAGGTGATCTCATAGGTCAGTGGTGGCAAACCTTTTAGAGACCGAGTGCCCAGACTGCAAACCAAAACCCACTTATTTATCGCAAAGTGCCCAGAGTTGTTGACATCATCACTGCCACAGCTACTGATGCAGCAAATTGAAAAACAGACCAATCGCTGAACACAAATCTCTGGAGACCAGCAAAAAAAAAAAAAATGTTACGGGTTTCAACAGTGGACGCAAGCTGTAGCCTGGGGCAAAAACAACAGCGCGGATAGGTCGATGGCACACGTGCCAGGAGTGAGGGCTCTGCGTGCCAAGTCTGACATATGTGCCATAGGTTTGCCACCGCTGTCATAGGTAAACTGGTTCCAAGTTGTTAAGAGCTTTATATTTTATAGGCACTGGAGTCACCCTGCCACTTGCTTAGGGTGGGATAAAACCCTACACATAATATATATTGTAGTCTTTTTATTAAACATTTTAGTCTAGAAGGTTCGGTGCATTGTAAACCCAGACAAAGGGATTGGGGTGATTTTTAAAGCACAGTTTGCAGGCGTAAGTTGACTTCATACCTAGGTAAAAAGAGGTCTGACTTAGGCCTCGTGAAAGTCCACAGCAATTACTCTTTTGTGCTTTGACAACATTTTTAAAACCTGCCATTTCTTTGCAGCCAATTGCTGTTGAAGTTTTCTCTGGAGATGGACGCAACTACCTTCTTGCTTTTCAGAAAGGAGTGAGGAATAAAGTCTACCAAAGGTATTTCCATTCATATTATTTATTGGCAAAGCAGCCATGGCAAGGGCTTGCCTCTTCAAAAGGGCATGGGAGAATGTGATGTTTATGACCAATACCAATAGGGTCTACTAGCTTGTGGGTTGAGCATGCTCTCCTATTGATATTAGGCAAGAATATTAATAGAGGGGGGAAATTGTAGACCACAAATGAGAAACAATTCCATATTGAGTTTTTATTGACCACGAGGAAATGTTGACATTTAACACGGCATTCTCCCCTGCCCTTCTGCTGCCCATTCATCCATTGTGGGAATTCCTCTTTAACAGGGAGTGAGATGAAAATTAGGCCGCCGCAGCAGCTAACCTATATTATGCTAAACATAGTCTTATTACAAAGACAAGAGAATTATTTCATCTCAACTTGCTCCCAATAATTCAACCTGCCTTAGAAAGAGGGCAGCCAACCAGTAGAGCTCAGGAACCCATATGTCAAGATCACCCGAGAAGTGAGCTCAGTAGGCAGAAAGACACCCCAGTGACACATTTAAGGGGAACACTACACAGCATGAATATAGGTGGGGTCTCCTCTGTCCTCTTATAAATCTTCAGTCTGGGATTTTACTAACCGGAGTAATTCAGTGCCACCTTCAGAACTTGGCCACCTCTTTAGTCACCCTTGACTCGAGATCACAGGATCAATGCAGATCTTTGAATGGACTCTATTGTTCAATTCCCTTTGTGGGCATCTGCAAAAACTGTTCATTCCGGCCTTATGCCTTCTAGTTTTATGAACAAAAGAGGATTTGCTTGCTATGTTTTCCAAGCAGCTGAGTGGACACATATTGGGGGTAAAGTGATCCTTAAACAAACTGTTCCGAGCTACTAAGGGCTTTATGTGCTAACAGTAACACTTTGAATGCCTTCCTTCCTCTCCATCCCATCCCCACAAAAAATCTCTTTTAGAACTGAGGTGTACTTTTCTTTCTACTGTTTTTTTCATTGCAATGTATACTTTTAATAAAAATAGACACAGCAGCCTAATTAATTCATTAACAGTCTGGCAGTAGGCGCCACCTGAATCTTAATTGAAATGCATTTTTGTTGATTACATTATCCTATTATTATTTTTAAGGTTTCTGGCTGTCGTTCCATCTTTAACTGACAGTTCAGAGTCTGTGTCTGGACAGCGACCCAACACCAGTGTGGAACAAGGGTGAGTGACTGTGGTTTTTTTATTCCACGCAATAGATTTGGAAGTGAAGGAATTTACAGTATTCGTTTTTACTACTTTCTACTCATCCCGCTATTTTAAAAGTTGAACCTCCTGGTGACTTTCACTATCTTTAATGTGTTTCCCAGTGTAAGTAGAGGAGATTTGAAGTATAAGAAAAAGCAGAAATGCAAATAAAATATTGTGAACAGCAATGAAAATAAAATAGCAATGGGCTTCTCTCTTGAAATTGACTGTGCTCACACATCATCATAAACCATAGCTAAAGTTCATCGTGAATATTTAGATGTCTCCTGCTTTGCTCCTCTCCTAGCCAGAGTAAGAGCTGCAAACCACAATCCCTGGCTTAGGATCATGTCAGAACCCATGGGTCATGGTAGTTGGCTTGCTCCTAGCAAGCCATGACTGGGAAACCAAAGCTTGTTCTTGAAGCACTCAGCTACACTACACGAGCTCTAACATCAAAGCATGTTAGACAGTTAGAGGTGACCGTTCCTTGTTGGCATGTTCATGCCATTGATAGTGATACTAGGATGGTACAACTGTTGATTCTTTAATAGTTTAAAATCAGTTATAATCAATATAGTAGCATGGATTACAAGGAAAAAGTTGCTCCGTGTTACATGAAGTTGCTAACATTGCTCTCATATACCACTGCTAAATGGCAAGCGTACTGACCCTTTCTGCTTCTCCTTAGGTCTGGCTTGCTGAGCACCCTAGTGGGGGAGAAATCTGTAACACAAAGGTGGGAGGTAAGTATAAAGAGTAGTTTAGTTGTTAATAATAATAATAATAATAATAATAATAATAATAATAATTTATTAATAATTTATTATTTATACCCCACCCATCTGGCTGGGTTTTCCCACTCTGGGCGGCTCCCAATCAAATATTAAAAACACAATATAGCATTAAACATTAAAAACTTCCCTAAACAGGGCTGCCTTCAGATTTGTTTTAAAAGTAGGATAGTTGTTTATTTCCTTGACATCTGATGGGAGGGCGTTCCACAAGGCGGGCGCCACTACAGAGAAGGCCCTTTGCCTGATTCCCTGTAACCTCACTTATCGCATTGAGGGAACCGCCAGAAGGCCCTCGGTGCTGGATCTCAGTGTCCAGGCTGGACAATGGGGCTGGAAACACTCCTTCAGGTATACAGGACCGAGGCTGTTTAGGGCTTTAAAGTTTCCTTTTCATGGTGGATTGAAATAGAATATTTGGACATGTAATACTGGGGCCAAAATGCTTTGTCACGTTTAAGTTCCTATCTTTTTATAAAGCAGTGGACAACTGAAACGTTTTTGATGTTGTTACTGGGAAATTAACTCCAGTGCTGTTTTGTTCTGTTTCATGTGCTATCGCTACAAAGAGAGGTGAAATCAGTAATTTCCAGTATCTGATGCACTTAAACACTTTGGCTGGCCGATCCTACAATGACCTCATGCAGTATCCTGTTTTCCCATGGATCCTTGCAGACTACGATTCAGAGGTAAACATAAAAATCTTATCTTCTAATACTTGACTAGGTCTAAAAGGGTCACAATTCATATATCTTGGAAGCCTCAAACCATGCACTTAAAAGTAACTCAGATTAGGGCTGGAAGCTGTGCTTTTTAAATATTACTCTTTGTTAACTAATCTGTGAAATAAGTTGTGGAGTGGGTGTTTCAAGGCAGAGGCTTGAGTAATGTTGCAGTGATTTGTAGAGAAGTAATAAAAGACGTATCTGCATTTCAGATGCGAGAAAGGGACAATTGTTTTAAATCAGGCCTGAGCAGCTAAATATGTAGAGTAGCTGCCAACATTTTTAGAAACCAGTATCTCAATATAATAGATAGAGGAGCCAGAAATAGTTGCACATGAATGTATGCAATTAGTCAGAGAAATAAATTTCTTAAGAATGAACTTTACTACTTGTTTACTTTTAAAGGAATTGGATCTTACCAACCCAAAGACATTTAGAAACTTGGCTAAACCGATGGGAGCCCAGACTGACGAGAGGTTAGCTCAGTATAAGAAGCGCTACAAAGATTGGGAAGACCCTAATGGTAAGTGCAATAAAACCTCTATCATCCACAATCTGAGATGGATGTAATAGAATAAAAGGTACTGTGGCTTTTCCTTTAATCTGATTTTCTGAGGGATGGAGATCCCGCCAGACATCGTCAGTTTTACCAACTAAGAAGCTGAGGACAGGTTTATCGTTAGGAAATTTGCTATGATTCAGTTGAGCCCCTGTGCTAAATTAATATAATAATCGTATAAAATCCTGCTTGTCTCCATCAGTTCTTGGAAATGTTTCCGCTGATAAAGACACTCAGGAAATGATCGGTGAAGATGTCTCTAGAGAAACTTGTTGTGGCTAATCTGAATCATTTAATTCCAAAAAGAGTGTTATAAAATACTGTGTGTGACATTTTTTAAAAAACAACAACAACAATGTAAGTCGCTATAGTGCCAAATTATAAGCAGTGAAACAAATTTTAGCTATACCAATTTTAGATGTACTTAGTGTATTGGTATTAGCAAGCTAATACTGACTAAGCCTAGTAATTTAACACAGACTTCCTCATTTCCTTCCTATTTCCTTTCCCTGCTATCCCCCCCCCCCCTATTTTCTTTCAGGTGAAACTCCAGCTTATCATTACGGCACCCATTATTCATCAGCAATGATAGTAGCCTCATATCTTGTGCGAATGGAACCCTTTACACAGATATTCTTAAGGCTACAGGTAAACTATTTACTTCCGCCATTTGCTTCCAAGGTGTAATGGGCAGTGTAGGGAACGCCTTAGCTGCCGTGCAAATACTTCTCTTTTTCCTTCCTCAGGGAGGCCACTTTGACTTGGCTGACAGAATGTTCCACAGTGTGCGTGAAGCCTGGTACTCTGCATCTAAGCACAACATGGCAGATGTCAAGGAGCTTATCCCGGAATTCTTCTACCTCCCAGAGTTGCTACTCAATTCCAACAACTTTGATCTAGGTGAGAAAAAGCCACTTTTGATAGCATGGCTGTATTTCTTTCTTACAGAGTGTCAGGGAACTGTCCCCAGTGCAGCGCATGGTGGTGGAAGGGCTCTTGGGATGCTACAGAGAGCCCCGATCCCACCTGGCCAGCTGCACCTCCTCTGGCAGCAGAGGGAGCAGCGAGGCTTCGAGCGGGGAGGGGCAGGCTTTTCAGGGTATGGAGGGAGAAAGCTCTAAGGATGCTGAAAAGCCCTCGCACTCCTCTCGCTCAAGGGGCGAGGAAAGAGAAACGCAGCTTCCGGCGCCCGAAAGGCGTCGAGGCGTGAAACGAATGGATGGGAGGTGGGGCTTCCGTATACCGAAGCTCTTTTGTTGGTGTCAGAACCGGAAGGGGCCATTCCCGGATTCTGACGGTGCTTGATACAGGCATGAACGTGTTAGCTCTGCACAGTACATAGTTTGCACAATTAAAGGAAACTTGGAGTTTTGCCTGCTCACTCATGAGCAACCAACAGAGGACCTTACACAGAGACACCGTTGAAAGATGAACATAAAGCAGATTTTGATGCGCATTAAATAGAGATAAGAGCAGTGTATGTTTTAGTCTTAATTTCGGAGACTGGTCGTTTTAAACTGCTCATTTGCGCTATGGAGCTCATTCAGGTGTCCTGTTAAAGTTTCACAGGAAGCACGCTTCATTGCAGAAAAAACCCTCTTTATCCTTGTTTTCGCCTTGTAGGTTGCAAGCAGAATGGCACTAAACTTGGGGATGTAATACTTCCCCCATGGGCTAAAGGGGATCCCCGCGAATTCATCAGAGTGCACCGGGAGGTAACGTATGTTCTTGTTAGAAACTACAATACCTTTTTGGCCTCCCATCCGAATCTTGCTCTTCTGTTTGGAAGAAAGCATTTTTGGCTGATAGTTTTGCTCTTTATATCTTTTGTACATGTTGAGCACGCTGGGATTATCAAACATGTCGGTTGATGTAGTGAGTCCAGTTGATAAGTTCTCACCTTCCTTCATATTAGAACTCTGTAATGAAGTTTTGCTGCTGCTGCTGTTGTTGTTGTTTTTTTTAAAAAAAACAGTTGCAATGTTTTTAGAGCAGGCTATAAATTGAAGGAAAATAAGTAAAGCATATATATATAGAGAGAGAGAGAGAGAGAGAGAAAAACTTGGTCATGGTGTTGGCTAACAACGCCATCTGTTGGCTTGCACTATTTCAGCAAGCAAGCCTTTGCCCACCTGTAAGCAGGTTGTGCTCCGTTTAACGTGCACATTTTGAATTGCAGGCTTTGGAATGCGATTTTGTGAGTTCTCACCTGCACGAGTGGATAGACTTGATATTTGGCTACAAACAGCAAGGGCCGCCTGCAGTAGAAGCTGTAAATGTTTTCCACCATCTCTTCTATGAGGGCCAAGTGGACATATACAACATAAATGATCCATTAAAAGAAACAGCTACTATAGGATTCATTAACAACTTTGGACAGATACCGAAACAGGTAATGAATGATATTTGAGTATGCTGCATCTGTGGTTCAAGACAAAGTTGGTATATTCTATTCTATTTGCTTAGTTCTTTTGGAGATTTAATTCCTTCTGTTCAAGACTTGGATACCCATGGCCCTTTGCGGGAGGATGGAGCAATCAGGAGTTAATCTCATTTCCATGGGCTTCATTCTTGTTTTAAATGGCAAGTCACTGTTGCTTTGATTTCATAGTAAAAGTAAAGGCTGGTCTTGCAAATGTAACGTATTTGAATGACAATCCTTGGTATCAGTCTGGGACAGGGTGTCGTCCTTCAGTTCATGCCATCTTTGTAATATTACATGTTAATGTCACCACATGACATTATGACCAAATGGGGATGAACTGGGTGGTCTTGGAGTGACTCCAAGAATAAACAAATATGTCAAATATGTCCATCCTCAGTATGTTGGTGTGTTCTTGTTTCACAGAGAAGCAAGCTTGCAAGTTTGGACACATAGCAGTGAATATGCTCATGTTTGAATGGGATCTGAATAGACCTTAAGCAAAGAAGGAAAGGGGGGTGGGTGTAGTTCATCAGGAAGATCTTCTGTGCAAGGCCCATTTAAACGAATGCGAAATATGCAAAATCTTGATTTTAGTTGTGCTTGCCCAGGAGAACTTCCCAGTGGATTGTGCCCTTGATGCTTACCAGAAGTAAAATGTAATTTCCAGACGTAAAATATAAATATATGGTGTTCCAAGGCCTTGCACAGATTTTGACAAAGAACAAACAGCCATAAAGTGACTGACATTTTCTCCAAAATTAAAATTAAAATTGCTTGCTTAGGGTTTCGTTTATGGGATCCAACATAGCTCTCAGCATCGAAGCTGGCGGTGAAAATGAAAATCCTAAAAACCTGAAACATGAAAGTACCAAGACAGAACTGGATTAAAATTAACTTCATCTGTCCCTTCAATACCTGCATATTAAAAATAATAGATAAAACTTTTTACCACCTTCCCAGAAGCTAAAATAGAGCTGAGCTGACCTGTTCCTTTCATTACAGAGAACATTCCACTGCAAAAACGTCCCTCTCTAACAATGAAATTATGTGAACAGTTAGATTTAAAAGGAGTGTTTTGAAATGTTATTAAATGTTTAGAGTGAAGCCTGCCAAATCTTAATAATTCTCTGTTTATGGCTGCCGCTTATCTGCTAAGATTGACAGTATTTATACTAGCATTCTGTTTTGATAAACACCAGCATTCCATCTGCCCCTCTGATGGTCCCTTTAAAAGCACCCCGTGGTTGCTTAACATGGCTTTGGGTGCATATCTGGAGTGGCGAATACTGGTATTGCACTGACTCATCGTCACATGGTGGGCCGAGGCAACTGAAAACAGCTTGTGTGTTTCCTGTGACTGTGAAATCCATCTCTGTTAGGGAATTTATTTGCAACAAGTCTCAAGGATGGTGCTGACATGTTTTGAGAGGTGTTGCTGCAAATTATTTCCAGGCCTGCTGCTAAGCCTGTAATGTTTTCTGTCTTGCTGCAGTTGTTTAAGAAACCTCACCCTCCAAAACGAGTGAGAAGCCGAATTAATGGAGAAATAAGTGGGGTTTCTATCCCACCAGGTATTGCCAGTGGCAAGATTTTTTTCCATCATTTAGACAACCTGAGGCCTTCTCTTGCACCAGTAAAAGGTAAATGCTGCAATCAGTTTACTTTTGATTCCCCCACCCCCCCTTTAGAACTATGCTCCTAGTTCCAGGCATTTTTATTAAAACATACACTGTTGTTTGCCCCAGAAGAAAACGACTTCCAAGGCCATCTGTATCAATTAAAATGTATTTTTTAATCTATTTAAAATGTCAAGCGTCCTTCATTGCATCTATGTTATGGCATGAGCAGAACAGAATATGCCAAAAATTCAGTGTTGTGAAAACTCGGAGTTGTGAAGATTGGACAGTCGGCACAGATCTGGATTACATGTTGGACTCTATTTGCATATTTGCATATGACTGTGCACCCCACCCCACAATAGCCTCTCTTTGCAGTTAAGGCTGTGTTGGGATGGGGATGGCTCTAAGGGAACATCCCCTAGAAACTGGTTTTAATCATCTTGCCCTCTCTGGACACTGTAGATGTGTGCACTAGCGACATTCAGAGAGTTGTCCAGGCTGCAACCCCAAGTTAATTTCCATGCTTCCTGACTTTGCTGGAAATTATGAGAGCACAAAAGAGCCTTCTGGACTGGGAGCCGGCCTTACATTGTGCCTGCACGCTACAGATCTTCCCTTAGGCTTTGTGCTGTTTGGATTTGCCTTGCTTCTAGCACACTGAACCATGAACAAGATTCATGTTGCTAGACTGCTAGAGGACTGAAAAGAAGTCTTCTTACAATGGAATGGTTGTGTTTGAATTTATACTAAGTTATTTTGATACTCCCCAGCCACTTTCCACACTGCTCTGGTGAAACTTAAGACTGATTTGAGCATTAATGAAATCCTGAAGCATTCTCAGTAGCTCTATGCCCTTGAAAGTCTCTTATCCAATTTCTTACACTTCTGTGTCATGGGAGTTGATAAGAATTTAACATCACTGGTCACTGTTTAAATTCTTTCAGAGCTTTCAGTAGTGTAAGCAGGTTTCTCAGAAAGATAACAAAATTCTCGTGAAATATCCTCACTTTCTACTGTGATTGGGTATAGCTTTCACCTAATCTTGGAACAGCGAATGTTTTTATGAGCTCTTGTTTGTGAGTGCTGCTATCTTTTCTTTCTCACTTTTCTTTCTCTCTTTGAGCAGAGCTCAAGGAGCGTGTAGGACAGATCGTGTACACGGACAAAGGAATTTTAGCAGTGGAGCAGAATAAAGTGCTAATTCCGCCAGCCTGGAATAAAACCTTTGCTTGGGGTTATGCAGATCTCAGCTGCAGGCTGGGAACCTATGAGTCAGACAAGGTTTGTCTCTCAGATTTTTGTGGCTCTTTAACTTGCATACTTGATGATGGAAAACAATGACTGAACAAGCTGCCTCAGGCAAGTGTCTTAACTCTACCCTTTAAGAAACCTGCTGAACACATTTTTGTTCAGACAGGCCTATCCAGGTACTTAGAAGGTTGGTACAAGTTTTAGTCTGTTGTTTGTTAATTGATTTTTTTTATCATTGCTGTTAATTTTTATTGATAAATTTATTGTTTTATCTTTTTTTAAAACCGCTTTGAGGTTGGTTGGTTTTAACAATCAAGCGGTGCATTGTGAAAGTTTGTAACATAAATAAATAAATCCGGTATTTATTCAGCAGGCTGTGGGGCAAGTTAACACTTGGCAGGAAGTTGTTTGTAGTGAACACTTCCTATGAAATCTGTCTGTTAAATGTAAAAAGGTAAAGGTAAAGGGACCCCTGAATGTTAGGTCCAGTTGCGGACGAATCTGGGGTTGCGTCGCTCATATCGCTTTACTGGCCAAGGGAACCAGCATACAGCTTCCAGGTCATGTGGCCAGCATGATTAAGCCGCTTCTGGCGAACCAGAGCAGCGCACGGAAATGCCTTTTACCTTCCCACCAGAGCGGTACCTATTTATCTACTTGCACTTTGACGTGCTTTCGAACTGCTAGGTGGGCAGGAGCAGGGACCGAGCAACGGGAGCTCACCCTGTTGCGGGGATTCAAACCGCCGACCTTCCGATCAGCAAGCCCTAGGCTCAGTGGTTTAGACCACAGCGCCACCCACAGTCCCTATCTGTTAAATGTATTTATGTTTTAATTAGCAAAGATAATTTGCATGAGCACCATCTTGTAGTGCAGGATGAACTATGGTAATGGCTTTAAGATGGACCAAAATACAGAGTGCATTATGTTCTGGGGGTAGAGGATTCCTGGCTTTCTTCTCCTATTACTTGTATCCTGGTCCCAGGCTTTCCACACTTCCCTTGCTTTGCCCCTCCCCATAAAACCAAGGAGCCGGTTCCTGAATTCAGCTTCCGAACCCAGCTCTTTGGTTGTGTATGGGAGTATTAGAAATCCATTGCCTCTCCCCTGGGACTGCCTTTGGAAGTGTGAGCTGGTTTTTTCCCAGGATACAAGGTTGAGTGGAAGGAAATGTATCTTCCCCAACCAACACAGTGATAGGATGCCAGAAACTGGCCACTGTTTATGAATTGATGGGTGCACTGTTTTACTTTTCCACCTTTCTAGGCCGTGATAGTTTATGAATGCCTATCTGAATGGGGACAGGTTCTCAGTGCCATCTGTCCAAATCCCAAGCTGGTCATCACCGGAGGAACCAGCACAGTTGTTTGTGTATGGGAGATGGGCACCTCCAAGGAAAAAGCCAGAACACTCACTCTTAAGCAGGTAAATCTGGATTGCTGTGTCAGAAAATTGGGCCCAAGCATAGCTCATCAGTGCTGATGAAATCTGACAAGTTGGGAGTGAACCAAGTCAGGAAGTTTTGCCCTCCCCCAAAAGAAGAAAACGGACTTCTGGGCGGATTGGACATTCCTTTTAAATCATGACTCAGGATGTAATTATGTGTTACCTTAATTGATGTTTTTTTTATAATTTTTTATAGTTTTTATAATTTTATAATTATAAATAGGGGGTGATGTTTTATGTTGTAAATTTACTGCTTAGTCTGTCACTTTAAAGTCCTTTCGAAGTTCTAAGTAGAAAGGCTAAGTATACATATGTTGTTTGAAAAATTGTGCGTAATGAGCCAATGGCCGTAATAATAAATAAATATCTATCTATCTATCTATCTTGCCCTCCTCAACTGTTGGCACATGGATAGATCACCAAAAGTTGTTGTTGTTTTTTTTTCTGGGGAAAGGAAGAAATTCACTCTGGATTCTGTCAGAGCTCTGGAAAAAAAATCTGCTTATCAGCCTGCACAACCATAGCCTTATGTCCATGTGGCTGCATGGACAATTTACTAAAACCATTGAAATACACCCCTGCTCTATGTCCTGCCACTGTCTTTTGTGGGTCTGCCTATATAAGCAAAGGGAGAGCAAAAGGCAAGGAAGGGGCTGAGAATTCGTTCTTGTTGTCATTCTTTGCTTAGGCACAGTTCACCAGTGCTGTCGCAGAGTCTGCATTCATTTCAGCGAGGCTCGCATGGGAAATGGCTACAAAACCCACTTAAGTGGTTTGAAATTATTTAGCAAGAAACCACACTATTCAGTTTCCATAGCATTGTGTTTCTTAGATTTTAATTTGTCTCCTGCAACCTAGTAATAGTGTCATACTCCCACCTTTTCCCTTTCTCCGAAGGAAAACTATTCCAGTATCTGTAATTTACAGCACTTTGCAGCACATGCTTTATGTATTTTCTTCTGTCTTCCTCTGCTTTTAGGCGCTGCTCGGCCACACCGAGGCAGTCACGTGTTTGACAGCCTCTCTGGCCTATCACATCATTGTGAGTGGGTCTCGAGACCGCACCTGCATCATCTGGGATTTGAACAAGCTCTCCTTTTTAACACAGCTTCGTGGCCACCGGGCCCCCGTTTCAGCCCTCTGCATCAACGAACTGACGGTACAGATCAGAACATTGACTGCTTCTCTTAGAAGAGATACAAATGTAGAAAATCACTCTTGAGCTGGTTGTGCCCATTTCAGCTCCAGATTACATATGTCCCCTAGTTAGTGACGTTTTTCAGGTTATTAAATGAAAACACCATGGAGCCCATTTTGGGCTTTCAGCTGTTTGGTGCGATTTATTGCCGGCAGAAAGCAACTTGCTGGGTACTTAGAAAAACTTATTATTGGGGGGGGGGGTCAACCAGAGATTCCCTTCCCCTCTTCCAAAACCATTGTTTATCATATTTTCACCTGACCATCATTTTGGCCCAGTAACTAGGTAAGTTGACTCCGGAGTAGGGGGAGACCTATCATAAATTTTTGGCACCGTCACTAGAAGAGCAGGCATGGCAGAGTACCAGAGATCCTACAATACTCCATTGGCCTTTAAGCTGCTTCCTTGTGGCTTCATCCTGCTGTAATAATGGAAAGCATGTCATCATATAGGCTTGTTATGGTCTTTCCCGAATGGTGGACTTGACCCCAAGGAGCCGTGGACTTCACCCCACCCAAGTGATGCCAGTTGCTATTGCAGGGACGTTGTTTGTGTGCCACAGCAGCAGCATATTACGGGGCCTTCAGTTTGTCTTTAACTAGATTGCAGCCTCTTATCTATGTAGATCAGTTCCTGATGGGGTCAGTTGCAAGTAATCGGTTCTTGAGTTTCCAGCCAGACCACGCCTTTGTTCTTCATATTAAACCGAGATGTGTTTCTCCTCCGGGATGGCAAAGAATGGCACCGTTGAGCTCTAAGTGTGCCTAAAACGTTTATCCTTTCTTCAGGGAGACATTGTGTCCTGTGCTGGCACTTACATCCACGTGTGGAGCATTAATGGGAACCCCATAGTGAGCGTGAACACTTTCACCGGGCGCAGTCAGCAAATCCTGTGCTGTTGCATGTCAGAAATGAACGAATGGGATACCCAGAACGTGATTGTGACGGGGCATTCAGACGGAGTGGTCCGAGTAAGTATTAGCAGTTGTGTAGAAACAAATTTGTGGGTCGGCAGTATGCCTCGTGGTACAGAGGAAGTTGATAGAGAAGTTTTCCCCCCTCCTTTGTTCATAATATGAGAACCTGGCCCATCCAGTGAAGCTGAATGCTGAGAGTTTCAGAGGAAAGGGAGTGGGGCAGCATTGAAACTCATGAATCTAAAGTCTTTAGATAGATTTATGGACGATAAGGCCATCAGTGGTTACTAGGTGTGATAGCCATATACTCTACATCTAAAATTGCTAATTGGGAGAGGGCTATTGCACTCCTGTGAGCTTCCCATAGGCATCTGTTGTGGGAAACAGGATGACAGGACTTATATAGGATTTCCAGGTTCATTCCTAATTGCAGCTTCTATCTATTCAGAATTCTTCAATGGCATATTCATTTAGGTAAAGGTAAAGGGACCCCTGACCATTAGGTCCAGTCGCGGACGACTCGGGGGGTTGCGGTGCTCATCTCACTCTATAGGCTGAGGGAGCTGGCGTTTGTCTGCAGACAGCTTCCAGGTCATGTAGCCAGCATGACTAAGTCGCTTCTGGTGAACCAGAGCAGTGCACGGAAATGCCATTTACCTTCCCGCCGGAGCGGTACCTGTTTATCTACTTGCACTTTGACGTGCTTTCAAACTGCTAGGTTGGCAGGAGCAGGGACCAAGCAATGGGAGCTCACCCCATCACGGGGATTCAAACCACCGACCTTCTGATCAGCAAGCCCTAGGCTCTGTCCCTAGGGCATATCTGCTAGTTTGGGGCATACAGTTAGAAACCTAGTTTGATTGTAATTTAAATGTGCCTTGATTTTTGTGTCTCTTTGAGTGCTTTCAATGTTACTTTGCTCCATGTCTTGTTATCGTCTTGAAACCCAGGTTATACGGCAAGGGGGATATGCATTCAGACTCTCACTTTCATTTCTCCTTCTCCTAGTTCTGGCGAATGGAGTTTCTGCAGGTCCCGGAAACTCCAGCTCCTGAACCTGTGGAGGCGCTCGAGATGCAGGAAGAGTGTCCGGAAACCCAAATAGGTGCTGTTTCTTTTTGGCTCTGTGTTCAGCTGTGAATTGTTCAAGGTGTAGCTCAGGAGTGGGAAACCTTTGCTTCTCCATTTGTAGTTGGGGCTCTACTTTTATTTATTTATTTCATACGATTTATATACCATTCGATTTCTTTAAAATAAATAAATCTCAAAAACAGCTAATAAAAAGAGGAAAGCAATAACATTATCAGTTGTAAATAGTTTTTAATAACTTCTTTTTTACTCCACCATCACTGATCAATTGCTTTGCTTTGCTGGCCTGGCCTGGCATCTGAAAATATCGGGGGGGCACCACTTTGCCTGCCCCCCCCCGGCATGGATGGTATAATAATGTCCCAAATGGACTTTGTATGAATCTGGACCTAAGTTTTATGTCAGAGTTATGGAGGGGCGGGTCCAGTGGGGAAAGTGAATCATGGCTGGGGGTTTGTTTTATGCGTTGCATGTACAGGAGAGGAAGCCCCGGATGAGGACAGCAGCGATTCGGAAGCAGAAGACAGGGCCTCAGCCAGGACGCGAAGCTGCAGGAGAGCCGGAGCCAGCCGGGCAGCGCCAGCCACAGGCCTCGCTCGTCTTCAGCCCGAGCTGCAGCTGCGTGGTCTGCAGACAGCAGCTCTGACGACTCAAGACGCTGGTCCGACCAGCTCAGCTTGGATGAGAAGGATGGCTTCATCTTCGTGAACTACTCCGAGGGGCAAGCGAAAGTCCACCCCCAGGTTCAAGCTAACCACCCCAACCCTAATCCAGGGGAACTACGGCATTACAGCAAGCTCAAGCCAGGTATGGAAACACCTCTTGGCCACATGCCAAACTAGAAGTGTGATGCCTGGGCAGGTTTCCGGGTGCCCAGAAAAAAATCCTGTACTCTTTGGGGCAAGTGGGCCGAGACCCTGAGCGGCATTTTCCTTCCTGAGCAGGCACCATGCAGATACGTTTCGCACCCTTCCACATTTTGCTTACATTATTACCCGTTTTCCTTTCTTAGGCTACAGGTGGGAGCGGCAGCTAGTGTTCAGGAGCAAACTAACTATGCACACGGCCTTTGATCGCAAGGACAACGCACATCCTGCAGACATCACGGCACTGGGCATCTCCAAGTGAGTGACCTGCTTTCTGTGTGTCCTCAGTATATCAGCTGGAGGCACAGTAGTGGTTTCAGCTTAGATCGGCTAGAACAAACAAACAAGTTTGGAACTGAAAATTGCTTTGAAATGGTTAGACATACAGGAGATGCAACTATAAGCCATGATAGCTAGGTAAAAAATACTGTGCTCAGAGCTAGCCTACGTCAGAGTATCAGGTGCCAAGAACACAAAGAGGCCTTTAATGAAATGCTTTGGGCATTGTTATTCTTCTTTACAATTTTTGTATTATTATTATTTTTGTACCATTCAGACACTTTCCCCCTCTCTTTTGTGTTTGGTGCTCCCCTACTTTTTTTTCAAAGTTGGGAGAAAGCAAGTCTGACCTGGTAGACCTTACTTTGATTCAGCAGGCTGTTGCATTCATCAGAGGGGAAGGGGACGCGTGTGGGCACAGCTGCTACCTTTCGCCTAGTATTCTCTGGCTTTCAAAATATGTTTCTCTCTAGCATTGAGGCTAGTTCCTAATGCTTAGATTGGGGTTGCTAATTTGTCCTTTGTGTAATCTGTTTCTCTTTCAGGGATCACAGCAGGATTTCTCGTAGGCGACAGCAGAGGCAGAGTGGTTCAGCTGGTCAGTGAGTGACCAGCCCGGCCGCTCTGCAGCTGACACTGGGTGAAAGATGAGGGAGGAGACAGTTGTTCCAGCTGCTCTGTCCGTTTCTCTCTTAATGAAAAGGCGTCACCCATTGCAGAAACTGTGGGCAGCTCTTCTGTCAGAAGTAAGAAAGGTGGTCTCTCTGTAAATTCTTACAGATCGGTTCTCGCAAAGAAATGCTAGCACTCTGAAGAGCTGCTCTTTTTTTTTATATTCCTTATTGAAAATAAAAGATAGGAATTACAAGTGCACAGAATATGATAAGACACACAAAAAAGAAGACACAAGAAATAGTACCCATGTAGAAACGGGACACGGGTGGAGCTGTGGTCTAAACACAGAGCCTAGGGCTTGCCGATCAGAAAGTCGGCTGATCGAATCCCCGTGACGGGGTGAGCTCCCGTTGCTCGGTCCCAGCTCCTGCCCACCTAGCAGTTTGAAAGCACGTCAAAGTGCAAGTAGATAAATAGGTACCACTCTGGCGGGAAGGTAAACAGCGTTTCCGTGTGCTGCTCTGGTTCGCCAGAAGCAGCTTAGTCATGCTGGCCACATGACCTGGAAGCTGTCTGCGGACAAACGCCGGCTCCCTCGGCCTATAGGGTGAGATGAGCGTCGCAACCCAGAGTCGTCCGCGACTGGACCTAATGGTCAGGGGTACCTTTACCTAGAAAACAAAACAGAAAAAAGATATTGTGTACATTACGAAAAAAGGAGAAAACTTGTTATTGTAGTTAACCAGACCTTAATCTATTTTTGAAAATGAATTCCAGATATCATTAAACTTGCCCCTGGCAAGTCTATGTTTGTACACAACTTGTCTGAAGAGCTGCTTCTTGATAACCACAGGCACCCTATTTATTTCACTAGCAAATCTGATACTCCCTCTCCCACCAAAAATAAATAAATTCTCTTACTGTAGATAAGTTGGTGCTAAATTATTTTGAGAAAGATAGGATAGAGCTCATTAATTCGCCTAGAGGGGAAATTAAACCCACAATAGCATAAGTGGAATACCCTGTGTCATGGGTCTTTCCAGAATCTCCTCTAAATACTAGTGCTGGTTCTCAGAACAGCTGATCCTTTATAAGCCCATTGCCGGCCACTTTAACACTAGTTACCCCGGAAATTCCATTTCCGTTTCAGTAGTACTGTCACTATACCATGACCCTTTGGATTCCGTTGATCCAAAGGGATTCCGTTGATTCCGTTGCTGGTTCTTCCCTTGCTCAAGATGACCGGGTGACCCGAGAACAACCCTGCCCCTAGAGCAAGGCTCTTCTAACATCGGAACCGTGTGATTCTGAGCAAAAATGCAGGAGGAAAAAACTGAGGAGAAACAGTCTACCTCCCACAATTCTTTGCTCCTGCCCGAGTCTCGTGCAAGAGAAGAAGCCCAGTCCAAAGACTTCTTCGTCCACTGTAATAAACTGTGGGTGCAGAGAGAGGAATAGCAGCTCACATTCTTGCGTGCCTCCCCCCCCCCAGGTGCAGCCGCTTCCAGTCGGAAATCAAGCGTTTGAAAATCTCCTCCCCGGTGCGGGTTTGCCAGAACTGTTACTACAACCTTCAGCACGAGCGAGGCCCTGAGGAGGGATCCTGGAATTAACAAGGCGGACGCAAACCACGCAAACGCCAGCCTGAGCACCGCAGGGCCCACAGGAACTCGGTAAATTTAATTCATTGCAGGAACGAACACGCAGCACATCCAGAAAGGATTGCAACGCTAGCCCTGAACACTTCATCTTTGTACTGCGCAGCAAAGCACTTGCGAGCAAAAGGGATCATCCATGTACATTTTCAGAGAAGGGGCTGAAAACGTTCATACAGCCAGCGAGTGTCAGGAGGAGAGACAAGCAGTTGCCGCAACTGCAGCAAGAACCCACAAGACCCAGCCTTCCCTACTAATGTGGCTGGGAGGAAAACCCATCATTAACCACCCCTTGTTCTGTCTTTGGTTTTGTAGAGCTAGTCACCTTATTTGTGTTGCGGGAAGGAGAAGGCTTTTTAGAAGATAGTTGTAAATCTGCCTTCTTCGCAAGAAAACTGTGGATATTGTAAATAGATATAATGGCCTTTTTATTGAAATATGAACTTAACTGCCTGTTACATGGGACATCAGACCAACCACTATACCTTGTGTCTCATTTTTAGCTCATCCATCTACTTAAATATGAATGTGTTTTTTTAAAAAACAAAAAAAGCATTGAGGCATTATCTGTATTTTATTTTCAAAATCTGGGCTGCATGTTTGTTCTTTGGTTACTCGCATTATCTTAACTTAAACCAAGTCATTCAGAGAGTTTTGAAAGGCGGTGCGAACCACCCTCAACTTGTCTGCGGCAATAGGACTCGGAATCTTTCATTCTCAACTGTAAGATAAGGACCCTCTTTTTGTTTCATTTTTTAAAAAATACAGAAGCTATTTAGCGCCTATCTTCATATTTAATATGGTCTCTTTTTATACAATGTGGACCTTGGCTTGTGCTCATTTGCAGTTTCTGGATCAGCTGGTTCCTACAACAGTAAAGGCCAGATCTTACTTCGGACAGTAGTAAACGCCTTGCATGAAACTCGGATTTGCCCTACCCCGGAGAAGAAAATAACAGACTTGGGACCCTTGCTGTTATAACTGGATGCTAATACCAATCCATTGAGGGTTTCTCCTGCACAGGTCCCATTGAAGTGAATGGGAGCTGCACAAGAACAATTGCCCGCCTTTCATTCCCCTTCACTGGTCTTTTCTGCTGGGGGGTCGTCTTTAACTCATTTTTTTTTTTAAGGCCGCCTTTATCGTTCATTGGCATACCATCAACTTGGGGGATGTTACTCAAACTTTCATTGAAGAAGGACATTTCATACATTTGTGGTTTAAGATCTTACGTTTCTCACTTCTTTCTTGGGTCACTTTTTCTCCAGTCCACGGGGCATCTTGTCTGTAGAGAGGGGAATACACAGATCAGGCGCATCCCATGGGCATCCTTTTTGGAACATGGCCTTGAAAAGTGGTGGCTTTTATTTTATTTTATTGTGCTGTTTGTTTTCGTTTCACCGTAATGTATACCATGTTGTAAACGGACGATGAGATGAATTGGCCTTGTTCAGTTTCCCAGATCACCACTGCGGTTTTGAAGCAGAAGAGTTGACGGTCACGTTAGCAACAAAACCAAAGCCCTAGCACACCACGAAGTGAAAAGGAACAGGGCACAACACTAAGGCAAAACGCAGGCATTCTCAGATCTGAACCACTTCAGTTGGCAAAGAAGCATTTACAATGGTCTGAGTACCTTGCAGGGTTGCACAAGATTAAATGGGACACACACACACACACACTGCACTGCTTATATTGATTAAGTGCTTTCTTTTGACAGTAAATCAAGCTCACTGACCATTTTTGTCCACTTAAACATCCCTGGTGATAGAGATGTATGCACTGATTGGAAGATTAACTGTCTGTTTTGATGATGATGTTTTTAATGGTTATGAACTGCAAGAATTAGATCAGTTTGTGGATTTGTGTTCAAGTCCCCAAGGAAATCATTCCACACACACGTGCACACAAATTTTAATATTACTTCACCCACTCTGTGGTTTTGGATACAAATGGCATTGATCCATCAGCCTCGCCTACTTTACCCTGCACGGAAAGTCAGTTTCCGCACTTAGTTGCTTCTTACTTTGTAGTTACAGCCTAACAGCATGGTCTCCAAGACACTTCAGTCCCAGCATACATTCTGACCTGTCAAACTAAATAGCCTTAAGTATGGTTTATAGATCTTGACCTGATAAACTAGTTTTCAAATTACAGGTTTAAATATTTAAAAAAAACATATTTGAATTCTCTGAAAGCACTTTCACACCACCAAATGTTTGTTTCTCTTATTAAGGAAAGACTGGACATTAGAAGAACTTAACTTGAAGTCTCTCTAGCTTAAGAATTTGGGTTTGTTACTTTTTTTAAAAAAATCACCCTAAATTATTGGGGGGGGAATTCTAATCTAAGCACTGGAGTTACAACTAGGGTGTTAGAGAAGCAGAGGATGTGTAGAGATGTTTACTCCTTTTTTTTAGCATGTTTAACTACATAGACATGTTGTACCAGTGTTATTCTACACTTTTTACATTTGCAACTCCTCAGATGGAAGGTGATCTTTTTCTTCTGTGTGGCTGATTGTGTCGAAATTGCGTAATCGGTGTATTTAAAGTTCTGTGGGCTGAACTTCTCAGCTGCCCACTTTGGGATGAGTTTTTTTTTTTCAGAACTCATTTGTGTAGCCAGATGATGGATAGAAGAGGTTTGTGTATTCTGTTTGTGTGAAAAGGGAAAATGGGGGCTCAGCTGCACCGCGAAACAGGCACTGCATAACCTCCATTCATTCTAGTGGCCCCTGACATGGAAGTCCTACACAAGCTCCACTGGAGTGAATGGCTGGATTCTTGGCCCAGTTGAGCCCTGAGAGTACCCCCGCAGCTGCTGCTGTTGTAATAACTAAACAGTGTCTAGCATAGTTCCATAGACTTATCAGAGCGTTCTGGACTGAATAGCTCTGTCTCCCCAAATTTGTGGTTTTGCATTTGATTTCATTGAGCAGAGCAGAACCACTAGCTTATTGCACTGTCCCATAGCTCCCCTCTCTCCTCCTGCCTCATTCTTTGATGTGATCCTCATTTTAATGCATTCATGTGCTCTACCTTTGTTTGTAATGTGCGATTGTAGTGTTCACGCATAGGAAGTGGAGAGTGGCTAATTCCACCCCCTTCATCCATCACTCCAATAGCAAAAACACCTTAGAGACATTATTTTGCACTTTCTTGTGTAAAAAATCAGTAGAAACTTTTTTTTTGTATCATTTAAGACTCCTTTTTGTTTTGGTAAGTGAACTGTGTATAAAAAATATTTATGCAGTTAAAACTGTTTTTAGAAAATATTTTTAATTTCAGCAAGTTTGGTTACTTGTTGCATGACTTAACACAACTGACTTTTTGTGTCAGTACAATGTATATTTTTGTCCTGTTATTAATTTGTAAACTCTAGGTAAATGGCCATTTATTTGTACAGCAACCGGAGTAAATTGAAGATAACTGGCTACGACTGGAGGGGTGGAATTTTGTACTATATTGCAGACTCCAATTTCTGGGTTTTTTTGGTGGATATGTAAAAGGCCAGAAGAATTACTATCTAGTGTGCAATCTGTGATATTTGAATGTTTATTGTATATTTGTCTCCAATGCAAAAAGGTAGAGTAACACAATTACAATACATGATTAAATGCAATAGTTCAGGTACTTTTTGTTTTGTTTTCATTTCAAATAAATACTTGCTATTTACCACCAAATTACTCTGTGTATATCTCTTTTGGGAGAAATATATATATATGTAAATGTACAGCTTTCAACAACTAAGTCAAGTGTATGCAAAAAAAAAAATTATCCCCAGGCAATTCTCCAAGTTCTGCATTAGGGGGAAAAGCTGACTCTCATGTCAATTTAAATTAATCAGAATGGCACTCATGGCGTCAGGCAAGAAGATGCATTGAAATGCTGCTTCTATTCTGGCTAGGTGCACTTTATTTTAAATAAAAATTGACATTTTAGGAAGCTTGTATTTCATGTGGTAGCATGAATCATGGCAGGCCTTTGTCCTTGCTTTTTAATACAAATGGATTTTATACTTTAGTGTGGTTCCGCTGCTACAAAAGGACACATGTCAACTAAAGAAACAAGTTTGTGGTGCTTTTCAGAAGGGAAAATGAAGAACCAGTGTTTTTTTTCTGGGGGTACGCATACCCCTAAACATTTTGTGAATCTTAAGTTTGGCCTCATTGAGGGGCAGTATTTCAATATGAGTAGGAAATTTAGAGTACTCCTAAACATTTTTTAGGGGGAAGAAGCACTGGGAATAACATAAATATCACAGCATGGTCACACATTCATACATACATTAGTCTTCAGGTGGAGGCTGTGAGAATTTACAGTCAAAAGATTAAGAGTTGCAGATTACTAGAGAGACAGCTCTGTGACATCATTTCCTTCAGTTCTCTGGCAGGAAAATGGTTGGCCATCTTTCATGGATGCTTTAGTTGAGATTCCTGCATTGTATGGGGTTGGACTAGATGGCCCTTGGTCCATTCCAACTCCATGAATCTATGAAAAGGACACAAGGGTTTAACTTTAATCCTTTCTGCTGCCTTCTGCCTCTGAACTCAGCTTTTCTTCTTCACCATGCTTCTGAGACAGTCACCTGATCTCTGCTCAGAGACTCCATTTTGAACTCAACTATGTGCTTTGTAATTAGAAGTAGAAATGTCTGTCTTGTTTTTCATTACTGCTATTGCTGAATCAAGTGCAAGACCTTATGTAAGTAAACACTACTTTTAATGCTAAATCTACAGTCTGTTGCATGGTTCTTTTAATTAAGAGGGAAAGGGAATGATCCAGTCTGCCACCACAGCCTGGATCAATTTATAAAGAGGCTAGTCCCAAAAGTTGAATGCTGCAAGGAATTGTTTTAAAACTCTGCTAATTGATTGTTTAAGTTTTTTAGTTCTGCTCACACACGTAACAGGGAGGGTAAATTGTAAAGCCGCCTCTTGACCACAAATCCATCCAACTGAGGCAACATTTCTGTTATCCTGGGTGAAGAAGAATCTTGGCTCTGATAGCAGAGCACGTATACAGAGTCTACACTGATGCAGACTGACTGAGTTGACAGACCCTGATGCCCAGGGAAATGGCAGCTCAGCAACGCAGTCATCAGGAAAATTCTATGTCAATTCAGGAAACTACACATAGACTTACTCATGTCTGATGTCAACCACCAACTCAGGTGGTGTTATACCAGGTTTTCATAGCTTGTGGGTTGCACGGACTCGATTTGACATTGCCTCTGGGCTTGCTATATGCTTTCCCTTCCATTCTTTTGCCTCCTTGAGTGTTCAAGACAGTGTATTAGGAGAGGGCAACCATCATGTTTATGGCTCTTTTCTGGCCAAGGAGGCATAAGTTTTCCAAAATGTACCGGTACTCTGCCTTGGTTTCAGGATCTTCAGACTCAGGGCCTCTCTCTCATTCTGGTGCTGAGTGGCCAACACTAACTGCTGGGATGTTGAACACAGATGCCTGCTAAGTCATACCAACACTCCAGGCATCACAGTAACCTTCCATGCAACAGATCTAGCAATTGACTTGGGATGCTGCACTCTCAAGAATACATCTCTTCAAGACATGTGCCAGACAGCAACTTGGAACAATTCAAGTTGTTTGATGAAGCATTAAAAGCTAGACTTACATGTGTGCTTGGAGACTGCCTTTGGCAGGCGTGTCCTTCAGCAGGTGCTTCCAGATTTTTAGTGTGCCAGTTCCCACCTTGGGAATAATAGGAATAGCTTCAGAACATCCCACTTGGTGGTATCCTAGTGCCCACTCAAGATACCACTGGTACGCAGCACCAAACTGCCACAAAATAGTGTTGGTTAAGAATTAGGAATTTGGTCCACCCTCCTGGAGGTGTTGTCCTTTACCTATGGCAAAACTAGAAGATGAAGTGCCGTGGGAAAGCAGCAACAATGGCAACAACTTGCCAAGTGGTCATTTTAAGCCCACCTCTTCTATCGTCAAAAGCCTGGCTTCCGTCCTCTTTCTTGCCAAGCCTTGGCAAGAGTGCATTGGATCTCAGGTGCCCACACAGGGTCTGTGTCCCTTTGGATAATAGAAGACACGGTGGAGGCTGCCGTGCTTGAAGAAATAGGGTTTGTTTGCCTATTTACACCTTCCAAGTGCATGGAGGGGGTCCAGTTCTTACACAGCATGGTCCACAGCAGTGCAGGCAGTCCTTCCTTCACCCTTTCCAAGATGGATCTCAGCCTTTCTTCTTCCCAGAAGCTACCCTGGCAACCTTCCCAATCTCTAGTCTCTGGTCACACCTGGGACAAGGAGTTGTTGATGACCCTCAATGGCTCTATTGCAATGCTAACAGCTCTTCTCTGCCCCCCAGCCAGCCAGACTGGCTTGCGTAAGGCAGCCCAGGAATCCCCGTGCAGCTTATATTCTTTCACATCACAAAGAACCCAAAATCCTAGCATTTATTAATTTCTAGGATTAACCCCAAATATCTAACAATATTGACCATTTAAAAGCAAACCTTAGTATTTCCTTAACAGCACAGTAGCACAATGACTCCCAGCTACCTTATTTTATCATATAAAAGTCTTGGCTGTTTAGCATTAGATGATTAAAGAAGCTTTTTTAAAATTTATGTATGGATTAATCTAGCTGCTTTTTTCCTTTTTTGAAACATCTATGTATTCCTGTCAAGAGCAATAAAAGATAGTAATCTGTTTACTACTTAGAGCATTTTTTTTCCTTTTAGGGGAATTAAACTGATGTTCTTATAGAAAGAACATGAGGAATTGAGGAAACACACAGTAAAACTCATCTGCAAAAAGAAGAAGTCATGAGCAAAGACAGGATATCAAGGTTTTGATCAGGGCTTTATTTTCCCCATCCCGGCTCTACAAAATGGTCAACTAAAACATTTTGAATACACATTTACAGTACTGAATGCTCAACATTTACAGTATATACACACAGTTTTCTAAAGTTTTGCTATACAAGGCAGAGTATCTCACCCAAGAGAAGTGCAAATGAAAAAGTATAGGGGAGGGGGATGTTTCCTTTTGATCACACAGTTTGCTTGAACTAATAAAATACAGATCATTGAAGAAAATGTTCCAGCATGTAATTAAAAAAAAAACCCTTAAAAGCTAAAGCAGCAAGACATCTTCACCTTCCCTGAAAAGATTATGCTCATTAAGAATTTACTGTCCCAGGTACAGTTCAGCAACCTTTAACCTTTAGTTATTTTAAGTTTACATGACAACAACCAGACTTGGCACTGCTGCAGATATCCCGTGATGGCCATGGGTATGGGTTTTTGCATCCTTGAGTATGTCTGGTCATTTCTGCTAATGTACTTAGGCTGTTCCTGAAAAGCACCCTGGGAGAACCTTTTCAACTATCCTAAACAAAAACAATCAGATTCTAAAGTGATAAGAGCACATCCAAAGTGACCAGGAGGCATTTCACTTTTTAATGAGCAGCAAACATTCATGTTTCTTAACAGTGCAAACAGAGCTGGCAGATCCAGCTCTTCTCCTGCATTCAATGGCTTAAATACAGTCTTATTTCAATACAAATGCTATAAAAGTACACCAAAGTAACCCAAAAGTTACACCTTTATATTAAAATAAGTTTTACATTTTTATATGAGTCACCTTCAGGATGAAATAAGTAATTAGGCAGAAGATTTCCTACGAAAAAATAATTTAAGTCTCAAATTTCAAAGGCCTACAAGTGACTACTGACTTCAGTGCAAATTTTCCTAGTGATGCTTCTTAACTTTGCCATTTCTTCAGCTTTAAGCTGGATTTTATTCTCTTCTGAGAGCTTAACCCTCATCCCCACGGGATCATTGTTGCAATTAGTTTGAAAGCTGAGATCTCAAAAGGTTGTGATTGATCCACAAATAAATTCAGGACAGGGACTGATGGTGGAAAGTAATTATATTTTCAAATAAACATTACTCACATGTGTTCAGTGTCTGAAAGGCATCCCTATGTACACAGAGCTGATACATGTAGCACACCATATGATCAGGAGTCCAGACATCATGCCAAATGTATGAGCAACAGCTTGTTAGGAGGAAGATAGTTGCCAAACTTTCTTTGCAAGGTACTTCAGAGTACTCAGTTCCATTAGGATCTCAATATATGGCAAATACAGAAGTCACTGCATTGTCTTTCTTTTAAAGAAATATCTAATGCAGCTTCAAGGCATCTCTTCTGATGTTATCTCAGCATCATGGGTGCTAGTGCATAGTGTGTATGCCCCAGGTTAAGAGGTAGGAACCTACAATACGGCTCCTTCTCACACTAGTTATTGCTCCAGTTCCCAGTAGGCCAACTTTTTCCACAGTACCAGCATTTCCTATGCTATTTTCAATTTACGTTATCACAGGACAAGCAGAAAGGACAAACACCATAGCTACTCCTGCGCCACCAAGGTAATTTTAGAAGAAGCCTGTAAGTATTTAGGTATTACTGGTGATGTTGTTTCATTGATTTTGATAGAATCAGAAGCTTCCACCTTGTTCAGTCACCCTATCATAATGATTTGAAATGTACCATCATAAACCAAAACACACAATGAACTTAAGTAGTACAGTGATGTAAACAGATTTCATTTTTCTAAAAGTCAGACATTAATAACACGTGTTGAGTTTCACTACACAGTTTAGTCAAGCAGCACCAAGCAGGGCAAGAAATATGTAACCTTGAAAGCTCACAGCAGAAGAAAACTCACTCACACCAAGTTCATAGGGTAGAATCCTCCAGAAGGTTCTGTTGCACAAGCCTCACTGAAATGAATGGAAATAGATGTGCTGTTGTGCAAATATCCTTTGTTTCAGTGAGACTTCTGTAGAAAGAAACTTCCATGAGGATTACACTCCTAATGCCTTAAATCCTATTTAATCAGTCCTCACCATACCATGTTTTTGGCATTCATGTGCTTTAGGTTTATTACTTTCATTTGCTTTAAAAATATTTTTTATTATCACATGATAAAAAGAAACGACACAGAAGCATTTAAAAAGCAACTCATGCCTTGGATATTAGAAATGTCACATTTCATGCAGACTTCGGTAAGGAATCTCAAAAGTGCAAATCATATTGAGCACAACTATCAATAGAAGTGCTGGTCTTCCCCACAGGGCAGGAAGAAGTAATCTCCAACTCTGTTACTGACTAAATGCCCTTGAGACTCCATTAGCGGTGGAAGCACTAGATTCATCTCACAGCATAGGACTCCAACTAACATTGTTACGAAAGTGATCTAAATATTGCTGAGTTAGCACTTGTATTGCACTTACCATAAAGGAAGGGGGAGTTTCTATTTAACACATCCAAACGTTGGAGGCACAAATGAGCACATTCCAGAGACTAATCAGTCATTTCAACCCCAAAGCCCTGGACAGAGTTTGCTGGTAAAGAAGAGGCCTGCAACTCAAGTAGGCATTTTGTGCTTTAAACTGGTCTTTAGGATGCTAAGGAAGAGCCCCGCCCTCCCAAAAAACATTTCCCTTTTACAAGAAGCCATTCCTTTATTTTTATTTTTCACCTGCCACTTAGGCTTTTTAGCTAAAAGCAAAGCCAACCTCAAGCATCCATTTACAGGCACGCTTTTCCTGTAAGGGTTTCTCCATTACAGGCCCCTTTCCTATTTTGGGGAAGTAATGCAACAGGAAAAAACAGGTGCCATTTGGTCAAAGTTTAGTGATACTGTCAGCTAAAATGCAGCACGGCAAAATGTCATTAATTGAGCTGGAGTCATTAATATCATTGCACTAAAATGTATTTTGATGAACTGCATACTCCCAATCATTCATTTAATTCTTGCTCCAGAAGGAGTGTGCCCACCGTTGTTTAAAAATAGTTATTTTTGTATTTAAAAAAAAAATGTAGCTGGGAACCAAGGGAGAAGGCGCATCTCATCAACCCAAAGAACTAAACTAGACAGCAAAAACATGCAGTTAGAAGGAACTTAAATCTTGCATGGCCTCCTAGGTATTCACAGTAATCTTAGTAAACAGACATTCATATCTTCAGACACACAGTCTGACTTCAGTCCAACACGTCATGCTCATATAAGCAAAACCTGCATTTCCAGCTGCACTTCTCTTTGTAGTCCACAGTTTGGTCTGCCTATCCTCTCAGCGATGGCTGAAGAATCCCCTTTTCAATGAGATGAGTCTTCAGAGTTTTGTAGACATTTAACTGCTGCTCTGGCTGAAGCACCAACAGCTGTTGTAGGAGCTTGCTGGGATTGGGGCCTCTGGCATTAAATTGAAGGAGACAAAGTATCAATCTGCAATACCACTTGTGATCAAATGTTTGCTTACAAAGAGCTCATCCAAATGAATTTTTGCTCTACTGGGGACAGTACAGCATCAAAAGCATGCCGACCAGAACATACGCAAACACCTTAATGAGGTCACAGAAATTCAACATGAATAACCAGATCTACTGAGAGACACATTTCCTCATTATGAGCATCCACCCAAGCACTCATTACTATAGGGAGGGAAATTTAAGAATGTCAGAACAAAACAAGGTGATTCTTCTTTTATAACCTACCAGTCACAAAAACTGGTTCTGCAGTACAGCAGGATAAGTATTTAATGGTTTTTGTATTGGTATTTGTTTAAAAAACAATAAAAATTTTAAAAAAAAAAAGTTCTGTATGTGAGGAAATATGAAATGCTGCACCACTACAGCCTTGGGGCCCTATTATTTCCCCTCGCATAATCCCATTAACGCACCTATACCTTTGCATCTGAGTCCCCAGCAACTCAGAACAGTAATGTCAGGTACAAGGAAGATAACCAATTGGCACTGGCACTTTCTAAGAGGTTTTAACACACATAACAATGTAGATACTGGGACAAGCAACCACAACTCTGTCCTGACATGCATCTAATGTAAGCTTCTATTAAGTTAAAGGAACCATTCATATTGCTACCCATCCATGATTTCCATCTGAAGCCATTTCCTAAGCCCCAAGACAATGAGCTCTCTTCTGTTATGAGCCAGTTAAATGACTGAGCACTTTTCAAAGGCAGCACCACATAGAGCAGGTTACAGTAGTATCTGAAATGAAGACTCATGTAACGACTTCATGTCAATTCTCTACAATGAATTATTAACAGAGAAATACCTTATGAAACTGGTGATATAGACATGAACAAATGTAGACATCAGATACTGACAGTCGCAACGATCCATTATTCCGCCATGGCCAGGAATGGTGTCAGCAAAATCCTTTAGAAAAAAAGGAAACTCAATTTATTGTTTGAAGATAGCTGTCCTAATTAATACTTATATATTTAATGTAACACTTTTAAACTGCTTTTAAATAAATTTATCAGTTATATTTAAGTTACAGATGCAACATTTAGTCAATTAATCCATAGCAATTTTTTTTCAATTTAAAAAGGTACCCCAAGGTAACTGGGGCAGCAGATTTCTATTTCTACATGTACTTACAAAAGCGACGCAGAAGTCTTGGTACAGGGAAGATTCATACGTCCAGATTCATACACACCTTGATTTTGAAAGCCCTTTTGAATCCACTAGCAAAGAAGCCTCCGAATGGTCCAATTAAGGATGCAAATGTTGACAAAGCAATGCTGTGCATCTGGAACGGGCACAAATTCACTGTTTCCTACAAGAAATTATGGTCATTAATTTTTCTTATTTTCCTTATAAGAAACATAAGTTTTCTCCATATCTACAGACCCCCTCAAGAACAACCTGGAGCATTAAATGCTAAAGGATGGGCACCTTACTCAAGAAACCAGACCAGCTTTACCTCTTCCTCATCTTGACCCCATCAGTGAGAGAAGAATATCCAGCCTTCTCAGACCAGCCCTGTCTTTGGTGTGAGATCGGGTTCGAGCAAAGTTCCAGAGAGGTCTGTACTATAGCTGTCAACTTTCCCCTTTTCTTGCACGGAATCCTATTCAGAATAAGGGGATTTCCCTTTTAAAAGGGGGAAAGTATGACAGCTATGGCCTCCCTCTCATTTTCTTCTTTTCTTAAAATTAATTTCTCCCTGTCTCTCCCCCCTAGTTATGGACCGGCAAGGGACATCAGAAAAAGTTGTTGGGTAAACAGCTGTAGGTTTAGACACATGGGGGAGCTTTCCTGGCTGCCATCTTCTGCAGAGAGGCACAAAGTAGGTATAGAGCAAACCACATTGGGCCATTTCCTTCTGGAAGACAATGAATGATTAGAAGAAGGCAGGTGGATTGGCCTGGCCTGCCTATTTCTACACAGCAGCACAAAGCAGGAGTCACTTCAGGCAGCTCAAGTAGATTTGTTCCCTCCTCCTCACGCAGGAAGAGGAGAGAATTAAAAGCTGCAATTTTACTTGCTCCAAAGGAAGAAGTGAGAGAGAATTGGGCTTTTTAAAAAAAGCATTTCATTCAGAATGCCAACTTTGAAAGATTCAGCTTTGCCTTAAAGATTTTGCTTTACTTACCCTTCCCAGTAGAACCTGAAGCAAAGGTGGTATGGAGTACTTTTGTAACTGGAATAGTTCTGATGGTTCACACTCTGTGTCAAATCTGTTGGTTTCACTGTTGTATTCCACGGGGCATACAAAATACTGATATTGAGCCAGAAGGGTGGCAACCTGAAAAGCACAGTAGGCATCCATAAGATCTTTGTGACAAGTTGAGGGCATCTTGGACTTCTTCAATACAAGAAAAAGGAGCACTGGTCTTACCTGTGATGGGCTCATTGTAGGAGAATAGCCTCCCTCTGGGTTGCTTCTCCCATTCAATCCAAAAGGCAATGTTTAGGCAAATCAAGCTTTAGCTATGCCCTGCATGGGAGAGAGCCCTCCCCCCTACTTTTGAGAGCTTCAAAACTGAGGGGAAGAACTAGTAAGACACAGAAAAAAGCCAAAGGAAAGGAGTTCTGCCCAGTCTCATCTCCAGTCTGAAAAAACTGGGAAGGGTACTCCCTCCCCAAGCAGAGCATAGCAACAGCCTGATATGAACAAGTCCTACCTTCTGGAATGAATGGGAACAACAATCCCAGAGAAGGATATTTCCCTCCATCAAAGGAAAAAACAGTTCACTCCTACTATTGTGTACCTAAGGCACATTTGATAATGTTTCCTGCAGAAATGAGGCTACTGTTGGAATGGTTGCTCCCATGCCACTCCAGGTGATGTGTAGATCTCCATTCTTCTTCTGAGGCCCTACCCACCATCTGAAGTCAGGCAGCTGGTGACTGAATACAGGGTTTTCTTGCCTGTGGCATCCTTTATGTGGAATGCCCTCCCCAGAAAAAGTTTGTCTGGTGCCAAACGCAATGTCTTTTCAGTGCCAGGTAAATGATTATCTTAAAAGTGCATTCTGCCCTAGTCATGACAGAGGATAAGAAAGTCCTGCCTGCTGTTAGGACAGAAGGCAAATCCAGCAGCAGTCGCTCTTTCAAGGTTTCACATCCAGATGGGTGTTGCTCCAATTTATGCAACTAGGCAAAATCCCCCTTTTCCAAGGCTGTCTCTTTTTCCAAGGAGGAGCAAAGGAATTTTACTCCACACCAAACCAGTTTCCCCATCAGCAGCAGGAACAGCTACTCAACTGGGGAGAAGACACTGTTGCTACTGTCTTTAAAACATGAGAGTGTGGCGCTTCGTAATACTTGTAGATACCAATTAGAATCCTGGTATTGAAGATCTGTCGCTGCAAAGGCAGCACCAGCAACCTGTAAATCACATTTTAATAGGGTGAATCGTTTTGAGGATCATTATGGCCGATAAGCATGATACCCTGTATTGTAAAATGCATACAATTTAGCAATGTTTTGTGTAAAGGTAAAGGTAAAGAACCCCTGACAGTTAAGTCCAGTCGCAAATGACTCTGGAGTTGCGGCGCTCATCTCGCTTTACTGGCTGAGGGAGCCAACATTTGTCCGCAGACAGTTTTTCCGGGTCATGTGGTCAGCATGACTAAGCCGACCTTCCGATCGGCAAGCCCTAGGCTCTGTGGTTTAGACCACAGCACCACCCGCGTCCCAATGTTTTGTATACTGATGCTTTATTGTGAAATGCTGGACTTTGCTGACTTATGAGTTACTGCTCTGTGATTTTAGAACTACTGTCCTCATACACCATCCAACGATTCTTATGCTGAAGGGTGGTGTCAGGGACCAAATGAAGAGATGTCTACCCAGGTGGCTAGGGAAGGTGGTATAGTCACATGCCATGCTGTCACTCAACCAGCTCTCTTCTGCTGCAGCAAAGAAAGCTGTCTGTAATTGTGATTACAGTCACATGTCAGCCTGCCACCCACATCTTCTAGACACAAAGTGGTATTCCAAGCCTTAACTTGTCAAGAGCCTGACGCTTGAAAGCTTCAACAGACAGGCCACATTTCAGAGCATTTCACGCCAGCTTCAAATCAAATGCATTGAACAACACAACATTAGTATGAGAAGAGCACATCCACTTACAAGGAATCCAAACACAACTGTGCTAAAGAAACCGCCAATGAAGCCTTCCCAGGTCTTTTTGGGAGACAGCTAATCAGAGAGAGAAATGAAGAAGTTACAACAATTTCTGCATTTCTGCCCAAGCAAAACACACACATAACATAAGCAGAACTTAAATGCTGCTTAGACCTAGTATAATCAGTCGATGCTCCAGCCATCTTTCAAGTGCTGTACTACTTCTAGAGTAGTATGTGTAGATATGTGTATATTATAACAGATAAGAATGCTCACCCTTTACAAAACCTCCATTTTGAATAATTTTTCAAATAAGGTAGTGGGATTGTGTCTGAGGGCAGCAGTGACTTCAAAGACACATTCAAATAGGAGCCTGTAAATTACTAATCCAGATTAAATGTGTCTATGACAAGACGACTGCTAATGCTACTGGGGACTAGGATCATGTTTTCCTGGAAGTAAAAATCTGTGGTTAAGAGTGCCAGAAATAAAATTAATGCACTCTGATCACCAACAAAAGCCAACACTGTAGACCCATCCATAGTCCTATTTTCCCCCCTCTAACAGTAAGAGGTCCTCTGACAAGTTAACGAAACGTTTAAGTATAGAAAATAGCAAGGAATATAACAAAGAAAGCAATCTGTATGTGAATATAAGAAAAATATGAAGAACCCGAGAGCACAACTAGCAAGCCATACTGTAAAATTAGTCAAAATTATAGTTAGCCTAGTTGCTGGGAGGAACAATCTCTTCTAAAATAGCCATAATGTGTTGAAGAAATGTGCAATCAGGATATGTCACATTCTGCAGTTCCCAAGAAAAGTGTTAAACTTCCACAAAGTAAATAGAAGCCAAATATGAGCCAAACCTATAAAAAGTTATTTGATTATTTACTGAACCAAATGTTGTACCTTAATTAACGGAGTTCTCCCAAAGAAGAATCCAAAGATATAAGCAGCAATATCATTGCAAACAACACTTGAGATAGGAACAAGAAACCTGAGTAGTAAAAAAAAAAAAAAGTTTAATACTTTAGAGTCAACCCAGAGGCATTATTATGAAGAACAGTAACTTTGAAAAAAAATTCTGGTCAACTTGCAAGGGCAAATTCATAGGACAGCAACAGCATACTTTTTAAAAATAATTAAAATAACTTAATGCAAATGTTTACAGGATGATCACTTTGAGATGGCTCTGCAATATGAGGAAATTCTGTACACTGTAAATATATGCCAAACATTTTGAAAGTTATGAAATGAATCAGAAAAAATACGTCTGGAAAAGAGATGGACACAGAGTACATGCTTAAAGAGACAAACACTTCCTGTAAATGGAAGAGCTTTATGCCTCTGAAATTAAAATAAATCTAGGCTATGCATCAGCAACCCCCCTCACCACAAATAATTAGATTCATAAGTTATGTTTGGGTCTCTTCTTGCAATAGGAGACCCACTTTCCTCTTCAGTCATAGGCAACTGCTAGACAACAGGAAAACAGAGTGGGAATCCACTAACTGCCTGAATTCATTCAAAGGCTTGTGCTAACCAGTAGAACCATTGAACATAATCTTTAAACTGCTGGCACTCATTCAATATCACAAATTCCCTCAGTTTCAAAAGCAGTTTGCCAAAGAGCTTGGAGGGTTGCTGTTGAACAACCAGAAGTCCCCTTCAGTTCACAGAACTAGTGTCACAATCATTTGGATCATGGTCCTTGCCCATTTGTAAGAAAGAGGGAAACTTTTCCTGAACACAGGGCAATCTCACTCCTCCCCAGCAATGCAATTTACTCAGGATTTAACCATAAAGATAGTGAAATTTACTGAGACATCTGTATGACTTCTTGAGGTATACCCATCCATACTCCTTACAGTTAATTCTCGCCTTTCATCATAATCCTAAAAGCTCTGTAAGAAAGTTTTGCAGTTACTCTGAGACAATGTATTTAGAACTGCCACTTATTTTCTATGACCTACATTCAGCAGTCCTTAATGCTAGTTGAAAATTAGATTACAGTGGTGTTGACCAATATTTTAAGACTACTCGGAGGGTGAAAGTTTCAATTTGGAATTGAATTTTAACCATGTTTGTTTTATTGAATATTCCAGATATTTTAAGGCCTAGACAAGCTCTCATGAAATATCTGCAAACAAACTTGTGAAAGAGAAAACAATTACCAGACCTTAGAAACATACTATATAAACAAATGAGACATATGTATAGATTTGCAAGAATTACTGTCCCCTTACCAGATCATGCCTTCAAACAGATTTTGGATGACAAGATGGGATTGTGTTACAATGATCAGCAAAGTGACATGAGTCCATGCGAACTGTTAACAGTGCAATAACACAACAGTTAGTGACACTACAACAGATCAATACATCTAAATAAAAATGGTAGTTTAGCTAAAGGAGTTGCACAGACATTCTAAGAAATTAGAGGTGTACACAAAGAATTTCACAATCTAATTGTATTAATTTTAAGACAAGACAGTTATAAAAGATTTCTATTAAAACTCCTATAATTTTTTTTCCATTTGGAAATTAAAATACTTTAAAACATGTATCTTAATGGGAATGAGGAAGAACAAAGGTGGAAAATAATAGGATAGTCTGCATATACATATAAGACAATTTAGAATTAGAACATTAAAGATGTTAGTGGCAAAGTTATGGTGATGGCATGCAATATAGTGATGAAAAATTGTCCAGACAGAAGTTAGTTCCTACAAGTTATTGATGAACACAAAGGATCAAAACTACATGACCTGCAGACGTACTAAAGAAGAAGAATCCCTTCTTATAAACAAACTGTGATTTGTCATGTGACAACTCTAGAGAGGTTACATACAATTAAATTACCATTTCAAATGTAGCCAATAATTGGTAGGCAACTAGGGACTAGATGTTAATGCCTGGTTCAAATGAATCCCACTGACTAATATTACCCATATGACTATTCTGACACTTGCATATGTGTACTATGATGTGTGCTTTTTGTGTGTGCTAAGTAGATACTCTCAATTTACATTTACATTCAGCATGGATGCTATACATTTCCAAACTTCTGAAGTCTCTTGTTCTGATCTGTGATGAAGAGTTGTTTTAGCTGTATACACATTTGCACTGCACATATTTGACTATGCACAAAGTACTAGTGCACACTTTTGTAGATCTACATTTGTGTGTTTTTATCACTCAGGACAACTGCAAGCACATCTGTAACCATTCCACAAAGCAGTACTATGTAGAGGCGTTCAAAGACACATGTTGGATTAAAGTGCAGCCACAGAAAAATGCAAAATACTGACAGCCTTCAGGTAAGTCAATAATTTTAAAATAATTCTTGGTTTCTTACTGTTAACTTAGGCAGAGGTGAGAACACAAATGTTAAAGGTTTAATGTGCATTTAAATTTCAAACAATTTTCTTTATGTTCATGCTGAAGATTTTGAATACCCCAACAGTTTTGCTGGTTGAGTGGTATAGAAAATAACAAACTCACTTTTTCCAAAGTGTAGTCAGTCTAGACTGGCAGATTGAATTAAGCCTTATAGCAATAGTCTTCAACAAAGAACCCATAATTACACACTGAGCTGGTTTCAACCCCACTAGGCCATGTGCACAACCTGAAATGGGCCTAAGCAAAACACAAATATTTTATGCACCCTGTTCCTATTCCCACACAACTGGGAAGAGGGGATTCACAAACTTCTACTGCTGCTTTTGGTTAACCACAGCTAGCTATGTCTTCTGGAGCCAGAACATGATTAATATATAACTATGGTTACTTCAAACCATCATTTCAGAAGCTGGTTTGCTTTCAGTTAACCACAGTTTATGTCAACCAGCTTGTTGTTCTTGAAGTGAAATCTATCAAACTCCTCCTCCCAGCCATCTGGGGTGAGAAATAGGAAAAGGAGAAGTGTGAGAGCCCAAAGCTGCATTGGGCACATTTTGGTCCATGCATATCACACGAAACTGTGATTTAGCCTAAACATGTCAACACAGACATTGACAAAGGTTCACTTCCATATCTCAAATCCAGATTTGTATTAACAGTGCAGGTTAATAATTTGTATTTATAAGGCTTTAAAATCTATTTTGGACATTAAACTTCAAAAACAACAAAAAGCAAGTGATTTAATACTGCTAATTGTTTTGACAACAAATTTAGCAGCTAAAGGATTGATACGCACCATGTAAAATTGCAGGCGATAGTGCCTCTTCACCAAGCTCAATACAAACAAACAGAAACCTATGTAAAAAAAAAAAAAAAACAGAAAACAGGTGCATGTTTTCCAGCCTTTCAGTGAACAGAAGCTAGCCAGTTGCATTGTCGGGCTTGCCCTCTCCACTTTGGTATCCAATTGTATCAGTCTTAACCTTCATGCTATAACTGTAAATACTACTGTTTTCTTTAGAGATTAACATTTTTTCCATTGTACCTCCTGATTATAGGACCAATTTAAGCAGTGCATTGAACAAGATTGTCCAGATTCTTATATCAATGTACTGTAAGGAAACTAATGGCAAGGACTCAGTTTCCAAAGCTCCCACTGTTCATTTCAACTGTAAGCATAGTTTTTGTACTCAGAAGCCAAATATTTAAAATTATAATTGCAGATGAGTCTTTAATGACTGATTTGGGGGTGGGGAAGCAAGCCCTAAGATTTATAGATTGCCTTTCAACAGAAGCCCCAAGGCACTTAAAACTCAACATGCAACCTCCCAACAAAGACAATACGAACAGCTAAAAGCCTGAAAAATCACCCTAGGAGCTGAATGTTCCAACTGGCAAATGCCTAATGGATAGGAGTACCTTCAATGCTCTCTTAAAAAGCAGTGTATAGAGGAAGCCTGGCAGGGTTCTCATAGCAACATGCTGCAATAATTGTAAGTACTACCCCTGAGAACGTGTATGTATTATGCATTATTACAAATCTGACTTCCTGCACACAAGCAGGGTGTGAGGCTTCTTACTAAGGATGGGCCAATTTCAGTTTCTTATTTTTCAAATCTTAAATTCAGTTTGCCATATCTCTGCATCAATTTGTAATTTTTTATAAATCTTTATTTCCCCTAATATAATGTGTACCTTTTTTGCTTGGAGAACTGCAGGACAAAATTCAAAGAACTGTGAGTTTTGAACGATGGCTGTGTTTTGCTTTTATACTGCTTTGGGAAGTACCAATTATGAAAGTTCACATTAAAATGTGAACCATAACTAATATCTACCCTGCCCCAAGTTATTGCTGTATATAATAAGGTCTGCATCCAACAGATCATTTTTCATACTTGATAGCTTTCAAGGAACACTAATGCACAGCCATTTGAGAAAAGCAAAAAATGGCTGGTAACCTCCAAGCACAAATTTCAAATTTGGGCATGTCACATGTACAGTGGTGCCCCGCTAGACGAAAATAATTCGTCCCGCGAAAATTTTCGTCTAGCGGGGTTTTCGTCTTGCGGAGCGGCAATGGGAGCCGCGCTCCGCAAAAACGGAAAAAAAAAGACGAAATTTTTTCGTCTTGCGAGGCAGCCCCATAGACTTTTTCGTCTAGCGGGGCAGCCTCCCGCTAGACGAATGCTTTCGTCTAGCGAGTTTTTCGTCTAGCGAAGCATTCGTCTAGCGGGGTACCACTGTACTCTGTCTGGTGCCTGCCTTTATTAAAAATGCAATACCAATGAGATAATCATTATATGCCCTCCCTTGTGTTTGACAACAAATTAGATAAGGCAGCACCACTCCCCTGATAATTTCATCTACATGTAGGTTTTAAAAGAAAGGGGGCACAAAAGTGCAGCCTCAGCAATTGTTTCACAGTTATGAAAATCCTTTCCTTGGATGGCAACATCTTCTGGAAGTGTTATTTGGTTTATATAAAGTATGGCCCAACCTCGGTATTGTATAATCTACCAATAAAAAACAAACAGCCCACAGCTTCCTATACAAGGGCCACATGACTGGGACTGATGGAGCTGTAGTCTGCAACACCTGGAGAGCATGTTGGAATGTCTTGACCTAGAACTTTCATGGCCCACCAACAAGCATTATATTTTCAAAGCAAGAATACACACTTTGGATTGCTTAATAGTTGCAATACAATTAGCTATTAAGTGATACTAATTATGCATTCTTGCTTAACAACATTAAGTGCCACTCCAGATTCTATGCAAGGATATCCATTCCCAAACTTATCCAACACTGAAGCTATTCATTAAAAATAATTCTGGAGCTATGACATGGGAGATGACTGCCAAAATGCCTTTACCAAGTTACTCAGTGTTTGCTGCAACCCATGAGTGTGGTTTTCAAAGGTTGCATATAGTTAATTCTGTAATTTCTGTGCACACTCTCTCTTTGTCTATTAGGGAGAACACTGGAATCTGACATCAAGTAGTAAATAACTGCAATGGCAACTAACAAGTTGGACCAAGTTACCTGCGAGATAAAGTGTAAAAGATATAAACCGGTGATAGCGAATTAGGAACTGAAGTTGCTCTCTTCTTTGAACAAATGTGGCAAAGTAATCTGCTACAGTCTCTCCATAAAAGAAGTAGTTCACACACAGCAAGAATACCTGCAACATATAAAGCAACTTGAGATACTTTCTAAGAAGGGAGCTCCTTTTTTTCTCTTCATACCGTTATATCTTTAAAGATGAAAATATCAATGTAAGAAAACTCTAACATTTTGCATATTTAGGAGTCTTCCAATGGAGGCTCGTCTAAGCAAGCAGATACAACATGATTTGGAGGGGTATTTTGCAGGGAATACCAAAAATTTAATCGTTTTAAATCGTTACATTTCTTTTAACTGTCCATTATTGAAGCATTTGATGTCTCACTTATTTTAATTCAAGTACTGTATAGAAGTGAAGCACCACAAAGCCAGCAGTTAGAAGCAGTCAGTAAATCCTCAGCCTGTGATTCCACTAGTGACTAGAAAGTCATCCCTATGAATGTAATGGGGAAAGACTGGAAACAGCTAGAGCCGAAATTTCCAGTTGTTACTTACCAGCTCAGTGTTCGAAACCACGGCAACTCATAAGAACGATAGACTCTGTAGCCTATAGTGATGATTTCATGGAAACACTTTACTTGTATGCTCATGACCTGAAATTAAGGTAAAAGGTGAATGGGATTCCAAATTTTAATACAGGATAGAAATGCATCATATTCACATGCTGCTGTTCCTGGATAGTTTGAACTGGAAGCTAATCTTATGTGAGTCAAAGTATTTTGATATGGCATAGCTCATTTCATAGATGCCTTTAGCAGGCTCATAGGCACTCAAAATTCAGTGCACAGGCTTCCTGATTCATACAACTTCAAGGGAAACTCTCAGCGCACATTACGTTGTGTATAAATATTGCCTGTGTTCAATATTGCTCCAAATGGGGAAGAACAGAGAGAGGGGGGATTTACTTGGCATTTCAGATTTCAACTACAAGTTTCCAGCTTCTACATCTCAATTGGAACTGCAAGTAGTGCTGGATTATAAAAGCAAAGGAGACTTTCAGTCTATATGGCTTGCTACTCAATTAACCTGGGTTTCAGAATGGACAAATCGAGAAAAGGCAGACTGAAGTGATTAACAAATTAGTTTTCATTTATGCTAAAACAAAGCAAATAAATTTTAACAGTTCAGGAAACTTACAAGCAACATCAGCATAAATGATCCCATGTAAATCAGCGAAAAAGCTGCAATCATAGCTAAAGTTAAAATCCCACGAATCCACCAATTCTTCCATCTGCAAAAGAAAAAAATCCATAAGGTTACAACTACCTGCCACTTCATAACAAGAGTAACAAAGTTAAGTATTAAGCTACATTAACTCTCAGCAACTGAGCAAAGGAATAGTGATGAGTCTAATGTAACTTTTTCATGTTTGAAACCAAATTCAATGTCCAGGTCAGAACACCACTGACAATGTGATCTGTTTAATTAGAAATAAGTCCCACTAGGTTCAATGAGGTTCAATAAGTCTGGCACCTATAAATTCATAACACTAGGAAGAGATAATGAGATAAAAACAGTAGACCATTTTTTAGAATAATTGTCTCCATTAAAATGGCTCCCTTAATGCATCTCCAAGCAACTAATTCCAAGAACAAAGCTTTAGCTTGCATACAATCTGCTTAATTTATTTCACAGTAATATTTTCAGTTTTATTTTTCCATACCTGGAAGACAAGCCAGAAAGGGCCTTCTTTAAAATTTCTGGAGTGCGGTCTGTTGGTGGAACAACTTCAGGAATGTCTGAATCGGTCCTGAGGTCTAGCTCTGCAAATCTATCTTCTCCATCTACATCCTAAAACAAAGCACATGATGCAAATACGCTTAAGAAGCTAAGAAAACACATACACCAGCATATTGTTTCAACATTCAACATTGTGAACAAAATTATCTTTGCAGATACAGCTTTTCAAAAACCAATAAGAAAGCTTTTTTAAAAAAATTATGGAAAGTAAGATCCCGCCAAACTCAATGTGCTTTAACACTGGAAGAAGTCATCACCTTCCACACAACAATTGTTGTTGTTCAGTCGTTCAGTCGTGTCCGACTCTTTGTGACCCCATGGACCAGAGCACGCCAGGCACGCCTATCCTTCACTGCCTCTCGCAGTTTGGCCAAACTCATGTTAGAAGCTTCGAGAACACTGTCCAACCATCTCATCAATAGATTTAACAAATTGTACTCCCTATCCTTATTTGAGCTGACAAGGTACTGTATCAACGTGAGAACACAGAAAAGAAATGAGAGAACATTTTGGTCAGCTTTTTTGAGGCATGCATCATACTCAGCAGTTCAGTATATTTGTATTAACATTTTGGTCAAAATAATCCATGTCCTCCTTTCCTATTTTGATTCTTTTTATTTTGTTAGTGTGTTACTTTAATTGCATTGTTCAAAACAGCAATTAATTCAAAAATTGTAAAATAAAAATAAAAAAGACAGGATAGAAATCATACCTGTACTCATACATCACAGGGGTGGGGGAAATGTTCTTGACTGGGCACCAATAAATTTGATGCTGGTGCCTAAGAATGTGAGATGTTTTCCATCCTTGGCTCTTTCTACCTTCACTGCCATATCATTTATCAAAGATAAATAGGAATTAATTTCATTATGCATGAACACTGTATCTTACAACTGCCGATCAGAGCACAGTATGAATAGTCATTCTGAAAGACTTAGTAGTGTCAGCTAAAAAAAAAAAGCAAGAGAGGAAATCCAAATCTGCTGGGAGGAGTTTAATAGGAATCACAAGATTTTAAGGATAGTTATCAGCTGAAAGAAATTTGTTGTAAAATAAAACAGGAAAGGGAGCGGAGAGGTTTTTCTTCTTAACAAGAAAATGGGCAGTATTTTCTTCTCCTATTTTCACTATGGACTTGAACTAAACTTTGGCAGGCTGGAGCCTGCAGATTGGAGCACGCTTAAGGGCAGCACTGAGGATAGGGACTGGTCCCCAGCCCACAAGGCTATCTTGTGACGGTGGGGCACCCAAGAGGCAAAATCATTAAGGGTTATATAGGCAACTCCCCACTTATGTGGGGCTACCTTCTGGCCCTGTGCGCATAAGTGAAATAAAGTGGGGAGCACCCACTAAACATCCTTTAAATGCCCTCTCTGCCACTCTCATTTCAATCCATACAAAAAACTGTATCCAAAAATATCCACAACTAAAATTGAAGCTCTGGGGTCGGCAGGAGGATGTGCAGAAAAGCTGCTGCTGCTGCTGCTGCTGCTGCTCTGCTGCTGCTGCTGCCTGCACTACCCCACACATCAGCTGTTTGGCAGGGCGGCTGAGCAGCCTAAACAAAGCTTCCTCTGCCCTTGCAGACATCCTCTTTGGGCTCTGGGGAGGGTCTCCTCGCAGGCCATAAGGATGCCTGTACTGTAAATATGTAAAGCTCAAATGCAATTCTGTTAAACAAAGAGACACCACAAGAGTTGGAAGCAGTTTAAAAGAGGCAACATTGTTTACAGTGTTTAGACATCCTAGAGTTGGGGGGGGGGTCGTAACTCATTTCTTCCATTTCTGAATATTGCAGGTTGGTACTCCATATAACGAAGAATATTAGGATTTAGTAGTCTCTCTCTTGAAGAGACTGTACCCAAAATCCACAATGTTTTTTAAATGTCCTAAAATGTGACAAAGACAGCAGACCTTCTCACAGAATACTTGCATGGCTACAGAAAACCAAACCATTCTCCACAATTTCAGCAGCTAAATCAAATCCAACCAATAATTTGTGAAATATTTTAGTAATATTATTGTTCAAATAATCCACCTGCCACTCTACAATTATCTGAGCTACATTCCAAAACCGAATGAGAACTTTTAGTTTAAGCTTCTGCTTGATTATTTTAGACTGAATTTTTTGAGGTCACAATGCTGTTGCTATCTTAGCTGTTTGCGTCAATTTTTTTCCTTGTACCACAGCATACCTCTAGTTTCCAGATGCATCACAAAGCCAGAGATTGGAAGTTTGGATTCTGAAAGCAACTGCCCTAGTTTAAAGTTCCAAGTATTTACTTATTCCAGAGGGGTAGCCTGTAGAACAAAGAGTCTTGCTGTGGCTCCTTCAAGACTAACAAATATATTGTTACATAAGAACTAGAACCCACTTCATGAAATGTTCATATATCTCAACTGAAATATAGTCCACCTAAGCTTACGCCATAATACATCTGTTAGAATTTAAAGGGTGTCACATATAAGTAACTTCCTAGTTTATTCCAGGGTTCTAGTTATGCCCTTCTCAAGTACAGTTAGCTGTCATACAGCCCAATGCTATGAATATTTACTCCAAGTGAACTCTCAGTGAGTTCAGCTACGTTTACAAATAAGGAAAGCATGCACAGGGTTGAAACTTGAACTACTTTATGACTTTGATCATTCTAGAAAGCTGGAAGGTTTAAGGCAGGCATGGGCAAACTCGGCCCTCCAGATGTTTTGGGACTACAATTCCCATCATCCCTGACCACTGGTCCTGCTAGCTAGGGATGATGGGAGTTGTAGTCCCAAAACATCTGGAGGACTGAGTTTGCCTATGCCTGGTTTAAGGACATAAGATACTCCTTCAACAGCCAGTGGAGTACTATTAAAAAGTATGCTAGGGCTATTAAAACTTCCAATTCGAAGTTTAGAAAACTATGAGGCACTTTTCATTTTTATAGAGAAATTTGGTAATAGTACAGTTCCAAATAGTACGAGCCAGGAATCCCTGGTTCAAATTTCACCTTAGGCACAAACTCACTAGGCAGACTTGAGCAAACTACTATTCTTTATCACCTCAAGTCCTCATCTGCAACATGCAGCTAACACTAGCCTATTTTAAAGGGCTGCTATATGGAAAAGGTAGCATACAAATAAAATGACTATGAATGCATATTGATATACCGGTACATGTGAAATGCTTTGAACACTAAGGGTGACAGCCAACTGTACCCATCTGTGAGTGGAACGCACTGCAGGGGGAAGGGGAGGAAGTGAAAATCACCTCACATAATGTTGCATGTCACTCCATGTGCTGTATAAATTGTTAGTATTATTAGTTTAAGCTTTCCATGCAGTATGGCTTACTTGCATGAGTCATCTGGATTTCTTACCCTGCAGAGGAGGCACTTGTGGCATGGTACATTTTGCTCACTTGTGCCTGATGCTGTGGCACCCTGCAGTATAGTATGTGGCAGAATGCAAAATAATATGTTAGGAGCGTTTTAAGTGTGCAGAGCCCTGTTTTGGTGCTGTGCCACCATTTTTCTTGCCTCTGCTGCTCTCAGCCCCATCACCTTTCCCTCACTTACGTCACAACCTGATAGAAGGTGGAGTCCAAGACATGTGGAGGGCACTAGTTTGGGGAGGGCTGCCTTATTTTATGTCCCATTGTTTCCCCATAAGCTGCCACTGTTCATGGAACACTCTCCGCAGGGAGGCTCGCGTGGTGCCATCGTTTTATATATTTAGGCACCAGGCAAAAACTTTATAACCAGGCCTTTAACAATTAAGTCTGAATATAATTAAAAGAGTCCCTGATCAGGGGCAGAGGGCATATTGTGTGACTAAAACTCCAGATTTAACTCCCAGCCCTACTACTTCCAAGAATTTGAAGAGCTGCACACTGCCAGGCTCATAGGTTTAAGATAACTTATTTATGCAAAATAAAGCAAGACATTGCAATGGATTATAATAAGTAGCATGTAAATATTTCCGTTGTCTTTCCTTCATACAAACTGGAATGGTAAGCCCTTCTAAGTACAAATTGTACCTCCACATCTAACACTGTCACAATTTTAGAGTTGGGCAGCAACATTTAGCTTTTTTATTCCATTGGGATGTCATTTGTTAGCTGCTTGCTCATTAAACAAGGGATTCCTAGCAGTCAATGGCAAACCCATTGACGAGGCGAGTTTCTGAAGGACTCCATTCCACTGTAGAACAGCTCTTAGCTGTAGTCCAACAATTGGGGTTGGGGACATAGCTAGCAACTCTGACTGAAAATGGATCGGGGTGAAATGGTCCCAGCTGCTGCAACCTAAATGCTCACAGTATCTCTCTCCCCACTGCCACACCAAGTCAGCACAACAGAAAGGAACAGCCCTGATCCTGAGCATCATAGTCCCTTGTCCTAATCTGTTGGGGGCCGGCTGTGACTGCATAGTAATTCTGGGGGAAGGTGCTCTGCACATGCTCAGATACAGGGCATGCCTTTCAATTCTGAGAGAGTACTGGCCCACCTCCTGACACACCTAGGCTACATTCCTCCATATCTCCCACCCCTACCTCTACCTCTGGTGGCCAGAAGCCCCTGGCCTGGGCAAGGCTACCCTTACTCAACAGAGCTCTTAGCAGGTAGCTCACCCATGTGAGCCCCTCAGAGGACCTTTAAGTGGCAGCAAGAAAGAGAAGCGGGGAGAAACCAGACCATTGTCAGAGGAGCCACTGATGACAACAAGGTTGGCAGCTTCCACTATAATAATTTAATAATAATAATTTATTATTTATACCCCGCCCATCTGGCTGGGTTTCCACCAGCAATTCCCTTCCAGGAAATCCCTTCCACTAGGAATCCCTTGTTTAATGAGCAAGCAGCTAACAAATGACATCTCAACAGAATGAAAAAGCTAAGTGTTGCTGCTCAACTCTAAAATTGTGACAGTGTCAGATGTGGAGATACACATCTGTACTTAGAAGGGCTTACCACTGCGTTTCCGCAGCCACTAGGGCACCCACAGCTCATTTTCTTCTTCTGCCACAGGTCAAAAGTGCCTGTGGTGCTCATAGACTTTAAGACTGATGATTCCATTGGTTACATGTCGGGATTTCCCCCGGATGCTTTTGATTGATTTTTAATGTCGTTATCCTTGTCTGCGGTGGTGAAAGCCCACAGGAAGAAACCCAGGATTTTAAAGTGCACTAACAGCATGTTTTTCACAACCCTACCCAAAGGCAGGAGGAAAGGGCAGAAGCTCACGCTCCTTCTAACTCAAGCTCATATATTTGTTGTTGTTTTTAAAACTACTCCAAGAAGCAATTCTTGAAGGTTGCGAGACTCTACAGAACAACTTTCAACAGGTGTTTGAACTAGGAGAAGTTAGCATCCCCTTCAGGAACACCAATAAGCATACAAGATTCTCGCTTAGTTCATGGAAGATGCCAAAAATGCAGTAATAAAGAGGCTGACCAGTTTACTGCATGTCTAGTTATCTCAAGCAGCAGATTTGATAGCAAGCCTATTAGCTTGTTAGCTTGGCTATACCACTTCAGACTGCACATAAGGCAACAGGAGATGCATCAAAGGATCAGGGATTGCCAGACCAGTGTTACAGAGATTATGGCGCCAATGAAGGACTTTGCTGCCCCCAGGATGCAGTGTGCTCATTCCAACATCAGGCGTACATGCAAACAAGTTTACAAAAAAGTTAACACACAATTACCGTAAGGTTTTGTTTATGATAGATGAAGGTTCTTGTGTTGGAGAGTGGTGGGTAACGTCAAACAGGGGTCGCCAACCTTTTCTGACCAGCAGTCAAAAAGTGGTGCGGCAGTGGTCAGAAAATGGCTGCCATGACAGGCATGGCATAATACAAAATTCGAGAGAGTATAGTCACTGCTACTTCTTTCCACCACCACCACCACCACCACCACCACCCCCTGCCCCATGGACCTGGGACTGCAGAACTGAAAGGCAGGATAATCTGCCTTCTGTCATCAGGCATGAGACCAAGAGCCATGAGGAAGCTGCTCCCTATGCATCCCAAGAAGATCATTATGGCAAGGAGCAGAGCATCTTGGCCCCATTCACTAGCCAGAAACAGAACAGCTACAGCGAACCTGTATTCCCCCCACCTCACACCACCCCCTGAAAGAACACTCTGCTCTAACTGTCAGTTGCCCTGGAGATGTAGAAAAAAAGCAAGGGGAAAGGCAACTCCAACCCCCCTTCAGCCAAATGAACAAGAACAAGCAACTGCTATTCAAGCAAGAACACCAGTAAGGGAAGATCAACCCAATACAGGAAGATTAGCCTGACTGATACCATTTTGTTTCATCTTTGAAGAAGTTATCTTATTCTACCTTTTCCTTCCAGTCCCCTTCTCTTGTATGCCTTCTGTTTTAAGTTTATGAGCTGGAAAACAGGATCCATTTCTCTCTCTCTTTTTCCATCACTTCCTGAAGTTAGAAAGTTTGAAAAACTGGCCTGCTTGCTCAGCAGCCTAAAACAATTGAGTTTACTGACAATATCACTACAAAAATTGTACCCCGATAACCCCGATGACTCTAAATCATATCAAAAGGCAAAATTAAACAATAGTTCCCCCCCTTTCATTTCCAAGTTCTGCTAGAATTTAAAAGGTAAAAAACCTGGGCTCACCCATTTCCATTTCTTTCCTAGCACTAAAAGAATGGTGCATTTTTTGGCAAAGCATACATACACAGTCTAGACATATTTAAAATCTTGGCATTATTATTTCATTAAGATGCCTCTATTATGCTTTATATAGTGTCAGCTTTAATATTTAGTCATAGGAATGACATATACTGTACTTCTAAAAGCCTAAGGTTCAGTATTTAAAATCACATACAGTTTATGTAAGGCAGAAACACAACTGCTAATGAATTGTTTCATCCCCTCTGCCTAAGGGCACAAAACCAATGCACAGATATCCATGAAAGGGGGGTTGTTTTTAAGCGAACAACAACAGCTTCTCCTCTTGAAATATTATATCTGAACCCAGAGTCAAATGTCAGTTAGAAAACCATAAATATATAAGCTGACATGGGTGTCGAAACAACCTAACAAGAACAAATTCAGCAGTTTATTTTTTACTTCCTTCCAATGCACAGGGTCAATGTATTAGTGAACCAGCTGTTTACATCCTATAGCTAGTGAAAACGTAGAACAAGGGGAGGAGTGATGCAAAGAACAACCTTCTGCACAGAGTGCAAACTGCAGGTAGAGAGAACGGCCTCTTACCGCAGAACTGGAACGGTGCACAATATCCACATTTTAAAGCTTTACCAATTCACCTTGAATACTCTCAACCTTGTTAAGAAATGAACATTTTAAAAATGCAGAGGTGTGGGGAAGGGGAATGACTTTCATTTTCCCACACCTTCACCGCAGGATAAAGGACAGTCAAGTGTCACTGACACGGAAGAGTGACTTCCTAAGAGAGAGGTGAAGAAAGCAAACACCTGCCCCAAATTTCATTACTCAAGCATATCCCCAGAGGTGAAATGATAACCGAGTGAAAGAGGAGACAGCAAAGAAGTGTCTCCCTTTCGAATCTTAATACTCCTTGGGGAACAAGAACTGCTTACATCATACCCCAAGCAGAAAGGGTGGTGGAATCTGCTTGGAGGAAATGGTATGCAAAGTATCCTCCTCGGAAACTGACAGGGCTCATACCTTCTATGTCCCCATACCTGGAAGCAGGTAAAACAAAAAAGAGGCCCATTCAACCTTACCTTGTCAATTAGGTTTGCAGTTTCATGATCTCCACCAGCTCCTCTCCTCCTCAGCTCCGACATTTCCCTGGTGTAAGGGTAATAAAACAGCAGCAGGAGCAGGAAGCAGAATGTGTGTGTGTGTGTGTGTGTGTGTGTGTGCAGGGGACAAGCCTACGTAATAATAATGGGGACAATCACAGGCTTTAATTGCAAAAGCCTAGGCCTCTGGAACCCTTCTACATCCCAGCTAGCTCCTTGCAAGAAACCAGAACTGGGGAAAAACAACCCCCAAAATCAGCTTCCCCCTGCAAAGAAATAAGACACAGACCAGAAGTCCTCTCTCTCTCTCTTTTCAAAGGACTCTGCGAGGATAACCCCAAACAGGCAGCCCTTCAGAAGGGATCCACAAGATCCCTCAGGAGTTTTCCATGATGCCCCTTATATCAGGGACCCCCAAAAACAGACGCCCTTCAAAAAGATATCTGTCTAAAGGTCTTCTTTGGCTGTGTCCCAACCCCCTCTCCCCCCCCCAAATAAATGGGCTCTGAGATAAGATTTGCTATTTTTTTCCTCGGAAAAGTGGGGGGGACCCTCCCTCCAATAAAATAAAATAAAATAAAATAAAATAAGCAGGTGGGGGGGTCTTACTCCAGAGACTCATACACACATGAGGTGTCTTGTCTAATCCCCTCTCCCCGAAATAAAGCTCAGCTCCGTTCCTCAGAAGACTTAACTGTTGGGGGGGATTATGCGCACCCCACAATTAAGACTCCCACCCAAAAAGGCGCTGCCCCCCATTTAAAAAAAAAATCACAAAGGCCCCTCTGGAAACCCTTTAGTTGGTTGTTGTTGTTGTTTTTAAAGGGGGGAGATCTCCCCTTCCCCTCACGACCAACTACAGAGGGCACCCAGGGGTTCTAACAACACCCCCCCCCCAGCCCTGTCACCCGCTCGCTCGCTCGCTTCTCCCGCCTAACCTCTCTGCCCACACCCCCTGCCTCGCCCCTGGAAGAACGGTGAGGTGAGGGTGGGGGGGGACCACAGCGGAGCCCCTACGAGACCCCTTCAGCGCCTGCCTCCCTCAGACCCACAGCGCCACCCGCAATAGGCGGCGCCGCAGCGTTGCTACTGCCGCGCGAGCCGCAGCCGCCGCCGACACACACACACACACACACACCAGCCGCGCGCGGGAGAGCGATTCCTCAACGGAGAGGAGAGAGAGAGAGAGAGGCCAGGACGGACGTTCGCTCGCTCGCTCCCGCGCTTTCTCGCTCCCTAAGCAGCCCCTGCCTCCTCGCGCCCGGCCGGCCGTTCTTGCCCGTCGCGCGGCGCTCGGGCACGCCCCTGGGTGATGCGTTCGGCCCCGCCCCTTTTTCTCTCTCTCTCTCTCTTTCCCTCTTCTTGGTCGGAACTGAATCCTGCGGAGGCGGGCGCGCGCGAGAGAGAGAGAGGGAAGCGCCGCCGCTTGCAGTTGCGTAGGCGAGCCGGGAGGGGGAGCGGGAGTTACGATAAACTGGAATGTTGGCAGCGATGGCGAGGAGGAGAATCGCCGGTTCGAGTCCCGAGCTCTTTGGGGGGGTGGGGGGAATTGGGGGGGATATGTGTGTGGGTAAAGGTAAAGGTAAATAGTTCCTGCATTCCTACATTGTGGAGGAGGGGGGTTGGACTAGATGACCCCTGGGGGTCCCTCCAACTCTACAATTCCATGTTTCTATGTTGGTGGGTGGGTGTGGTTTTTGGAATTCGTTGTTTTGTCACACCGTGCATTTAAAGCACATGGCTCTCTCTCCCCCCCAAAAAAAATCCTGGGAACTGTAGAATGAGCACTGAGAATTGTAGTTATGTGAGGAGGTAAACTACAGCACTCAGGATTCCTGGGAGCAAGGGAAGCCAACCGTGCTTCAAATATATGGTCGGTTGTGAGCTTTGTTTTTGCCCCTCTGGGTGGATGGTAACTTGCACGCGCAAGGATGAAAGCAGTCCTGGGTTTAACAATAAGGTTTAATTTTGTTTTTATGCTTTGTAACGTGTTAAGAAGCCTATTTTGGCATTATAAATTAATAAATAATAGTGATAAGCTAGGATTAGTGCTCCACATGGGTTCCTGGTGGCCTTATTTTCCTGCTTTTCTATTACCAGTGCTTTTTTCACGTTAAAAAAAATGTTTAGGGGTACTCTCATTTTGACTCAAGAAAATCACAATTTTTAGTTCAAATTGGGAAAAATAAATACAGTAAATGGACAAAAGTACAAAGATTCACAAAATGTTTAGGCGTATGCGTAGCCCTGCATAGCCCCCCAGAAAAAAAGCACTGCTTATGTTCATTATCTCTTATTTTGTCATTTGGGAGAATGCCTTTAAAATAAAGAGTTATTGTATGTACAATTGTACATGTGCCTATTCAGAAGCTGCTGTCCTTGGGTTGTTTTCCTAGTCCCAGTCTTTGGAGGCTAACCCTAAACATGTTTATTTAGAAACGGGGAACTATGAGTTCAGTTTAACTTACTTCCAGGTAAGTATGTATAGGATTGCAGGCTGGCAAAACTATTTTAACTAAGCGGTTATGCCAGTGTATCTCCTAACAATTAGAATACTGTAATGCACTATGAATGGGGCATCCCTTGAGGCTGGTCCAGAAGCTGCACCTGGTGTAACGTGCTGCAACCATTTTGTTGGGTAGAGCACCTGCACACACACACACACACATATTACACCTGTACTGAAAGAACTGCTCGGACAGCTGCTCCTAACACCAGGGCTGTTGTCCTCTGGAAACGGCTGCAAAGTTCTGTTGCTGATTGCCTTCTAAGATGATGAACCTAATAGATAAATTATCTGCAACACCAAAGATGTTCCTCTTAGGCAGTTTTGTGCCAAAATACCCTTTGCTAAAAGCATTGCCAAGAACACTGCGGGCTCTCCAAAGACTCTGTTTTCCTTTTCTCCATTCTCCAGAGAAGTGTTTGAAATGGGTTTCATTTGAAGGCAAATTGCTATTACTTTGGTAAGGAGACTGGTATGTTGAAAGGGGAGTGGGTTCATTTCCGTGCATTTAAGCCTCTACCCTGCAACTCTTTTTTTTTATATACTTCACATCTTGGGTGCAATGCTTGAAACTTGCTGCTTTCCTTTGCCAAAACAAACCCTTTTGTTCTGAGTGTGTGTACGTGTGATTTGCAGCAATTTATTGTTGCTTAACCTCAAAAAGACATGCTCCTATCTTGCAGTCATTGCTCAACAGAACTCCAGACAAATTAAGGTGTGGCTGTGCGGGGGTGTGAGGTGACTGCCATGAAGGGATCCTGCACTTCTGAATTTGCCACTAACACTAGGGCTGCCATACATCTGGAATTCAAAAGTGGAAGGCGGCGGTTTGTCCTGGTCTTTGGCAATTAAAATCACAGTGGTTTTCTGGCATTTCATTAAAAAAAAAGCTCAACAAGTTTTGGGGTGTCCGACCGCCTGCAAGATCACTTGCCTTACTGATTATATAGGGGGAGATTCCTTATGGCACCCCACCCTATGGAATGTAACAAGCTGGTGATCCAAAAATTGAAATTTTCTGCCATTGCCCCTGTTCTCTGAAACGCAGTTCTCTCTGTCACAAACCATAGCTGCTTCGGATTTCTAGCGAAGACTTGTACAGGTGGGTAGCCGTGTTGGTCTGTCATCGTCGAAACAAAATAGGAAATTCTTTCAGTAGCCACCTTAGAGACCAAATGAGTTTGTTCTTGGTATCTGAAGAAGTGTGCATGCACACGAAAGCTCATACCAAGAACAAACTCAGTTGCGTCCTCTAAGGTGCTACTGGAAAGCATTCCTATTTTGTTCCTATTTTTGTTAGCGAAGATTGTTGGGGGTAGGCTTTGCTTGACCCAAGACTGAGTTCTTCTATTCCTGAATTCCTGTTTTTATTTTATTCTTCTATGGTTTGTATGCTATGTTTCTACATCTCTTAGCCATTTTGTCAGTATTACATGCTTTAAAATCAATCAAACGAACAAACTGCTCCTGACTTGGCAGGGGCAGTTGTAAACCTTGGTTTTCTGCCCTCCCATTGTCTCCTACAGGTGAATTTTAGTGACAGCTGCATTTCCAGTGGCATATGATGCCACCAAGCTAGTTTGGCAGATCAGTAATGAAGGAAGTTAGGATGCAGCATAACTTTCTTTTCCCCTTCTCCCGCCCCTTGACTCACCCTGTTTCTGGATGGGCAATGAATCTTTGGGGGGGGGGTGAAACTGAACTGGAGTCTCTGGCAATTGCTCTCCATGAAAATACATATAAATTTGCATTTGCAGATTTTATGCAAATCCCTGCCTACAGGCCTATGTCCCAAGTAGGCTAAGTACCTAGCAACACCCCTGGACTCATCCCCAACGGATATAAGTGCATGCACAACTAGTCATTTTACATTGTAACTGCCAAGTATGACAACTTATTGCAGAACAATTACGATTTTTGTTCCTTTGGCTATTAACACTTCTTGTTTTCCCTTCTAAACCATATGACAAGATATAGGCAGTGGCCCCGATCATTCTTTCTTTCTTGTCAAAGCACAATGTGCTAACACACAGTTTTCCCCCTGAACTATCTCTATCAAGATACTAAACATTGCTGAATATGCTGAGTTGCAACAGTGCTACACAACCATCAGCACAACCGTTATCTGTTGTGAGATTAATCAGTCTATTAAGCATCATTACACTGTTCTTTTTTAAGGAAACTGCTATGGTCGGTTTATATAAACCCACCTGCTTCAGATGCCAGTGCAGAAGTAACTTTCGGTGTGTAAATGAATAAAGTGTACGCTGACAAAACACTACGAAAGCACTTTAAGAGTCATGGCTTCTCCCCAAAGGGGAAATGTAGTTTGTTAGGGGTGCTGAGAGGTGCAATTGTAACAGGCAATCACTCTTCCAGAGAAACTCTGGGAATTGTAGGTCTGTCCTAACAACTCCCAACAGAAACTTGGAATTATTCATTGTCCTAACCCGACCCAAAAATAAAGCTTCCATTGATCTTTACACTCAGGAAGTTTAAGGCTTCCTGGCACCACCTTTTAATTTGTAGATGAGCCCTAAAACACTGTTGGGCTCCTGGACCAAAAGCTAGAGAGATCACTGAGAATTAGGACTGAGCTACATTTTCATGTGTAAACATTTTCACCTGCGAAAAGGGGGTGAGTTTGGAGAGGTACTGCATATTTTGCAAAAGACCCTTCCCAAACTCGCTTGTTTCACACTATTTCGGCTCTGCTTGGCTCCTGTTTAATGCTCTTCTCAGCAGCTGCTTGGGTGTATTTTTACAGGGATTCCTCTTCTTCTTGGTGATGTGGTTGAGCCAATCAGGGATCATCTTGTGAGCAAGACAATGCCATGGCAGCACCTAGCCAATCAGATCTGGCTTTGCAACAGCATCACGGAGCCAAATCAGAGGGAGAATAATGCTTCTTGCCCTCACTCTGAATGAGAAAACATTTTGTAGCCTATTTTGCAACCCTTGTTTATTGCCATTTCCAAGGTAGAAGGCTTTCAGTAGTTCCGGAAGGGGGCACAGGAATCCTGTAAGAGCCACTTCCTGTCATGTAACATTCCAGCTACCTTTATGATAATTCAATGAAGTACACATTTTATGGCTCCTGAATAACAGAAGGGTGCTCCTTTTGGGGATTCCAGTTTGAACAGTCCTATAAGGGCCCAGTGATAAGATCTAAAGCTTCCCAGAACTTCTCATCGAGAGGAGAAACTTAGAACCTGCCATGATTGTTCTAGCTTTCTGTTGTTGTCTCCTATTTCTTCTCTCATCCCACCTAATCTCTTTCAATAGCTTCATTAACATGTGCCCCCAAAATTCTGGACCCCCCCCCAACAGATGCCAAAAATTTGTACTAGTTTTGTGCTGCGACCCTCACATTTTGTGTGCCCTCTCCCCCCAAATTGAGCAATCGGGGTCATCATCATTTTATTTGTATGCCGCCATTCCACAGTTAAAAACAATGCTCAAGGCGGCTTACAGCTTGACAAGATTTACATAATTACAAATGCCATAAACAATAAATAAACCACATCAAAAAAAAAAAAGATACAACCAAGTCCTCCTCACAACTTAATGCCCAAAAAATCCAACCTTGCTTGATTGACTCCAAACAGGTGCCAAAGTTTTGTGATGGCTTTGTGCCATTTTGTGCTGCAAACGCCGTATTTTGTGTGCAAACCCCACAAACTGAGCCACTGAGCCTCCATTACTCAACTAGGGGCCACAGGGACACTCCAAAACACAACCTAGCTAGATAGGAGGAAATGAGTAACCTAGCCTTGAAGAATGCTTCCCAAAGTTTCCATTGGTGGGATTTGGTGTTGTGTGGAGGTGCCCCAGAAAGCCCAATCCCTGAATATTTTGTATTGGGCCCAGATATCCTGCCCCACTCCTGCCCTCCTTTTCTAATCTTTTTAAGAAACTTTTACTGACAGGGCAGCTGGGCATGTGGTCAAAAGTGCTCTGCTGGTGAGACCCCTGCTGCTCACCAATGCCTAGAATTGTGCCTGTTGCAAGCATGCATGCACACACGCTCCAAGAATCCTGGGAACTGTAGTTTGTCAAGCGTGCTGGGAATTGTAGCTCTGTGTGGGTAAAATACAGTTCCGTGTATTCTTGGGAGGGTGTGTGTGCTTTAAACACATGGTGTGTACAAGCTGAAGTCAATGGCTGGCAGTTCACTGAAAAGGTCCATTTTGTGTGCCAAAGCAACTGGAAGAGCAAACTAGCCAGAAAGGAGATGGAAATAAAACGGTCTGTATAACAATGCTTTTTTAATAAATCCTGTGGTGTGGCCACATTTGGGAAACAGTGTGCAGCTTCTGGTGCCCCCCTCTAACAAAACGGTCTATCACAGCACTGCAAAAGGCGTGACAAAAAGGATGATCAAGGAATGGTGCCCCCTCCCTATGAGGATGCGGGTGGTGCTGTGGGTTAAACCACAGAGCCTATGGCTTGCCGATCAGAAGGTTGGTGGTTTGAATCCCTGCAATGGGGTGAGCTCCCGTTGTTCGGTCCCAGCTCCTGCCAACCTAGCAGTTCGAAAGCACAAAGTGCAAGTAGATAAATAGGTACCGCTCCAGTGGGAAGGTAAACGGCGTTTCCGTGCACTGCTCTGGTTCACCAGAAGCAGCTTAGTCATGCTGGCCACAGGACCCAGAAGCTGTCTGCGGACAAACGCATGCCCCCTTGGTCTATAGAACAAGATGAGCGCCGCAACCTCAGAGTCATCTGCGACTGGACCTAATGGTCAGGGGTACCTATACCTTTCCCTTTTACCCTATGAGGAAGCTCAGTTCTATCAACAGCTGTTCGTTGTTAACTAAGTGGAACCTCCAAATCCAGAAGCAGTATACCTTTAAACACTCCACACTGGAGACAACCGACAGGGGAGAGATGCCCTGTTTGCTAGCTTCCCCAAGGTGTATGAGTGACTAATGATGGTGAGGTAAGAAAACATGAAGCTTTGTGGGCCTTCGGTCTCAGCCAGCAGGGCCTCCGTGTGTTCCTAACAAGCAAATGTCATCCAATATTGTGCAATTACCTGATTACCTCTACTTATTTCTCTCTGCTCTCTCTGAGTGTGCTATTAACCCATTCAAGAAAATTACTTCATCGTATTTGTTAGTGTGTGGCTGGAGTTTCATAAGCCAGCTGCTCTTTCAGCATAGATGCTACAAAATTTCTTTTTGAGGTTGCTTAAGCAATCCAATGAATTCATAACACACCCACATGGCAGGTTTCTACACGCCTTACTTATTTTATTCCTGCATAGTAAACTGGAAGGACAGATCCTGAAGCTGAGGCTCCAGTACTTTGGCCACCTCATGAGAAGAGAAGACTCCCTGGAAAAGACCCTGATGTTGGGAAAGATGGAGGGCACAAGGAGAAGGGGACGACAGAGGATGAGATGGTTGGACAGTGTTCTCGAAGCTACTAACTTGAGTTTGGCCAAACTGCGAGAGGCAGTGAAGGATAGGCGTGCCTGGCGTGCTCTGGTCCATGGGGTCACGAAGAGTCGGACACGACCTGAACGACTGAACAACAACAACAGTAAACTGCCTTTATACATAGTCAGAACGCTGATTCGTAACGCATCTGGTTACGTGCTATATTCACTGCAATCCACAGATCAGCCACTACGAGACCATCAAGCCAACACAATTTAGAGGCCAGCAAATGGCTATTAGGAATTAACAGCGCAGCAGAGGGCTAGGAGGTGTGTGTTGCTGCACATTCAGTCTACTGTGCACAAGAACCTAGGGTGTGAACCAGGAGCGTGTCACCAATGCCTTGTGCGTGCCCTATCTTTAACTCAAAGGAGCTGGGGATGGATTGCAACAGTGGTGGAGAAGAACAGTTGCCGGGTCATCCTAGAGCAAATGTTTTGAATACTTTTCTTTTAGTAACGACAGAAAATCAAGTTGCTTTTTCCTTTCCTTTCCTTTTTCTTTCTTTCTTCTTTCTTTCTTTCTTTCTTCTATTTCTCTTCTTTCTTTCTTCTTTCTTTCTTTCTCTTCCTCTTTTCTTTCATTCTTTTCTTCTCTTTCTTCTTTCATACCCCTCCATCTGCCGTCTTTCTTCCAGCCAGTTATGGGCTGGCTCTTGCCTGTCGTTGTCTCCGACTCCACCTACTGTTCGTCTCCCCACCTCCTCCTCCTCTACTGCTCTCAACTGCTTCCAGCCTCCACTGTGTTAGCTGCCAAACATCCGATTTATAAAGGGTGAACAGTAAACAGAAGTGATTCAAAGTGGAATGACAGCGTTCTGATGCCCAGTTGTTTAGCAACAGTAACAGGAACAACGGGAAGCCTTCTTAATTACGCTGCTTGCTGAAATGAAAAAAGCTTGGGTAGAAAATTTGGAGAGGATTCTGTGTGGCTGTGACCTCAGCTGACCATTCTAAGGCAATGCAATCCTTGCAGGAATTGCAGGTAGCGCTGTAGTCTAAACCACTGCGCCTAGGGCTTGCCGATCGGAAGGTCAGCGATTCGAATCCCCGCAACGGGATGAGCTCCCGTTGCTCGGTCCCTTCTCCTGCCAACCTAGCAGTTTGAAAGCACGTGAAAGTGCAAGTAGATAAATAGGTACCGTTCCGGCGGGAAGGTACACGCCATTTCCGTGCGCTGCTGTGGTTCGCCAGAACCGGCTTAGTCATGCTGGCCACATGACCCAGAAGCTGTATGCCAGCTCCCTCGGCCAATAAAACGAGATGAGTGCTGCAACCCCAGAGTCGTCCGCGACTGGACCTAATGGTCAGGGGTCCCTTTACACACACACACACATATTTGTTGTTGCTGTTGTTGTTGTTGTTGTTGTTATACCCCACCCAGCCACTCTGGATGGCTTACAGCATATATAAAACAAAATCGAAAATTCTTTCTAGTAGCACCTTAGAGACCAACTGAGTTTGTTCCTGGTATGAGCTTTCGTGTGCATGCACACTTCTTCAGTGTGTATCTGAAGAAGTGTGCATGCACACGAAAGCTCATACCAGGAACAAACTCAGTTGGTCTCTAAGGTGCTACTAGAAAGAATTTTCGATTTTGTTTTGACTATGGCAGACCAACACGGCTACCCACCTGTAACAGCATATATAAAAACATAGTAGAACATCAAACACCCAAAACATCCTGGTACAAGGCTGCCTTCAGATGTCTTCTCAAAGTTATGTAGTTCTTTATTTCTGTGACATCTGAAGGAAGGGTGTTTCACAGGGAGTGCGCCACTACCGAGAAGTCCCTCTGCTGGTTCCGTGTAGTAATCATAATAGCAACAATAAGAATTTATTTGTACCCCGCCCATCTGGCTGGGTTTCCCCAGCCACTCTGGGTGGCTTCCAGCAGAATATTAAAATACAATTATTCATCAAATGTTAGAAGCTTCCCTAAACAGGGCTGCCTTCAGATGTCTTCTAAAAGTCAGATAGTAGCTTATTTCCTTGACATCTGATGGGAGGGCGTTCCACAGGGCGTGCACCACTACCGAGAAGGCCCTCTGCCTGGTTCCTTGTAACCTCACTTCTCGCAGGGAGGGAACTGCCAGAAGGCCCTCGGCGCTGGACCTCAGTGTCCGGGCTGAACAATGGGGGTGGAGATGCTCCTTCAGGTATGCTGGGCTGAGGCCATTTAGGGATTTAAAGGTCAGCACCAACCCTTTGAATTGTGCCCGGAAACGTAATGGGAGTGAGGGAACCAGCACTTAATAATTAGTTATTATTTGATTACTATTATTTGATGATGATGATGATGATGATTAGTTTATTATATATTTGTTTATTAAATGTTTGGCCTGGGGGGAGGGGAAGGAGACTGAGAGGAGATATGATAGCCATCTTCAAATATCATCAGGACTGTCACATGGAAGAGGGAACACGCTTGTTTTCTCCTGCTCTGGAGGGTAGGACTCGAACCAATGGCTCCAAGATACAAGAAAGGAGATTCTGACTCAACATCAGGAAGTAGCTTCTGACAGTAAGAGCTGTTCAGCAGTGGAACAGACTCCCACTTGACTCTCCATCCTTGGAGGTTTTTAAGCAGAGGTTGGATGGCCATCTGTCATGGATGCTTTAGCTGAGATTCCTGCATTGCAGAGGGTTGGACTAGATGTTCCTTGGGTCCCTTCCAACTCTACAATTCTATGATTCTATATTGTCTTTCCCCCTAGTTGGATTCAAGGCAGTGATCCACAAAGCAGACCCCACAAGAGTCTAAAATTGACTTACCCCTGTTGCAGAATATACCGTATTTTTCGCTCCATAAGATGCACCTGAACATAAGACGCACCTAGTTTTTAGAAGAGGAAAGGGGGAAAGCCCTGTTTTTTTGAGGATCAGCTCAAAGTGGTGGAGCTTCTTTTGCAAAGGGAAAAGCCCTGCTTTTTTGAGGATCAGCTCAAAGTGGTGCAGCTTTTTTTGCAAAGGGAAAAGCCCTGTTTTTTTGAGGATCAGCTCAAAGTGGTGCAGCTTCTTTTGCAAAGGGAAAAGCCCTGCTTTTTTAGGATCAGCTCAAAGCGGTGCAGCTTTTTTTTGCAAAGGGAAAAGCCCTGCTTTTTTAGGATCAGCTCAAAGTGGTGCAGCTTTTTTGCAAAGGGGAAAGCCCTGCTTTTTTGAGGATCAGCTCAAAGTGGTGCAGCTTGTTTTGCAAAGGGAAAAGCCCTGCTTTTTGAGGATCAGCTCAAAGTGGTGCAGCTTCTTTTGCAAAGGGAAAAGCCCTGTTTTTATGGGGTTCATCTCACAGTTCTGCAGCTTCTAGTCCTACAGTTTACAGACAGATAATCTAAGCAGCCAGTCACATGTTGCTGGGGAAACAAACAGCCTCCCTCTGCATTCAACAACAGAGGTCTGGGCAAGGGGGCAGGGCTGGAAAGGGAGCCTTATCTCTCTCCCCATCACTTGCTGAACAGCTGTTCAGCGGCTTCCTTTCAACACCCCCTTCTCTCTTTGTAAAAAAAGAGCACGATCTGCTTTTGGCCCCTAGGCAATTCGGCTCCAGGGACCATGCATTCGCTCCATAAGACGCACAGACATTTCCCCTTACTTTCAGGAGGAAAAAAGTGTGTCTTATGGAGCGAAAAATACAGGTATTTCTTTAGACCTGCATGTTGCACATTGTTCACTAGAATGTCTATCCACATTTCAGCATTGTCAGGCTTAAATCAGGGCTGGCATTACCCCTGTAGTAATGATTCTCACAGACAGCAAACGTGATGGTAAAGCTGTGGCTGGGCTACTCCGCTTCAGATTACAGATGACGGAAGATCCCAATTGCATTCTAAAGTCGTACAGATTGCAGATGAATATTATTTCCTTAAAAGAAACAATTCCCCACACATAGAAAGCTAGGGTGTCAGGGAATCCAGGCGAGAAACTTACTTTCCCTGATGCGCTAACTTTCCAAGTGCAGAGGTTTGTTTCTTGCTCTTTTTATATCTAGTTTCGATGCCTTTGTTAATTCTAAGTCACTTTGAGATACCTTAGTGCACAAATGCGACTAATAAATACAGTGTACAATAAACAAATATATTCCTACAACTGGCACACCACTACCACTAGGGCCTTCCCTGTGCAACATGCTGCTATAGGATTTGTTGGACGGGCTCTAGGGCATGCAACCAGTTCCCTATTTTTGTATACTAAAACATGGCACAATATTTTTACGATATGCAAAGGGACCTCAGCAGGCATCTGGGGTGTCTCAGAAGACAAGTCCATGTGGAAATGGTTCCCTAAGCTTTCTAGCTTAGAGTTTACATGATGACCTTGTAAAAGCGGCATTAAAAAGATCAGCAAGGAAAATAGCCAGTAGATGGCCCCATTGCAACACATTACATAGCATCCTATTACACTCTTAAGTTCAAGAAAGTGCAAGCAGTCATTTCCAAGTGATGCTTTTCATGGAATTGATAATTACATTTCATAGATTTTTTTTTATTTTTGCAATTAAAAATTAGCACTCTTTTCCTTGAGGACAAAATCATATATTTTTAGAAAGGCATTTTAAGTGCAAGAAATAAACACATGTATTAAAAATAATCATATTTAATACCTAGGCACCCAACATCTCAATTTTATTTGGATGAACCCTCCTGCCTTCTGCAAGGCGTTCCATAAACTGCAAATATATTTGACTCATTGAGGGTGAAAGTCACTCCAGGGTGCTATTAAATGTTTATTCATTTATCAATAAAGATTTAACAAACACAGAAATAGAGTTGTGTCATATTCTTCTCTCAATATATAACAGATATTTTATAGAAATACTCAATAAACTTGAATTATCCCCATACTTCTCTTTTACTTTACGTAAACTTTTATACCCCGAACGGCCTCCATCTGGAATTAAACACGTGGTTGACCTAATCCAGTTAAGGAACCGTGTGTAAAATCATAGAATCGTAGAGGTGGGCGGGACCCCAGGGGTCATATAGCCAAACCCCCTGCAATCCTGCCCACAGCCATCCCTGGGTGGGCTTGAACCACCAACCTTCTGGTTAACAGCCAGGTGCACTGACCCATTGCGCCACTGGAGGGAAACAAATTTCCACATGTATAATGACTGTGTGAATGAATTGCAGGTCAGGAATTCATGTGTCATTCCTCACCTCCCCGATGAACTCACAAGGCGACCACAGGCAAGCCACTTAGCCTCAGCCTCCCACCTGCGATATAAAGAAAAGAATACCTGCCCATGTTGCAGGGTTGTTGTAAGACAGCCGAGTAGAAAAATATACCTAATAATAATAATAATAATAATAATAATTTATTATTATTTATACCCCGCCCATCTGGCTGGGTTTCCCCAGCCACTCTGGGTGGCTCCCAACAGAATATTAAAAATACGATAAAGCATCAAACATTAAAAACTTCCCTAAACAGGGCTGCCTTCAGATGTCTTCTAAAAATCAGATAGTTGTTTATTTCCTTGACATCTGATGGGATGTCGTTCCACAGAGTAGGTGCCACTACCGAGAAGGCCCTCTGCCTGGTTCCCTGTAACCTCACTTTTCGCAGTGAGGGAACCGCCAGAAGGCCCTTGGAGCTGGACCTCAATGTCCGGGCTGGACGATGGGTGTGGAGACGCTCCTTCATTTCAAAAACTTGGAGGTGCCACACCAGTGCTAAGTACATGCCAGTGGTGACAGCAAATCATACCTTTGTGCAGTAAGCGACTTCCTACACATTCGTGCATTCCCCTCTATTCTCTACCCAGACAAGCAAAAACCACTGGCAGAGTTCAAGGACACATTCCTGCCAGGCAAAAACACTCAAAAAGCAGGCAAAGAAGGGTTACTGGCAGGGCCGGATTTAGGTTTGATGAGGCCCTAAGCTACCGAAGGTAATGGGGCCCTTTATATGTCCAGCTGTCTTTTGTCAACAACAAATTGTGCCTGTTTTTTGTGTTGAGTATATGCTATGTGGTAATTTATGGACCTAATAGGTATCTAAAGCCATTTGCACATGTTGCCTTGCAACCAGTCCATGCAGAATGTAGGCACCCTATCTATGGAATTGAGCAAACCAGTGATATTTTAGGGAGCAGGCTAGCAGGCGGGGCCCATTACTTACATCATAGGAGCCTACACAACACAAAACACTGTTCCTGTATGTAGGTTTTATTTGTATTTTATCTTAAATTTTGGAAGTGTACATCCAGGTTTTTCCCTTTTAAATTTTGTTGGGGCCCCCAAGAGAGTGGGGCCCTAAGCAATAGCTTGTTTAGCTCATATGTAAATCCAGCACTGGCGGACAGTGCTGAGGGCCAAACAGAGAGTCTGAGTTCTGCTTTTGGACCCAAGGCCTGAGGTTCCTCATACCTCTGTCGGGCGATAGACAAGGGAATGCGCCTCCGCTGGTTCTCCTTGACGTCATTAAACCATTGTGCTCTTCTGGAGAGACTTGGAGAGGTGGGATATAGAGGTCCTGTGTTGCTATTACCTGCAGGATCACTACCGGAAAGTAGCACTAGGAGCAGAGGCGCCCTCTTGACCAGAAGACCGGGGGGGGGCACCAATGATGTGCTTGTGACACAGGAACACCTGGAGGAACGAGGGGGTGGAGCCGAATGTGGCAGCAGCATGGCTTCAATGTCTGGAGGCTCCTCTCTAGCTCCACAGTTCCGTGCTCGGCCTCCTCTGCCCCTTGATCGTTCTCAACATTGCCCCCCCCCCAAATATTTTATTGGGGCCCCCTGAAGGGACCTCAGCCCCTTAAAGTTGGTGCTTATGGCTAGGAGAATATTGTTGGCTCTATGGTTTGAGGCAGGGGACAGCAACCTTTTTCAGCAGGGGGCCGGTCCACTGTCTCTCAGACCTTGTGGGGAGCCGGACTATAGTTTGAAAAAAAATATGAACGAATTCCTATGCCCCACAAATAACCCAGAGATGAATTTTTAATAAAAGCACACATCCTACTCATATAAAAATACGAAGCAAGCCCCACAAATAACCCAGAGATGCATTTTAAATAAAAGGACACAATCTACTCATGTATAAACACGCTGATTCCCAGACCGTCTGTGGGCCGGATTGTGAAGGTGATTGGGGCCGCATCTGGCCCACGGGCCTTAGGTTGCCTACTCTGGTTTGAGGGCATAAACAGGTCACCTGATGTCATTGTGACAACAGCTTCTTGACTGCTAGACACCCCTGTCCACCTCTCAAACTTGGCCCACAAGGGGTGGTAGAAATAAGGATCTGGCCTGTATATATCAACACCACTGTTTGAGATTTGGGGTGGGGGTGGGGGTCTGGAAAGAAGGCTTTGGATCCTCTGACACATTTGAAAAGCAAGCTGAAGTAAAGCAGAGCTGAAACTAATGTTCATTTTTGCCTGCATTTTTATTGTGTTGCTGAAATTTTGAAAGTGGGGGGGGAGAATGACACTGCCCTTTGAATGTGAAATTTTCATCTTAAAAATCTAAATCTGAGTACCTTAGATCAGGCAATATCTTTTGATTGCTTTGGTTTCGGCAAGCTTCAGTAAGGGGTCATCCTGTTTTATTGTAATACTGTCAAAATCCTAATAAATTTGTGGATTAAGAAATGGACTCTCCATGTGCCATTGACTAACAAATGTGATAGGATATTGTCCGACAAATAACATAGCACGTCAGCTTTTGAATTCAGCCAAATACAGTGGTACCTCGGCTTACGAATTACTCGACATACGAATTTTTCAACTTATGAATGAAAAAAGTGCCCGCACGCCTACAAATTTTTCCACATCCGAAGGACATCCATTGGCGGTTTTAGATGGGGTTTACTCGACTTACGAATTTTAGATGGGATTTACTTGACTTACGAATTTTTCGTTTCCAATGCATTCCTATGGGGAAATCGCTTTTTTCGACTTGCGAATTTTTCGACCTACGAATGTGCATTCGGAACGGATTACATTCGTAAGTCGAGGTACCACTGTACAAAGGCTGGAAACCTCTGTTCATCACTTGCTTTCATGCTACATCTGAATGTTTCAGAAAAGGATCTGTATCTCTAACTAACTCTCCAGTTCCAAACACTGACGAACAACTATTGTAATATAAATAGTGAAACGGACCCATGTCCTACCTCTGTAGAACTCCCCTTAAAAATGGCTTTTTGATTTGTGCTGGTGACATGGCTATAATTTTTAAAACAATTACAATTCTGAATGAGGAACAAAAATCACTGCACCAAATGCTCTTAAATTATAAGTTTCATCATGTCCTCCTTTTTTGCAATTGAATCTTGAATGCATTATACAAAGGAACTTTGCAATGATCTCCACCCCCAGCTGAAAGCCATGCTCACTGCCCAAATGAAAATTCTTGAAATGGTGGCCGCCACTGGTGGGTTTACTTTGAAGTAAGCCCCCACTGAGCATAGTAGGACTTAGTAAGAATGTACAGTGATCTGGCTTTTACTTAAGATGGGCTAATCTGTCCCCTGCATGCCCCTGGACACATAAAATAAAATATGACCCAGTTGACATTCTTCAATATATTGCTCTTAATGTGAAACTAACGTCTCAAGCTCGTTGCCTTTAAAAAAAAAATCATCTGTAACAAGCAAAATTTGCTACACTTTATGATTGAGTCTGAAAGTGCTAATCAATGCCTGCTCCTCCCCTCCCCCTGTCAGAGACCCTGATCGGAAGGAAAATGCTGAAATATGATTTTTTAAAAATCATTAAAATGTACACATAATATTCACATTTTTTCCTGCATACCACTTAGAGCATCAATTTTAATGATTCCCAGTTGCTTGACACTGGGGCTTGGCGTGCTAGCTCAATCTAAGCAGGAGCCCTCTACATTGATTTCAATGTGGGGGGTCTGCTGAAAGATTGATGATGTGAGATGGCTCGCTATATTTTCATCAAATATTCAAAGAATGTATATAATTCTCTGGCTAAGTTAGTTAAATTCCAGTATATTTTGCTATTAAACCGAAACCAATCTTAAATCCTCATGCTAAAAAATTCTCCCCCCACCCCTTTTTAATAAAAGAATGGTATATATAAAAAGGGTTTAGTTGCCGCCTTAACCTTGCTTGACATAGGTCACATCTACGCCATACATTGAAAAAGATGGCTTTCCCCCCAAAGAATCCTGGGCACTGTAGTTTATCCCTTGCAGAGCTACATTTCCCAGCACCCTTAACAATCCCATGATCCTTTGAGGGAAGCCATGCACCTTAAATCAGGCTTCCTCAACCTCGGCCCTCCGGATGTTTTGAGACTACAGTTCCCATCATCCCTGACCACTGGTCCTACTAGCTAGGGATCCTGGGAGCTGTAGGCTAAAAACATCTGGAGGGCCGAGGTTGATGGAGCCATCCTTAAATCATAGAACAGGCATAGCCATGTTTTGGGACTACAACTCCCATGATCCCTAGCTAACAGGACCAGTGGTGAGGGATGATGGGAATTGTAGTCACAAAACAGCTAGGGGGCCAAGTTTGCCTATGCCTGCCATGTTGTTGTTTTGTTGTTTTGTTGTTCAGTCATTTAGTCGTGTCCAACTCTTAGTGACCCCATGGACCAGAGCACGCCAAGCATTCCTGTCTTCTACTGCCTCCCGCAATTTGGTCAAACTCATGTTAGTAGCTTCGAGAACAGTGTCCAGCCATCTCGTCCTCTGTCGTCCCCTTCTCCTTGTGCCCTCCATCTTTCATAGAATCACAGAATTATAGAGTTGGAAGGGACAGTGAGGATCATCGAGTCCAAACCCCTGCAATGCAGGAATATGCAGCTGTCCCATACGGGATTTGAACCCGCAACCTTGGCAATTATCAGCACCACGCTCTTCCCAGCTGAGCTATCAAGGCTTCCCCGTGTGCTAAATGAGCTCTAAATGTATGTGATGAAGAGTCAGACTAGACATCCCCCAGCACTGAAGTCTATGCCCAACCCAAGCTGTCACCCACACAGAGACAACTGCACACATTCAGAGCCTTCAGAGACCACATGCTGGAGACAGGTGCAAAAAGCAGGCAGAGCAATGGGTGCCTTTTTGTGCAGTAGGCTTACATTTCCTCCATGCAAAGACCAGAGATTTCTGTACACACATATCTCTCACCCCATCCAGACAACCAAGAGGCATTTTCACCTTTCAATGATACACTTCAGCCAGGAAAAAGCACTCAAGGCGGGTGCAGAGTGTAGGAATAAATTTAGGCACTAGGAGAAGATATATTGTTTTGTTATTATCCTTCCTTGCTCACATTAGTGCGATCAACAGAGTACCATTCTTTGCAGCTTAGAACTTGGAAGCTAAGGCAATGTTGCTTCTAAAAATGATGATTCGAGATGCTTTAAGGCAGACTGGATTTTCCCTGGTATTACCCCTTTTCTCCCTCTTAAAAACAACATCCACATAGACATTGTTTTGTGAAGAAGTAAAAGTAGTATTTACTTACATTATCTAGGTCTCGAAGCAAAATGAAAGCAGGCTTGCAACTACTGTCTAGGGTTACAAAAGCTCAGAACAGTTTCTGAGCTGCAGAGCTCAGACATGCACAATGTGGTCAGGCATGATGAAGAAAAAGAGAGATGCCCAAGCAGGAAGGAAGCATGGCGTGTTACAGCTTCCTGCCAAAGGAAGTGATCTCACAGAGTTCTTCTAGCAAATTTTACAGGAAAGCTCCCTGAGCATCAGCCCTCTCTGGCAAAACATGAATTGTCAGTTTGACTGCAATAATGTCTCACATGGAGCTGGTCCAGCGAGAAGTGTGGCTTTGAAAGGGAGCATGGCTTAGGCAGTGTCACAAGTGCCAGCGGGGGCCTGGTGGGCCACATTTGGCCCCCGGGCCTGAGGTTCCTCACACAATGTACATAAAGAGGTCAGCTCAAGAGGTTAAAGGAACAGGGGTCGTCTAGGAACCTGGAGGTCCCCAACTCTACTTGTCTTTATATATATATATATATATAGAGAGAGAGAGAGAGAGAGAGAGAGAGAGAGAGAGAGAGAATTTCAAATCCATACCAATTACCAATTATCACACAATACAATCAAATACATCCCCCCCCATTTTAGTTTCCATTTACCTTCTTGTTCTCTCAGTAAGTCTCTGTATGTAGGCCATTTTTCTTTTTTGCCAAGCGGCTTGAGCAGTGAAGCCTCAATTGGTGATAACCACCAAGGTGTTTTTTTGTTTTTTCTCTGTTAAATCTCTGTACCTTTCCCACACTCTTATTAATGATCTCCTAATTACCGGTATGTGATTGTAAAATCCTTTATGTACCTTCCCTTTCCCGTACCAAAGGTATGTGTGCCATCCAGATATGGATGGCACCCAACTCTACTTGTCTTAACCCACGCAAACTCCTCTTCTACAAGTTGTGTTGCAAGCAAACTTCCGACAGTGGCTTCCTGTGACTCCCATTTTCATCTTTTGCTGTTCCTCAACCATGCAAATTGTGTGCAGTTCCTCCTCCCTTCCATTTCTTGTATTATCTTTTTTTTATTTTTAGAAAGAGCAGCAGCAGAGAAGAACTTGGTGTCCCTGGATCTTTGAAAGCTTTCGAAAGCCAGCCTGTGGCCTGAGACGGATCGTTAGAATTGGCAGGCATCCTCCCACTGCGATAGTTACAAAATAAAATAAAATCCGATTTCCCTACCACATGGGCATGCCATAATGCGCCCCGCCGAAGCGTGAATTATGGATGAGAGTGAACATTTTAAAACCTTTCTCGGATTTTTATGTCCCATCTTCCTTCTTGGTAATCAGATCTTGATTAAGTGTTGGAATTAGCACCCGGGAGAATATTTCGGGTTTCCGGTCTTGGCTCCTCTTATAGGATTCTCTACTCTGTGTAGGTCAGACAGTCAAAATGATTCACAGGCAATAGAGTTCTGCTGCTCCAAGAGAGAAGATGTCTAAATGCCCATTGATCAAATGTAAGTGACTTCTTGCTGCATTTGGTGATACCAAAAAGAAAGAAAGAAAGAAAAGGCTACTGAGTATATTATTTGCTAACAACCCGGTTCTCTGTGCTGGGATTAGGGTGATACAAAGCGGGGGGGGGGGTGTCCCCCATTCCTTGCACAGATATAGACCCTGAATCCGTTCGTTAGCATGAAACTTCAGCCTAGAGATTGCATTTAGGGTATATCACACCTGTTTCCTCTAAGGAGCTCAAGGTGGCACTCACAGTTCTCCTATTAATTTAATCCTCACAACAACCCTATGAGGTAGGTTACGCTGAGAAGGAGTGAATTGCCCAAGCCTTGGCTGACTGGGGATTTGAACCCTGCTCTCCCAGGTCCCAGTCTGACACTCTAACCCAGGGGTCGGCAAGGTTTACCGGCCATGGGCCGGATCAATCCCATGGAGATCGGACATGCACAGAAGCGATTTTTGGCGTCTGGACATGCGCAGATGTGGTTTCTGGTATCTGCGCACACACAGATGCCATTTCCAGCACCACTCAGCGTGGGGGACTTGCCGAGTGGGCGGCTCGTGGGCCTGTAAAACGGTCTTCGTGGGCCGCATCCGGCCCATGGGCTGGAGGTTGCTCTAACCATTACACCACACTGGCTAGTGAGTGGCAATGGAAGCGGCGAATCGTAGCCAGAAGCAACCTACTTCAAGGGGCATCTTGGGGTGGAGAGTGGAATACATGAAACCCAAAACTGGTCCTGAACGGTGGGGCAAGTTTTTTTAGAGCAGGGAAATGGCCCTCTGTATCTGGTCCTCAGGACTTCCTTCTAGTCATGGCTACTCCCCAGACGACAACAGGTTCTACTCAGAGGTTCTACCTCTTACCTTTTTGCATCGCTAGAAAGCGCATTTAATATTGGGTGGGCGAGCGTTAAATGTGTGCCTTGGATTCAGATTAATCCAGAGGTGATGTGGGCCTCTGAGAGGGATTTGAGGTTTATCAGAGGCAAACTGTGATTAACTGCTTATTTTTTGTTATTTGTTAAATCAGCAGTTGGAAGGAACGAAAAAGCAGCAGTAGGGCTGTGGAGCAAGAACAGGCAGGAATGAAGTGCCATCACTTTTTCAGAGCACGGTGGTGACATCATCCCATGCTATTTGCCAATCCTCTGCATGCCAAATAGACAAGCTTTTTGGGGGGTTAAACTGGCCCAAAACAGTGAGGAAGACTTTGAGTCCAGCAGGATTCTTAAACAGGCTGAATGTTAAGCAACAGGCTGTGGCGGGGGGAGAGAAATGGCTTGGAATGGGAGCCATATTGCCTGCACTGATCAGAAAGTCATTTGTGTCCTACAGTTGTAGAAAAGGTGTGACGATAGGGGGTACTCATGAAAACCACCTGCAGGTTATCACATTCCCCACTGGAAATCATAGTACATGTTTGTCCACCCTGGATAAATTCTGGACCAGGCAAATGTGAGCTTCAATGACATCTGTATGGCCAGATTCTCACTCAGTATCTATGCAATGCCAGTTCATTGGTATGAGGCTGCCTGAATATACAGTATTTCTAACCTTCTTTTAGGTTGGCTTATTCATCAGTTTCTTTCCTTTAAAGCACTTCCCTCCACACGTTCGCTGAAAAAGGCTCCCAGAGCAGTTTACAATGATCAATAGAAAGCCAGTCTTTGCCCTCAAGATCTCAATCTGACATACATGTCATAAAAGGAAAATGAATCTGGAAGGAGGATGAAAACGACAGATTCTAGCTGAATTTAACTGTGTGCAAGATTACAACCAAGGATTACAACCAATGATCCAGCTATGTCTCATTGCTTTCTATGGAATGGGTTATACACCTTTCTAAATTGATTGGATTGTGCCCATTGCTCATATATTTGGTCTTAATTCCAAATCTGGTTCCCCAGCCTTATTCTGAAATTAAGAAATTAAACACTCCTGGCAGCTTTAAATCCTTTTGGATAACTTATTGGAATACAGTGTGACGAGTTCCTCTGACCACCAGCTAACGTTTTTCAAACCTCTTTGTTGACTAACTGCCAGCCCAGCTAAACGGAGCTATTTAAGAGCTAAAGTGCTGCTTAAAAATTTAATCCAGGCGATTTTTTATTTATTTATTTAAAGGCAGCGCTTTGCTGGCTCTAAATACATCTTTTTCTCCGTTTCACCACAAGGGGGAGTCCGCAGCTCAAATATCTCTTGCTTGCGATACATCCTCTTCCTAACGCGGCAGCTACTGCTATTTCTGCAGGCGAAAAAACAAACCCCAACACCCCCTTTTCTGCCCGAAGACAGCTAAACGTTTTGCGCAGCCACATGTCGTCCTTTAAAAAACGGTATCAACAAAACAACCACAAGAACCGAGTGCCAATGCCTAGATATACAGTTGGATATACATTTTTCTCCTGGGCGGGGGTGGGGGGTGGGGAACCAGCCAGGCTGGAGAGGAAAGAATGCTTAGACCAGCATTCCCCAACCAGGTGCCCACCAGGAGATTAGAACTATACTTCCCATCACGTTGATTGTGGCTGAAACTTGGCTGCATTCACTTCCGTGGGACTGGTGGATGCAGCCTAGCTTGTTCCATGGCTTTCAACGGGACGCGCTGCCCGATCCTGTACAGGCAAGGTTTGCTCCTAAATGGCACTTTCAAATAAGGCTTACATCCAAAGGAAGCATAGGATCGGATTGTGGTTGTTTGTTTGTTTGTTCCGGGTCGGCCTCACCCTTGAGATTTGTTGCTCAGCCTCTTATTTCCGTTGTCAGCAAAGGGGTTAAATAACAGGACTCAGGATCATAGAACTGCAGAGTGGGCAGATTCATCCATTCGGATCCCCTGCATTGCAGGAATCTTTTATCCAAGCCTTAGATTGAGTTTTATGCTCTACCGACTGAGGAGCTCCTCGACTTTTTCATTCCAGTTGATCCTTTTGGGGGGGGGGCGGAGAATCATACGGAGACAAGGAAAAAGAGAAGGCTGCGAAATTAAAATACCCATTCAGCCTGTGAGCTGGATACACCAGCATGGCGATGGGACAAGCAGAGCTATGGCCACAGGTTGCAATTCTGCCCAGTCTCGGGGACTCTTCGTGAAAGTCATAATTTTCTCAACCTCAGAATGAAGAGGTTGCCAATGAGGAGAACAGTCGAGGTTGTTCTACGCTCTAGAGATTTCAGCTGCGACATCTTTGAGAGTGATTTGGATATCATTTCTGTTCAGATCAACTGAGGATGCAATTCTGTAGTCAATTTCCTAGGAATAAGCCCCATTGAAATCAGTGGAAATTAGTTTTGAATAGAAACCTATTGGATTGCTCTGTAACACTCCTCACCCCCGACATGTCCATTTCCAAATAAAATTTGATATCTGAAGAAGTGTGCATGCACACGAAAGCTCATACCAAGAACAAACTTACTTGGTCTCTAAGGTGCTACTGGAAGGAATTTATTTTATTTTTTATTTTGTTTCAAATAAAATTACTTAGACTTTGGGCGCAAAGTTTATCCTTCTAACTGCTCCTGAGCGGCGAACCTCCCTGGACAAATTTCTAAAGAGGTTTGCAATATTTCGAAAAGCAATTGCAGAGACAGTTTACAAAATAGGCAGAAGAATCCTAGGCTGCATGAGTGCCTTTGTTGTTGCTGTTTAACTAAAAATAAAACTCACCACCTCTGGTAAATTAGCTCATCAGGAAGGAAGGCTTAGTATTCCACCCTCGCCGGTGAGCTAGTTTGCTACGTGCAATGTGGCGCGGAAAAGCCCAGAAATCGGTCTCTTGCTCAGGGTTGAGACTCAGACATGAACCAGTAATGGCGTTTGATCGCGTTGTCCACTTAACCGGATTATGTAATCCCCTCCTTCGAGATGAAAGCGGAGTCCATGGGCCACTTCACACGAGTTTTCCGGTTCACACGTTTGTCAGAGAGCTGCATCCAATCCCAGCTCTTGACGCGCGTGTCCTTATGACAGGCGTGCTTGCAAGACTGAAACTGACACTTTTATGTGTTTAGGCGTGCGTTTAAAAATGCAATATATGGTTTAGCTTTGCGGCATGGATGGGAAAAAACTCTCTCTCTCTCTCTCTCTCTCTCTCTCTCTCTCTCTCTCTCTCTCAGATCTATTATATATTTATCTCTCTATCTAATCAGTCTTTATTTACTCACTGGTTTCAGCAACTGTTCAGCCTCCAAGTCTCCCCCCCACCCCGCCCCCCCAAAAAACCCTCATTTTCATTTTCTTCTCCAATTAAAATGCAAATCAGTTGCTTTAACATGCAAACTGCCGCCCTTCGAAAATCTGTCGGCCCAACCACCTGCTAGCAAATACTCAACTCGTCTGCTGGCGTCTTGTTAAACTTTTCCTCCACGCTATCCCTCTCTGTCATATGAACAAGGCCTCTGAATATGACCAAGCAGTAACCGCGCAGATCCAGAAAGGGACACACACACACACACACTCGGATCTGTCCGATTATTATGATAATGATTATTACTATTATTTTACCCCTGGCAATTCTGGGACTCGGGAGGGATGGAAATGATTCCCTCCCCCTCAGGCTTAACAAAAGGAGATACAAGGAGTCATTGGACTTCGCGCTGTACCCACGGACCTCAACGTGATGTCTTGTGTGTATGTATCTTTTCTTGGAGATCCGAGCCTGAGCTGAAGATCTTGCCCTGGGTTGAGCCCGCTCTAATAATTGTGATAATAGTAATAACCTTTCTCCTCCTCAGTCTGGTTAGTGGGAGCCTCGCCATTCAGACGCCCACGTACACACACACAAACACCCGGAGCGCAGCGTTTTGCGATACATTTTGCTTAAAATTGCGCCTCCGTCATTTGCAGTCCCCATGCGTCTTCTCGCGCGTCCGGCTGCTGCTTCCTCGATAGATCCGTGCTTTAGCCTCCAACCCCTTCCAAAACCGGATCAGGATCGAAACATCCCCCCCCCACCTCCGTCCACACAGATAGAGTGAAGGAGGGAGGGAGGGAGTAGACAAAACTCCAAATTGCGACACAAACAACCCCAGCTAGTTCTGCTTTGCCTATCCATAGCAAATAGTGAGCCAAGGGGAAAAGTCAGCGCTCTTCGACGTCTCTGCACTCGTTGGGTTGGGCGGGGGGGGGGGGAGGCGGAGGGAGAAGCAGCGACACCCCCCCTTGGAGTTTGCCACCCCCAGTACCCGGCAGATGTGGGGAGAATAAAAGGGCTTGGACCTGAACCTCTTCCTTCCTAAATATCCTTGTCACTGAAAGAAATAGGGTTTTGGATGGAATCAGGCTACGGTTGAAGCGGGAGACGAAATGCAAGTCTGGGTGGAGTGGCGGATCAGACCACCCCGTTGCTCTAGGGAACAGAGGTTGCCTTGCGAGGGCGAGAGGTTTTTCTGGAAGCAAATGCACACACGCACAATTTCCGGATCGGGACTGCGACCCTAAATAGGAAGTGAGTTCTCTCTGCACCCCGTAAGGAAGGAACGTTGCCTCCATGTGCCTGAATTAAAGGGGGTGTTTGTTTGTTTGTTTGTTTGTTTGTTTGTTTGTTTGAATGCCCACCTCCATGGGCGTAGCCATGCTTTATGTTAAGGCAGGGGCAGGACACCCATCTGTCATCATCCTCTGTCTGGCTCTGTCTAGGGGATTCGGGATGAAATATCTCAGCAAGAGTTGTTTAAAATTATTCCTTTGACCCCCCCCCCCTCCCAAAGTGCTCAGAAAAATCTGTCAAAATCTTTCTACAATTCCTACTTTTAGTTAAGTATTTTTATTTCTTTACTTGATTTAAGGGGGGACAGCTGCTCCCCTGTCCCCCCCACGCGCATGCCCGCCTCAATACCAAAAACTGGACGCTTGAAAAATAGATTCCGTTCAACTTCCTCCCACGACGACGAGCGCCAGCCCCAAAACAACCCGTTTCTTATACGCAGCGCTTTCTGAGCGTTCGGCGCGCTTTCCGTACGTTTCACGGTCAATCCAAGGAGTCTACTAGCTCTTCCATCTCAGAATTGACTTCCCCATGAAAAAGGCCTCGGGTTTTCCTTATATCCGGCTACTGCTGCTACTTGCTCCTTTTGGAACAGTAGACGCCGGGGATCGAACCGGGCACCTTACCTCATGCAAAGCACGTGCTCTGCCACTGAGCTATTATGACCCACCCCCCGCCTCCGACCCTATAGGTGGGTCGGCGTTACTGTTTCAGACGGCGACGGGGTAAGGTTGCGAGAAGTCACGGCCAACACTTCTGTTCTGCCTCCAATCCTTTGCGCGTGGTAACTAAGAGGATAACATGCCTTTGTTGTGACAGGACTTTATAGTTGGGCAGAAATTCCACAGGTGGGGGGATTTTCCCCAGGATGGAGGGATGGGAACTTGGAAGCATAACCTGTTGAATTTTTGCTGCGGCCGTTTAAAGAGAGAGGAACCCTGTCAATGAGTTGAGTGGGGAGGCGGCAATCCTAGAAATGGATTCTAGGATTGCCGTATTTTGAAGAGCAAAAAAAGAGGACACATTTGCCAACTTCTGCTTTTAACGATGGGTAGCTATGACGACTCTCATTTTACATACCCAGGAAAAAGAGGACGTGTCCTGGAAAAAGAGGGCATATGGCAACCCCGGTTGTAGCGTCATGTTCCTCAGCAAATTCAGGTTCCTTTGGGTTAGTTGCCACCTCTCCGTTTAGCCCACCTCACGGGGTTGTTGTAAGGTTGGGTGCGTTAGAACCATATCTGTTGCCGAGAGCTCTTTTACGGAAAGGCGCCGGGATAAGAATGGAAGCAATAAACAGAAATATATCTGCCTGATCAGGAACAAACATCCTCTGCTCCACCGAAAGACAAGTTTGCGTAAAGAGCGCAAAGTTTTTGCCAAGCTTCCGAAACGCGCTTGAGTTCCTGCTTTAGCGAGTCTCCAGGACAATGTTACGCTTAGGAGCTAGTCCCCACACGAGGCGGGGATTGCTCGTTTAAACTGGCCACTACTAGCAGGCCTAGTTGGCGACGAAACACAGTCCCCCAGAAAGAAAAGAAAAAAAAAAAAAGACCGCCAAAGCACAGCCCGGTCCACCTCTAAGTCTTTTTCGCTACTGGGCCGCACTTTCCCGAGCGTGTTTGCAGTCAGCTCATTCTTTCCTGTACTGTTGGGGAGCTAAAGGGACGCGTTAGCAAGGGACGTGTTTCTTCGACCAGGGACATATATCAGGAGGGATTGAACGCGCTCACGAAACGACCCAAAAGCAAGCATAAAAACCAACACACACACTCCGCTAAGATCACTAGTGAAACAGAGTGTCGCGTATTTCCACTTCTCAAATCGAGTATTCATGTGGGGCGAAGCTCCTAAACGCTTTTTGATCCGGATAGCGTCGCTTTCTCCGGCTGGCTTTTGAAAGTTTGAAAAGCTCGAACAGCAGCAGCAGCAACAACAGCAACGACAACAATAGCAACAAACAACCCGCGCAATTTATACATCCCGCGGAATATATATTTGCTAAGAACCAACCAAGGCCATACCATCCTCAGATGAACGTCAAGGCGCTCATGAACTGGGAAAGGCGCAATCCTCGCGAAGTTCTGCGCGTCGTTTCCATTGAGAATGCGGGATCCTGCTGCCGTTTATAAACTCTTCCCCTTTGAACCCAACGCGGCTTCCAAAAGAAGCGAACGTGGGCAGGAGGCCCCAGTTTTATAGCATGCACCGTATTACTTTCTATAGGCGTTTCTGGAGTGGCCGGCAGGGATTTTATTTAGGGCATGGGATGAGGAATTGATTGACATGGTGGCTTGTTCACTGCTGGCTTAAAAATAACCCCCACCCCAAATGAAGTACTGTATTTTATTATTCGGGTTCTTTGGTGAGATCTTCATATTCCGGGGTGACCTTGGCAAGCGTTCTCCTGTGTGTGAACGAGTGTGTGGGGTTTTTTTTTGGGGGGGGGGTCCGTCATGTTAAATATATAGGCCTACAAATTCTCCAGTGATATCTCCATATTCTGTTCTGATCCGCGCGTGTGTTGGGGGGAGGGGGTCGTCATATTAAAGATACACGGTTCTCCCCCTCCAAATGATATCTTCATATTCTGGTCGGATGTGTGTGTGAATAGGTAAATGTATAGTAAATGTGTGTGTGAATAGGGGAGAGGGAAGTCGCCAAGTTAAAGAAATAATCAGTCACCAAAACAGCGTTTGAGTCTCTAACCCAGGTGACTAACACTTGCTTGCGTCTGTCTGTCTTCTTTGCAAAGCACGCGGTTGTTGTGTCTGTGGCACCGGGGCTGGTTTGACTTTCAAAAACTGCCTCGCTCTTCTTTTGCTGTTCGGGGAAAACGTGGAGAAAGGAAATGGTGGGGTTGAGGAGCGGGTGGGGGAAGAAAGGAAACTTGGAGAGCAGCAAGGATCCAGGGGAAAGACCCCCGAACAACAACAACAACAACAACAACAACAACAACAACAACAACAACAACAACTCCTTTACGCCTGCCTTTGCCTTACCGCAACCCGTCAATATACGATCAGGCAAGCTGGCTTCCAGTTACGATTGGACGAGCTGGTTTTATTATGTTGGCACACTCCCGCTCTCCCCCCCCCCCCCCACAGACAGACGGACAGACAGACAGACACAACGCATTTAAACAGACGAGAAGTAAAACAAGAGAGCGGGGAAAGGGCTAACAGAAGGAGGGGATTGCTGTACTGTCCGGCTCAGCCGAGAGAGAGAGAGGCGGAGGGGGGCTGGGGTTTCCAGAATCTCTATAGGTTTGTTTAAGGAGCATCACATTCATTTACACAATACTCGGGACGATGGTCCATATGGTACTTAATCAGCCTTTCAAAAGAGGTCCCAGAGAACCAGACGCTGGCCTCCTTGGGATCTGATGCGTGACTTTTTAAATTTATTTTTAAGAAAGCAAAGGATCGACAAAGGTTCTTCTTCGTTCTTTTTTTAAAAAAATGATTTTTCACGCGCTGCAAATCCTCAGATTTATTTGACAAGGAGGCGCTTTCTTCTCCTCTTCTTCCTCCCCAACCAATCAACCCCCCACCCCCACCCCGCGCTTTCCTTCCAAGTCTCCTCCGGCGTTCCAACTTAACAGGGTCCGCGCTCAATATGCAAATGAGCGCCTTTGGCCGGCGCCGCCCCTTATCGAGGGAGGGAGGGCTGGGCTGGCCGCATCTCCCTGCCTCTCTCCAGATTCCTCCCCCACCCCCCACCCCCCCTAAAGAAGGCAGGTCCTATAGGGAGGAGGCTGGTGCCCGCCTCTGCCCCTCCTTCCGCTGCCTCTTTTATTGACGCCTCTCCAAAGTTCTTGTCTTGCCCCCTTTATAGCGAAAGCAGACCGGGAGAGTGATGAAAATGTTTTATTGCCTTGGAGGGGCTGCGTCTTGATCTGTCAGACCGGAGGAAGAGAGATTGAGAAGCGAGGAGAAGCGACGAGAGCAAGACGCACCGAAATCCCAGCCCGGCAAAAGCAGATTGAAGAAGGGAGAGAGAGAAAGGTGGTCGCGATTTTTATTTTTAAAAGGATGAGGCGATCGAGGAGGAAAAGCTAGACCCCGTCCAGCGATGCTCGGGGAGCGGCGAGAAAAAAAGAGCGCACCCGGACCTTCTCCTCGCGTTTAGACGGCCAGAGGAGCGAAGCGAAGCTACAAAATCCGTCCATGTCCCGGGAACAGGGAGCTCTTCTCCTCAGGCAGCCGCGCTCGGAGCCCCAGGCCGGGCGGGAGGAGAGAGCCAGCAGGAGATCCCTTTCGGACTCGGAGGCAGGAGCATGCCGAGGCCAAGAGGCCCGGCTCCCAGGATCCACTGAAGTTCTGCTCCTCCTCGTCCTCCAGCCGCCGAGAGGCGAAGGCCAGGAGTCCCCGCCGTCAAGCTCGCCCGCCGGCCTGCAAGCGCCGGGAACCACAGCCTTCGCCTCGGCTCCGTCCTCGGCCGGAACTGCAGGCACGTCTTGATCTGCTCCTTGCAAGTGAATGTGCATTTCTTCCCTCCTCCCCGCCTCCTCCTCTTCCACCCCCTCCTCCAGGACGGTGATTTTTGTTTTGTTTTGTGGCGGCAAAAGACTAGACGATTCTTCTTCTCCGCCCCCCTCCCCAACGCCCATTTTTTATTTTTGAAAGCTCAGTTCAGCGCATTTCTTCAGCCCCCTCCCCGACGAAGCAGCGAAAGAAGGACTTTAAATACTGAAGGACTTTACCTTTCCCAGCAGGCGTCGTAGCACCCCTGAACTCCCCCCCCCTAAAAAAAACTTCTGCAGTCTCCCAGCTCCCCAAAGCAAGACACTTCTCTCTCTCTCTCTCTCTCTCTCTCTCTCTCTCTCTCTCTCTCTCTCTCTCTCTGCGCACCCGCCCCACCCCCGCTCCTAGAAGGGGGCCGCTTACAAAAACACCCACCTTCTTAAGAGAGGATACCAGTCATTAGATGCCCAGACCCTTAGAACAGTTAGTGCTACTGTTCGCAGTAGCTTGAGATTTTGTGCTCTCCATTCCTTTCTCTTTTTTAATCAGCAGAACCTCCTTTGGCTGGGATCAGCAGAACCTCCAACACTGCTCCCCCCCCCCGTGGCTGCACCACAGGGCACCCCGAATCTCCCCTCTTTCGGAAGAAACAAGGCTGGAATCTCTGTCTCAGCTCCTGGACAACCCCGAGATCTAAACCTTGGGCTCCCACAGACAACCCACTCTCCGCTCTGAGACTCCAGGGTCTGGAGACCTCCCTCTCGAGCGTATTGTCTCTACGCTTCCCAGCTCTCCCAAACCTTCCAGATCGGGGAACCCCTTTTCAAAGCGCCCACAGACCAGGGACCTCTCTCTACAGTCCTAGTAGCAGGAAGAATCATTCTGCTTTCGCAGAACTAGGACTGCTCCCCGCGCCTCGGGCCGCCTTCTGCCCTTTCTGAAAACCCTGGAAGCCGGCCTGAACCCCCAAATCGGGACGCTGCTCAGACCTAGAGCAAGGAACACCCCCAGTCCAGTCCGCCTCCCTTCCTTGTACCCGAATCTCAAGGAACAAATTGCCCCTGCACCCCAACACCAGGGCTTCCTCGCTTCCACAGTACCCCGAGAATCAGGCCCTCCTCCCCTTCCCTTCCAACAGCGGAGCATCCCCCCTCTCTTCCCGCAGTTTTAGGGGGGCTGGCCAGTCCCACCCCCTTCTCTCTGGTTCCCTCCTCCGCCCCCAATAGGAGGAACCCCTCTGTTTTCCCCCCACCTCTGCCGTTCGAATCCCAGACGTCCGGCCTTCCGAGAGCGCAGGGGGTCGTCTCGGTGCAGCCCCTGGGAGGCCGCCCGGCCCGGGGATGCTGGCGGTGGGGCAAATGGATGGCACCCCCCGGCAGAGCGCCTTCCTGCTCAGCAGCCCCCCCTTGGCCGCCTTGCACAGCATGGCCGAGATGAAGACCCCTCTGTACCCCGCCGCGGCCTACCCGCTGCCACCCCCCACAGCAGGCTCGGCTGTTCCCAGTGGACCCTCGTCCTTGTCCTGTTCCTCCTCTTCCTCGTCGTCGTCTTCCTCTGCCTCGGCTTCTCCCTCGCCGCCGCTAGGCTCCCCGACGCCGGCCGGCCTCAAGCTCCACAGCGCGGGGGCCCTGTCGGCGCTGGGCTCCCCCCCGCAGCAGCTCTCCGCCGCCACCCCGCACGGCATCAACGACATCCTCAGCCGGCCGTCCATGCCTGCCCTCGCCGTCTCCTCGGCCGCCGCCGCCTCCTCCTCGGTGGCCTCCTCGACATCCGCCTCGCCGGCCGCCGGCCTCCTGGCGGGGCTGCCTCGCTTCAGCAGCCTAAGCCCCCCGCCGCCCCCGCCAGGCCTCTACTTCAGCCCCAGCGCCGCCGCCGCCGTGGCCGCTGTGGGGCGCTACCCTAAGCCCCTGGCCGAGCTACCCGGCAGGACCCCCATCTTCTGGCCAGGGGTGATGCAGAGCCCGCCTTGGAGGGACGCGAGACTCGCCTGCACACCTCGTAAGTAGCTCGGAGGGGTTCAAGGTGCTTTACTGCCCACGGGGACCCTCTTTCCCCAACGCCAGGACCATTTCACAAAACTGCGCGCAGTGCGCACCCCGAGCCTCCCTCCAGCTAGCCGTCTCCGCCAGTTGCAGCCCTTACCACTAGGCACTGCGCCCTCCCGGGCACGGGGATACTAAGTCTCCATGCGGCTTTTGGACACCGCAGCCCTCACAACCCAGACCCCCAGGCACCGGCCCCTCGGATGGGATGGGGACAATGTCACACAGAGAGAGTCGCTCCATCAAAATCTCCAGGGTTACCCACAGTGGCTGTTACGCACAAAATATGCCCATTGAAGAAGGACTCCGTTGACCTCTAGGGCTTCCTCTCGCTGCCCATCAATTTCCTCTAGCCCTTCCCAGGTGTCTCCATTGGGTACCGAGACCCTCAGTCATTTGGCCTTCAACCCAGTCATCTCCAAAGGCCAACCCGCACGTCCTCTTCCTTAGGCAACGGGCTGTTGTGCTCTCGCCACCAGCCTTTGCGCCTGGAACTGGAGAGCTGGGCTGGATAAGCAGCGACGGGGTAGTTTAACCCGGGATGATATGGTGCATTGCCTCTCCACTTCCCATCTGCTCCCACACACTCATCCATACAGTGTTTGAGACCCATGCTTCCTTGGCACGGCCTTGTCCCTAAACTACAAAACGCTACGCACTTGTTTACAAGGTCCAGGGGACAGTTAAGGTAAGCGGCACGACTCGCGCGCTGCTGCTCTCATCCCTGGCATGCTCTCTGCGGGGTTACAGGAGTTTGAGACACAGTTGCTCTACATAGTTGCTACCGGGACAAACAGGTTTTAAGTAGCAAATAAGTGTCCTCTAGTCAATTTCCACTCCAGCAGTACTTTAGAGGTAAACTTCGGTTTTGCAAGGCAATCAGCTTACTTCTGATACCGGAACCTCGGAGCCACAAGAGTAAAAACTCTTCTGCACTTTTGAGGGGTGGCTTTTTAAAACTGCAGGGTGCGTGTTTTTTGTTTTGTTTTTGCACCAAGTAAACATGCAAAAGCGAGAGCGAGGCCTTGGGCGCTCCTGTCCCCCCGGCTGCAGAAATTGAAGCTGTTCAAGGAAGCTTCGCCCACCGCGGTGATTTTTGCCTACTTCTGCAGTAGTAATTGACTAGCCACGTTGCTTCTCTGTTTACCCCCAGCGGTTCTGAGGATGTATCCGTACTGCCTCTGCTGACGCGCTGGACATTTTTGCTTCTTGCAAAATAAATCAACAACTTGGTTTATTTTAAAAAGATGTATTTGCCGCAAACTCGATCATTTCCCCTTTCCCCACTTTGAACTCCAGCCTAGCGGCTTGTTTTCCCTACGCGGCCAAGGCTACTCGGAAGTAACTCCCATAGTGTTTAGCGGGTCTCACTCCCAGGTTAGGCGCATAGGATCTCAGCAATAGGGTTAAAAGCGACCTGTCACCCTATTCCCCCCTAAATCTAGACTGCAAGGAAGAAAGAAAAGCGTGGAAAGTTTCAGTTATTCGTTTTGGCCCTTTCTTGGAGGAAATTAAGCACCCTTGATTCTTAAACAAACGACTTGAGCTGCAGTTGTATGCAGAGCTTTTGGGGAGTAAATCTAATTCAAATCAGTTTGGTTTACTCTTGAGTAAACAATGTTAACTCAGCTGTGTATCAGTGTATCTGAAGAAGTGTGCATGCACACGAAAGCTCATACCAATAACAAAATTAGTTGGTCTCTAAGGTGCTACTAGAATGAATTTTTAAATTTTGTTTCAGCTGTGTAAGACTGCTACTTGCTTGTTTGGGTTTTTCCTTTCTTTCGTGGCTTTGAGTAGCTTGCGCTATTGAAAATAGGCGGCTTGATTTTTTTAAAAAATAAAATTATCTGCTTTTTGGGAGGAATCTTTGGTACAGGAGCGAGCCTTCTGGTGTCGCAAGCAGGGGCGAAAAAATGTTAATGAACCGCTTGTTGTTCTGTGGAGTACTTCAGATGCCGTATCCTCCTGATCTTTCAAAGTTAATCGTTTCGAGTTAACATTTATTTTCCTTGGAGGAATTTTAAAACCTAAATATCAGTCTGGGAGGCGGAATGGACATAGTATTCAGAAAGGTGAACAACGATAAATTGCGTCTCCGTTTGTGTGTGTGTCTGCAAAACTTCCTCCGAAGGAGATGCGATGCCTAAATAATTTCGGATTCGCACCTGTTCCTAAAATCCAGGTTGTCCCAAACCGTCGCAATTTCTTCAAATCGGGCAGTTTTTCACTGCGGAAACTCCCCTAAGCAGGATTTTAAATACATATATGCCGCACCGCTCAGCGGGACTGTCAAGCGCCGCGTATACATTTATGGCCATTGCTTTTAAAATAACAAATAATAATAAATATCTGTATCTATATATTCCTTCCTTCCTTCCTTCCTTCCCCTCCTGCGGACCCTTTCCTCCAGATCAAGGCTCGATTTTGCTGGATAAAGACGGCAAAAGGAAGCACACAAGACCGACGTTTTCCGGCCAGCAGATTTTCGCTTTGGAAAAGACTTTTGAGCAAACGAAATACTTAGCCGGGCCGGAACGAGCGAGGCTCGCCTATTCGCTGGGGATGACCGAAAGCCAAGTCAAGGTGAGAGCAGCAGGTCAGATAAGAGCCGATCTCTGCGGGGGGTGGGGGCCCTCCGCTCCTCCCCGTCTCCCCCCCCCCCCCCGCCCGCCCGCCCGCCCCAGCCACTGCTCAGTCTGGGCGGGAGAGTGTTAAAATGCGGCCGATAAGAGGGAGATATGGATGAACAAAAGGGATCGGGCGCGTGCCCTCCATATCGCTTTCATCTTGCAATGGATAGAGGCGCTGCGCGCGTGCCTTTCGTTACCGCATTGTTGCCGCCGCCGCACGGATTTTGAAAGGCAGGGGAAAATATAAATATAAATATAAATTCCAAGCTGTTTCCCCCCCTAATTTGTAGCTTTAGATAAATATACATAAAGAGTAAGGTACAGCTTTTTCGTTAATGATTTATTAATAATAATATACTTGCTAATTATAATTATAGCCATGTTGAGTTTACAAACTGGCCCACAAGTACATTTTTTACCTATTTGGTTGCAGTTAGTGCTATTCCAGGCAGTACCCCCACAAAAATGAAAGAAATAGAAGACTAAATGTTCTCATTTCCAATGATCCTCTCCCTCCTTAGCTTGTGAACATTCTTGGCCATCTCTTACTTCGGAAATAAGTTGTAATAAAATGAAATAACTTCTGCCCTTCCTAAAAATAAAATAAAATAAAAGTTGTTCTCGATCGTGTTATGATTTGGGAGAAAAGGCCAACTAAATATTTTTTTATGGAAATATATTTATGACTTGGGGCGAAGTGGGGTTAATATCCTACCGTTAAGGGGAGAATTTCTTTCTTTTTTTAAGGATCACGATCCCAAACACCGTTGAGAACCATTGAAAAGAGTATAGGCGTCCCGCTCTTTAATGCATTTACTCGTGAGTAAATGCCACCGTGGATAAAGGGTCGTGTATGCAAGGGAGATGAAAGGAGATTTTTTTTAGAAAAAGGGATTTCGACAGAGTGACCTCCCACCGGATGGTGACTATTTAAGTGAGGAAGTCATTAAGAGGAGCAATTTCTGGGCACAAAGTTTCGCCCAAGTCCAATGAACCTCGCGTCACTCGCGGTGGGAGTCAACGGGGCTACTCCGGTGTGTGGATTGCTGCAGCTAATTTAGTACTGCTTTCAGTACAGCATTAATGACGGCAATCATATAAGGCGATCACGTTGGATTCGGAGCTCCGTCCAGGGGCATTAAATCTAAGGGTAGTTTTGCCACTGACACCAGCTGGATGGTGGTGGGTGTTTTTTTTCTTTTCTTTGTTTGTTTTTGCACCTAGCACGTATTTATTAGACAGGGGTAGCCGTGTGAGGTCTCTTCCAACCAAAGAGTCTTGTGACACCTTGGACTTTATTATGGCATAGGATATGCTTTCCTGGACCAAAGTCCACTTCAATCAGATGCATAGATGGACTCCAGAAACCCCAACCTGATGCCATAATAAATGGGTCATTCTGTATTATTAGATTAATTAGGTCCGTGGGCCAGAAGTCGTCCCCCCACGGTCTATTTGGAGCCACAAAACTATATTAAAGTACCAGCAACATCTAGTATTCAGCTGTAAGGCAACAGATTTGAATGCTGAGTGATTGGGTTGTGGTTCTTACATAGAAAAAAGTGACCCTGAGGCTGCATTCAAAAGCCTTATTTTATACATAACTATGCATTTATACGCAGCATTCTATGTATATCCACAAAAGGAACACGGAAATGAAAGCGAGTACTCCAGTGACATCAGTAAAATGACAATCCTGTATTTTCGGATGAACCCTCATAGGGATTTATTTCCCAGTAAACATGTGTAGGATTGTACTGGAGGACTATTGAAACTACAACCCTATAGTCCTGGGAGTAAGTTCCGTTGAACTTGGTGGGGCTTACTTCTGAGTAGACACGTGTAGGGCCGCACTGTAGTGGTCGCAAAGTTTGGTTGCGCGTAGCTTCTCTCCCTTGGCTCATTTGAATTTTTAGGACTGTTTTTAGCACGTGTCTGGAACCCCGGGGCCCTTCACCATCGTTTGAGCCATAGAGATCCATTCCTTTGAATGAGGAGGCAGCAGAATTAGCAGGCATATAAAGTAGATTGAGAGAGCCCACGAAGGCCTCCCTTGATTGTGTTTATATCAATGGAAAACGTGGAGATGCCTTGTCGCAGAGTGTAATGCGAGTACAGTGTATCTGTAGGGTTTCACACCCACCCACCCCGTTCTCGCCACCCCTTTTTCCAAAGGGAAAATTATCCGGACAACGTTTGGAACAAATGTAGCTTAACAGATTGATTGTGTGTGTGTGTGTTCGTGTTCAAAGAGGGTGTGTGTGTGTGTTCCTTTATAGATTGTCTCTTCTTCCTGAAGTTATCTAGAGACCCTCATTTGTCACTGTAAATATATGGGAAAGACCGTGAATAAATTACTGTAGTCCTTGTATGTACAAGGAGCAGAAGCCCCATCTACTTATTGCAGTGAGCTTGGGGAGGGGGGGGAAAAGTGTATTGTGCATCAAATGTGTATTGTGAACATGACTGTGCAGTTATGGGGAATTATTATTAATAATACATACATACAAAAATAATTTCCCTTGCCATGTATCAGGCACTGAATACTTTCTTAAGGCTACTTTCCTAAATTTCTGAGCAGATAGATGTATTATTAGAGAAATGTATTATTAGAGGTGATGGAATGTGTTTGTTGTGTACACCGTAGCTCTTATGGACTCATTCTTCCCAGAGAAAAACCTGCGGGACTCATTTAAATCTCATTGATTCGAACGGAAGTTAAGCAGCACTAACTTTTTCCTCAGCCAAATGTGTTCATAATCTCCTGGACTAGATAAAAGTGTCCCATTGATTTCAGGGAGACGTGGATCCCAATCCTATACATATCTAATCCGAAGGAGATAATATTAGGTCTGATGAGGCTTGCTCCCAAGTAAGGCTATAATCTTACGCACTTTCACCTGGAAACAAGTTCCATTGCAATCAGCTGGGCTTACTTCTGAGTCCATGCGCACAACATAGGTGCATAGGGTTGTAAGATTTACTCCCAAGTAACCCTTCACAACGTGGCAGCCTTTAGTGTGAGCAATTCTTTCTCACTGAGTTCGGTCTACAGAAGTTCCCTTAAGACAGGGTCATTTGTACAAATGTAGTTAGATCTAAAAGAACAACAGTCCTGCCATATTTTTTTTTTGAGAAAGTGTAAAGATATTAATTGTAGAGCTGGGGTGGCAGGGGGAGTTGCAATGGTTACTTTTAGCATAGTCTACTTGAGTACCCTTCTTTCAAACCACCCGGTGCTTGGGATTTATAGACCTAAGAAGGAGGAGAGCTTTCCCTTTGAATTACTCTTAAGGAAAGCAATAACAAATGAGGATGCGCATATTTTGGTGTGACAGATTGGGGAGAGGGGAGTGCAGTGCAGCTTGGTATATTTTTATTTTAGTCTGGAGGGGCGGGGAAAGCAAATAATCAGAGAGAGAGAGAGAGAGAGAGAGAGAGAGTAGTAAAACAAATAAGGGAGAAGAAAGAAGAAGTGGTGTGTGGATGTAGACTTTAGCAGAAAATAAAAATCATAAAATGAGAGGCAATCCACAAATTATTATGCAAAAGCTTGTTTTAGTGCACAGATCAACATTTGCTTGTTTATGACAATCCTGCCCGCAGCTGGGTTGCTTAACTCCCGCTGTCTTCAACAGGAGTTAAGCGTCTTATGTGCAGGGTGCCAGCCCAGCTCTGGGTGCTCCTTTGGACAAAATGTCAAAGAATGAAACAAAGGTATGGGGAGCAGAGCCTTTAATTAAGATGTTAGTGCAGCAAGGTGGGGGAAAAGCTCCTTAGCCCCAGACATAAACATGCTATTTCTGGGCACCACCCACCACAGTTAAATACTTTTGCATGCCATTGATTTGAATAGAAGAGAGTCAAGCAAATCCTCACCTCTACTATTCGAATCAATGGCATTTAAAGGTCCTCAGAATGTCAGCTAGATTACTGTATGTTAATGGTTGTTGTCACAATTTATATACAGCACAACCAATGCCCGGGACATTTTACAGGCCAAAGAAAAATTGGCAGCGCGGTTCTCTGCCCCGAGAAACCTACAGTTTAAATTTTGCCAGGAGGGTGGTGGTGTGGGATGAAAGGAATGGGGGGAGGCAAAATAAGGAAAGAATGTAGCGTGACTTACTGTTTACTCAGAAGTAAAACTTAGTCATAGTAATAGTAGTGGTAATGCAGAGGATTGCAGGAGGGTACAAAAACTAGGAGGTTAATCTGGCCACCCTAACATAACCACAATGAAAGTACTGAGAACGACTTATATTAAGCATTTACACCGTTTTACGCAATAAATCACTCCAACACATCAACATGACTTCTGCTATAACGGCATTGGCGATCACATTATGCTAATATTTGCCTTCTTAATAATAACTCTATCTTGCGAAAGCTCCGTAGTCTTTGGAGAAGCAATTGTTCTCATGCAGAACAGCAACAATAAATGAGTTTGTCTGTCCTGATTGCTAAGTGAGTAAGTAAGCGAATGTTATAATTTCCGTGGCAGCAATTACAATAGCTTTGAGGTAGTCACAACAATTATGGAACGGACAGCAATTATATTGATATAATTGTTAACACTGATGGGAATCATATGCTGGTGGTTTTAAAAGCTGGCAGTGAGAGTAACTATGCTGCGGCTATCAAAATTACTATTATCCATTTGTGTTTTTAATAGGGGATTTATTTGCAGCGGTACGAACTCCAATAATTAAAGAATGCTAAAAGATCAGTGCACACTGTACTATGGATATGAATAGTCATTTGGTCTATTAGTCCAAAATATCATTCGTGGCAGCGATGAAATTGGGATGCCCGGTGGCATCATTTTAACCTCATTTACTTGGGAAGTCCCATTGATTCCAAGGGGACTCCCAGGACTACTCGATTTTAAAGCTAGTAGCTCTGAATGGGGACCCACACGCATATCAGAAGACATCCAGCCTTATTCATACTGTGATGTGCATAAGAATAGCCATGCAGAGGCACATCTGCTCGTGCATGCACGAGAGAATCCTGCAAACGGATCTGCCTTGTTGGATCGAGGAAGTGCATTTAGACTACAGGGTTGCTGCTCTAACGATACTAGCCATGCAGTCATTACATTGGGTGACACCAAACAGCGGTCGCTTGGTAGTGTTCGTTCACAGTGCCACTTACACTGGCAGGGAAAGGGGCACAGTCCTGCCTACTGGCAAACTCCCTTAGGCAAATCTCGCCGAAATGAATGGGAGGCAGTAGTGCAATTGGGAAGGTAATGCTAGACTCTGGACTCTAATTGTCTTATTGGGTGGGGAGTGGATGCACTCCTCAGAATCTAAGGCTTAGATGATGGTGTGTGTTTTTCCACTTATTTTAAAAATGTGATAATTCAGACCATCTGCATGTTTGACTTTCTGGCTCAGTCTGCTAGTGGGGGCCCTGGGCTTGTTATTTGTATTCTCGTCTACTGCACTAAGTTAGCAAATGATCTTAAAATAACAGGTAAGTTCCTAGTAAGTTCATGAACATGACCAAGAGCTGCTTGTGTTGTTGTTGTTGTTTTAATTGCTTTACCAGGGACATCGCTCAACAAATTATTGCCATAAGGGTAACATAGCCAATTCATAGTTGGTCATCAAGTTTTAGAGTGATATACGTCTGTTCTGGAAACTGCACATCATTCACAAGTGTCCCATTTCGGCTGCCTAAATCCATTGCAAAGTATTCACCACTGGAGGCATCACAGTCAACTGCAACATGTTGTATGTCCAACCTGCATGACTGCCCCTCCCAGGCCTTGCCCAGATGCCACCTCCGATGGAAGATGCCAATCATTGCCCTCCCGTTCATTTTTACAGGGTCTTCCAGAGAAGCAGGTGCGAGTGGATCATGTCCAAATCATCTCAAAGTGAGAGCTAAATGTAGCATCTCCAGCATAGAGATACATTAGGACCTGACTCAATGGCTTTTCAAGAATGCTTGCAAATGTTGCAAGTGTGTGTGTGTGAGAGAGAGGGTGGAAAGGCCTAGTATCACACATGCCACACACGGTTTCTGTAATATTTGTTTTGACAATCTTTTTTTTTTTTTTAAACTCATTTCTTTCAAACCAGGCTTCCTCAACCTTGGCCCTCCAGATGTTTTTGGCCTACAACTCCCATGATCCCTAGCTAGCAGGACCAGTGATCAGGGATGATGGGAATTGTAGTCTCAAAACATCTGGAGGGCCGAGGTTGAGGAAGCCTGTTTTAAACCAACCAAGGGAATTTAACAGACTTGGGAGAAAAAGAGTCTTTCTTTGTACTATTGTTACCCAAGAAGAATATTTAATAAAAATATATTCAGAACAAAAACACAGACAAATGAATTTAACCAAGTGCCCCAGTAACAGTTGGAATTGGTGGTCGTTATATGCTCAATAGGCAAAATGGTGCTAACTTTATGATGAAAGATTGCACAATTAAAAAACAGCAAAAGCAGCTTTGGGTTACTGCAAAAGAAAGTGCCTTATACCAAGACAGGCCACTGGGCCTTATAACTCAGGGCTGTCTACAATGAGTAGAACATCTCTCCAGTATTTCAGGCATGAAGTATTCCCCAGTCTGCCCTGAAGACACTGGGCATTGAACACGGGACCTTGTATATGTAGAACATGGTTTCTACCGCTCCCCAGTTTAAGTTGATTTGTTCAAAGGGGCAGGGTCATCCCTAGGGGTTGGTTAGGTTGGCTCCCACCAGGGCACAGGCCCAGGGGGTGCAAAAATTGTGCCCCTCAGAGTGGCCAGGAACCTGCCTCGCCACCCACCTGCTGCCTGGAATATTCCTCCGCTGCTCTGAGTGGCAAGGCACACAGGTTTCTCTGAGCACCTTGGCAGAGGAGCTCAAGAGATGGGGTAGGGGGCATTGATACAGCTCCTTGCCAAGGGCACAAGGCGGCCTAGGTATGCCTCTGCAAAGGGGACATTCCCCTCCCCCCCCCGAAGTCCTTCTGCACAAATCCCATGGCACATGGGAATGAATGAGAACTAGGCAAGGGCCCTACTCTTCTCAGCTCCCATTCATTTCAGCAAGGCTCACACAGGAGAACTTGTAGTGGCTTGGACTCTTGGGCAGGGAGCACTTATGACTGCAAGCAACAAACCCAAGAGTAAACCCCATCACTTTCACTAGCACTGACTCCCAAGGAAGTGGATTTATGATCCTGGTGTGGAGGGCTGCCTTGCCTTTTATTTTTTTTAAACTAGGTTGGTTATTGGCCACACAGTTGATTATTATTCATTTTTAACCAAATCAGCTTCACATGGTCTTTACTGAGATACCGGCCGCGTGGAAGCCAATAGTTTGTAGAAGCAGCTGTTGCCAATGCTATAGGGTAGCTAGTGCAGTGCCCTCCAGTCGTGGAATTATTAAAACTAATACAAAATAATTTCAGGAAGGAGGTGTGTTTTGGGGGAGCACAGATCTATGGGCACAACTCGTTATTTACACTCTTTTACCAGTTTGCCAGGTACAGGCAGGATGTGCTTATGAAATAATACGTTCTAGATGAAATAGAATTCTAATCTCTATGTCCATTACATACAAAACCAGGGGAGCATACACTACTTCACTTTGCATATAAATGTTGGTACTTAATTTCCTTTAATCAGGATGTTTATGCTGGTTTTTTTTTCTCCACATGTGCTTTTTAGTACAACGGGGACACTCGTATGCACTGGTGGTTTTTAGCATGAAATCTTAAATTATTTGGATTAATTAACAAGGTCGCAGGTGGCAAAGGACTGAGAGCAATATTTTCATGATGGTCTGAAGTCAATATGGTCTTGCTGCAGCTAAGGAGGGCTGGAGGGAGCCCTGTGTAAGCTGTCTTGAACTTCCATTGGGAGAAAGGCAGGGTGGCCCCCATTAGGGTAGGACTTCACTATTGACTTGCCACATTTTGAAGTAATGCATACTGGATAGCTCAGTCGGTAGACTTTGAGACTCGGTCTCAGGGTCGTGGGTTCAAGCCCCACACTGGGCATTGCAGGGGGTTGGACTAGATGACCCTCGAGGGCCCTTCCAACTCTACAATGCTATAATTCTATTTTGCCATCTAAATAGGTAGTGGTGAGACCATCAAGTTCAAATTGTAAATTTGCCTAACTGCACCATTGATACGAACTAGTTGAACTAGCCATTCCATAATTAGAGGTTGCAGTTTTATGGAGGCACCGTTTAGGCAGATGATGCTCAGTCAGGAATTTCTAAAGTGAGGTGTTGTGTGTGGTTTAGGGAGAAGCCAGACAAGTTTCGCACTCTCCCTTTCTTTCTCAAGTCTATGTGAATTAATTTCCACTGAGTTTAATGGGGCTTGTTCCCAGGTATTTAGGTATTACCACTTTAAGCTGCCTCTGTTGACAGGTGAGCACAGAAGGAACTCAGAGTTGCGAGTCACTCCTGATTAATGGATTAATCCAGATTAAGAGTGCATATGCCGGAGTCTTTTGTGAGGCCGGATCCCCTCCTTCCTGCCTGGTTGTGTTTGAGAACCTGAGAAGCAGGTTTAAATTCGCACCAGCGGATGACAGAGCCATCGAACCGACCACTCCGGATTCATTAATCCGTATCGAATTAAAAACTGTGTCTAAACGGAACTCAGGTGGTTTCGCAAGGGGGAAATTGGGTATCTTGCTTGACCTCGTTTCTTTTGCTCTCTCCGCGCCCTTGTGCAGGTTTGGTTCCAGAACCGGAGGACCAAGTGGCGGAAGAAGCACGCGGCCGAGATGGCGACGGCCAAGAAGAAGCAGGACTCCGAGACGGAGCGGCTGAAGGGCGCCTCGGAAAACGAGGAAGACGACGACGACTACAACAAGCCCCTGGACCCCAATTCGGACGACGAGAAGATCACGCAGCTGCTGAAGAAGCACAAGACCGGGGGCGCCAGCGCCAGCCTCCTCCTTCACACCTCGGAGAACGAGGGATCCTCCTAGACGGCAGGCGGGGAGCGAGCGGGAAAAGGAGATCCCGCCCGGTAGAAGGAGAGCGAGAGGCCCCGATCTCATCACCCATCCATCCCCGACGGCTGCTTCTTCCACGACCCTGCACCCCATCCAGACAGATGTACAGATCTATTTTTCTACCCAGAGAAGAAGGAGAAGAGGTTCCCCGACGTGTTTCAGTTTTGTTTGTTGCTGCTGCTGGTGGTCGTGGTGGGGAATGACTGTCCGCGGGCCGGCTGTGCGGCCCCCGCTTCCCTCCCTGATTCCGCAAAGGGGATCGGCGCCGCTCGACGGCTAACTTCGTTCTCCCCTCTCTGCCCCCTGCTGGCCAGACTCAGAACTACATCCGTGGGCGACTGTAAATAATGAAAAAAAAGCGAGCGGACTTATTTGACTGTGAATATTTAACGTGTACAATACTTTGGTTTCTTGTTCGTTTGAGTGTATGTGTGTGCGCGCGCGCCTAGAAAGAGTGCGTTGGCTGTTTGCATTTCCTTTACTCCTCCGTGTGGCTTTATTGGGGAAAAGCTCGCTTCTAAAAGTCCTTCTCTTCGGTTTCAGTAGTGAGATTTGTGGCAAATGAAAGCAGGTAGGGATTTATTTTCTGAAATAGCTCATAATTGTTCTCCTGTCCCTCTCCTTCGCTGGCTGCGCAATATTTCTTATGGGTGCCAGAGTTGGGGCTCCGAAAAGGGAGACGGAAGGAAATATAACCAGTTTTGTTTCAGCGAATCGTCTTCTGTCAGTGTAAGAATAGGCAAGTTTGAGGGTCACACAGGAGTCTTCATCAGACAGAAGCAGAATTTTGTGTAATGTTGGCATTTGCACAGTTGGCTACAGTCTCAGATTTGAATTTAGTCGCTCTGCTCCCCTGCACACTTCCTTGGAAGCGAGATCCTTTGAATTCATCTAGATATTCTTCCAAGTGAATGGCTACAAATTTTCTTTATTTCCCCCCAGTTTTAATTGAGTCCTAGAAAATGAAGCTAATGATCTCTTTAGCTGTTTGCCAAGCATAAAATGTCCCTTATGCCAGATGCCAATAAAGCTATTTAATTACTAGCATCTGATTTAATTTAAATTTAAATTTTTTTGTTTGGTTTTTTTTAAAGCAGGCCTGAGAGAGATGAATATTTTTAAATGGTTGACCATACCTGTTCCCAGAAAAAAAGCATATTAAATTTGCTGTGGAGATTTGTTCCAACTTCTTCCTGCTCTAAAAGAAATTCCCCCATTCATTTTAGTTACTGTAATTGACTTTGAAAAATGTGGAGTATTGGTCTCCCCCTTTTGTATAATAACGAATACTGTAGACCGTCCACCCCCCCTTTCTTTTAAAAGCTAATGATAACATTGTATTAGCATCTTAACCTTTTATTAATTTATATGAAAACAGTTCGGTTTGTAAAGAGAACAGCAGTAACAACATCCTCTGCAAGACCAGTTCAATGCCATTGCACTTTGTTTTTTGTTTAAAAAAGATAAAACAATTAAAATCAGCGACAAAACAAAGAAGTCTCTTGCCTGGAAGAAAGAGTGGGGGAAAGGGTGTGTGAATATAATGCGATCTCGTCTGAGGTTAAATAAAAAAATTGGTCGTGCAGAATCTGATCAATTATTTTGTGGCTTTCTACACTGTGCAAAAGCAATTAAAAAAGAAGCCAAGCATCCTTTAAAAGAGAGAATTTGATAATATTGGAACAAGTGGTTGCAATATGTAACTTTCTGGGGAAGGAAAAGTTTCGTATTTTCCGTATTTATTCACTGATGGGCCGTTTGTAAAACAATACATTGCCGGGCATTATTTATTTGGATGAAACAAGGAGGACGACAGCCGCGTAATATCGCGTAATTCCCATGCGGAGTGAGGGAAAGAGTAAATGTTGCAATGATACAGGAGAAGAGAGAAAGAATTTGCTACTGTTAGATATTTCCTATACTGTATCTGTTTAGAAAGATAGAATTTCCTACTGAATCTATAACACCGGCTGCTTATTTCTGATCAATACGATTTTAAAGTTTGTGCCCACTCCCGTCCCAAAACGAATTAAAGAAGGACTTACAAGAAGGATGGGAAACATCTGTTACCTGTTATATGTTCATAGAATCATAGAATTGGAAGGGACCTAAGGGTCATCTAGTCCAACCCCCTGCAATCTCAACTAAAGCATCCATGGCAGATGGACGTCCAACCTCTGCTTAAAAACCTCCAAGGAAGTAGAGTCCACCACCTCCGGAGGGAGACTGTTCCACTATCAAACAACTCTTACCGTCAGAAAGTTTTTCATCAGCCTCCTAAGGGCTGATGGGAGTTGTAGTCCAGCAACATGTGGCAGGCCGCACGTTCTCCATCTTTGGACTGGTATTACACAGTCAGCACCCACATCTAGTTAAGCGTCCAAGAACCTAAGTGTGAAGGAGCAAGATGTCCCCAAAGCCTAGCAAACACACTAACCAGAAACTAACCGTGACAGAAGCCAGAGCGCACGGAAACGCCATTTACCTTCCCGCAGCGGTACCTATTTATCTACCTGCACAGGCGTGCTTTCGAGCTGCTAGGTTGGCAGGAGCTGGGGCACAGCAACGGGAACTCACCACCGTCGTGCGGATTGGAACCGCAGACCTTCCAATCAGCAAGCCCAAGAGGCTTAGTGGTTTAGGCCACAGCGCCACCCGCGTCCCTGTATGTCTTGGTCCCTGTACGCCTTAGTAGAAGACTTCCTCGAAAGGTGATGGGCAGTCTCCTTCGTTGGAGGGTTGGCTGGGCCCATCTGTCAAGGATTATATAGTTGTGATTCCTGCACTGCAGGGGGTTTGACTAGATGGCCCTTGGGGGTCCCTTCTAACACTTATGATTCTTCGTGGTTACCACCTTGCCTTACCATACCTTACCACCTTGCTGGAGAGAAACAGGTCTGGGTCTAGGTCAGTGCTTGGGTGAAAGTGACCTCTTTTGGGTCCACGTCAGAGAAAAGGAGAGATTGTGATGTAAGCCTTTTAATATTATTTTAAATCTCAGAACCAACACGAAAAATTGGGACGGGAAAGACAGTGATGTCTTTAGTGGAAGAGCAGACCTCCGCGTTCCCACCTGTCCCCCCTAGCTTAAGATTTCCACAAGGGGTGGTTTAGAGGCAAACGACCAGAGGGATCAGGGGCGCAGGTAGCTAATTTCAGATGCTGGGGCCTCGGTTAATTCTTCACTTTTTCCAAACTCTGGAACAATGAGGGTGCTGCTGCTGCTGCTCATTCTGCTGGTGGGCCCCCGGGAGAGCTAGACTTCTTTCTGATCGATGACAGTCCGACGGGACGGGATGATATAGGGCCTTGGCTCAGTGGAAGCGCATTTGCTTTGCGCGCAGACGGTCCCATGTTCAATCCGCGGCGTCTCGAGGTAGGAATGGCAAAGCGCATTTTTCTGAAGTATTGGATTGAGCTGCGCTGAACACGCGGGTTTCTCTGCACCGAAACCTGGTGACGATCCTGCCGGGCAAGCGACGCGCGGGGGGATTCCTCGCGAGCAAGGAAGAGGCTTCCCTTAGCGCTGGGGAAAGCTTTCTTGGAAGAAACGAAACGCAGACCAGCGCCACTCGACGCTCTCCGCTCCAGGGTCGCATTTTAAAATGCTGGAAATCGAAATCAGGGCTTCTTCCTCCTGGAAGTGGCTTCCTAGTAGAATCTTAGAATTGTAGAGTTGGAAGGGGCCCCGAGGGTCATCTTCTAGTCCAACCCGCCCCCCAATCTCAACATGCGGCCGCCCCCCATCATATTTGAAACCATACCAGACCCTGCTCAGCTCGGTGCAGGTGCAGAGCATGCCAAATGATCACATTCCCAGCCATAATCATAATAAGCGAAAATGATAGTTTTTAGCAACATTATTATCACAGCAAAGAACAACAGACTTATAGTACAAAAAGAGCAGACGCGACAAAGCAACAATTAATAATGATCATCATCATCATTATGACATCAAAACATCCCAAACTTTAACCATGAGTTAGGAACCTTTGCCCTCAAATAACACTACAGGGGTATTTTCTCTTTGAACCGGAAAAAGGAAAGTATGAATAATTAGGGCAGACATTTGGTTCGATCCCTCTGCGTATTTGTTTGAGCGTCAATGTTCCGCCCAGAGTTGCTTACAACATAATTTTTTAAAAAACCACACACACATACAAACCAACACCATATAAACAGTACATAACAATGAGGAAAGTGACATACTCGGCACTTTAAAAAGTACTTTAAAAAGCAGCAACCATTTTTACGCGGGTGCAAGGGCAAGGAGCCTTCATTGATCAGCAACGAGATTTACCGGGTGACCCTGGGCCCGTTAGTTCCTCAGCGTAACCTGATGAGGAGAACCACGCTCGCCTAGCTCTCTGCAGGAAAGGTGGGCTATTAATGTAACGATAAAACAACGGAATAAATAAACAATGGGACTTACTCGTAGGTAAGTGAGTAAAAGATTGTACCCATACTTGGATGTAAGTTCCAGGAGAGCCAATTGAATTCCTAAACGCTGCACTTCTCTTGTCAAGCGTTTATTCTGGTTCAAAATTCGAATCCTTCCTACCCCCCAAATTATGCATGGAGCCTGTCCCTCCCCACTTGATCTGGTTCCAAATTGCAGTTTTTATCAGCAATTTCTCACCTGCAGTTTCTGACCCCTAGATTTCTGCACCAGAGAGGAGGAGTGGGAAACTAACCTTAGAGCATAGGGGGAAATAATAGGCACTGGGGATTCAACATCTAACTTTTGGCTGCTTTTGCTTTCATCTTTCCAATTCTCTGTTTTTACAGATAAAGTGGAATGTGCACATAAAGCAAAGTTATTTATACGAATAAAATTTTACCTTGCCTTTTGGCCTTCTCAAGGACTTCCAAGATGAGGAACAATGACAGTGAATTATAATTAACAATAAAAACAGGAAATTGAAGAACAGAGCCAGCTAAGATCTCAATATATGAAATTTAAAATCTAACGTTTTCCACATTCCCAGTCACTTTTTGGTTGTTTGATACGACAACAGCTGGTCTGTGCTGATGCACATTTTATAGGTTTTGCAGCTTTTTTATTTACTAGAAGTGTTGCCCCAATCTCCTTAAAAGAATCCCAAGTTATGTACTGCCACCGATGCCCCAGATGCTATAAATCATTGCATCTATTTCCAATGCTCTGGCTTGAATGCCATTAGTTATCTAGTCAAATTGGAAACACCCTTGTGTGAGGAACCAGCAGGTCTGGGGGAACCCATAGCTTTGCAGAAATGCAACAAATATTGGTGGTTTAAATTTTTTTTTTTTGGCAGGGTGGAACGTAGGACAGGAATAGCCCACTGCAGACTGAATCTACTGTTATGCATTTATCCTTTCCAGAAGGCCTTTGTGCAAGCTAATATCTGCTTAACATGCACAGAAGAGAACGAGCTTCTTTTGAATGTATGTTAACCCCCTCTCAAATATTTGCTGGGGCACAATGATTCCAAACAGACCTCAGAACCAGTCCAACAATGCTTAGACCAAATAACACTAGCATTATTATTTTTTTGGTTAAAAAATACATAAAGTCAGTGGTGAATCTTGACAGTAAAAGCCACAAAAGATGATAAGCATGAAGAACACTGGCAAGCTTATGCTTGCCTGGAATGCTTAAAAGGGAGATAAATTGTGTCCTGTAAGAATATTCTGCATCCATGGGGCAACTGCAAAAAAGACCCTGCTTTTTTTTTTTGCGCCCACCTTCATCAGGAGTACTTTTAAACAGATCCACCCAGAAGATCTTTTACAAATGAGGGTTAGGCCTAGAAGTGTACACCTGAAACATGGCACTTGCCTTTGCAAACAAAGACGTAAATGTAAACACATTCCCCCAACATCCCTTCACTACGATCTGGGAAGACACAGTGAAAAAAAAAGCTTTGAAAACTTCAATACTTACAGCCTCTGGTGTTACCTAGCCTACCTCACAGGCTTGTTGTGAGGATAATGTGGAGGGGAGGAGTGGTGGCGGAGCTTCATGCTCCGGCACCAGGGGGCAGAGACCAGGCAGAGCAGGGCTGGCGCGCCACCCGTAGGGGTGTGGCGTGCATCCTGGGGGCGTGGCACGCTGCCTGTGGGGGCGTGGCGCCCAGCGCGGGCAGGGAGCCACCTGCCATAGCACTCCACCAGGATTGCGCTGCCAGGGGTGGTGCGCTCCCCCCACAATCCTCTTCTTCCATCAGTGGGGAGGAGCTGTATACAACCTGGAGCTTTTTGAAGGAGAAGTGGTATGTAAATATAATAAATAATGGGGAAGGACTCTTGGTGTGAGGATTTGGGTGTGCAACACGTCTCAAATTGTTTTTGCTTGTGAAACAATGAAGTGTGTGTCCCTTAGGATGGCAATCTTGATTTGACTGAGGTGCCTTGCTTTCACTGTTGAGTATAGGGTGTTAGAGGAGGGGTAGAACCTCTAGTGGGGAACATGTCATGCTCCTTCTGCGATAGTTTGTCCGCCTTTGGACAAACTATCACCAGTGGCTCCGTTCCTGGTGTGGAACATCATTGCAGTCAAACCAACAATTCATGTTTTGCCAGATGGGCACATGAAGGGGCTGAGACTCACAGAGCTTTCCTGTAAAATTTGCTAGAGAGAACTCTGTGAGATCACTTCCTTTGTCTGCCATGGCAGGAAGTGGTAACACTACATCCTTCCTACCTGGGCAAACTCCTCCCTTTTTTCACCATGCTTCCAAGCTGACCACATGTGCATGTATGTGTTCTGCAGCTCAGACATCATTTTGACCTTACGTTTTGTACTTTTGTAACTCAAATAGTTATAAACCTGTCTTCATTTTGTTACTGTAATTGCTGCTTCAAGACCTGGATTATGTAAGTAAATACCACTTTTATTTCTTCACAAAGAAGTTTCTCCGCAAAGTTGTTTTTAAAGAGGAGAAAGGGGGTCATACCTTTGTCTTCTTTTCTTCCAGTTGACTGCAAAAGCTGAGTTTTGGCTTTCCAGTTAATTTATTTCTGCACAGAGGTCCAGCTAGTCACAGGTTGGAGTTGACTCTGTAAAAGTAGAGTTACGGTGGTGGTGGTGGTGGTGGGGTTTGAGCTCAGATCTCTTGATTCATTTGATTTTGTTTAGGGTGTTTGAGGAAGGCAAAGGTTTTCTTGTTTCTTTATTCCAGTATCTTCACTGTGTGTGTGTGTGTGTGTGTGTGTGTGCGTGTGTGTGCGAGAGAGAGAGAGAGAGAGAGAGTTCAACTTCAAATTCAGTTTAGGACAGTTTGGGCATCTTTCACATAGACTATCCATAATAAAGCTTTTATCAAGAAAGCTCATAAATAATGTCACCATCACCGGCTTTAGAAAAAGCGACGGAGTGATAAAATGTCAGTGATTTTTATAAGGTTGGGAGTTCACATGCTGATATTTGAGACTTTTTCAAGTGCTCTCTACGATGCATCTAGGGGAAATACGACACAGCGGGAAAGTTCAAGCTAGGATAATTGGCTTCAGAACTTTACAATGATAATTTAAAAGTCACTGTGGTTTGGATGTATTGGGGATGCTTGCATCCTGATCCTAAACATGTTTACACTTGCCTGGGAGTAAGCCCCAATGAACTCAGTAGGATCTAACATCTGAGTAGCAGCAGTAGTTATGGTTGATCCCAGGGTGAAAAACACATCGGTAATAATAATAATAATAATAATAATAATAATAATAATAATGACACAGTAACGTATAAATAAAACTAAACACATAAAAATCATCTGAAAACATCTAAAAACAACCACAAACTCTCAACCTTAAAACTTTCATGGTTGCCAGTAACAGTATCCTTCAGTCTTTGTATGCCTAGGTTAACAGGAATGCTTAAAATTCCTCCTGTAAGCCAATAATGGAGGGAGACTGGTGCATTTTGACAAGGAGGGAACTCCACAAATAGGGAACCACCACCAAGAAAGCACTGTTATGGTTACACTCAGGCTATTAGGTTGTGATGTTTCTTTCCCCCCCCCCCTGCAGTTGTTGAGAATGTTGCAGATTTTCGCCAGGACTGATTCTCTGGGACGTTTTTAAGATGGCAAGGAATCTGGTAATTCACACATTCACATACTCTACTCCCCATCCAGGCAAGCAAGAGCCACAATCAGAATTCAAGGGCACATTCCAGACAGGCAAAAACACTCAAGGAGAGTGTGAAGAAGAAGAAGAAGAAGAAGAAGAAGAAGAAGAAGAAGAAGAAGAAGAGGAGTTTGGATTTGATATCCCGCTTTATCACTACCCGAAGGAGTCTCAAAGCGGCTAACATTCTCCTTTCCCTTCCTCCCCCACAACAAACACTCTGTGAGGTGAGTGGGGCTGAAAGACTTCAGAGAAGTGTGACCAGCCCAAGGTCACCCAGCAGCTGCGTGTGGAGGAGTGGAGACGTGAACCCGGTTCCCCAGATAACGAGTCTACCGCTCTTAACTACTACACCACACTGGCTCCCAAGGCCAAGACCATCTGCCAGGCCTTAGTGGTAGTTTGTGAGCTGTGTTTGAAGGCAGAGAGAGAACGTAGGTCACCATATTTTGAGGACTACTCCAATTCTAGAACAGTCTGTGAAAACTGGTGTCATACCTGAAGGAGTGTCTCCACCCCCGTCATTCAGCTCGGACACTGACATACCCTCCAACTTTTCTCCGATGAAAATAGGGACGTCTCATTCCATAGTGATAATTTTACTATTCAAACCCCACACATCTTACTGGGTTGCCCCAGCCGCTCTGCACAGCTTCCAACATATATAAAAACATCATAAAACATTAAACATTGAAAAAAAAGACCCCTGTACAGGATTGCCTTCAGACAGCTCAGGGGTTGGATAACTCCATACCCTCCAATGTTTCTCCAAAGAAAATAGGGACAACCTAAGAATCAAATTCCGGGATCAAATCAGAAACCGAGATGGCTTCTCTAAATCAGGGATGTTCCTGGAAAACAGGGATACTTGGAGGGTCTGCACTGAGGTCCAACTCCGAGGGTCTTCTGGCGGTTCCCTCCCTACAGGAAGTGAAGTTACAGGGAACCAGGCAGAAGGCCTTCTTGGTAGTGGCACCCTCCCTGTGGAATGCCCTCCCTTCAGATGTCAAGGAGATAAATAACTATGCAACTTTCAGAAGACAACTGAAGGCAACCCTGTATCAGAAAGTTTTTAATGTTTGATGTTACATTATGTTTCTATATGTGTTGGCAGTGGCGTAGGAAGGCGGGGGGGGGGGGATGGGGGCGGGGCGCCCCGGGTTCTTCCCTGGAGGGAGTGACACTCGGCACGCCCTCTGTCCCGCCCGCAGCTTTTCGGTCCTGGAAGCTAAAAGCGATACTAGCAAAGCAGGCGGCTCCTTGAAGCGGCTTCTCAGAGGCAGCCATACTGTCCTTTAAGGAGCTACCTGCTTTGCCGGGCTTTGCTAGCATCACTTTTAGCTTCCAGGACAATAAGGCTGCCTCTGAGAAGCCACTTCAAGGAGCTGCCTGCTTTGCCGGGCTTTGGTAGCATTGCTTTTAGCTTCCAGGACAGTAAAGCTGCCTCTGAGAAGCCGCTTCAAGGAGCTGCCTGCTTTGCTAGCATCTCTGTTAGCTTGCAGGACAGTCCTGGAAGCTAAAAGCGATGCTAGCAACACCCGGCAAAGCAGACGGTTCCTCAAAGTGACTTCTCAGCGTTCCGGAGCACTCGGTTGCTGGCCGAAAGCAGGTAGAGGAGAGGACTAGTGATTTCAGCTCTCCTTGAAGTCTGCCGGAGAAGCGCTGCAAAGCACGCCACAGAAGAGCCGGTGAGAGGCAAGCCGAGGAGCGAGGCTGCCCTGCCCTGCGGCCTGTCCTCCGCATGCGCATGTGTGCCGCAGAGGAAGCCATGCCCCCAGGTTTGCCGCCCCGGGCGGCAAAGCGGCTTCCTCTGCCAGTGTGTGTTGGAAGCCGCCCAGAGTGGCTGGGGCAACCCAGTCAGATGGTATCTGAAGAAGTGTGCATGCACACGAAAGCTCATACCAGGAACAAACTCAGTTGGTCTCTAAGGTGCTACTGGAAAGAATTTTTGATTTTGTTTTGACTATGGCAGACCAACACGGCTACCCACCTGTAACCAGTCAGATGGGCGAGGTATAAATAATAACATTATTATTTTATTGAGGTTCAGTGGCAGAGCCTCATCAAACTGGTAAATCTACCACACTGGCCTGATCCAGAAGGCTCTTATTAAGTTCTTACCTTTTTTTCATTGCTGACGATGGCTTGGGGGCCGCATGAGTATTGCACTGAGAGTGATAACCTGCTCCTAAAAAATGCACCTTGAGATGGCCGCTCTAATTCACACCACCCGGCTTGGGATATAGTCAACTCCTTTGCTAGCGGCATCACCTTATTTTCAGGGACTGCTTGTGTAGAGGAGCTACTCCATTTAAGTAATGGGCCATCACTGTCTGACCTTAAGCTTGGGCAGGATAACTACTCAGTTAATGCTCAAGTGGAGTTAATAAAATTGTAGCCATTTGGTTAAACTGAAGGTGACAGGAGTCCAAACCCTTATTTCAGAAATGGCTTGCTCCTCTCAGTAGCAAGTGGCTCAGTGGAGAGACAGGGAGAGAGAGAGAGAGAGGAAAGAGGGAGGGAAGAAAACACAAGGGCAGTTTGGAACTGGGTGTATGGAAGCAAGCAAGACGTTTCTTTATTATTTATCTAAAAGCGTTTCTAAGTGGTTTAATATTTAAAGTCTCCAAGCAGTGTATGAAACTGGAGACTTTAAAACGGTACCGTAAACAGAGAGATAAGTCTCTGCACACAGGCCATACAGTTAAAGAGCATGTCTTCTCCCAAAGAATTCTGGGAACCGTAGTTTGTTAAGGGTGCTGGGAATGGTAGCTCTGTGAGGGGGAAACTGCATTTCCCAGGATTCTTTGGGGGAAGTCATCTGCTACAAAACCTGTTGGGTGTGCTTTAAACATGTGTTGTGGATGTGCCTCAGGGATGCTGCGCTGAGGATCATCACCCTAGATCAAAACAAACAAACAAACAAAATTCCTTCCAGTAGCACCTTAGAGACCATGCACATGAAAGCTCATACCAAGAACAAACTTAGTTAGTCTCTAAGGTGCTACTGGAAGGAATTTTTATATTTTATATTTTGTTTTTACTATGGCAGACCAACACGGCTACCTACTTGTAACATCCTAGATCAAGACATTGTATAATGATTAATTTGGAACAGCAAGCATGGTCCAGTCTTCCCCTCTCCTGTTGCTTGATAAATGTTCTACCAAGATGCTTGTGAAAACACAAAAATTTCACAGTGTCCTTGAACAGCTTACTTCAGAAGCTGATGGGTTTAAAAAAAAAAAAAAACAGTACAGAAGGATTTCTACTGTTCCTATCCCATGTCCATATGGCAAGTGCTATGCCCAATTCCTCTGTCCTCTTCCAATACTAATAGCTGATTTACACCTGGCATATAATTGATACTGGATTATTACCATTCAAATTACAAGTGTGGTGGTGTTTGTATGCCATCACACTGAGGAATGCCTTTTTTTTTTTGCAAATAGAAAATTAATATGTAAGGGTAAGTGTTCTGCGGTTGCTCCCAACTTCCTACTGGCTTTCTGTATCCAGAGCATTTTATATTAATGGAGGGATGTTCAAACATGCGGGACACATCTTGCAATATGATGTGCTGCAGCCCAGGGAAAGCTGGATCATGTGATTGTGCGGCATTCAAAGATTGGCTCCGAGTCACTCTCAAAGCCGAGTGGAGGGGCCGGAATAGTATCAAACGCCCTGTTTATCATATAAGAATAATACTGTGTCTCTCATCCCTCAATAGCAGGCTGCACTGAGGTCAATGTGATCTGACATCTGTGAGACCGGCTGCCTCAACATCCAATTGCTTTTTAAAATACTCTATAATACTTTCTTACCTCAACCACCTCTCCTTCCTGAATTAACTTTCGCTGACAAACATTGAAATGCTGAAGCTGATCTTGCCCATCAGCTCACTGTGACAAGCAGCTCTGCGGAATTATCCCATAAACTGCCTCCCCGAGGGGTTGAGAGGTTGGCTGGCTGGTCTCCGGGGTATTTCTCACCACTTGCAAGGCTGAAATGAAACAAGAGGTGTGGGGAGGGTGCTTCAAGGGGAAAGGTTTGCATCTGGAGTCCAAGGGAGAAAAGGTAGCATTAGATGCATGGTGTCAGGGTCCTGCCCTCCCCTGCCAGACCGGCGTTGAGCAGTTATTGGCAGCCCCAGCCGCTGCTGATGACAGATACCTCTCCCAGCGAGTCTTCCAGCTCCTCCCTTGGAAAGGAGGAGTCACCTGGGAGGGGTCAGATGGAGAGGGGTGTGCAGGAGGCTCCGCGGAGACCCAGCACCACCCTGCACTGGATTGGAGGGGGAGTCACCGCTTCCGGTGCCCGCAGTGGGGTCAGGGGACCTAGGAGGCGGTGTTTTAGGGTGCCGAAACTGGTGTTGGCACTGCAACCGGAAGGGGGCACTTCCGGATTCTGAGAGTGATTAGGTGGCCGTGTCTTTTGGTACCTCCGCACTGTAAATACTTTGCACTAAAAAAAATCTGTTAAAAGGAGAGACGGATCTTGTCGTTACTCACGAGCAACCGCTACACTAACCTGACACATGGCATGTCTCCCTCCCCACTGCCCATTGGATTACTGTACTAGTAACAATTAAAAATGATGTCCATCTTGATAGCAAGTCCCTTTGCCAGGTGTGTGGCCAAGAGTTCACCTGCAACTTTTTAAAGTCACATTTGTTACATTCTGGGTTCCTAGGATCCTCAGGCCAGCATGCCTAAGTTTCCTCTTGTTTTATGATTACAACAATTGCTGCAATGTTAGCTGAGAGGTAGTGATTTGCCCAAGCTACCCAGAAAATCCATGCCTCAGCAGAATGAAGGAGAAGTTCTTTTGACACAGCGCAACACAGATACATTCCATTAAGCTCCACCCACTGGTGTGGACAGCCAATGACTGGATAGCAATGAAATTCAAATAGTTGGTATGGAAACTAAAGTGTCAGTCATGCAGACACAAAAACTGGATATGAATGTAAAGCCCCTACCTGGAAGCATCCTGAGAGGAATCAAAGCTGACAGATTTGACTATTATTGGAAGGAATCAACAAAACCTGTTCGTGTTGGTTTCTCTCAGCCAGGGCTGGATTTAGGTTTGATGAGGCCCTCAGCTACTGAAGGTAATGGAGCCTTTATACAGGTGAAACTCGAAAAATTAGAATATCGTGGAAAAGTCCATTTATGTAAGCAATTGTTTTCATTAGCCAATGGAGTTTAATATATGAGATAGACTCGTGACATGCAAAGCGGGATATGTAAAGCTTTTAATTGTTATAATTGTGATGATTTTGGGGTTCTCATCAGCTGTACCCCATAATCATCACAATTATAAGAAATAAAGGCTTGAAATATCTCGCTTTGCATGTCTTGAGTCTATCTCATATATTAGTTTCACCTTTTAAGTTGAATTACTGAAAGAAATGAACCTTTCCACGATATTCTAATTTTTCGAGTTTCACCTGTATGTCCAACTGTCAACAACAAATTGTCGCTGTTTTTTGTGTTGAATATATGCTATATGGTATTTTATGGACCTAATAGGTATCTAAAGCAAGTTTATTTGTTTTTTTATCTTACATTTTGGAGATGTACATTCAGTTTTTTCCCTTTAATTTTTTTGGGGGCCCCAAAGAGAGTGGAGCCCTAAGCTATAGCTTGTTTAGCTTATACATAAATCCGGCACTGCTCTCAGCTTCTATTTTTCCCCAGACTTAAACTCAGTGCTCTACATTCCCTCAGCAATTTGTGTGTGCATGATCTTAAAACAGCAGCAACAACAAAAAAAACCCTCGTGTCATTTTGGCATGCAGTTCAATGTGAATTTCTCCTAACGAACGTATTTTTGTTGGCAGTTTTGATTAACATACACATTTCACAAGCAATTTCCCCATAATGCGATGCATTTTTCCCACTAATATATGCATTTTTACACACTTTCTCCTGGTTTGTTGCATTTATATCCCATGGTTTTCTCTGAGGAGGCTGTACATGGTTCCCCCCCCCTCATTTAATTCCCACAACAACCCTGAGAAGTAGGTCGGGCTAAGAGGCAGTGAAACGTTCAAGGACACCCAGGGACCTTCATAGCTGAGTGGGTATTTGAACCGTGTTCTCCCAGATGTTTATCTGACTCATTTTTATGTACATACTTTATCACTGGAGAAGTGTATCACAAAATTCGGAGAAGTGTGAATTTTGTTTCGTTTTGCATAATAGAATAGAATAGAATAGAATAATTTTATTTATACCCCGCCCTTCCCAGCCAGAGAACCGGGCTCAGGGCGGCTAACATCAATTAAAATCACAACAAAAAACATAAAAACGATCAATTTAAAATAACAGATTAAAATACAAATTTAAAATTCAATTAAAACTGCAGGTCTCAATTTCAAAATAACCCACCAATAAAAGATGAAGCATAAATATTAAACAGAAACCAACCCAAAGGCCAGGTGGAACAGCTCCGTCTTGCAGGCCCTGCGGAAAGATGCCAAATCCCGCAGGGCCCTGGTCTCCCGTGATAGGCTGTTCCACCAAGTCGGGGCCAATATTGAGAAGGCCCTGGCCCTAGTTGAGGCCAACCTAACGTCTTTGTTGCTCGGGACCTTTGTTGCTAATGGTACGTGAAGTGTGAATTGGGTAGTTTCTTCTTAAAATGCAAGCATTTCTCACACGCCACCCCTAATCTTTAGCAGGGATTTGAACCCAGATTGCCTTAACTTGTGAGCCATGTTCCACCTGCCCCACTGTTTTAAACAGATCTTGAATGGAGTCAAATCCAAATGCAATAAGAAGCAGAAAATATTAGCAGTGGTGGTTGATGGGCTGATACAGAAACCAGTGATTCTCCAAGCTGCTACTGACTTCTGTCTGCGAGATTTACTTCTGAATATACATGGGATGGGCCAGAAGTCAGTCATAGAACATCTGCTTTACATGCAAAGGGTCTCAGGTTCCTTCCTCAGTATCTCCAGGTAGAAATTGGAATGTCCCCCATCTGAATCCTTAGGGCCAGTCAGGCTAGCAAATACTGAGTTAGATAGAATTTGTTGTTGTTGTTTAGTCGTGTCCAACTCTCCGTGACCCCATGGACCAGAGCACGTCAGGCACTCCTGTCTTCCACTGTCTCCTGCAGTTTGGTCAAACTCATGTTAGTAGCTTCGAGAACACTGTCCAACCATCTCGTCCTCTGTCGTCCCCTTCTCCTTATGCCCTCAATGGACATTATCTCTTAGCTTGTTAGATATAAGTGGAAGGAGATGGGCACTAAGAAGCCAATCTTATGTATGTTTACTTGGAAATAAATATTACTATGTGTTTTACTTACCAAGCAAGTCTAGGATTGCCACCTATATAAGCCTTAGTTTCACGTGGCTCTTCAGCTGAAGTTCACTGCCTAGAAATCACCCAGTGATGACAAAATGGCCCTCTGAATCCACTCTTATTTAAGGTCAACCCAGTGATTGAAAATTGACATGAGCTATGTGGCCAGTTCAATGCACATTACAGCTGGTTACATCAGCTGCTCATCTGCTGCATTGATTTTCAGTAGGGATAGGTGAACCCCATCAGTTCTGGTTCAGAAATCATTCAGATTTAAGGGATTGTTTCCCTTGATATCCACAGTGCCTGGTTGGTTTGCTTTGTTTGTTCAATTGGCTTGCCTAGGCCCTGGAACCGCCTGATAACATTTTTAATGCATGGCATGGTCCCTGGCCACCTATTGAACAGGAAACCTAAGCTGGTGGTCTCTCTTAAAATCCAGAGTGGGACAGCTGCGGAATTTCTTGAGTTGGGTTGCAATCCATGGTGGGGTTTGTGAAAAACGTTGCTTGCCTTCTTGTGGAGTGGGAAATAAATTTAGCATCATAAGAACGTTACAGCAGGCCTGCTGGATCAGGTCAGACCAACGTTCTGTTCTCACAGTGGCCAACCAGATGCCTCTGGGAAACTTGCAAGCGGGAACTGAGTGCAATCGCAGCGCTTGTGATTCCCAGCAATCATGTGCCATCCCCATCCCAAGAACAAGGGCTTTAGGTCCATATTTCTGGAGGTTTCCTAAATTACCACTAGGGTTATCCAATGGAGAATGAGTTCCTATGTAACAGGAGTGGCACAAGAGCTCACGTTAACATATCTTCCTTGCTCTCCCCCCTCACCTCCCAATGCACACAACGTCTGCCTTCCTTCTCAATCATTTATTAAAAGTCATGTCAAGCAAGCTCGTCTCATTCATCTTTATGCAAATCCATCACTGTCAAACCATTAGCGTATTGCCGGGGGGCAGTATTAAAGTGCCTTCTTTTTAATTCAGCACAGCCGAAAGTGAGCTCCATTGCTCAAGAATTATAGCAACTATTAGAGTAAAGTATGGGCAACAGGCTCCTGAAAAATAAAAGCCAACAGATAAAGTGGCAGGGTCATCGGAGAGATCAAACACTTAACAAAATAGCATTGTGCAGGCTGGGGTGGGGGCAGAAGATTGTGGCTTTCCTTCCGCATCTTTAAGGGAGAGGAAAAAACCCAGGAAGTCAATGAAACAGCCTGATGCACGATCTCCGTGCTCCTTTTGAGTTTTCTCTTATTTTGCACTAGTGAGCAGTGAGAGCAAAAAGAGGTGGTGGAATTCTGGACTGCACCACCGATTGCACATAAGGTTGGAGAAATCTGTTCATGTTTTAGTTTTTCAATCTTAAGTTCTCCACAGTTCCATAGAGTTTGCATTTCAAAAAATCAAATCAGATAACGCTAGCATTTTCATATGCCAGTTGCGTTTTGGTGTGCTAGCGTCCCAATAGGAATATTCACATTTTTGCAAGCATGCATGACAAGGTACAACTGTTAAAGGTGCAGGAGACCCCCTTTCACGAAAAACTATTAAAGATGTAGGAGACCTGCAAAAATGCCCTTTTATGTACAGCCAACAAAGGTGCAGGAGACCTGCCTTCTTTGCATCAAACCACTCTATGTTCTTGTTTAGAACACATTTCTACAGAAAGTGCTTTTGTGTACAGTGGTACCTCTGGTTACGTACTTACAGTAATTCGTTCTGGAGGTCCGTTCTTAACCTGAAACTGTTCTTAACCTGAAGCACCACTTTAGCTAAAGGGACCTCACACTGCCACTGCGCCGCCAGAGCACAATTTTTTCCCTTGGTCAGTAAAGCGAGATGAGTGCCACAACCCCAGAGTCATCCACAACTGACCTAATAGTCAGGGGTCCCTTTACCCTTTACCTTTACATAATTGTTTATCCAGCAGAGGACTTTGCACATGTATACCAAGAAGAAAATTCATAAACAGTGGAGGTAAGGAAAAAGAAGGGAAAGGAAAGAAAATGCTAGCTGTAGCTCTGTCACATTTATGAAGCTGCCTTATAGCAAGCTAGACCATTGTTCTATTTGACTCAATACCATCTACAGTGATCCACCATAGTTCTCCATGGATCCATCTCAACTCCACCTGATAGATGCCCAGGATTGAACATGGGGCCCTTTGCATGCAAAGCAACTGCTTCAGCACTGAGCTTCATCTAGAACTGAACATTTCTGTCCATTTCAGCTTGTCTCTATTTCTCATTTTTCCAATCTGAAGTTGAATTCACCCACTTTTCACATCAGTTTGCAAACTTTATTATCTTTATATAAAAAAGCACTCATGAAACTTCACAGGCCATTTTGTTTGTATTTCTCTTTACAGATGCAATTTGCAAGCAAACTCCCCCAATATAATGCATTTTAAAACACAATTTTCACTAATGTACACATTTGTGTGCACCCTCCCCCATCCCATGATATACGCTTTTTGGGGCACTATTATTATTATTATTATTATTATTATTATTATTATTATTATTATTAAGTTGGAGCAATGTATCACAAAATTCAGAGACGTGCAAATTTCAGAGGACAGGAAAGGGTGGCTCTTATGTAGGTTTGCATTAAAATACAAACGGGGGAAAAAAATCCTCCCCAATCCCTAAGCAAGCATTCCCTATTCTGTATCAAGTTAGAGACCAAACAGGTACAAGTAAAGAACAGAGTGACTCATTCACATAGCAGCTCTGCCGATAATACCTCCCCCCATTTTAGTAATTATTAACTTGGAATTATTTTCATTATAGATCCATCACAAAGTTTCTTCCTCCCTCCCTTCCCTCTTTTAATCTGTAAGTGTTCCACACTGACAACTTGCCACCGTCAAATCTGTGTTTTTTAATTAATTGCCCGGCTAGCAATCAATTTCCAGAGGGATATATATATATATATATATATATATATATATATATATATATATGTATGTATAGGCAGGCACCTACATACAGAAAACACTCTACAACAATCTCCCACCAGGTTTAATGACTGTGTTGCCCACATCCCCACCACACCAGCATGGTAATTGAGCAGATCTATTAACTTGTTACACTAGATTTGTTTAAAGAGACTATTACACAGTCATTTAATCAATTTGTTACACTGAAGGTCCTGACTTATGAGACACTTGCCGTATGATTCCTTAATGACTGAATTAATTTGTTTTAATAAAAACCAACATTGTGTACAAGCGCATTTCGAGAAATGAAATTTGGGAAGCAGGAGAGTCCAATGCTTCATCTGATTAGGTTCCCCCCCACCCCACCCTCACTGTGGTTCCTCTAAGGTTCGGAGTCGCCTTCCTGAGCTGCGTGGTGCAGGGGCGCATTTTTCTTTTTTATAGCGTCATTAATTTAATATGGATCATTAGTTCTTTATACACATCCATGTTCTGACAAATGTACCCAATGAATAATGCACCTAATGTGCTCGGGGCTCAAATGCATCACATCATAAACAGAAACGGCTTGGAAAATAAATAATTATCATAAATAATCATCGGCGTTAACAGCAATTAATATAAGACCGTGCCTGTTCTTTCACGCCTTGGTGCGCTAAAGGCTTGTTTTACACACCCAAGACCCCAATGCTTACGGCAGCAGAACAAACTGGGGGGCTGAAGAGAGCAGAAATAGATTTAGGGGGGGGGAAATTAGAGGTTATCTGGAGAGCGGATGCAGGGCAAGAAAATCGGTTTTGCTCCTGATGGAATCTGACATCTCTGGCATAAATGTAAATAACCACCAAGGGGGTCCCAAGAAAAGGGACTTGATGGTATTGATTATGCAAAATAATTACTACATTACCAATGTGAATGCACTAGGTTAATGTAGTAACACCAGAATGTTTTTCCCCCCTTCTTTTTTTGGAAGGCGAAACAGCACCGAGCAGGGCTATATGAACAGTTCATGAAAGAAAAGCCTGCAGGAAGAAAGGAAAGGGGAACGCTCAGCCTGCTGAGTTCATCATAACTGATATAAATGATTAAGCCAAATGAAGCTAATAGTGAGGCGGATGTAAACAGTTCAGCTAAAATCAGCACACTGATGACCCATGCGCCGTTCGTGGGATGCATTAAGGGATCTTGAACGATGCGACTGAAAAACCCCTAAGAGCCAAATATGCACTCAATAGTGCATGATGAAAAGAGAGAGAAGGGAAGACTAGGTACATATCTTATCAGCAGGTGCTGCCAGCTAAAGGGTGCTTTCATTAAAGCTAGTAGTGTAACGATGGGCAGTGACTATACTGACCCCTAATAGTCGCAGAGATCAGCCCGCTAACCCTTGTGCCTGTCAGGAAGACCTGTTTATCTGTCTCCTGTAAGCAGGAACTGAACTTCAATCAGACAATGACGGTCACTTTAACAGAGTACATGTATGATTCAGGAACTGTAAATGCAACAATTTGGTTTCTCCAAAATTAAGGCTGTGTCTGCAGTATTTCAGACTTGCTGCAGAAACACACAGTTGCAAACCAGGGGAATAAATATCACTTTCAAGGACTTGGCGTCACATTATTCACTCACTAAGGAAGCCTCATGCTTAAACCTTTGGTTTTTAATAGTCAATGCAGCTGTAACAGGATCCTCTTTTGGTTGGTGAGTGATCTCAAGGACCACCTCTATGGCCAAAGGATCGGGTGAGAGACCCCTGTTGCCTTGTTGACACAGGATTTGAAAGGGGTGAGCTAAACTCTCACAGAAGGCACCAATCTCCATTTGTGTAAGGACATTTCAGCCAATTAACCTTCTTGCTTTGAGCCAATTAGATTAGAATCAGGACAGGAATTGAAGAAGAGCCCTGCTGGATCAGTCCAAAAGCTTATCTAGATCAATATTCTGCTTATCTAGTCCACAGTGATCAAGAAGATGCACATGGGGAGCTGGTACTGAGCTTCACCCTCCATTACACTATATCAGTGTAGGTAATTTTTGTGTAGGTAAAATTTTGCTTTTCTTACTGACCAACAAAGCTGATTTAAAATTGTGCCCTGAGCCATCTTCTAAAGATGCTCAGGTTTCATTAGGCTTCATACTCTCTGACTTCTGTTTATTTTTTTACGCAACGACTTCATGACAGGCAGAAATCTGACACGTGATGGCTTCCCCACCAATGCATCTCCATACAAATATCTCAAGGTCTGTCGCGCTGAAAGATGGAGCAAGCTTGTTTTCACCCGCTGTGGAGGGTAGGATTAGAACCGATGGCTTCTAGTTGCAAGGAAGGAGATTCCGACTAAAGATCAGGAAGAACTTTCTGGCAGTAAGAGCTACTCAACAGTGGGACGGACTTTCTCAGAAGGTGGTGGACTCTTGTTCATTGGAGGTTTTGAAGCAGAGGTTGGATGGCCACTTGCCATGGCTGCTTTACTTGAGATTCCTGCATTACACGGGGCTGGACTAGATGACACTTGGGGTTCCTTCCAAATCTACAGTTCTACGATTCTACAGTTCTATGTTCATGGGGGCTTTTGGGCAGCAACAATAATGATGTTGCTATCGTTAACTCTGTTTTTATTACATGTATGTGATATTTATAATTTTTTTAAAATTTATTTTTTACTTTGTTGCAAATGGTTTCTTTCCCAGCCCTAACTGGACATGATGAGGATTGAAAAATCAGGTGCTCAACCACTGAGCTATGGCGCTTCCCCAAGGGAGCAACAAAGTAGGAATGATCAGGCTGTATGCATGAGTTTGCATCATGCGCACAGCATGATTGATTAAGCCTAGAACCCTGGCTTACCATTATGTGTGGATGTGGTGAATAGTATAGTTCCTTCCTTCCTTCCCTTTTGCCACCACCAGCAATGCCTGGGCTGGCTATTTTTAATGGATTTGACCTTTTGCTGGATTTAACAGATGTTGTGCATGGCCACCTCCAAAAGCTTGTTTAAAGTTAACAACATGAAGCATTTGAGGTCACTGGGCCAACTCAAGGTCATTTTAATTCTGCCAAAAGGTTAATTAAATCACTGCATTAAAACAAGAATAGAGTACACTTAGCTATGCCTTAATGAGCTCGGGCAGTTTTGTCCTCTATCACTTTTAACTGCCCCTCCTAACAAGAAAACCATTCCGTAAGTATTAAGCACATATTTATATTTGCACAGAATTAATAGAATTATTTTGCCTTTGAATCAACATGAGTCTGAAGATGAAGCTTGTGTTCTTGTTTTGTTATTCATTTTTGAGTGGAACAACATTTCTGCATGGGCTGTTGTTGCTATTGCTGCTGTTGTCATTTTGTTATGCCTTGCTTTTGTACTTGGGGAGATTAGAAAGCAACAGCTCCCTTCTTGTAGGAGCTTACAGTCAAAACATCTGACACAGGAAGACAGCAGAGGAGGGGAGAGGACAAGGACAATGACCGTACAATGACAATGGGAGGACAATGACAGAGGTAAGGACTACACACCCCAAAGTTTAACTTTAGAGCAGCAAACATCAACCAATGTACAAAGCAATTCCATCTGTGTCCTAAACATGTTTACTCAAAAGTAGGTTCCACTGAGATACTTCTGGGTCTTAATCCCAGCTGAGTTTAGGATTCAGCCTTAGAAAAAGAATACTCCAAGTGAGGTGTTTGGTTTTTTTTTGAGGGGCAGGAGAATCTGAGAAATGTCAGCCTATTTCTATACACAGAGGCCTCTTGAATCGGCTTTGAATGCCAATGATAAGGCCTATGAAATGTGAAGCAGTAAGGATGAGAGTACCTCTAAGCACATGCAAAGTCAATTTTCGTTAGCCACTGAATAGCCAAATTTGCCCCCATAAATATTGGAGGCCAGGGTATTCCATTCCCAGGACCTCTCTCTTTTTAAAGAAAATAATTAGTCTAACTTGCAAACGATTAGATAACATGACATACCTTATGGTCTGGCTTATTATCTTAATTACAGGTTCTTAACTCACCCTCCCCCAATCATTACTCTTTGCTTGCGGTGGTGCAATTTTATGTTGAATGCTAAATAGTGCAAATTCCCCTCCCCCTACTTGCACTTGGGTGTTTTCTAAAGACATGTAAACTCGCTGCGTTGTTCCTCTCTAATCTAGTAGCACTGATGAAATGGAGCCAAAGCTTTCTTTGCAATTTCATTAACATATGCATGAGTTGCACTTTTGCAGTGTTGCAGAAACAACACAAATTGGTTTGTGAATTGTAAGCTCCCTGTTCTTCCCCTGCTAGCTGTCATCACCTCCATCTGACCCCCAAGCTTGTGAAATCACAAATCCACAATTTTTGGGTGTTCCATGGTGCTCTTAAATGTTATTAATGCGTGCTCCTTCTTTTTAGCACTTTCCCCTTTCTTCCTCATGCTGATTTGTGTGCACTAAGTTCACTCTAGCATCCTGGTCTTCAGTGAGTGAGGTGGGCCTCCATACAGAGGTAGCTTCTATGGGTAGTAGCTCCTCTCTGTTCCCCACCTTCTTCCAGTCAGTGAATGCTGGTGGAGAAGTGGGGAAGAAACAGGACCTTGCACTTTTCACAACAATTGTCCACACTTCTTTTTTAAGAGACGTTTTGCTTCTCAGGCTCTCTTCTTTGTTTCACCCACTGAGAAGCAGAACGACATGCTCAACAGCTTCTCTTTCCAAAATATCCAACAGGAAAGCCTCTGCAGCATCCCTCAAGGAGCAGCAGATGTCGGCCCTGCATTTCAGCCAAGCCATACCAACTTCCATGAGTCCTCTTTTGCTTTCTTGTGATGGAGAAGAATCCTCCAAGGCAGTGTGAGTTTAGTATGTACACAGTTGCGTTCTGTTTTGAAAGTGCTTCCTCTAGACCAGGTATGTCCAACAGGTAGATTGTGATCTACTGGTAGATCACTGGACGTCTATGATAGATCAGTGGCTCCCCCCAAAAAAGCTGAACTTTGGCTCCCCTAAAAAAAGCTCAACATTTTGGCCCTTCACCCGCCCCCAAAACGGCCTTCCCTCCTTCCTAAAAGAAGCTCAAAAACACTGACCTGAACCCCTGAAAAGGGGGTAGATCACTGCCAGTCTTTAACTCTGTGAGTAGATCACAGTCTCTTGGGAGTTGGCCACCCCTGTCTAGACCAAGAGTAACAATGTGTTGCTCTGTAGATGTTGGACTCCAAATCCTATCATCCACAGCCAGCATGCCACCCTGTATGATGACCTCTGTTGGGATTGAGACAGGGGAAATGTGTCCTTGTTAATTCTTCTCAACCTTGTAGCAGCTTTTGATATCATCAACCATGGTCTCTTTCTGGAGCGGCAGGCCAAGTTAGGAGTGGGTAGCACCACTTTGTGATGGTTCCTGTCCGACTTGAATGGTTGCTTCCAGAGGGCGATGCTTGGGGAGTGTTCTTTCTTCAGCCCCATGGAGCCTTCAATGTGGGGTTCCTCAGGGTTTTCACTTTACCCACCCACCCCACATGAAACCATTGAGTAGGGTCATCTGGAGTTTTGGAGTATGTTGTCAGCAATATGCTGATGACACACAACTCTACTTCTCTTTTACATCTGCAGCCCAGGTAGTGAATGTGCTGGACCCTTGCCTTGCCTCGGTAATGGACTGGATGAGAGCCAACAAACTGAAGCTCAATCCAAATCATCATCATCATCATCATCATAATTTTTTATTTGTACCCCACACTTCCCGGTTTAAAAACCTGGCTCAGGGTGGCTAAAAACAAAAATAAAACATTGATTAAAAACGACTTAAAAAACAGCTTAAAAACAGCATAAAGTACAACATAAATGTAGCATCGCCAGGGCTAACTGGCCAAGTTAGTCCTGCTAGGGCCAGCAAGGAGACCAGGGAAGAATTTAAATGTGGGGTCCCGGAAGGGTTTCTTCATAGAAAAAGGAAGGGAAAAAGGAATGGAGGATCAGGCTAAATTGAAGGCCAGGTGGAATAGTTCTGTCTTACAGGCCCTGCAGAAGGAGATCAAGTCCTGCAGGGCCCTAGTCTTGTGGGACAGAGCATTCCACCAGGTCGGAGCCATCACTGAAAGGGCCCTGGCACTGGTGGAGGATAATCTGGCTTCTTTAGGGCCCAGGACCCTTAAGCTTTTATTATTCATGGACCTTAGGGTCCTCTGTGGGACATACCAGGAGAGGCGGTCCTGTAAGTACGAGGATCCTAGGCCACATAGGGCTTTAAAGGTCAAAACCAGCACCTTAAACCTGATCCAGTACTCCGCCTGGAGCCAGTGCACTAGTAAAGCACTGGGTGAATATGGTCCCATGGCAAGGACCCTGTGAGGAGCCTCGCTGCAGCATTCTGCACCCTCTGGAGTTTCTGGGACAGTTTCAAGGGCAGCCCCGCGTAGAGCGAGTTACAGTAGTCAGGCCTGGAGGTGACCGTCGCATGGATCACTGTGGCCAGATCGGGGCGGGAAAGGTAAGGGACCAACTGCTTGATACGGCGAAGACTGAGGCTCTGTTAGTGGGTGGTTCCCTAGACCAGATGGATGGCAGGTTGCTTGTTGTTGAAGGTGTTACACGCCCTCTGAAGGAGCGGGCATGTCACTTGGGGTTTTTCCTGGATCCTTTGCTGCCACTCGAGTGCCTTCCACCAGCTTTGGCTGGTGGCCCAGCTGTGCCCCTGTCTGGACAGGGATAGCCTAACCTCTGTCATCCATGCTCTGATAACCTCTAGGTTAGATGATTTTAACACGTTATACGTAGGGCTGCCTCTGAAGATGGTTTGGAAACTTCATCTGATGCAGAATTTGGTGGCCAGGCTGCAAGACGGTTTGAGCATATGACACCAATCCTGGCGCAACTGTACTACTGTGCTAGTTTTGACACATAAAGCAACACAAAAATGGGCCTTTTCTATGGTGGCTCCCGGCTTGTGGAATGCTCTCCCTACGGAGGCTCGTCTGGTGCCTTCTCTACATATCTTTAGTTGCAAGGCAAAAACATTCCTCTTCTCCCAGACCTTTGGCTAATTAAACTATCTATGACTTTTAATCTCTCTCTCTCTCTCTCTCTCTCTCTCTCTCTCTCTCTCTCTCTCTCTCTCTCTCTGTGTGTGTGTGTGTGTGTTTGTGTGTGATAATTTTTATATTAGAAAGCCTGTAAGCGGGTGGGTGCCTACTACCTACTCGAATGTGACCCATCCCCAGTGGGCATGGGCAATAACAATAAAAAAGATTGAAGCCTAGACAGATAGATGTGAACAAATGCAATGTTCTGTTAGTTAATTCCCCAAGCTAATGAACCTTTGTGTTAAGTCATGAATATCATTGTAAAAATTAACGCATCCTGCTATATCACAATTATCCACCACTGACAAGCCCTAAGAAGACGGTCTTTGTGCATTTGCTTTCGATTGCAGTCCTGTAATTAAGTATGAAAATAAGGGGGATTTATTAACTTAGCAGATCTCTTAACTGAAGCCACACTAGAAGTGAATGGCCTTTTCTGTGCTCCAGCCTTACAGAAGAATGTATTCTAATGCAAAATGAAGATTTTGGGATTCTATATTTGGGGAGATTCTCCCTCTTCCATTGACACCATTATGAAGAGAATAAAAGCTGTTATAAACATTTGATGTGGAAATGCATTGGGAATAGCAGACTTCTCACATCAAGCTTAATTTAATTTTTCCTTGTGGAAAAGATCACTTTTGACTCGCATTGTTCGCGGGAAATAAAGGAACCTTTGCTGATTTAATTAGAACTCAGTTTTCTTCCAGGTTTCACATTCTTGAAAGTCTTGAAATTGCTTTGAGTGTGGGACAAAACCATCAGTAGATAAAGCAATTTTAAAAAGGCGCCATTGTGGCATACGTCTGCTCTCCCCCTCTCTTTCCTTTTTGCCAGTTTCAATTCATTGCTCAATTTAAGTATGGAAATAACGTTTGTCAAAGGCTTCTTGACATATGAATTTTGCCCCATGCGCGCACACACAAAAACAAGTGGAGCGGCTGCTTGGATTTCTAACCCATTTATTGTACAATATACAGGTAATCCAATCTACTGCCAGAAACACGGTTTGTGGAGCGATGCTCTGCTACATCACAATGACTCTTTCTCAGCTTGGTAGTTTTCTCATTTTTTTGTGTGTTTCTCCTTGAACTGGGGGGAATGGGGAAAAAACAAACACACCATCAACCACCATCCTAGACCAGTCAGAAACTTTGAGGATGGAAATAAGTGCATTGACTTTATCAATCCAAAGGGTTTCATCCTGAAATGTAATGGCACTCTGGGGCTCAAACAACCCGCAATAGTCCTGGAATTTTAGCTCCACCTAAAAGTCAACTGTGTTGAATCAGAATCTGGGGATCTGACCTGGACTTTGGAATGACTTTGTGAACCGTTTGCTAAGTCTGCTTCGTTTTCTGATTCATATCCATTGCACTTAGATTTTGTTTCCTCGAAAACGGAAAGAAAGAAAGAAAGAAAGAAAGAAAGAAAGTGCTCAACAGAGAAAGATTAGTGTAAGCTGCACAAAGACTGCTACTGGATGGGACGGGATATAAATGGAAATAGATGAATGGAATTTGCATTTAGATTTCATGGCAACACCATACCTTTCGATCAGCAAAGTGCTCCCTAAGCCAGTTTTTAAGCTATGTTCCAGGGAGACTTGGGTTTCTTTAAAAGCTTTTTTTTTTTGAGGGTGGGGAAGTATCAGCAAGGAGAAGGTTAGTCATCATGGTACAAAAAAAAATGAGTGGGGGACATTTTACAGCAGAGAAGAAGTAGGCATGGGAATCAAGGATGAGGGAAAATGCTTGTGGTGTTGGTCAATCATGTCATTCATCAGGGCACATATGTATGACTACTTCACAGGTAGAGAATCTGAGGTCCGGTGGCCAAATGCGGCCCTCCCAACCCTCTTTATCTGGTCCTCAGGACTCTCAGAAGGGCCTCCCAGGCCTCCCTGTCTGGCCCTTAGGAGACTCTCTCAGGCCACACTGCCTCCCCCGCTAGACCTTTCAGCAGCCCAGCTTCACATCCTCTAAGGTTTTCTTTGCCAGGCTTAAATGTGTCCTTGGACTCTGATAAATACCCTTTGCTAGACTGGATGGAGGCAGAGGGGATGTTTGTGTGACACAAAGTAGCTTACTTGTACCAAGGTAAAACTTACATGTGTTGCTCCACCCACTTTTGCCTCTGGCCCCGCCCACCACTGACACATGAGCTCTGGAAGGTTGTCCACAAGGCAATGCAGCTCTCTGGCTGTTAATGTTCCCTGTCCCTGGACTAGTCGAATAACTAAATTGGGGTGGGGAATCTCATGCTTGGGTGATGAATGAACGCTCTATGTTGGGCCTTTGAGACTATGGGTGGATCTACACATGGGAAAACCCCCCTGGTATAAATAAGTCATAAATTAAATCATTTTAACAAAAGAGAGAGAAAAAACCACTATGTAAAATTGCATAGAAAAGTTTTGTGCTCTACAGCGCCATCTGGTGTTGCATTCAAAATGCTGTTTTTTTGGCTAATGTAGCTGAGTCTATCACCAGGCTACAGCACTCCTCAAGTGAGTTTGGCTGTAGTAATATCTCAATTTTGCATGCTGGAATGTAACCCATTGCACCAAGCATAACAAGCATCGCTCCTCTTGCTTTTTACTCTGGCCCCATCCATCCCTGGTTGCCAGTGTAGTAACATGGCCCTCAGGCTGAAGAAAGGAGCCCCACCCTTGAAGCACTTGATTTTGCTGCACCTTTTGGCAACCCCCCTGGCCAATTTTGTGTTGCCATAGCTATCGTTGGATTAACTTGCTTAAAACGGAGCCGGCGTTCCCCTTAATTCTCTCCCTTTCCCTCTGTTTATGGCAACAAAGCAGCTGATGATGGCTAGCCCAAGAGATCTGACAGCCGGCCTTAAATTACTTCACATTGTGGGTTGGGTATCTATATCACCTCTGTATAGGAGGAGGCAACAGGGCTCATTGCTCATATTGATTTACACGAGGCTGTGTGGTGAGCGCACAATTAATAGTTGGCTTCATTGGCAGCCAGCTGTTAGCCTCGTAATTTACAGTGGGGGGACAGCTCAGTTTAGGCATAAAAGGACCCGTATTAGTAGGGACTGTATTTTTAGTGTTTTAAAGGTCACATCCAACTTTCATTATTTTTGAAGACTGTAATTAATGTGGAGAATTTGCTTCATAGGCTTAGCCCACCCGGTTTATATACTGCTTAGAATGGGGTGTGCTACTTGAGAAATCTTGGCAATTTATTGGCCTAACGTAGGGATGGGAACCTGTGGTACTTCAGATGCATTTGAACTACGACTCCCATCATCCCTGACCATTGACCATCCACTGCAGTTCAAGAGCATATTGATCATTGTTGTCCGACAACATCTCAAGGGCCACAGGTTCCCCAAGGCTAGTCTGACTAAGTGAAGGAGGTGGGAGAGGAGCTTATAGCAACAGTCTTTATCCTATCGAAGCCAATGGTAAAATACCCATGGATGTCAATATTGTTGAAGGGCCACAGCTCAAATGTGGAGTGTCTGTTTTGCACACAGACAGCCTTTGTTTAATAACCAGCATCTCTGGGGTTGCGGCGCTCATCTCTCGTTAATGGCTGAGGGAGCTGGTGAGTCGGACACGACTGGACCTAATGGTCAGGGGTCCCTTTACCTTTACCTTTTACCAGATAGGGCTGGGGGGGGGGGCGAATCCCAGTCTGAAACCCTGGAGAGCAGCTGTCAGGCGGGGTTGACAATACGAAGCTAGATGGGCCATTGCTCTAACTCAGGAGAAGGCAGTGTGCTCTGTTCCGATGCAGCTGGATCTAAGAAGAGCGTCTGCACAATGTGTGGCGTATCTAAGAAGGAACAGAAGAATCCCTTTCTTTGTTCCACAGATGATAAGGGCCCATATAGGTAAAGGGACGCCTGACCGTTAAGTCCAGTCGCGGACGACTCTGGGGTTGCGGCGCTCATCTCGCTTTATTGGCCAAGGGAGCTGGCGTACAGCTTCCGGGTCATGTGGCCAGCATGACTAAGCTGCTTCTGGCAAACCAGAGCAGCACACAGAATCGCCATTTACCTTCCCGCTGGAGCAGTACCTATTTATCTACTTGCACTTTGATGTGCTTTTGAACTGCTAGGTTGGCAGGAGCTAGGACCGAGCAACGGGAGCTCACCCCATCATGGGGATTCGAACTGCCGACCTTCTGATCAGCAAGCCCTAGGCTCTGTGGTTTAGACCACAGCGCCACCCGCGTCCCTATATAGATGGCCCCAAATACCATCAGAGGCGAAGATAACTCCATGGGTATTTTTCTTCACATGGTTATATTTCAGGAACGGAGGCAAACAAGCCACACCCAGAGTGATATTATGGGAAGGAATGTGTATCTACTTTGCTAAAAAGGCAGGGGAAATAGTGATTCATTCACCAAGGCAGCTCAAATTCTTTGCCGAGAAAAGCTGGATTCCATGACCTATATCAATTGTTCAAATGAAGTAAATTTGCAAGACAGATCTGCACAATTTATTCTGCTTCTCTTTGTCATGGGGAGGGACAATACACGACAATGAAAGTCCACCCAACCAAGCACTGGGTATTTAATTTCTTGGTTTGTGAGAGTTCACCCACAATTGCACACCTACCTTTAAGCACATCTTCTCAACCCTAAGGGCTAGCAACCAACTTTTTTTTTTTTTTTTAATAGAAATAAAACCTAAGAATCTTTGGAATCTGTCCAGGAGTGGATTCTGCATTCTCCCACCCTAACTGTCACAAGGAATTGCTACATGAGAGATTTGTTTGGGATTGCTGGGAGTACTGTGAACGTGTGACATAAGCGAGCACCAGAAATGAATGTTGGTTTTAGGGGAATTCTGTGAGGCCAATGGGACTGATTCAGCTAGGAGTTTGAGGTCTGAAACTCTGGGGCAAAACAGGACAGGACAAAATGCTCCTCCTTACTTCGTTTGGAAGAACTCCACATCAGCAGCAGGAGAGAACATATTAAATGATTTTAAAAGGACTTTTCCACGTCTTGACATCTGCAAGGGTACAATTACGTTCTACTTAGCCAAAGGCAACAACTCTTCTAATAAACAGAAATTCCACATTATTTTGATAAAAAAAACCAACAACAGACCAAGTTTCTCATAGTTAATATTAGAATGAGTCATGCACTGGGTTAGGGACTAAATTAAACAATAAGAAAATAGATTTTCAGCAGCTGTTCCAGTGCTAGGCCAGAGCTCAAAGCTCCTATTTTAAAACTAAAATTTGGTACCTTTTCAATGCTGCTGTAGTTGTGTGCATTTGGCTTTTTCTCCAAAGGCTGCCGAAGGAAAGGGGAGATCTCTTTTTGGGGTTTAACAGGTTCAGGGCAGTCTCTTAAAGGGTCTTGTGATAAAAGCAGTAGAGTAAAGCGGCTTAGTCATGCTGGCCACATGTATGCTGTACGCTGGCTCCCTCGGCCAGTAAAGTGAGATGAGCGCCGAAACCCCAGAGTTGTCCGCGACTGGACCTAATGGTTAGGTGTCCCTTTACCTTTTCCTTTATGCTATTCAGTATTCCATTATTGCATCCATCAAAACTTGTTTATTGAATTATCTTAATGCTGCCAGCATTTTCAGCTGTACACAATTATGTCCCATATATTCAGTAAACGTTTTTCAATCTTCTTAAAACGTATGTTATTCTTGTTCTCTTATTCTATATGTTAAATCTGTGAGTTGTGCATTTTCTGTCAACTTAAGTTGCCATTCTTCTTTTGTTGGGACCTCGCTCGTTTCCATCTTTGCGCTGACAAAACACAGGCCGCAGTAACAGTACTTGCACAGTTCTCCAGATTCAGGCTGACCAATGCAGAATAAAGTGGAACTATTTAACAAAGTAGATGCAAACTTTTAGAATATACTGTAGAGAAATGCACACGATACCAGCACTGTCAGTTTGTGGCACCAGGCTAAGACATTTTTATTTACCCAATATTTTGGTGGTTAACATTGTATCTATCTACTGTATTACTCATTTTTAATGGGGTGGGATAGGACCTGTCCTTCTTATTATACTGTAGGATGATCATTAAAGAATTTTGAGTTGTACATTGTTTTGCTTTTGTCTTTTTTCTTGGCTTTTAATTAATTTTAACTGTTTGCATTTTATCTTGTTAAGTAGTTTGGAGACCTTTTTAAATATAAAGAGCCGGACATGAGATAATATCAGTATTACATAAGTAGTTTTATATTCTTATATGAATTGTACAGTACATACATTTTTATGTGCTGGTTGTTTTAGGAAACCTAGAGTGTACCTGTATATGTATATAATATGCATATTTTGTGTAAAATATGCAATGTTTTTTCACATTTTTAGCAGAACGAGGAGGCGGACCCTCTTCTTATCAAGATTCAGGAGCGAGATGGAAATGGTTAAAAAAAAAATATCTGTGTGGACTATCTCAGCATTGAGATATTTAGAAAATTCCATCCCTAGTCATGTTGAATGCTGCTCCAGGATAATAATTCCTATTAGCGCCCTTCAAGGAGATGCAAACATCAAGGAGTAAGTGCTCTCTCCTTCATCTCTAAGACAAAAAGACAAAATAGAGAGAAGGGACTGACACTAACTAGAGCCATAATGACGAGAGAGAACTCAGCCATGTAGTCTCCTGAAAACATAGGCAGTCCCTCTCTCCCCCTTTGCATCTCAAGATTGATTTTGCTCTGGTAGTTCAATTGTTGTTCAACAATACAATAAAGATGCCTCCAATGCTAACTCAAATTTGATCAGGGCAGATGATTCCTTGCCAATAGGATAACCTTCTGTGAAAATACTTATCCGTGCATATTTTATTGGGATATTAAAAAAAAAAGTCTACAGGATCCTTTCAGGGAGGAGCATATATTGTTTTGTTTGTTCCTTCATTTGCTGACAAAAGAGTTGTCAAAAGTAATGTTTATAACAATTTAACGGGTTATTTGCTTATTAGATATTAATCATTCTGTTGCGGCTCGGGGTCCTTGCTGGTGCTCTTCGCCTAGACCAGTGATTCTGATCTCAATTAGATTATGTCTCTCTCTTTTACCTCCCCATAAATCATTCCGGCAAACTGAAATTAACAGCTACTGGAGCGCATTAATAATCTACCTCACACATTGGAAAATGCATTAGCTGGAACCCTCCCATCGCTCCGACTGTTAAGCACATCATTTTGTTTATGAAATATAAACATTTCATGGAAGAGCACTCACACATTGCCGCAGGCCTGCTGACAGCTAAAATGATTGCCCACAATTGCCAGTCAGTCAAGCGCCCAAATAAAGTTTGTTTAAATCCACGAGTCTGTGACTATCCCATTTTCTCGGGCATTAACACAAAACGCAGGGAAAAACAACAACATTTAAAGTAACACTGTTCCATTACTGTCAGAAGAAGAAGAAGAGGGGAAACAGATTCTCTAGATCACTGGCATTCTGAGGAGACATGGTGGTTCTGTCATTACGATTAAACACAGAACTAGAAATGCAGGAACTAGGAAGTTTCCTTCTACCAGATCATTCTAGTTTAATATTGCCTACTTGATGGTAGATCTCTAGGGCATCAGACAGATGTTTCTCTCAGCCACACCTGGAAATGCCAGAGAATGAACCTCTTGCACACAATGCAGGTGTTTTATTACTGCAATGCTTTTGCAAAGTTTTTTGCAGATAAAGTCGCTCAGATTCGGAAGGAGGTAGATTCCACCGTGGGAGCAGGGCCGGGGCGGGAGAGTGCTAGAGCCCTGTCTAGTCATGTTTCATGGGATCAATTCCAATCTGTTACCTCCTTCTGGCGGTTCCCTCACCGCGAGAAGCAAAGCTACAGGGAACCAGACAGAGGGCCTTTTCGGTAGTGGCGCCCGCCCTGTGGAACGCCCTTCCATCAGGAGTTAGAGAGATAAACAACTACCTGTCATTTAGAAAATACCTGAAGGCAGCCCTGTTTAGGGAAGTTTTTAATTTGTGACTCTGTATTGTATTTTGGTATTTGTTGGAGGCTGCCCAGAGTGGGCGGGGTATAAATAAATTATTATTATTATTATTATTATTATTATTATTACTTGGCTATGGTTGTTTCCTATATTACATCTAGGTAGAGACCAAATGAACAGGAGGCATTCCTAGCCCCGCTTGGAGATGCCCAGGACTAAAGCAGTGCTCTGTCCTGAGCTATGGCATTTCCCCATATACATCCCTCACTGCCATTGGAAATTCTGCCTCTATCTGGGGATTAATGAGGCTGTCCAAGGGAAAATGTCTCCCACGCTTCTCCAGTTGGTTTTGGATCTATGGCTTCTTCCATTTTCAGACTACTTTTAACAGCTGCCCCTGCTCCTCCTATATTCTAGGCTGGTTGAAGTGTGTGAAGGGGGAACTATCCACATCGCTGCACATGCATGGTTTGGCTTTCTCAGTCCAGGAGTGCTGGTCACTATTATGAACCACAGTTAAATATAGAGTGATATCCATTTTCCAGTCTCTTGCAGGAACCAGGTTGTCTTGGACTGCACTGCACATCAACCAAATATCAGATGGGGAAAATGCCCTCTCAGTGTAGATCCCTGGGAAAACTCACAAGGGCCCTGCTTTGGATCAGTGCCAAAGGCCCATCTAGCCCAGGATCCTGTCCTCACAGTGCCAATCCAGATGCTTATTGGAAGCCCACAAGCAGGGCCTGAGCACTACAACACACTCCCTATCTTAACAGTTCCCCGCACGATGCCTTCAGCAATGGTTTAGCTGGAAGAAGCAAAGATCACCAGTGTCAAAGCAATGATTCTTCAACATCGACTTCATTGGACTGGTCATGTTGTGCGGATGCCTGATTATCGTCTTCCAAAGCAAGTACTCTATTCTGAACTTAAAAATGGAAAGCGTAATGCTGGTGGTCAACAAAAGAGGTTTAAAGACTCTCTCAAGGCAAATCTAAAATAATAATAATAATAATGTAGTATGAACACCAACAACAGGGAAACACTGGCCTGTGAGCTTTGAAGATGTTCAAGCTCAGGACGAAAGGGAGAAATGTGCTAAGAGGAAGGCACGTTTGGCAAACCCTCACCATGATAAACTCCTACCTGGAAACCTATGTCCCCACTGTGGAAGGACGTGTGGATGCAGAATTGGCCTCCACAGTCACAGACTCACTGTTAAAACCTGCTTATGGGAGACATTCTTTCTCGGCTATGAGCAATCGCCAAAGAAGAAGAAGCAGCAGCTTGCATTTTAAATCTTAACACTTGGCATCTTCCCATCAATACTCCAGATATTATCTAAATTTATTAATTCCCAACACTCTCTGACTCTAGCAGTTTTGGGTGCCCTTGCACCCCTGAACTCTGTTACCATGGATGTGTAACACTATTACGAAAAGGTTTGCCTTCCCCAGAAGAGAGCAACTTTGCATCTCAGTGGCAGTCCTAGATTCAATGGTGTCACAAGAGGCTAAGGTGCTTCCTGTGGCACCAAGTGCCTTTCACCGGCTATTGCAAGTTTGCTGGCTGCAGCCACGTCTGCTCAGAGATGGTCTGGCTGTGGTGGAAAAGCCATAGCTCAGGGGCAGACCATCTCCTGTGCATGCAAAAGGTTCCAGGTTCAATTCCAGCCATCTCTAGGTAGGGCTGGGAGAGATTCCTGACTTGAAACCTTGGACACCTGCTTCCAGACAATGCTGAGCTAGATGATGTTGCAATTTTTGTGCCATGTTATTCATGATATGGTGGCGCTGTGGGTTAAACCACAGAACCTAGGGCTTGCTGATCAGAAGGTTGGGGGTTCGAATCCCCACGATGGGGTGAGCTCCCGTTGCTCGGTCCCAGCTCCTGCCCACCTAGCAGTTCGAAAGCACATCAAAGTGCAAGTAGATAAATAGGGACCGCTCCGGCGGAAAGGTAAATGGCATTTCCGTGTGCTGCTCTGGTTCGCCAGAAGTGGTTTTGTCATGCTGGCCACATGACCCAGAAGCTGTACGCTGGCTCCCTCGGCCATTAACGTGAGATGAGCGCCACAACCCCAGAGTTGGACACGACTGGACCTAATGGTCAGGGGTCCCTTTACCTTTACCTTTATTCATGATATACATTGTCACCACCAAAGCTTACATAGTACCTCTGCCCTGCTCTGCTTCTTGAGGACCTAGTTTCAGTAGGGCATTATGCTGTTCTCGTCCACAAGTTACCCAGCTTTTTGCCCATTTGAAATAAAAGCAATAATGGTTGCTCTCCATGAAGTTTGTAATTAATTACCTGAGTATTTCATTAAATGTTCCTAGTAAACGAAAAGAAAAACATTGCTGGTATTTAATAGGCATAGTCTCCTTTGATCCAGGGGTGATATTCTGGGATAGCCTATTGCTGTATATTTGCATTAGACTGAAATATTATGCTGATAATGAATTTTTTTAGCTTGTTTCATTAGAAATGAGGCACGGATGTTTTTTTTTTAATGGGTACATTTTCTGTCTGTTAGGAGTACTCCCTTAAGAACATATTGGTCCAGCCAAAGACCCATTCAAAATGGCACCCAGTGGTGTCTAGTGTCCTTTGGGACTGGTAGGGCAAAAGGCAAGAGCAAGAATAGGTGAAGCCAAAGCCAATGACAGGCAGAGCCAACAAATTTCAGTTTTGTCCCCATCCTTCTTACTGATGAATTATGCAAGGGCAACCCTAGGACTAAAGAGAAGGAAGGTGACAGTGAGGGCCACCTTCTATACTGATTGTAAGTAAGAAGATAGGCAGGTGAGGACTGGCTGAGGTTGGTGGGGCAGTGGCACGTTGACCTAATGGGCCAACCTCCACTGGCTGTTTCTGACAGTCAAAAGGGCATGAGGGCAACCACCCTTAACTTTTGTTTGCCCCACCAGCTGGTTTTAGAGGAGTACTTGTGGACAACCTCCACAGGGCCATTGGCAATGAGAATGTGTCCTTCTTGGTATCTATGAATAACATACAGTATACTAGGGGCACAAAACCGGTGACTCTTCAAATATTGCTTTCCTCCAACTCCCATTATTCCTGACCCTTGGTCATGTCATGTTTTGGTCATTTCTGGATCCCAAGGAGAAGGCAACTTGCTCTGACAGAGGTTATGGGCAGACTGAGGACTCTTAAGCCTCTGCCTCCAGATTTCTTCTAGGATTCACCCCCTTGTTGACCCTTCAGATTATTTAAAGCCCAATCTTAGGGCCAGAAGACAGGTACCCCTCACCTGTTTGATAGCCTTCTGCCTGCTGTGTGCTCTGGGTGAGGCATCTGGTTCCTTAAGCTTAAGAGAAGGCACTTATCAGGGTCCTGGTTCTGATGACATAGGAAATTCTCCTGGGAGCTCCCATTTGACAGCCTCAGGCATGGTGGTCTCTTGAGCTCTAGCAGCATGCTGGTCCGGCTCCTAAGCTTGTCTCACTGCAACCTCTGACTGTGTGTCTAGATTGCTGTTGGATTCAAGTATTATGACACAGCATGCTAGCTGGGAGTGGTGGGAGTTGGATACCAACAGCATACGGATAGCCACAAGTACCCAACTTTTTTATTCAAGAGTGTCCAGCTGGTTTGGGAGCAAGGATACCACTTTATCTTTTAAAAAAATATTTTTTATTGATTTTATATGCATACAAACCAGAAAAAGAAATTTGTTACAAAAACTGTACAACGAAAGAAAAACATAGAAAATAAAAATCATGTCACAAATAATCTTATAAGATCTTGAGTCCTTAGACTTCCCTTCTTTCATATTATGCCTTCTTTATATCACATCAATATTTACACGTTTTTATTTCATTTCCCCAAACTTAAATTTCCCTTCTACACCTTCCCCTTCTTTTCCAATCTCCCTTCACAATTTTATGTATTCCCATATTCCATTTAACCCCTTCTTTGTCATTTCATTGACTTATTTGATTTTTATATCTTCTTCTGTCTACTTCTTTATACACTTTGAGTTATATGTCAATATTCACAACTTGCAAACCTTGTCTAGATAATCAACATATTTTCCCCATTCTTTTTTAAACGTTTCCTCCCCCTGCTGTCTGACTCTCGTGGTTAGTTTAGCAACTTCCATGTATTCAATGACTTTTTGTTGCCACTGCTGCACCGTTGGTATCGTCTTTTGCTTCCAAACCAAAGAAGAAGGATACCACTTTAGAGTGATTCCATTCCGTTAGAAGGTGACACTTGGTAAATGCTGCTGTAGGTCCTATGAATTAACTGTAGATGAGGCATTGGAGGGTTCCATCTTGTTCCCCGTGTTGTTTAATGTCTATATTAAGCAGCTGGGAATTTGCAAGGATTTTGAGCTTGAGATCACCAAATTCCAGTAGAGTGGTACCCCCCTCTCTATAGGAGTGTAGAAGCACCCCAGTGTTCATTCTTAAAAAGGTCGATCCTCTGGGAATGTTCCAAATTCCCAGGTAGCACTCAGAAAAGATCAAGACCTTGCAAGCAGTCTGGAGGCAATCTAAGTCTTCCTTCTGAAGACAGTAGTAGTGCAGTTAGGTTCATAGGAGTAGAGGCAGTCCTTCGGATACCGAAGTCCCATATCATTTAGGGTTTTAAAGACTAAAATCAGCATGTTGAAGAGGGAGACAATGGAGTGCACAGACTCAATCTTTCAGCATGGCAGCAACTATACTCTGGAACTCTCTGCTTATTGACATTAGAGAGGTACACCTTCACTGTACCTTTGTGTTTAGGCAAGCCTGCCCAGATATGTAAAGTTGACATGTATTGCAATTTTATTTTAAAATGCGTATTTTTTAAATTGCTGGTTTTATTTATATTTTTTAAAAATATTTTTAGGGAAACTTGTTTCAACACCTGAATTTTCCATGGGTGGGACATTTAAATTTTTTTAAAAAATAGAATTGTGCTTTAAATTGTGTGTGTTTAAAAAATGCTGGTTGTAATGTATGCATGTTTGTTTTTTGTTTAAGATATTGTAACTTACTTTGAGCTGCTGTGGCAAAAATCAGCTTGAGCTGCTGTGATTAATAAATTTAGTAAGAATAATAATGATGATAATAATAATAATAATAATAATAATAATAATAATTTGGAATGAGTGGGTGGAGTTTCTTCATTAAGAATGTGGCTAGCAAGGTGCCTTGAGTTCCACGATCCCTTTCCCATGGACTCAGCCATTCTTTGCACCCGCCTTTGGTGCTAGGTCTCTCTTTCTGCTCTCCTTTATTGTTGACCTTCGTGTACAGACGGGAAATGAATGTGCAGAGTCAGGCACTCAACAGAGCTGAGGATCCTAACTCATGTCAATAACATCAGGTTAATATCCTCTGGTTTCATGCACCGTGAACCGTATGCATTAGAATGAACATTTTACTATTTGTTTAAAAATGGAAATTCACCATCCCCAAAGGGCTGGTGTGGATCAATACTGCAAATTAAGCCTGTAATTCTTGACTTGGGATGCAGCAAGCTTCCTATAAATATGTGGGGAAAAGCAGCAGTCCCTCAAGCCATTCCTATTGGGAGCACTTCACCAGCCTTTTCCAACCTGGTGCCCTCCAGATATTGTTGGACTACAACTCCCATAATTGCTGACCATTGGTCATGTTAGCTGGAGCTACTTGGAGATGGAGTTCCACCACATCTGGAAGTCCATAAGTTCTCCATCTCTGGTGTATGACACTTCATATCTGATGCATTTTAAAGCAAATCTATATGCAGATTAAATTTTTATTTCTTTCTTTTAAATATACAAAATAATGTGGAAGTGGAACAGATTTATGGTTGAACACATATGAAACTGACTGGGATGGACTGATTTCTCCACCTGTCCTTCCAGCTGGCATGGCAGCCAATCTTTACCATGGATGCTCTACAAGATGTGATCGAGATATAAGCCAAAGGAAGCATCTCTCACTTTGGGCGGGGGGAATACTTGACAGCAGGATTGTCAGAGAATACCAATTGCAATGAAAAAGGAAGTGAAAATTGCTGCAGCTTATATGCTTCTTCTGTGGTCAAGAATGGAAATCAGTTTAAGTAAATACAATTGGTATTCATTCATATCATTGTGTTTTTGGGGTTTTTTTTAAGCCTGCAAATGTAACATAGACATTTCTTTTACATTGAAGTGAGTGTCAGTTACATAAACAGTTACATAAGTTACACAACTTATGATACCGTATTTACTCGAATCTAATGCTCATCTTTTTTGGCCAAATTATGTTGCAAAAACAAAGGTACACATTAGATTTGATGGCACATTCACCAGCAATTACTTTTTTTGGTTCTGAAAATTGAGGCACGCATTAGATTTGATGGCGCATTAGACTTGAATAAAAATGGTAAGTAGTGGACAGCGAGGTGCATAATGCAGTATTTGGTGCAAACTGGACTGCAGTAAAATGGAAACAGTGCTGTTGGTGACAAAGACAGGTTGGTATGAAATTTTCTGCATTCTTACATCCCTATGTGACAGTAATCAACACCTACAGAGGGTGTGTGTGTGTGTGTGTGTGTGTAGGGGAAACACTGTTCATAAAGATACCAAGATAATGGTACAGTATAGCTGCTTGTACAAAGAGTGGAGAGTGGCAGAGAAGAATGTTTATTCTGCATTCCCAGCCAATACAGAGACGATTAACTAACATGACAAGTCAATGCAGGCCACATTCCACCCCACCATCCGCTGCTTGATTCTTTGGAGTAGGGAAGATTTATGTTCCTTTCTAAAAACGATGAGGATTACTCTACAAGAAAGACTTCTTCAGTTTCTTTAGTGTCTGTCTCCACAGCAGCGATGTGTTCCGTATTTGTGACTTTGGGCAATCCCAGTGGCTCTGGTTGCCCCCAAATCTGAGAAATATGGCAAATGTCATGGCCTGCACCCCACAAGATTAGGTAAGTCCATGTATTCATGAATTTGGCCATACTCATGAGACTTGCAGCTGGAGGCCTGGAGGTAAAGTCCAAAGGGCCAGATAGAGAAACTTGGAGGGCCACATTCAGCTCCCAAGCATGAGTTCCCCCATGCCTGCTTGAGGAAGGGTCAGGGATGGAACAATTGCATGCAAATTGCGTTCTTTTGCACTGGCATCTTAAATAACGTAGTTCCCTTTTGAATGCCCAAAACTGAACAGATTGGTCCTGTGTGTACAGTAAGTTTAGAATCATTCTGAGGGTGCACTTCATTTTGGAGCCTGGCCTCATGCTGCTCCACTTTCATTGCTCGCCGCCTCCAAACGAATGCATGAACCGGTGCTGTGTATTTCCTGATAATACAACGGGGATTGACTCACTTCACTGTTCCTCTCCAGCTGCCCGTGAGCATGATGCTTTGAGCGAAAGCCTTTTGAAATTTACGACTGTTATCAATGTGTTTCACTCAGTATGTAGGAGAAAATATGAGAAACGTATTTCATGATAAAGTAGGTTTCTAGTTAACAGGACAAAATGAGAGTAAAGCAATAGATCAGTGTAATATGTCAAGCGAGAGGAAAGTCCAATTTATTGGAAATAAATAATACGCAACATTCGCAAGTACATAATATGGGGTGGGGTGGGGAGAATTGATTCAGGAAATAGAAAACTCTTCTATTTAGCATAAGTGACTCCATTTTGCAATTAACAGACCCGATTAACAAATCCATTCATTTATGACAGATCTCTATTCATGGTTAAACAGAAGTCCAGTGTTGATGGTGCTGTTAACAATTCACCTCTATTTCATTCTTGGAGGCATATATGATTGCCTTAAAAATAAGGGGATGTTCTCCCAATTCCTGCTTGGTCAATTATTGCAGAGCCCAGTGGTGCCCTCCTCCCTCAATCTTCTTGGTGTGTTTTCATGGATGAGAACATCACCGTCATCATTGAAGTCTGTATCCCACCCTTCATTTCAAAAGAGCCTAAGGTGTCATGTCACAGCACACCGGCCATGACCCAGAAACCAAAGGAAACCAGTAGAATTAAGGTCTGTCCAGACCATGGGTAGGCAAACTAAGGCCTGGAGGCCGGATCCGGCCCAGTTGCCTTCTCAATCGGTCCGGGAATCAGTGTGTTTTTACATGAGTAGAATGTGTCCATAGGAATTTGTTCATTTCCCCCCCTACAAAATATAGTCTGCCCCCCCCCCCCCAGGTCTGAGGGACAGTGGACCGGCCCCCTGCTGAAAAAGTTTGCTGACCCCTGGTCCAGACTGTCACTACTTTCTAGGAGGAATGCACTGAAAAATGAACAAAGATGTACAAGCAAATTCAGATGAATTCAGGATTATTGCTCGTTGTTATATAACTGCCCTGCAAGCAAATCAGAAGAGTTGCCCAATAAACACGGGCCATAGTCTGACCTCTGCGTAAGCTTCGTGCAAGCAAATCAGGATGAAAGATGATGAAATAGATTGTCTGGGAGAGTCCTTAAAATCCCCAGTTCAGCAGCATGTGTCTGGCGATGATTTATTTTTAGCATCTAAAACGCATTAGCCTTGGATTTTTTAAATAATAATCATAAAATCCCACTGTTCTCCTAACATTAGAAGATCATATTTTGCAATGTCTCAGATAAGATGCAATTTGACACTGCGAACGACAGAGAATCCCACAGCAAATCTTTGCTTTGATCACCCAAGTGGGCAAATAAAGGAAAATGGGTTCTTCTAACGACGGGATAAATAGTAAGGAAACATACCTAATATCCTTTTGTGCACGTCCTGGGAGACTGAGAGGAAGCTTTGTGGTTCCTAAAGTGAGCAAACATTGGGGTGATGGAAGAAGCATGGTCACCTGATTCATTATTATTATTATTATTGCAAGGTAAGGTTTTTCCCACGGGGTGGGGGAAAGCCTTTGTCTGGAAAGCAGCGGTGCCCATGTTTTATCAGCACATACTGCTGTCTTTGTGAATGTATTCGAGTATGTTTATCCTGAGAAAATACAGCCCTGTTTGTTTCTCCATAAGTAGTCTTTGTTACCCAGTCTTGACCTCTTGGCCTCTGATTAGGTGGCTAATTCCAAGGGTGAGATTCTTATCACTATGGTCATGACAAATAACTGTGTCTATACCCACTGAACATTGTGTGAATTGTTTGTGGAGAATGGGGTCTCCCAGATGCGACCTGTAGTTTAGGCCTGATTTGCACACTTGGTGGCACCCATGTTATCTCCTGGGTTGGCGAGAGCCAGACAACTAACAGACTTGTGGGCCAGCTGAAATAGTGTGAAGGTGCTAATTCTGTCAGCATCTCTACATGAAACTGGTAGGTGTGACCCCTATCATTTGTGTGACCGTAGCAGTCAATGGTCAAGCAGCAACCATTACTTAAATGGGGTCCCTGTGACTCAAAGGCAGAGCACATGCATGACATGAGAAAGGTCCCAGCATCTCCGATAAGGACAGGAAATGACCCATAGAACCATAGATCGAACCTGCAAACCTTGGCATTATCAACACCATGCTCTAATCAACTGAGCTGTCCAGCCTGAAACCTGTCTGGAGAGGAGTTGCCTATTAGTGAGCTACATAGACCAATGTATGATATTGAGCTACATAGACCAATGTATGATATTGAGCTACATAGACCAATGTATGTCTAGAATCATACAATCATAGAGTTGGAAGAGACCACAAGGGCCATCCAGTCCAACCCCTTGCCAAGCAGGAAACACTATCAAAGCATTCCTGACAGATGGCTGTCAAGCCTCCGCTTAAAGACCTCCAAAGAAGGAGACTCCACCACACTCCTTGGCAGCAAATTCCACATAAGTCTAGCATCCACATCAGTTCATAAGTCTTAAGTACAGTGGTACCTCGGGTTACGAACAGTCCGGTTCAAGAACAATTTGGTTTACAAGCTCCATAAAACTGGAAATAGTGTCCTGGTTTGAGAACTTTACCTCGGTCTAAGAAGGGAATCCAAACGGTGGAAGGGCACTGGCGGTGGGAGGCCTCATTAGGGAAAGCGTGCCTTGGTTTAAAAATGGTTTTGGTTTAAGAACGGACTTCCGGAATGGATTAAGTTCGTAAACCAAGGCACCACTGTATCTCTGGACTCTTTTCAGTGGGTTGTCTCGCCAGTAGAAACTTTATATGCATATCTATCTTGTCAGAGTGCTATGCATTGGAAAGAGTTCATGGTTCTTGGTTGAGCCATAGCATCTCAGAGGGAGAGGAGAAAGGTCTTTTGACATTGTGAATGCTGGCCTGGTACCCGTGTCAGGAGCAGCCAGGGCAGTGTCCTGTTACTGCTGCTCACCTGGATAGGGTGGTGCAGGGTGGAAGCAAGATCTGGTGTTGCACAAGAAGACGTCTTGGAGTAGCAGCGTTTGGAAGACATCTTTGCTATTCTTTATCCCATCCGTTTTGTGCCTGGCAAAATATAAGCAAACAAACGACCACCAGCAGAAGGGCTCTGAAATATTCCACTGTCTGTGGAAGAACTTCCTGTCATCGTAGCCTCCAGTCTAAACACCAAATGCTAACATTTATGATGTATAATGTCCCCGGCTACCACGCATGGCCGCAATTTGGGCACACCTGCCATTAACACTGGTGTGGCAGTTATTTTACTGGGGGTGACAGATTGTGAGGTAGGGAGAGTAATTCAGACTATTACCCAGGTGAAGGCATGAAAGCTCGGTGATATATGAAGACCACTTAAATTCATTGTATCTTGTACATCACATCTTTGATAGATTATAGCTGTGGCATTAAAATGGAAATGGTTTCTCTGAGGCCTGACAGGGGTTGGGGTGACCCGTGACCTCCCTCTGAGGAATGTGACTGACCGAATTATCAGTTAAGAGAAAAATCTACGGGGAATAGACTCACAGTGATGGAGAATACACCATGCGCATATATATATATATATATATATATATATATATATATATATATATATAAAAACTTTGAGCTTGATTGAAAGCTGCAGCATTCAAAATGTCACTCTTTCTCCTCACGGTTCCTGGTCCGTCCCTCATCCCCTTCCCTCCCTCCCCAAACCGCCTCAAGCCTCCTCATCTCTGTGCTTTCATACCAGCAGGCCTCCCGATATTGATTGAAAAATTGTTATTAGAGATAGGAGGCCTCCTGCATGCTGCCTAGTGATTTAATCTGGAAAACATTTAATTTTATGAAGCGGTAAATGATCGTGGCACGCTCCCTCGTGTTTGGGAGCAGCTGGCTCTTTAGCGGCTCACCCTTACTGGTCCCTTGTGTCCTCTTTGCAATCATGTGCTTCCTTCCCCTTTGCTTAACAAGTTATTTCAATTTCTAAAACGAATGCCGAACAAGAGAAAGACAACATGCAAATTGAGAGCCGGGGAGCGCCATTCACACATGAAAAAACACCCTTTGGAATTCCCTCAACTCTGCCCTCCCCTCCCTCCCCCTCCCCCTCTCTGCATCTGTCATGAAAGGGAGGGAGCGTGTGGGGTATTTCCACCCCCCTTTTTAAAAAGAAGAACCAGAGTCTATGTTCTCATCAAATTGTTTTTACCAATGACCTGACACCACCATCTATAATTAATTACATCATTTACATTAGACTATTGACTAAACAAATACATAAATCATAGGCAGAGTCAATAGATGCAGACATATTTAATCATGTTCTAAATAATGATTACTGCTCCCATAATGCAATAATTATTTTCAGCAGCTGACTTGAATTAATCTTCTGTCAAAGTGCCATCTGAGGAAAGAAAGCCGACAGAGAGGAAGATGGAGAAGGAAGCATCGGCGAAGGAGGGACTGTCTCAGTTGTCTCCCTTTTATTCTCCTGTCACCTCAGCTTCCCCCCCACTCTCTGGGCCTCATTCTGCCAGGGTTGGATGCTTCCTAGACCATTCATTTGCATTTGGCTCTCAGTGTTTGTGGTCAGAGTTGTAGCGACTGCACACCTGAAGGGGTGTATGAATGCACTGGCTTATTTTACCTGGCCTTCGTTAGGCCTTTGTGGTGGATAACTTTGAAACTCTTGTCTTGCTTGGATCAGTTGCACTAAGACCACACAGTAATTCCCTGGGGGATAACTGTGTTAAAAGCTGAACTGGTTTGAAGTTTCCTCCATATCAGCTTGCAAAGATGGAAGGGCATAGAAAATCCAATGAATCAGATTGCAGCTGTCAATTATGGGGGAAACCTTGCTATGGCCTCCTGATCTTTATCCGGCCCCACTCCCTACAGAACCTTATAAAACATTCGTATTCTGCATACATTCGAATATGCTGTTTGAAGTCTGTTTTATGTACAGTGGGACATCGGTTTTCGAACATCTCCGTTGACGAACATTTCGGTTGTCGAACACTGTAAACCTGGAAGTAAATGCTTCGGTTTTCAAACATGCCCCAGAAGTCGAACATGCCATGTGGTTTCCGTACTGAGTTTTCCGTATTGCGGCTTCCCTATTGAGTTTTCAGTTTTCAAACGTTTCAGAACTCTAATGTTAGGGATGCGGGTGGCACTGTGTGTTAAACCACAGAGCCTAGGGCTTGCCGATCAGAAGGTCAGCGGTTCGAATCACCGCAATGGGGTGAGCTCCCATTGTTCAGTCCCAGATCCTGCCAACCTAGCAGTTTGAAAGCACGTCAAAGTGCAAGTAGATAAATAGGTACCGCTCCAGCAGGAAGGTAAGCGGCGTTTCCGTGCGCTGCTCTGGTTCGCCAGAAGCGGCTTAGTCATGCTGGCCACATGAACCAGAAGCTGTATGTCGGCTCCCTCGGCCAATAAAATTAGATGAGCACTGCAACCCCAGAGTCGTCCGCGACTGGACCTAATGGTCAGGGGTCCCTTTACCTTTTATCCTAACTTTAATTATGAAGATCTGCTTTTATTTTGTCAACCGTTCAGCTTCATTGGACATCCCCAATTCTAGGATTATGAGAAAGGGAGAAAAACTTGCATGATTAATGAATTAATCAGTTAGTTGTATTGATTAATGCTTTCAACCCTAAATATGTACATGATTTAATTTACTATATTAGTGATTACAAGACAGTTGCTTTTAGAGAGAGAGAGAGAGATAGATTTCTATATTATATAATAATTGTGCAATCAACTGGAAGGACAGATCCTGAAGCTGAGGCTCCAATACTTTGGCCACCTCATGAGAAGAGAAGGTTCCCTGGAAAAGAACCTGATGTTGGAAAAGATTGAGGGCACAAGGAGAAGGGGACGACAGAAGACGAGATGGTTGGACAGTGTTCTTGAAGCTACTAACATGAGTTTGACCAAACTGCGGGAGGCAGTGGAAGACAGGAGTGCCTGGCGTGCTCTGGTCCATGGAGTCATGAAGCGTTGGACACGACTAAACAACAACAACAATTCAAAAGTAAGTACCTGTAAATTAAGTGAGGATTATTCTCAGTCAAGTGAGTATAAGATTTTGGGCTAAGAATTCAACGCTTTCCCTGCCACATCCTCAGATGCTTTTCAGTGGTAGTCAGCAGTGGCATTTTTAAAGGTGAATCAAGCTCAGCTCCCATTTACAAGTGACTGCCTATCTGTTTATGTTACCCAGAATGTAAAGCCCTGACCCACAGATCCATAAAATGTGTTTATTTCATAGATCTATAGGTAAATGTATAGTTCCAGCAGGGCTGGCTCTTGCCTCAGTTGGGCAGGGATGCTGGAAGGTTGGGTGCACATTGTTGGCACCATTTCACGGGTCACCCAAATGCAACCCAAATGGGCCTTTTCAGTAGTGGCACCTCAGATGTGCGGAATGCCTGTCCCAGGTAAGTCCATGTGGCACCTACCTTAATATTTCCTTGCACCAGTCAAATGCATCTTTCTGTTCCCAAGCCTTTAAAATTATGTTATGAATCATAGAATCACAGAATCATAGAGTTGGAAGAGACCACAAGGGCCATCCAGTCCAACCCCCTGCCAAGCAGTAAACACCATCAAAGCATTCCTGACAGATGGCTGTCAAGCCTCTGCTTAAAGACCTCCAAAGAAGGAGACTCCACCACACTCCTTGGTAGCAAATTCCACTGCCGAACAGCTCTCACTGTCAGGAAGTTCTTCCTAATGTTTCGGTGGAATCTTTTTTCTTGTAGTTTGAATCCATTGCTCCGTGTCCACTTCTCTGGAGCAGCAGAAAACAACCTTTCACCCTCCTCTATATGACATCCTTTTATATATTTGAACATGGTTTTATACCTTACTAGTGGTTTAAGCCCGTTAAAATAATGGGCGCTAGAACATGTGGTGAAACATTTTTAAAAACAGACTGCTCGCCTGCTGCCACTTGTAACGGCCACTGCCGTTTAGAAGTACGTCCACGCGAGCGCGCACCCTCCGCATGCCCGCGCACACACATGAAAGCGGGAGCTGGAGGCTGGCTAAAGCCACTGATAAGAAAGAGATAGCTCTGCTTTTGGAAGGCCAGGATCATTCTAAACTCTCAGGAGGTTCCATCGCTGGAATCTCATTAACAGTCATTGCTGCTTTGGCCATTACCATGGCAATTGCAGTTTACAAAATTAGTGTAGATATTGTATATTATACACTTTGCCCATGTTCAGAGGTAATTTAAAAGCTTTGCCCATAAAGCATCCTTTTGTGCTTCCCATGAGACTGGAGACAGGCATCCTTGGGAAAGGGTGGGGGAAAGACTAGCAAATCTGCCTCAGGGAAAAATATTAAAATACGCCCCCTACACACGAAGCCCTTCCTCCCCAGAGCCCCTCACAGGGGGGCAGCCCCTCGACATCTTCTCACACCTTGGCACCAAAGGAGGCGCATCTTCTCTCCCAATCGCACTTTGGGGTTAACTCGGGGGGGGGGATTCAGCTTCGCACTCGGTTTGGGCGCCATTTGCACATCTGGGGAGCAGCCCCTCAAGTTACCCTCAGCCAAGTTGGGGTTCAGGAGAGAGATACACACACCGAGCGATCTCTCGGGTGGGGGCGGGGTCTGTGTCCAGCTTCTCACCGCCCCCTCCCGCACCTTAAAAGCAGCACGTGAAAAAGATGAAAGAATATTTTCAAATCAATTGGAATTCAGATGTGGAGAAAAGGATTGCCTGGGATGCAAGTAAGGCGGTAATGAGAGGATTCCTCATTAGTGAAAAGGCAAAAAAGAAGAAACAACAAAGTGCAGAGATGGAGAGACTGTTGAAATTAATCAAAGAAAAGGAAAAAGAACTAAGAGGACATCCCAGATGTGTTAAAATTCAAAAAGAAATTAAATACTTGCAATCCCAATACGCTAATATCATGAATCAAGACATCGAATGGAAAGTGAAAATGATGAAACAAAGAACATTTGAATCTGCAAATAAATGTGGAAAACTACTAGCTTGGCAATTAAAGAAAAGACAAAAGGCAAATGTCATCAGTAAATTGGTAGTAAATGGAAAAAATGTAGAGAAACCGGAGGAAATCAGATGGTGTTTCCAGAGATTCTATAAACAACTGTACAAGGAGGAGAAGACAGATGAAGTAGAGATAGACCGATTCCTGGAGAAGAATGGATTGCAAAAGGTCCCAGAGGAAAAACTAATAACTCTCAACCACCCAATAACGACACAAGAAATAGAAGATGCAATAAACAACATGCAATTGGGGAAGGCTCCAGGACCGGATGGATTAACAGCAAAATATTACAAGACATTGAAAGACTGGCTATCACAGCCGTTAAGAGAAATTTGCAATAGAATACTAGAAGGAGATAGGGCACCAGAGACGTGGAAAGAAGCCTTTATCACACTGATCTTAAAACCAGATACTGACAAGACTCTAATGAAAAACTATCGTCCAATATCCCTTTTGAATGTGGATTATAAAATCTTTGCAAATGTTTTGGCTACAAGGTTGAAAAGAGTGTTGAAAGATCATATACATAGAGACCAAGCAGGTTTCTTGCCAGGAAGGCAAATAAGTAATAATACGAGGATCATTGTGGACATTCTAGAAAAACTGGAGAGAGACATAAACACAGATGCAGCACTATTGTTTGTTGATGCAGAGAAAGCTTTTGATAAAGTATCCTGGACATTTATGAAAAAGAATTTGGAAAAGATGGGAGTTGGAGAAAAATTTTTAAATGGCATAAAGGCCATTTACACAGAACAAAGAGCAAAAGTTATTGTAAACAGTGTGATATCGGAGGAGATCGAAGTAGAGAAAGGAACAAGACAAGGGTGCCCTATCTCCCCTTTACTCTTTATTACGGTCCTGGAAGTCCTTCTGAATATGATTCGGAAAGATAAACAGACAAAAGGAATTAAAGTGGGAGAGAAGGAATACAAATTACGTGCCTTCGCGGACGATCTGATGCTATCCCTGCAAGAACCAGAAGGCAGTGTCCCCAGAGCCTTGGAATTAATTGAACAATTTGGACTTGTAGCTGGCTTTAAACTAAATAAGCAGAAAACCAAAGTTTTAGGTAAAAATATGAGTGCAGAACAGATCCAAAGAATTCAAGAAGCCACAGGCCTCAATTTTGTTAAATCTGTAAAATATCTAGGTATCAATCTCACAAGTAAGAACTTGAACCTGTATAAGGACAATTATGAAAAACTGTGGATGGAGATAAAAAAAGACATGGAGATCTGGACAAGACTTAAACTGTCGTTAATGGGAAGAATAGCAGTGGTTAAAATGAATGTCCTACCAAGGATGCTGTTTTTATTCCAAGCCATACCAATTTTGGACAAATTAGACTGTTTCAAAAAATGGCAAAAGGACCTATCGAAATTTATATGGCAGGGCAAAAAGCCAAGAATAAAATTTAAGATTTTAACAGACTCTAAAGACAGAGGAGGCTTTGCCCTGCCGGACTTAAGGCTTTATTTTGAAGCTGCGGCCTTTTGCTGGTTAAAGGATTGGTTTAAACTAGAGAACGTTGATGTGTTGGACTTGGAGGGACACGATAATATGTTTGGTTGGCATGCATACCTTTGGTATGACAAGGCTAAAATCCACAGAACTTTTAAGTCTCATATTGTGAGAAAATCCCTATATCAGGTTTGGACTAGATACAAAGACTTATTTGAGAGAAAGACTCCTAGATGGATCTCTCCAGTGGAGGCCAAGGCATATAAGAGACCGAATATGTCTGCAAACTGGTTAAGATATATGGACATATTGCAGCAGGAAGGGGACTCCTTTAAGCTAAAAAGCTATGATCAAGTAAAAAGTCAGGTCCCCGACTGGCTGCACTATTATCAGGTTTACGAAACATTTAAAATGGACAAAAAAATTGGTTTTCAAGTAGAAAAATCAAAACTGGAAACAGAACTGATAGAATCGAACTTTAAAAACCTTTCCAAAATGTATAATCTTTTGCTAGAGTGGCATACAAAAGATGAACTGGTTAAATCTTCAATGATAGATTGGGCAAAAGATGTCGGACATAATATTATGATGGATGACTGGGAGAGATTGTGGCAAAAAGGTATTAAATTTACTGCTTGTCATGGTTTAAGAGAAAATATAATGAAAATGGTTTATAGATGGTACTTGACACCAGTTAAGATTGCTAAGATGAACACCAAAATGTCAGATGTATGTTGGAAATGTAAACATGCGAAAGGTACCTTTTTTCATATGTGGTGGTTGTGCCCAGTGGTAAGTGCCTTCTGGGACAAGATTTATAATGAGCTTAAGAAGGTAATGAAAGTTACCTTTTGTAAGAAACCAGAGGCATTTCTCCTGAGCATAACCAATGAAGAGATACCCAGTCAGGATAGAGTGTTTTTTATGTATGCCACAACAGCAGCTAGAATTTTATTGGCAAGAACATGGAAAGGTGAAGAGATACCAACGGTGGAGGAATGGCAGATGAAGATGATGGAATATATGGAACTCGCAGAACTGACCGTCAGAATCCGAGACCAGAGGGAGGGGAAGGCGTCGCAGGAGTGGAAAAAATTCAAAGACTATTTGGTTAAATCAGTTAAACTGAATATTTGAGCAGAATTAAACAGAACATCGGCTTTGGTAGATATGTGTTAGATATGAATGGTAAGAGGAATTGTTGTTATGTGAAAGATGTATGTGTCAAAATATGTTAAGATAGGCTGTTAAGATAAGATACATAGTGATTGAGATATTTGACTAAGTGAAAGCTAAGTATATTAAAATTTGGGTAAAAGTGAATTGAATAATATATAAAGCTACCTTGAAGAAGTATATGTTTTCTGAAGACAGTGGAGGGAACGGGGGAAGTCCCCAAATAGAGAAGTTAGAAACAAGAAATATTCAAAGAAAGATATTGGTTAAGGTTTGTATATGTTATCTTTATGTCTTTATTGTTGTTATTGTTTTCAATGTTGATTATGTTTATTGTTTATTGTTGATTATATTCAATGTTTATTGTGTTTTTTATTGATGTTTATGCTATGTGTTGTTGTTGTATTTTGTTCTCTTTTTTCTATTGGAAAATAATAAAATCTTATAAAAAATAAAATAAAAGCAGCACGTGCCCCTCTCCCCCCCAGCGCAGGCGGAGCGCGAGGCTCCCTCCCCCTCAAAGGCAGGTAGCGGCCCTCGCTGCTGGCCCCTCCCCTCCCAGGTTCCCTGGCGGGCAGGGCCGAAGTGGCCGTTGAAGGAGGCAGAGAGGAAACGCGGGGTGGCTTAACCCTCTCGCTGCCGCGGTGGAGTCTTCTGTGCTGAGAGAAGGAGCGCGAGCCGGGCCGGCCAGACGCCCTGTGCATTGTGGGACTGGCTGGCTGTGCTGGGGGGGGGCGAGGAGGCAGTGGGGAGTCCTGTTCGCGGGCGAGCGAGGAGCAGCCGGGGAGACACGGTAAGAGGGAGGCCTGGGCGGACAGACTTAAAGGGGAATGTGACCCGCTTCCCTCAGCACGCAGACTTGCAGTTCGGGTCTCTCTCTCTCCCCCCCATTTCCCCTGCAATGGATTTTTCACGCAAACATCCCAGCTGGCGGGGAGGGAGAGCCTGCGCCTCGAGACTGGACTGAGGCGAGCAGGTCCAGGTGGTGCTGCCGCTGCTGTGTTGTTTGCATGAGGGGTTGAAGAGGCCGAGCAGCAGCAGCGGCGGCGGGTGTCCGCTTGCCTCCCTCTCCGGAGTTGCCGCGGCTTTCGGAGATGCGGATTGTGGGGAGGAGAGAGAGCAGGAGCGATGCAGCTGCTGCTGCGACAGCCTGCCTTGACTTAGACCCGGTGGGGAGGGAGCAGCCGCTGAGGTGTGCGTGAGAGCGGGAATGCAAGCCAGGCTCGTGTGAGGCAGGTGAGGGGCCGAGTGGGAGGAGGAGGACAACAGCCGGGAGCCTTTTATTGGCCGTCGTGCGCATCGTGGTCTTCGGCCTCCGGAGCATCGGAGCTCTGCGGGGCAGGCTGTTCTGCGCCACTCCCGGGCCGATAGTCCTCGGGGCCCTGAGTCAGACGGTGGCTGCAGCAGCTGTGCCAGCGCTGCGTCCCTCCTCATCCTCCGGAGCGTTGGCGCTCCGCGGGGCGGGCTGCTCTGGGCAGCTCCCGGGCCACTAGGCCTCGGGGCTCTCGTTGTAGCAGTGGCAGCGTGGCCTTCCTCCTCGGCCTCCCCTCTCTTCTGGAGCGCCGGCATCCCGATTCAACCGCCCCGCTTCAACTGCCGACGCTGCTCGCGGCCCGATCTCTCTCCATCCAATCCCTGTGTCCCTGGGGCACATGCGCAGTAGCACAAACCCAGAGACACACGGACTGGACGCAGAGACACTTGCATTATATATATATAGATTAGCTCGGTGGATTTGTTTCCTCTGCCTTCTGTTTTTAAAGTGATTTCTTGCTGCAAAGTGGTTGGTGATTTTTATAATGGTATTGTGTTGCTCACATTTTGTGTATCTGAAGAAGTGTGCATGCACACAAAAGCTCATACCAAGAACAAACTTACCAGTAGTTGGTCTCTAAGGTGCTACTGGAAGGAATTTTTTAATTTTATTTTGTTTTCACATTTTGTGGTTTCGTTGTAATGCAGTGATCTCTGCTACGAGGATCAGGGTGCTATAAGCACAGCCCAACTTTTGTTAGTGAATTTTTGGGGAGCATTTGATCCCCCCCCCACCATGTAATATGGGGATAATTATTTCTTGCAAGGTTTCTATAAGGACTGCGACCTGATCATCTGTGAGAAGGGCATTCAGTGCGCGAAAGCGCTGCATAAATGCTAAGCTTTGTTATTCAAATGATCAGGCAGAAGTCCAGAAAACTTGCAGTACGCACATCAACAACTCTTCCAGGCAAGGAAGAGTTTCCTGAAATTAAATTAAATATTAACACCCTCCGCCTTAAGCGTTGTGCCGCAAGCGCAAATCGTGTGCTCTGTTAATGAACCGCAATTTATTTACACCTCAAACAAAGAGGGTCCTTGCTGCCTCAAACTAGTTAAATTGCCCTCTTCCTGGTGAAATTTATTGCCATTTAAACATGCCAAAAGGCCATTCTGCCGGTCATTACAATAATCTATCATTTCTGCAACTGCTGGTATCCTGCTCTGTGGTCAAATTCAATCTGAGAAGGGTCAACAGAATTTTTTTCCACCAAACGCTTCCCCTCTTGACTGCCATCAATTTACTTTTGTCAACAAAAAGGGCATTACCACCGAATGAAATAGAAGATCTCCCTTAAGACCTCTGGCAAACAACAGGAGCTCCTCTGATGAACAGCACCTCTCTTGCTGGCATGCGCCTGCGTTTCTTGTGCCATGCTGCACATGCAAGGGGCCACAAGTGTATCGGAAAGGGGAGGCATGGATTCGGCACCATGTCTGTCTCTGCACACCCTGGCAAATGAAAGCCACACATAACTGCAACCACCGCGATTAATAACTCAGAGCTCCCATTCATCAGCAAAGATGCCATTTTTGTGCATGGGATACATTTTTCTTTAGGAGTTTATGATGACCTTCTTTTTTAATAATAATAATAATAATAATAATAATAATAATAATAATAATTAATGACTTTAACATTCTTTGCTACCCTTCCCTCTGCTTCCCCCTACTGTGTTTTGCTGCCCCCCCGAACACACTTTTGTTCCTGCATGTGATTATTAGCAGGTCATGTACATTGAGTTATGATGCACTATCAAGGCAGGTAGATACACAGTAAAACAGTAGCCCCAAGGCTTTGAGATGTGGGGGGAAGCTATCAGATAATTTTCAAAGGTGCCCTCTGCAGCTCACTGTCAGTTCTCCAGCTGGTTACCAATTTATTTACTGACATTTATTCATTCTTAGATTTCATTTCTGGCTTTCATTTTGAATAATCATAGCAAGGGGAGGGGGGAGAATTACAAATTAAATTTCCTGCTCGGGTGCAGTAGCCACACACCCACACTAGTCATTTTGTGGTGCTGCGCATGATACTTTCTCAAAGTTCCAAAAGTCCTATGGGAACCCATAGTATTGGGTTCCCATACAACCATTTCAAGCCATTTCCCATTTTCCCTAGAAATAAAGCAGCGAAGAGTTGGCTCAGATCCAGTTAAACACTAAAAATGAAGAACTAGTGGGGTGATAATGCTGAAACAGGAAGTAGCTTCTATTGGTGGCTACTACAGCCCCTGCCATAGTAATCCCCTCCTCTGCAGCTGGTAACACTGTGGGTTAGTGATAAAAATTCTTGGGGGGCAGTGGGGACGGACAGATAGCAGCATTCATTTACATTAGTATGACACTATAGGTTTATTTGGAACATTTGAATATCCAGTGAACATCTTACTAGGGTTGCCAGGTCAGGAGCACCCCAGACCTTGAGATTTCATGGCCCAAACCTGAGACCTAAGGACTGGCCCTGGTGATGTCACAGGAGGTGGGCCCTGGTGATTCTTCACCTGTGCTCCCTCCCACCACTGAGCCTTGGAGATGGAGGTTAATGGGGAGAAGGGAGCCAAGGATGGCAGAGTGTCTTATGCAATGACTTCCAACTGGTTCCTGTCAGGTTGAAGCTTGCAAGCTTCATGCATGGTCTTCTTAATAAAAACAACCCCACATTAAAAAAAGGCTCTCTTGCCCACATAGAGATTCCAGCCCTCTCTCTGCCACCTGGAGGGGAAAAATGCAGACCTGGAGATTTCAGGTCAGCCTTGTAGTTCTGGCAACCCTACATCTGACACAAGAGCAAAGGGTTCCGAAGAGGATTTTTGTGAGCAAGTTATTTTCCAGCCACAGGTTCTGCTTACCATTTTGTCTAGTCTGGATGTGGGTTAGGAACAAAGATTCCTAGAAAGAAGATGTTTTGAAACTGGAGAGAGAGAGAGAGAGAAAGAGGAGCAGCTCCAAGTTGAAGAGTTGGCTGGCAGAAGTTTAAGGAGTGTTGCTGTTAATGTACTGAGACAAGGGATGGGGATGAAATTTGATTCCATTGCATTTAAATGTGAACTTACCCAATTTTCAGTTTCTCAAATGATACACAAACCAAAACACAGCCACTCTTCTAAGTTTGAACTTCTCCGAATTTTGCAATGCAGTTCCCGAACATGTACAAAAATTCACATACAGGGGCGGAGTGTAGATTTAAATAAAACCCACATATTCTTGAAAATAACATGCAAACATGCATTGCATTGGGGAAAATTGCTTCGCAAATGTGTGTATATTTAGCATTTTTTGCAAAAAAAATCTGCATATTAGGAAAAAATCACACTAAAAAGCTGGTGAATTTTCATGAGGATTTTTTTTTGGGGGGGCTGAAGAGCAAGGTGTGTGTATGTATGTGTATATATATATATATTCTGAAAAGTAAATTTGTTGGTAGCCTCTTCTTAGAGATATCTTGTATATCTTTAACTGTGAGGCAAAACTATATCATACCATTTGTGAGGCAAAACTATACCATACAGCTTCCTCAGAAGCTGGCTCCAGGTTACCAAAAAAAAAAAAGAGCAACAATTTATTCTGAGAAAATAGAAGCGGTTGAGGTGAGATGGAGAGGTGTTAAAAACTTAACATTAAATATATAGTCTAAGTGAACCACAGCTGAGTCCTTAGTATTTCCCATGTGGTTATTTTGTAAAATCGTTTGAAATGACCGTGTGATTGTACTGAAATTGAGTGAGGTGGGGGAAGAGAGAAGAAAAAGAAGGAAAGAAATTTCTTCCCTTTTATAAACGAGAAGATTGGTGTGCTTTACAGGCATGCAGCAATGAGGTTTTATTTATTGTGTGGATGGTAGGACTTCTAACTAGCCAAACATAGCTTTCAGGCAGCAAATAACAACCACTATAAGAAAGCATAGGAAAATGATACACAGTAAGCCTACACCGGGACGCGGGTGGCGCTGTGGTCTAAACCACCGAGCCTAGGGCTTGCCAATCAGAAGGTCAGCGGTTTGAATCCCCGCGACAGGGTGAGCTCCCATTTCTCGGTCCCAACTCCTGCCGACCTAGCAGTTCGAAAGCACCTCAAAGTGCAAGTAGATAAATAGGTACCGCTCTGGCGGGAAGGTAAACGGCGTTTCTGTGCTCTGCTCTGGTTCGCCAGAAGCAGCTTAGTCATGCTGGCCACATGACCTGGAAGCTGTCTGCAGACAAATGCCGGCTACCTCGGCCTATAGAGCGAGATGAGCGCCGCAACCCCAGAGTCGTCTGCGACTGGATCTAACGGTCAGGGGTACCTTTACCTTTACCTAAGCCTACAACCTACATGGGGGCTACGTTCTGGGCATCACGCCTAAAGCTATAAATGCATATACTCAAAACTCATTGAGTTCAATGGTGGGTGGGATTGCCAAAGTCATTCCCCCAGAACCCCACCCCTTTTCTGCCCCCCCTTTTAATTTTTTTATTTGTCATGTGTGTAAAGCTGAATGTGCACAAGTTGAATATGCACCAGTTGGGGGCTTGCTGTATAGACATTCGTAGGTAGCAAAAATCTCTTCACCAGGAGGCCTCTATCAGTTAAAACCCTTCACATACACCAATGCCTATAAAACAGGTCAGCCTTGCAGGTGGAAACTATATTGGTTTGGAAGGCCTTACTGGGAGAGTTCCACAAGGAGGGTGCCACCAGATATAAGGTCCTGCTCTTAGTCAGCAATATGGCTTCTCATAATGACAAGGGTTAGTGTAGTATCCCCTCAGATGGTTTTAGTGGGATAGGGGAGCTCATTTGGGCGGTGTTTCTTAAATTCAGCTAGTGCAGAAAACAGACCACAAAACCAGGAAAGCAACACTGGCAGACAAAAAAGAGAGAAACTTAAAGCTGGATCCAGGCCATTTGGACATAGAGATGTTTCACTATAGACCATGAAAATAACAAAAAGATTAACTGAAGCTTTCTCCACATCGCACACACACACTCAGAAGGAAGTTCTCTGCCAAGCAAACTTATTTTTTGTGAGTGACTCTCTGCTAAAGGCTAGGCTGTTGGTGTTTTTTTGTGGGTTTTAAAAGGATTTTTTAAATGGAAAAAACCCCCAATGCATGTTGCATACAAGCTTTAAAATGTTAACTCTGTGTTCCAGAAAAGCAACTGGTGTATCCAACAGAGAAGGTGCTAGTAATTTTTACAAAGACCCCTTCTACTGGAAACCAACTTAAAACAAGAGGACATTTATAAAAGTTATGCACTTTGCCAACATTTTCTGCTGGAGCTGCCACCATTGTCTGAGAAAAGCCGCAACTGAGGCATAAAGCAAGTATACAGATTTTAGGAAGGTGCAATCATTGGTTGATGCCTGATTTTGAAACGGGGAAGCAGAGCTTCTGAGGTTGAAGCTATATGTTAAGGTGGCAGACCTGTCTGTCTACAAACCTGGGCCTTGTTCCCTAATGTACAAAGAGGTGAAAATGAGGGCAGGTTTAAATTTTTAGACCAAGAGAGGTGTGTGGGTAAAGGAAGCTGAACAGTCTCCATACTTTCCACTTACCTACTTTTAGCATAGGAGCTGGGGAACCTGTGGCCCTCCAGACGTTGATGGACTCCAACTCCCATCATCCCTCACCACAGGCCCTCGTGGCTAGGGTCAATAGGAGTTGGAGTCTGACAATACCTGGAGACCCTCAAGTTACCCAACCTTGGTTTGAATGAATGAATTTGCCACCATCATATGTAGCCAGAGAGCTGGGTTGTTGTGAGAAACCATGGTCCTAATCCAGCGATAGGAACCCGTGACTCTCCAGATGTCAGCTACAAACCCCCTGCAGAAAATCTTGGTTCAAAACAGCAACATTTCCTCTTTAAGTCTCACAGAATCAGGGCTAGATCTTTTCTGGTTGCCACTTCTGAACACTTTAGAGAGAGACCTGGCTAGTTATATGGATGCATGCCTATCTCACCTGTGCATGTGTCTTTTGCAAAGCAGTTTCTATACCCAAATGCCAAACATCAACTGAAATGCTGCTCACAGAAACCTGTGAATGGCCCAAGACAGACAGCAAAGGACATGTGGCTAAAATACTTTTGGCGTTCCATGCACATGGTCTGTTGCACCTCAGGGCTCAAATAGTCTTTGGCATCAGTGGCAAAGGGGAACATTTGTTTTTAGGCTGTTTGCAAACTTGGTCAGGATGCAGGCAGACAAGAATGCAAATTGGGTGGGTGGGGGGAGAGACAAGCAGGAAAATGCCCTCTCCATTGATAGATTCCTCTGCCCTTATTTAAAAAATACTGTGAATGGGAGTGGTGGCAAGGGAGTCAAACCAATTTCCCCAGCAATGTTTCTAAAATGGGTGTCCCCAGCTGTTGTTGGACTACAACTCCCATTGTCCCTGATCACTGATCCAAGAAAGCCTGGGGACCCAAGTTTGAGAAACACTTTCCCCTCTCACCACTTTCTCCTAAATCAAAGGGCTCATAGATTGGGAGCATACAGAGTAGTAACACAAAGAGATGTTGCAAGCAGTTTCTCTTGAGGTGGACAATTTGGGCTTAAAGGAACCTTCCTCCCTCCCTCTCTCCCTCCCTCCCTGTATGCCAGCACTTCTCTCACAACATACTTGTGACCAGGGCCGTCTTATCTATAGGGGCTACTGGCGCGCCGCGCCAGGGCGCCACCCCCCAGTGGTGCCCCCGCGAGCCCACTGGTATACCATGCACCCCCTCCCCAACCCACCCCCTTCCCCACGGGCGGATGGGCGCTCGCACACCGCTGGCGCAGCCGCTGACGCCCATGCCGCTCCCAGGCAGGCTGCGAGCCAGCCGCCCTCGCCTCCCATCCCACACGGGGAGCCCCAGCTGGAGCGCTGGAAGGGCGCACAGAGCCCCCGCCGCTCCAGCGCCATGCCCCTCACCCCCCGCTCGCCCACCCCTCTCCCAAGGGGCGGCCAGCGCGGGAGGGAGGTGGCCCCAGAGGCGGAGAGGCGGCACATCGGGGGCGCCAGAGGGATTGCTGTGCCACAGTGGCCGATCTGCCTAAGACGGCCCTGCTTGTGACCCAGCAGAGAGTTCAGAAATTACTGCAGAGCCAAAGACAGGGAGAGCCAACTGATCCTAGTTTAGTCCCCATCCTCTTCCCTGATGTGGTCTACAAAGGCAACACTGAGATGAGAAGGAAGGTGACAAGCAGTGCCACTCCATGGGCTGGTTGAAAGCAAGATGGTAGGCAGGTGGGGGCTGGCTGAGGTTGGTGGGGCAGTACACCCTTCACCCCAATGAACCAGTCTCCACCAAGAAGACGTTGGGTCCCTGTTTCCTAATGATGCTGTCGGGAATGTGATGGTGCCTGAATTTTCAGAAGAATGATTTCCGTTTGTGTATGTGTGTGGAATAACTGGTTTTAGTTGAGCCGAGGGCAGATGGGCCATCGCTAATAAATTCTGCCCTTGCGCTCTGTCAATGGGATTGACTTTCTAAAGCCAATGTTTGCATAGTCTATTTTGCCACCTCAGTGCAAAGCATTATTCATTAACTGGATATGATGTGATATCCTTCTTTACTGCCTCTCCACTTCTGGTTGAGTGGCACTGCTGTACTCGGCTCAACAGTTGCTGCAATTTCACTCCACAGATGGCCAAGCTCTTCAGAACTTTTCCAACATAGATCATCAGAGCATTCAGCTGTAATAGGAACTGTCTTTGGGTGCTTGCTTAGAATAAGTCTATGATGTTTAGCTGACTAATTGCCCAGATTACTCAATCAAAAACCTTATGATCCGTTAAACAGGTGCTCCTGGTTAACTAAGCAGTGTTTTCTTTTAAAAAATAATAAAAATAAACTATTTTAAATATAGATATTTGCAAAATCACAGGTGGGAGCTAGTTGTTCAACAGGTGAATTGAGTTCCTGCTTTGATGGTATACACCATTTCACATTATTTGGTTGTATCTAGCTAAGTTATATTCAGAATAGATCCATAAAAAATTAAAACTGACCAAAGTTAATCATGTCCATTCATTTCAGTGGGTTTACTCTGAGTAGGATCATCTTTGGATACCACCCATATACTGCTCTAATAGCTAAAGTTTGCTGGGCAATTCAGAAATATTTAAATAACAAAGTCAATAAAGACAATAGAATCCACTATAACAATCCCCAATAAGATGAGAAGGATTAAACCAGCTTTTCTCCAGTTTAAAGAAGTTCTAAGCACTTTATGAAATAAGAAAAATATAATAATTATTTCACCTGCATCCTATACTAGCTTTATGATTTCCCTTTCCCTTTTCTTGCTCTTAACTACGTGATCCAAGCTATCTGAAAGACCACAGTCCCTCATAGGAACCTGCCCGGGTTTTGAAATCTTCATGAGAGGCCTGGTGGGGGTGCGGGTGCGGGCCTTTTTGGTGGTGGCTCCGAGATTCCCTCTCTAGAGAAGCTAAGCTGGCTCCCTCCTTGTTGTCCTTCCTCCAGCAGGTGAAGACTTTTTTGTTCCAACAGGCTTTGGGGAATTGACCGCTTTTCATGAAAGGTCTGGTGCCATGCTATTTTTATTGTAATTATTGGTATGTTTTAAACAGATTTTATATATGTATATAGTTGTAATTATATCAAATTTCATTTGTATTTTTTATTATTCTTTTTTTCTATGCTTTTATTGGTTCTTGTTTTTATCTGTACGCTGACTTGTGTCCTGTCAGGGCAAACAAACAAACAAACAAACAAACAAACATCAAGTGTATTCCAGCCATTTCATTTGAAGCTGTTTTGGGTCCAGAAATAATGGCAAATAAATGTAACAAACAAATATAGAAAAGCTATAAAACTGTTGAAAGCAACAAATCGAAAAGAAATATATGTTTCCAGTGAAATGCAACAGTTCTGAAAATGCTGGGGCATGTATTTTTTTATTTATTTTTAAGGGAATGTTTGAACAAGTCCCTTAAGAAAACAATTTCCAAAAGTGTTTATTTAATAACTCGGTAATCTTCCAAAGGTATGTGAACAGAAAAGCTCTGAGGAAAGAACAGTGGTGAATGGAGTCAATTCTCCACTGGCAAGGACCCCCCCCCCCAAACACAGCCTACTGGACAAAAACTCTAGATGTACAAATTGGTGTTGGTGGTGGGTTGCTCCACAAATGCTTGTGAGGTAATTCAGAGTGTTTTAGTTGCTGCTCGTTCCCTTTGACTGTCAGCAGATCGCCCGTGTTCCTTTTTAAAGCAGTTTGCTTCATACTGTTCAGGATTTTGATAAGGTCACACTTGCCTTGTTGAATAATTTCCTGAGATCCCAGAGAATCAATGCGTAAGTGAGACACTTTGTGTAGCGCTTCATAAAGCTATGCCGAAGGTTTGTCCGTTTCGTTTTTTCCAAGTGAAAGTAGTGCTATCAGGAGGCTGAAAGACATCCAATTCAGAGGGCCGGCCCTAGTTTAGAGGGTGGAAAAGGGGCAGTGGGGCTGGTCCACCAGGTTGAACAGGGCACTACCTCCCAATCTTAGTCTGCCCTCAGCAAGGCCCCCCCCCACCTGCCTTCTTACTTACAACCCTTTTTGGGGGGGGGAGTAGGCACATCAGGAATTTTGAGAAAATGCCGTGGGCACCAGTCACAAAATGGCTGTCAAAATGTGTGGCATAGCACAAAATGGCTGCCCGGGATGTGTGTGGCATAACAAAAAAATGACACTTGTGTGGTCTAAAAGAGCAGGGGGAGAGAGACAGAGACAAAAAATGGTTTTGCCACCCCATAACTTCCCCCTCCCTAACTTTTACACATGCCGTATTGGAGGGTGCTGGGTTGGTGACTCCTGCAGTATAAATGCTGTGTGTTATTAAAATTATGCCGATTTTGCACATGTAACATTTGTTTTTATTGTTATTCATTTGTAAGGCATGGTGGAAATTAGCCAACCAACAACAGGAGCTATGGCACAGGAGACGTTTGAATGTAAAGGTAAAGGTAAAAGTTAAAGAACCCCTGGACGGTTAAGTCCAGTCCAAGGCGACGATGGGGTTGTGGCGCTCATCTCGCTTTCAGGTCGAGGGAGGTGGTGTTTGTCGACAGACAGCTTTCCGGGTCATGTGGCCAGCATGACTAAACTGCTTCTGGTGCAATGGAACACCGTGATGGAAACCAGAGTGCACGGAAATGCCATTTACCTTCCCGCCATAGCGGTACCTATTTATCTACTTGGACTGGTGTGCTTTTGAACTGCTAGGTTGGCAGGAGCTGGGACAGAGCAACAGGAGCTCACCCTGTTGCGGGGATTCGAACCACCAACCTTCCAATCGGCAAGCCCAAGAGGCTCAGTGGTTTAGACCACAGCACCACCTGTGTTTGAGTGCACAGTGACACCTGCCACATGGAATTATTCAGTTCAGCTTCTGCATGTTGACCCTTCATCAAAGCCCTTCCTCTAGCCTTCTGGGACCAGCTGCCACTCAACACATCCCAAACAGCAGCACCAGCCACCCACCATTGAAATGAGCAGGAGAAAGGGAGGGGCGGAGAAGCCTTGCTATTGACTTGCTGAGGCCGAGTGTACTTTTATTGCTTCTGTTGCTAGTACCTGATGGGAATGTAGGAGGGCACCATTTCCCCATTCTTAGCCACAAGCAGCACTGTTTCCTTTCTGTTGCAATTCGTTTCCCACAAAAAAACTTGCTATTTGTCTTGCTGTCCGCTGTGGTGAAATTGCACAGTGAATTACGTAAATCATGTTGCCGTCGTGTTAGTCCAACCCATTCATTGCAATACAAAGGAAATACAAGGCAAATGGGGGGGTGTAAATAGGTATGTATATCATTTGCAGACTCAAAGCAACAACAGCAGTGAATTCTTACTATGCTCAATGGGTTGACTCGTTTTCTAGATGAATAGCTGAACATTGGCAGTTTCTGACTTGTTTGCATTTTTGTCGCCTTCCAGTTTACTAACTCGGGGCCAGGGGGAGGTTATACAGACAAGAAAAGTGGGGGGTACAAATGCAGAAGAGAAAAAGAGCCTACAAATAAATGAAAAGTAAAACCAGCCTGCAGCCTCTATGAGTTTGCACTGCGTCTCGTTTAATGGAAGGGCCAACCCTCTTTGCACTTCCGTTTCATTGTAGAGCGGTTGCAGAAGTCTGGAGCTAGCCACTTTCACCTGAAGCAACATGAGTGATTAAAGAAGGATCTTTTGTGCCTGTATGTGTGCATAAAATCACAATTTCCCTAATTTACGCAGGCTTTGGGCCTTCTGTGGAGCTTCCAGCGATGCATCGCAAGCAAAGGGAGCAGGACGGGAACGCATTACAGCTGGCATGTTATTCTATTAGTCATGTAGCTTTGTGGTGGATTCTACTTGAGAATCCATCAGAAGCAGAAGATTAAAAAGAATTAAAATTAAGAAAGAATGCAGTAGAAGCTGTCCGTGTGCGGAATGTGGATCAGGCCACTTACCTTCCCTGTCTGCTGCTCTATTCCCTTTCTGTAGATTTTACAAAGACAATTTTAAGAGACTGCATTTGGGCCATGGAGAGAGAGACCCCCTTTTAATAAGCAGCTGTAGGTGCTCTCGACACTCTCTGCTGTCCAGATTCTCCTCCTGAGCAAAGCAACAAGCTACCCTTGATGGCAAGCCATGTTTATCACTTGGAGATGCAATAAAAATAACAAATGCCAGGAGTAAACCTAATTCACTGTGCTACTTAGTATTTGAAATACATAAATATGTCAAGCAAAAGACCTCTAATAGACCCTTTTATCCTGGTAATAGTGTACATATAATTTTCCTCTCATTAGTACAAAAACTGCCTTGGGAACCATTGGCCCATCCTTCATCCATTTAATCTGCATTAGTTTACTTTTTGCCTTGTGTTTAATCTGCTTCCCTTCAAGGTATTTTGAATAAATCAATAGGAATACATGATTGTTTAATGATTTTTTTAGAAGAGCTCCCTTCGACCAAGGCTGCATGATTTAGAATGACTAATTCCACTTTTTACAATTGATCCTGCCTAACCGTGGGACCATCCATTCCAGGTACGTTAAGGAGGAAAGGAAGCCGGAGTGAGTTGATTAATAATCCGTGAGACCTTAAAGGGACCAGCCAGGATATTTAAAGGACATACCACATTGGATGTCTTTCAGCAATTTGCTGTGACAATTCAATTCCAGGTAAACCACACAAGACCAGTTTTGACTCTGCACGGATCCTCAGGAGACAAGTCTCAGCAGATCTTCCCAATGGTGGGGTACTGTAGGTGGTGATTTTCACATACAGATAACAACTCATCCCCCCCCCAATCCCTGGTGCTGTTTTACGTGCTTCCCTTTTGACGATGTGCTCAGTGGTGGCTGGTGTCCATTGAGACTGGACAGTGCATTACCTGCAAGGTAAGTTAAGGTGCAGTAGGGATGCGGGTGGTGCTGTGGTTTAAACCACTGCGCCGCTTGGTCTTGCCACTTGGAAGGTCGGCTGTTCGAGGCCCCGCAACGGAGTGAGCTCCCGTTGTTCGGTCCCAGCTCCTGCCAACCTAGCAGTTCGAAAGTGCAAGTAGATAAATAGGTACGACTCCGGCGGGAAGGTAAACGGCGTGTCCGTGTGCTGCTCTGGCTTTGCCAGAAGCGGCTTAGTCATGCTGGCCACATGACCCAGAAAAACTGTCTGCAGAAGTGGACAGTGGCGGAGGAAGGCTCCGCGCTATCTGGGGCAGCAAAAGGAAACGCCCCAGGGGTGGGGCATCGTGACATCCCTAGCGATGCCCCTAGCGATGCCCCGGGAAGTGGACAAATGCCAGCTCTCTCAGCCTATAAAGTGAGATGAGTGCCGCAACCCCAGAGTAGTTCGTGAGTTGTTAGGGGTACCTTTACCTTTAAGTGAAGGTGCAAGGATTGGTGAGAGTCAACTGATGTCCACAGGGCTAGTCTAATATATTTTGGCTGGTCACAGCAGGAGGTGGGAGACAGCCTGGCTTCCTCACCAGCCAGCCACTTGGTCCCCCTCCTCTCTAGCCTCCTCTTCTGCCTCTGGTTCTGGACTTCTCCCTTCCAAAGACTCTTCCTGGTCACTAAACCCTGTTACCTCTTCAGCTTCCGACATCACCCCTCCCATTCTGCTCCTTCTTCTCCCTCTGACCATTCATTGATATCCCACCACCAATCCCCTGGCTCTGAGCCTTCTTCCCTTGGGGGTTCCCCAGTTGGTGCCTCCCAGCACTCCTCTGCATGCAGCCAGTCCATGACAAAGTGCTATTCTCATCATTCTTTGGTGAAGAGCTATCCTGTCCCCCTCTTTCAGTATTTAGCTGCCCCCAATTACCCCATGAAAGCCAACCAGGTGGGCAAATGGCAACAGAATTGTAGCATCAACTGTACCTGAAGTCAGCCTAAGCCTGGCCACGTAATACATGCACTGCCACTACTCCTCAGCCATAGCACCTACTGCTTGAGGCGGTTGCTTCCTTCTGCCTAATGGCTGGGCCGGCCCCAATTGCGCAGAGGTGTAGTGGGAGAGAGGCAGTCCCCCAAGATGCTTCAAACAAAAGAATTCCCAATCTTGGGACAGCCAGCGTTTGTCAAGGGTATACAGAGTTCTGAAGTGGGCTGTTCTTCATTATTTCTTCCCACTGTTTATAGGCATTCAGAACAGAAACCTTTGAGTATCTAATTATCTGCCTGTGGTGCCCTGACAACTTTGATGGAATGATATAAGCAGTGCGGTGACAAACCATGTGGAAGAAATGGAGCTAATTCTTGACAGCGTCCCCACCCACCACGGCTTGCTTAGGACATCATGTTATTAGGCAAGATTGGGCTTTGACCTTGAGAATCTTGCCGTCCCATCTTAAACAAGGTCTCCATAACTTCTCGGGGGTGAGTGGGTGGGGGAACCAGCCTTTGAGTGTGTCCAGAAACCAGGGCAGCCCAGAAATCCAATTAAGCAGTTTATTTAAGTGGGGTATAAAAAGAAAGAGGGGGAGGGAGAGAGAAACAGTGAGCATGCAGAATCAAAATGGAAATAAGACACTATACCAGAATGTTGGTCTAACTGATCCTACACTAGGCAAAACTGACATAGCAAAATGTACTCTTAAAGGTCACCTCTAGCGTCAGCTGTGGAGTAAGGGATAGGGATAAATTCGATTCAGTTTGCATTTAAAGGGAAATCTACCTAATTTTCACTTTTCGAAACCATATGCGGACCGAAACACGGCAATTCTTCTAAAATATAAGTTATCTGAATTTTGCAGTGCATGTGACTAGTCATAGAATCATAGAATTGTAGATTTGGAATGGAACCAAGGATCAGTCCAACCAGCTGCAATGCAGGAAAATTCATCTGCCCTGTACAGGGATCCAGGAGCAAGCATGATGCTCAAGCATTGTGCATCACAAACACTTTCCTCCAGAAAACGAAGCCCTTTACAACGCGTACCTTCTGCTGCAGTAGAGGCAGTAATTGTGCAACAGAATTAGTAGAGCCATGACTGCAACTCTTTGCCCAGACGGGAGTGGGGGAGAAATCTGTTTCATTCACATTGTAATGCAAACTTGAGTTCTCATAAGTCACGCTTCCCAAACCATACACAGACTGCAATGCAGCGCTCACTTTGAAATTTGCACAACTCCAAATTTTGCAGTGTTGTTCTCCAACTGAAGAACACATACAAAAGTGTTGCTGGAAATAATGAACCCAAAAAATGTATTCTGTTGAGGGGGAAATGCTTGCAAAAATGTTTATAGTAAGCAGAATATTATGAAAATGATATATAGGTGGTATTTGACACCAGTGAAGATAGCTAAGATATATCATGTTACAAGTAATGTGTGTTGGAAATGCAAAACTGCGGAAGGTACCTTTTATCATATGTGGTGGACATGCCCAAGGGTTAAGGCTTTCTGGGAGAAGATTTATACTGAACTTAAGAAGGTAATGAAAATTACTTTTAGTAAGAAACCAGAGGCCTGCCTTTTGAGCATGACCAATCATGAGATACCCAGTCAGGATAGAGTGTTTTTTATGCATGCCACAACAGCTGCTAGAATTTTACTTGCAAGAAACTGGAAAGGCGAAGAGATTCCGACAGTGGAAGAATGGCAGATGAAACTAATGGACTTTATGGAACTCGCTGAACTGACCGCGAGACTCCGAGACCAGAGGGAGGAGAAGGTGCAACAGGATTGGAAGAAATTTAAGGACTATTTAAAAAATCGTGAAAAATTGGATATTTGAGCAGAATTAGCTTGTGGAATTGGCTTTAGCTAGAAGAAGAAGAAGAGAAGAGTTTGGATTTGATATCCCGCTTTTCACTACCCGAAGGAGTCTCAAAGCGGCTAACATTCTCCTTTCCCTTCCTCCCCCACAACAAACACTCTGTGAGGTGAGTGGGGCTGAGAGACTTCAGAGAAGTGTGACTAGCCCAAGGTCACCCAGCAGCTGCATGTGGAGGAGTGGAGACACGAACCCGGTTCCCTGGATAACGAGTCTACCGCTCTTAACCACTACACCACACTGGCTAGTTGATGTTAGATAAAAATAGTATATAAGAAGTATTGTTATGAATGATTTGAATGTTTAGGAATGTTTTAGGATATGCAGTTTAAGTAATGTATTGTATTATTTGATTAATTAATATCTTGAAGACTATTAAGAAGAGTGGTTGATGTTAAAAAATAGATACAAAGTTACTAAAGTATATTAATATTGAACGCAGTTGAGGGAACGGGGGAAGTCCCCCCCTAAAGAAGATTGAAACTAGAATTAAATAATGATAGCTTATTGTTCCTGTGTATGTAGGTATGTATAAGTTTTCTCTTATTTTTTGTTATTTTTGTTTAACGTGTTTATTATGTTTTCCTTATTATGTATTCATGTGTGTATTGTGTTTTTGTTGTTTAATGTGAAAATAATAAAATATCTTTAAAAAAATGTTTATAGTAAGCAAAAGCTGTGCATGAGAAAATTCATATATTATTAGAAAATGTATACAAAACTTCATGTGGACCTTTTGCTTGCAGTGTGGTGTAGTGGTTAAGAGCCAGTGTGGTGTAGTGGTTAAGAGCGGCAGACTCGTAATCTGGGGAACCGGGTTCGTGTCTGCACTCCTCCACATGCAGCTGCTGGGTGACCTTGGGCTAGTCACACTTCTCTGAAGTCTCTCAGCCCCACTCACCTCACAGAGTGTTTGTTGTGGGGGAGGAAGGGAAAGGAGAATGTTAGCCGCTTTGAGACTCCTTCGGGTAGTGAAAAGCGGGATATCAAATCCAAACTCTTCTTCTTCTTCTTCTTGCAAGTGTGGGGGGAAATGACAATGGGAAGAACTTAACTTAAGATTGAGAAAATGAAAAATAGAGAGAAACTAGGTTAGGCAGATCCATCCATTCCTAGCCTTACAAGTAAGCCTTCCTGAACTCAATGGGACTTACTTCTAAAGAAGCATTTATAAGTTTTCACAGTTCACCTCGCCCCGATATCTGCTGTAGTCGACTGTAATTTTATTCTGTTGAATCCGTTATGCCTCAGATCAGCTTCTGCATAAATGACACACGGTATTCATAATATTAAATGGCCCTTATTTCAATGTCACGGAGCGGGATGCTGTAGAAGCACACAGTGGCAAACATGCCACCGTCATATCAGCACTCAGAGCTGACATTGTTGCAGCACTAAAGGAAAAAATATTGGCAGTTAGCTCCCATAAATCAGAAATGCTCCCTAGTCAAAACGCTAAAAATGTCGAAGAGGCAGGCGGTGTAAAGCTTCTCGTGAAAACGCCAAATGACTGAAGACATCACAGCTAAGAGTCAGAGTAATCTACGACTTTCCCCAAACTTGGGTCTCCAGCTGTTTTTTGGCCTACAACTCCCATCGTCCCAACCGAGCAGGACCAGTAGTCAGGGATGATGGGAATTGTAGGCCCAAAATAGCTGGAGACCCAAGTTTGGGAAACCCTGCTCTAGAGCAAAAGTGGAGAACCTTCTTTGCAGCTGACCAGTGTGGCTCCAGTGGCTGGCTCCTTCTCAGCCTCCTCCTGCTGTGGAGAGGGGAAGGAGGGTTGAAGCAGCCTCTCGCCGGTGACGCCACCAGGAGGAGGCGGAGGAAGAGCCACCTGTCATTGAAGCTGCGTGGCCGCTATGGTCGGCTCTGCCCCCGGCTCCTCCCAACATCTTGGCTTGTGAGAGCCATGAGGTTGAGCTGGAGCAACCAGCTCAAACCTCTTCATATGCTGAGCTTTTCAGGTAGGCAAAGGCTTCATTACCTAGTTCCTCCCAAGGTGAGGAGAAGCGGATATAGCTAAGCCTGGCAGGACATCTTACTCCATGGTATTAACTAGACTTAAGGATGTCGTTTATATGAGGCTGATTATCCCACAGAAGGCAATGCAACCCTTGAGCTTAAAACATACCACTTCCTTAGAGGCTACTTTGCAGAGGAGTGGGGTGTGTGTGGGGGGGATGACGAGCTTCTCAGATATATATATTTCAGTGGATGATGAGTTTGATGAAGACCAAAAAGGAGAGAGAGAGAGAGAGAGAGAGAGAGAGAGAGAGAGAGAGAAAGGAGGAGAGGCCCTGACATAAAGTGTTTTAGCTGTCACATTTCTTAGTTAAAAATTAGAAAACCTGCCAGAAGCACAATCAAGGTAACAGATCAAGTTTTTGCTATTCAGCTGAGCTTGGCCAGGCAATGCAAACCTCAGCCCAAGGCCTGCTAGTTTCCTGTCCATAAATACGTCTAAGACACTTAATCTGCAAATTACGCTGTAAAATGGAACCATTCTATGTGGTTTAATCACCCTTTCCCAATGCTTCATCAACACCTTTTCCACTTACAATAAGCCCTCCTAATTAAGGCTTCAACATTAGCGTGGTCCATGGGTGGATTGTTTGACTACATCAGGGATAAGGGAATCTGTGGCCCTCCAGTTGTTGGTGGAATAACAACTGCTGTAATTACTGATCAATAGCCATGCTGGCTGGGGCTGATGGAATTGGTTGTCCAACTACATCTGCAGAACCACAGGTTCTCCTCCTCTGGACTAGATTATACAGTGAGTGCCTAAGGTGAGGAGATAGAAAGAACACTTGACATTTGACATGGGGTGTGCGTGTTGGTGTTTCCAATCCTGAATAGCTATGAAGCTCACTGGTTGGCCTTCGGTGAACCCACTCCACAGAGTCATAGTGAGGATGTTCACACTGTATACTAAATATGTCAGATATTGGTCCATCTTCCCCAGTCTTATCAACTCTGTCTCTTCAGAGTCTCAGGCAAGGGTCTTTCCATCATTTGCTACTGGATCCCTTTAACTAGAGATCCCTGAGATGGAACCTGGAACCTTTTACCTGCAGAACCTCTACTCTTTCACTGAGATCTGGTCCCTCCCCAATCACTTGAGCTCTTCAGTAGAAGAATGGGATAGAAATGCAATGGAAAATTAAACATTGCCAAGCTGCCCAAGCTTAACTTTTGGGACACCGTCTATTGAGTGCTGCATCTGAGGAGCCAACTTTGAAATGAATGGAAATGGCAGATGTTGGACATATCCACACTGGAAACATATATTGTCTTTGCACCAGTCTTCTTCTACTGAAGCATCTTGGGAATTCTAGTTTAGTGAGCATGCCAAAGATTCGGTCAGAGTTCTCTAGCCAGTCAGGGCTTAACAAGAAGGTGAAATATAAATTTAAAATTCAGTTTCATTCAGATTTTTCATGAACTTTTTCATGGTTTTGTTTTCCAGATTTAAGTAGAGACTCACAAGGAGACCTGCACTTTGAACTCAGGGAAGTTACTTTGCATGAGGTCAACATGCCATTGAAATGCAAAACGAAGGTGTTGTGCTCCCAGATGGTGTCCTGAGAGCCATTAATCCCATTAATTGTATATAAAAGCCCCTTGCAGCAATTCTTCAAATGAGTAAACACAGAGATAAAAGTGTAATTGTACTAGCACAGCAAATTGGATTCAGGTTCTCATTGAACAATCCTGTTTCATCCCAGCAATTTTATTACCACTGTTACTGGAACAAATCACTTTATTCAACAGGAAAAAGTGGGGGTTGGGTGGGGGTTAGTCGAAGAATCTTTTTCTTGTGGGCAGTATCTCAAAGCTCTGTAACACTAACCCGGCAATTACGTTTGTCAGGGGTTTTCTTTAAGCAATTCAGCTAATGGCCTGTGACAGGTAAAAAACTCAAAACGTTCATTCAGACCATGTCTTCTGAAATATAGATATAACTCCTGTTTGGATTCAAAAAACCCTTTTAGTGGAATGAATGTTTTTGGCAGTGGTCCTGCTATGGATTTGCAGACAGGAGGTTTGCTTCAGATAGATGCCTGAGAAGCTGCCTTATACTGAGACAGAACACCAGTGCATCTAACTCAGCACTGACTGGCCGTGTCTGTCCAGGATTACAGACAGGAGTCTCTCATAGTCCTACCTGGAGATAAAAAAATTTCCTTCCAGTAGCACCTTAGAGACCAATTAAGTTTGTTCTTGGTATGAGCTTTTGTGTACATGAAAGCTCATACCAAGAACAAACTTAGTTGGTCTCTAAGGTGCTACTGGAAGGAATTTTTTTAGTTTTTATTTTCTTTTGACTATGGCAGACCAACACGGCTACCTACCTCTACCTGGAGATGCCAGGGATAAAGCTTAGGACCTTCTGTATGCAAAGCAGATGCTATAGCTGTTTCCCTGATAAGATAGCCAGTGTGGTGTAGTGGTTAAGAGCGGTAGACTCGTAATCTGGGGAACCGGGTTCGTGTCTACACTCCTCCACATGCTGCTGCTGGGTGACCTTGGGCTAGTCACACTTCTCTGAAGTCTCTCAGCCCCACTCACCTCACAGAGTGTTTGTTGTGGGAGAGGAAGGGAAAGGAGAATGTTAGCCGCTTTGAGACTCCTTCGGGTAGTGAAAAGCGGGATATCAAATCCAAACTCTTCTTCTTCTTCTTCTTCTTCTTCTTCTTCTTCTTCTTCTTCTTCTTCTATGTATGTGCTGAAGTTCCTGCATTGCGGGTGTGTGTGTGGACTAGATGGCTCTTGGGTGTCCCTTCCAACTTTACAATTCCATGATTCTATGCACTAGGGCTGTGCACTGGGTTACTTTCACCACTACATGTATTTTAATGCACATTTTATCCCAGTATATGCTACTTCGTACACATTGTTTTGCTGGAGGACTGCATTGCAAAATTCGGAGAAATGTAGGTTTCAAAGGACGGCTGTGTTTCGGTTTGCATATTGTTTCAGAAAGTGCAGATTAGGTGGGTTCACATTTAAGTGCCAACTGAATCAAGCTGCTTCCTGCTAGCTCTGCCTTCTTCTGCCATCCCCTCCCCATGAGTTGAAACATATTTTGTTGTTCAGTTGTTCAGTCGTGTCCAACTCTTCGTGACCCCATGGACCAGAGCACACCAGGCACGCCTATCCTTCACTGCCTCCCGCACTTTGGCCAAACTCATGTTAGTAGCTTCAAGAACACTGTCCAACCATCTCATCCTCTGTCGTCCCCTTCTCCTTGTGCCCTCCATCTTTCCCAACATCAGGGTCTTTTCCAGGGAGTCTTCTCTTCTCATGGGGTGGCCAAAGTACTGGAGCCTCGACTTCAGGATCTGTCCTTCTAGTGAGCACTCAGGGCCGATTTCCTTGAGAATGGATAGGTTTGATCTTCTTGCAAATTGACCAGTGTTAGAAACATATAATTGCAGACTTGGAAGGGACACCATGGGGTTATCTAGTTTAACCCCCTGCAATGCAGGGATATGCATTGGTATTATCAGCACCATGCTCTAACCAACCACCCCCATCGCTCAACCCGGACACTGAGGTCCAGCGCCAAGAGCCTTCTGGCGGTCCCCTCACTGCGAGAAGCGAAGTTACAGGGAACCAGGCAGAGGGCCTTCTCGGTAGTGGTGCCCGCCCTGTGGAACACCATCCCATCAGATGTCAAGGAAATAAACAACTATCTGATGTTTAGAAGACATCTGAAGGCAGCCCTGTTTAGGGAAGTTTCTAATGACTGATTTTTAAATGTATTTTTAATCTTTTGTTGGAAGCCGCCCAGAGTGGCTGGGGAAACCCAGCCAGATGGGCGGGGTAGAAATAAATTGTTGTTGTTGTTGTTGTTGTTGTTGTTGTTGTTGTTGTTGTCTGAAATGGGGGCGGGGGCTCCTGTGCTTGTGGACTGAGTGTTTTAGAACCCTGGAAAAATCAGGGTTCTAAAACATGTGGAGATCCTACTATACTGTAGACAGTTACCCTCCAACTTGTGCATGGGGAGAGAGGCTGGTGCTTTCCTGCCTACTCTCCCTTCCCCTTGCATGTCCATTCACACCACTTACAAACTCTTGAACAGAGCCACTATATTATACTGCTTCGAGACTATGGCATTTGAGAGTTGATGCCTGACCAAGGCAACCAAACCAGAGGTGCTCCAGAATCCACAGCGCTCATTTTCTTTTTGGAAAGTCAAATGTTCATAATTATTGTATTTCAACATTAAGAAAGAAAGAGCTGCAGCTGTGATTGAAATCATCCACAGCATTCCTTCCAACTTGTTCACTCACCCACTTTCACAGGGATTGGGCAAGATTTGGTTGAAAACGCTTCTTCGGATGCTACTTTCCCATCAGGTCGGAATCCTCAAATTATTTACTGTGGAGGACCATGGCCCAACTGAGCTGAGCCAACACAATTGTCGTCAGGTGTCTGGAATGGGATTTCCCAACATGCCTTATTTTCCTAAACTGTTGGCTTTGTTTGTAGCACCTCGCTCGGAGATTCTCTTTTGTGCGTGTCATGAAGTAAAACTTTCAGGAGGAGTTAATAGAAATCCTTACATTCCTATTCTCTGTGTAAATGGCCTAGTTTGTGTAAACACCCGCTGGCTTGAGATAAAGGGTCTCTTGCCCATATACAGCTCCATTCAGGGCCTCTTGCTTCCCAGCTATCCGTGAGGCGTTTCATTCCGAAGGCAAATCCTTCTCTTTCTGTCTGTCCATCTCTCTCTCCCTCCCTCTCCTTAAAGCCATCTCTTCACACAAACCCCTCCACCACCTCCCGAAACATGCTCACAAACTCTTCTTCAAAAGGAAAGGCCTAGCTCAGCCCTGTTGACTTAGAGCTCAAACAGATTCGAGTCAGTGATGTCAGATTAAAGAAAGAAAAGGCAGGGAAGAAAGAAGAAATCAAAGCCTCTAAACGGCGCATAAAAGGCCGTGGCTGGCAACCAATCTGTTCGACTTCCAACCCTTTTAGACTTTATGAATAAAGGTCAATCTGGTATTGGCCACCAAATGTTAATGTTCTTATGAGGGTTTAAGCTGCTTTAACAGCTGAATAAGTGACAGTAAGCCACCAGGCCACACCTAATCTTGTAAAGATCGGGGCAGGAGAAGAAGCTCTTTCGGCCTCCCAAAACAGGGATGCCGAAGAGGCACCGCAAGAGCAAATCATTTACCAATTGTGTAAAGAACACTTCACGATAAATAGTTTCCTCTCACTCCTACCACCTTCCTTTTTATTATTCCATCTGTTCTGCCGGCTGCTGGGATCGAAATGGTTTACAGCAACCAATCTCATGTTTGGGTTTTTTGCCATCCTTTCCCCTTACACCCCACATCCTAGGGTCCTTTTGTGAAGATCATTCTCTGTTTTCTAAAACTTGGGTGGAAAACAACTAAGAATGCCTTCCGTCCGCAACACCACCGCAGAAAGGAGGATGCGTAAGGACGATCTTTGATGATTCTGACGTGATAATATCAAGTTAGGGCATTTTATTATTAACTTTATTGATTTAAATTACTTATAAACTGCCCATCATAGTTCACGTTATCCCAGAGACAACATTAAGACAATGAAACAATATTTCATTTCAACGGAACATAAATCTAAAAATGGACAGAATGCTACCAACACAAATGCGTCAGCCAAGTGAGGTGACACCACTTTCATTTAGATGGAGTGTTGCAAGGGATGGGATTTAAATTTGATTCAGTTCGCACTGGAAAGTGACCCCAACTAATTCTCGCTTTCCAAGACAATGCCTGAACTGAAACATGGCTACTCTTGGAGATTTGCACTTCTCCAAATTTTGCAATGCGGTCCTCTAGGCAAGTAATGTGCACAACAGTGTACAATCCCCACAAATGCACATTTTAGGGAAAACAACACAAAGATGTACAGTGGTACCTCGGGTTACAGATGCTTCAGGTTAAGAACTTTGCTTCAGGATGAGAACAGAAATCGGGCAGCGGCGGCATGTTAGCGGCGGGAAGCCCCATTAGCTAAAGTGGTACCTCAGGTTAAGAACAGTTTCAGGTTAAGAACAGACCTCCAGAATGAATTAAGTTCTTAACCCGAGGTACCACTGTATTACATTAGGGAAAATTGCTTTGCAAAAATTTGTATTTCATGAGGACTTAAAAACAAATCTGCAAACTGATATGGAAATATGGAGAACTGAATTTTAAGTTTGAAAATAAAAACAAGAAAAAGAAACTGAGAGGAGCTATAATTGACAAACTCACTCACCCCCAATAGTCATATTTTTACCTGGCATCAAAAGTTCATCAGCATTGATGTCGCCTTGAAAGCAGAGCGCATTCCAGAGGAATAGCATGAAATTTTGCACATATTCGAAATCTAGCAAGATTTCAAAATCTGAAATTTAGAAAGGTTCACACTGTGGTTTTCAAGAATGATTTTGTGAGATACTTAAAAAAAAAAACACAACCCGCCAACCTAAACATTAAGGTTGCTAATCCTAAACATATTTATCTGGGAATAAGTCTTAGTGAACTCAACAGGATTTACTGTGTATGAAAGCAGAGGGCTGATCTGTAAATCTCCCCAATACATTTCAAAGAAACTACATTAACTATCAATTTCCAAAATTCATTATTTTGTTTTTGCATTTCACTCCAAATGTTGACAGCAGGTTGAATAAATATACTTCTGTAACTATCTCTTTTTCAAATTCCCTATTACAGCAGCACACCAGAACCATTTACTCTTCCCAATAAGGCAACTTTGCTCTTGCCTTATGCAATTGCCTCGAAACTGATTAATCAGCAAATGGTTTAAGTGTGTAGCTCATCAATTAGACCACTGGAAGATTACCGCCCTAGTCATATTTAAATAATCTGATGTTGGAGTAATCCTAATGACACTAGCACACGGCTTAAAAGGAATGGAACTGTTACAAAAAAATAAATAAATAAATTCTGCATTATAGATCATATGCATGACATATGAAACCTTTCAGAAGCCTGTTCAGAAGGAAAAGTGCCTGGGATGATTTTGAGTCTCAGAGCCTGGGCATGGACAGAGGTTAACATCTCTCCCCCCCCCCCATAAAAAAGTAGCAACAATGTCAATACTTGGAATATGATTTCAAAAAGTCAGGGAACAGGCATTCTGCAGAAGTAATTCATGTCTGGCATTTACAAACAGTAAGTTGATCTTTTCAACGGAGGCCTTGCCAAGTCAAGCAGGGTTTTCTTAAAATTAATTTCCCCCCAAAAGGTGAATTTAGTGCTAATGAAACTGAAAGAGCAATCGAACCAACTAGAGGCTGGAGGCAGTGCATGGATTGACTTTGTGAGGAACACTTGTCACTCTTCTGCTCTATTCTCTGAGCTTAGTTACATGATTGTAGACCACCAAAGGTAGGTATTTGGAAAGGGGGTGATAAAGAACTTATGCAATTGCACAAAAAATAATGTCAATGTGTATGTCAAATTGGCCATATTGTAACCCACTTCTCTCTCTCTCTCTCTCTCTCTCTCTCTCTCTCTCTCACACACACACACACACACACACAGAGTCTCAAGCAACATGTGTACTATAGATGGGAGAATCTGTCAATTTTAGCTTCTCATTTTCCCCACTTAAGTTCAGTCCTCCACATGTTCACATCAGTTTTCATTAAATAATTAAAAAGGTCCTAATGAAAATTCATCAGCATCTAAGTGAAAATTTCTACAATTATACACGATTTTGTATGTGGTTTTACCTAATATACACAGTTTTGCAAAGGAAATTCCTGAAATGAAATTCATTTGGGTATGCTGTCATATGCATTTCTATGCACACTTTACCCTAGTAAATGCATTTGTGTACACGTTACCTAGCTGGAGAACTGCACTGCAAAATTCAGAGAAATGCGGATGCAAAATTTGGAGAAATGCAAATTTCGAAGGATGACTATGTTTTCTTATTTCTGAAAATGCTGATTAAGTAGATTCTCCCTTAAATGCAAACTGAAACAACTTTCTCTCCCTTCTTTAATGCATACTAGGAAGAATAGGAAAGGTAATGGCTTTATACCAGGTCAGAGTCCTGGGCTACCATGTCCTTTATTTGTCTACTCTGACTGACAGTCTTGCAAGGTTTCAGGCAGAGATTTCCCCCCACCAATGGGTGATTAGGTATTTTAACTGGAGAAGCCAGTGATGAACCCAGAATCGTCTGCATGCAAAGCGATTCCATCAGGTCTCCTCTCCTTCAACTATCACCTGGGAGCACCCATTCCAGCAGACTGCTGCAGGGATGAGAAGAAGGCTTAATCCATCATATAGAACAACAACAACAACAACAACAACAACAACAACAACAACAACAACAACAACAACTTATTATTTACACCCCGCCCATCTGGCTGGGTTTCCCCAGGCACACTGGGCGGCTTCCAACAAAACATTAAAATATAATGATTCATCAGATATTAAAAGCTTCCCTAAACATGGCTGCTTTCAGATGTCTTCTAAAAGTCGGATAGTTGTTAATTTCTTTGACATCTGATGGGATATCAGGGACCACTATCAAGAAGGCCCTCTGCCTGGTTCCTTGTAGCTTTGATTCTCGCAGTGAGGGAACCACCAGAAGGCCCTCGGAGCTGGACCTCAGTGTCTTGGCAGAAGGATGGGGGTGGAGATGCTCCTTTAAGTATACTGGGCCAAGGCCATTTAGGGCTTTCAAGGTCAGCACCAACACTTTGAATTGTGTCTGGAAACATACTGGGAGCCAATGTAGGTCTTTCAGGACCGGTGTTATGTGGTCTCAGCAGCTGCTCCAGTCTAGCTGTCGCATTCTGGATTAGTTGCAGTTTCCGCGTCACCTTCAAAGGTAGCCCCACATAGAGCGCATTGCAGTAGTCCAAGCAGGAGGTAACCAGAGCATGCACCACTCTGGCGAGACAGTCTGTGGGCAGGTAGGGTCTCAGCCTGCGTACCAGGTGGAGCTGTTAGAAAGCTGCCCTGAACACAGAATTGACATTTGCCTTCATGGACAACTGTGAATCCAAGATGCACTTTTCATCAGTTCTGCTGAAAAACCTATTCCATTAGGCATACCCTCCCTCTGAGCTTTTTCTATTCCACTTGGACATTATAAGAACCAGTGTTAATTTCTAAGGGATCTTACCAATTAATGCATTTCCCACTTCAATTCAGAGTCTTCTGGAGATATACATTAAAAAAACAACAACAACCAAATGACCGATACCTCTTTGTCTTAACTACCTAATGAGCTCCTTTGGGAGGAAGGGTAGCACACAATTTTTTAAAAAAATTAAAATTTAATAAATTGAAAAATAGCTTCCATTTTTTTTGTTAAATGAGAATTTTTGTCATTTTATTTAACTATTGAATGGCAGTTACTGAAGTATTGGGGGAGATATATTTGGTACCCTGTTAAACCACGAATCCACTAAAAAGTATAGAGGGGAAAGGAGCAAAGATCTACATCCCTGTAGCCAAACCCCATCAGAGCTATGGAAGAAGAAAATATGTGCATATGTTCCAGTCGCTATTCAATGGAATTATGATGTCTTTGTTTGTGGATGATACACAAACCACAAATGCACAAGGGAGGTCTTCTGTATATATGACCGGCCAAGGAAGTACAGCAGGGATTTGCAAGTTGAACAACTCTTTCGCTTCTTCCTTGGTGCACTGCACAACAATATATCCACCACCAAATGTGGAGTTTTTGTCATGTCCGAAACAGGGAGACAGTCTTCTGTCTCATGAAGGTATTGGCACAAGCCTCTGTCTTTGGTTTTCCACCCTAATTCCAATACTGTTGATTAAGCAGGTAATAAAACTTTTCACCGTTTAAAGCCTTACGTTGGTAAAACGACTCGCCAGTCGTAAAAAAAAAAAAAAATCGCAGGAAAGAAATTGCAAGTGTAGCTAGTCCTGTTTTATGTTTAAAATGTGGAGGAAATTCCACCCCCCCCAATATATTCTTGTCTTGCAGGGCTGGCTAAGAGGCTTTAAATCCCCACCATTTACCAAATTAAACTAATTGAAAGAACGTCCAAAACCCACATCTGTAGGCTGACGTTTGTCCCTGCCTTTCACTTTAGACTCGGGGAAACTGTTCCCCATCTCCATTGATCCCTGAATAGTCATGCCTGTCAGGAAGCCATATCAACCATTATCATTCTAATTTTACTGCCTTTCCTGGTCCCTAATCTAATTTGCAATGATGCTTAAGCATTTCGCAAGGCCGCAGCACTTTCTTCAGAATTTCAACAAGAGCATTAAACCCCCAATTTACATTAATGAAGTGCACATTTAATTAGGGGAGAGGGTAAATGGAGGGCTCTTCAAGAACAGTTTGTGTGATATGATAGGCACTTGGGGAAGGGGGGGGGGGGTGGGATCCTAAGATGTACCTGATAAAAGATTCACCATGCAGCCATGTTGTTTGATCAGGTTACTTATCCTCCTTCCTATTCCTCCATTCTTCTCCATCACTCTACATAGCATGACCTCCTTTCTCCCAAACCAGTGAAATCAGATTATTATTATTATTATTATTATTATTATTATTATTATTATTATTATATTCACAAGCAGATAAAACATGATCATAAGATCAAGGGAAGCTTAAAATCTATGCCCCCTTTTCTTGCCTCTCCCTGCATTCACCAAATAGTACCCCTCTCAGCCCATGGAATTTCAAATAAAGGGCAGAACTCTACACAAACCAACATGACACTTTGACATGGTGAACACCATATAGTCCTTTGAGAAGGAATTAGGAAAGAGAAGGAATATTTTACAGGTGTTGTGGGAGTTCACAGGAACATGTAGGATTTGCAGTGCGGAGTGTTCCCTGTCGAGGAAATGGGGGTTTGTTACTTCAGTTATATTTTACAATGGGACATTGCAAATAAATCTGACCTGACCTGACTAGATGGTCCCTTTTGTGCATGGTGCTGTTTGGGCAACATAAGCAGCAGCACTCACACGCTGAAAATCGGAAACAGAGAGAATGGCAGCCGATTCACATTTTATAATGTTTCTTTAAATTTCTCCTCTCTTTCTCCTGTAAAAAATATATATGCTAAAAGTAAGTTCCTTTGCAGTAAACATCACCACAAAATAACAGGCACATCATAAATCATCATTATTATCTAGGTTTTGACATATTTCAAAAAGTGAAAATCCAGACAAAGTTTTTTGGGCAAAGTTGTTGAGCTTCCTTTCCTTTCCTTTCCTGAAGTTTATAAGCTATATATTCTTAGGAAAGTAGCCAAAAACCAGCACTTCCAATATGGGCTGCCATATGCCCAGGTTTTCCAGGATATTTTAGCCAATTTTTGAAAATTCCACCCAGTTGCCAATTTTGAATGGCAAATCCCAGCTATTTTTGGGAATTCTGGATGTATGGCTGCCCTTTTATTATCAGACTGAGCTGACCTTATGGACAGATTCCTCTAGGGTTGCGTTCATGGCTGAAGGAAGTCATAGGGTGATGCCACCAACAGCATCATTTGTAAGTCCACCAATATTTACCATGCCCTTGCCTGAGCCACTTACAACAGTTTTGAAGTAGTGGATCTTATTGCTGGGCTATATCCCCATTTCTCAATCAGTGATGGGGGGAATCCATCAATTTCAGTTCCTCTCTGTTTACCATTTCCCCAATCTTACATTCAGTTTCCCACATTTCTGCATCAATTTGCAATCTTAAAAAAAAGGTCATGTGAAAACAAACCTTTATTTTTGTGTGAATTTATCCTACAGCACACATTTGTAATTTTGTCAAACATTCACTTTTTTGCAAATTTACCCTAATATAATGCATTTTATATGATATTTCTACTAATATCTGTATCTATATACACAATTGAAGGACCAGGTGTGCAGCCAGTGAGTCATTTTGGACTCACAGCTTTCCATGGAGTCACAGGTTAATTCTGTGTCCAGGGCAGCTGTTTACCAGTTCCATCTGGTACGCCGGCTGAGACCCTACCTGCCTGTGCACTGTCTCACCAGAGTGATACATGCACTGGTTATCTCCTGCTTGGACTACTGCAACACGCTCTACGTGGGGCTACCTTTGAAGGTGACTCGGAAACTACAACTAATCAAGAATGTGGTGGCTAGACTGGTGACTGGGAGCAGCTGCCGAGATTACATAACACTGGTTCCTGAAAGACTTACATTGGCTCCCAGTATGTTTCCGAGCAAAATTCAAAGTGCTGGTGCTGACCTTTAAAGTCCTAAACGGCCCTCGGCTTTGCATACCTGAAGGAGCGTCTTCACCTCCATCATTCAGCACGGACACTGAGATCCAGCTCTGAGGGCTTTCTGGCAGTTCCCACACTGCAAGAAGTGAAGCTACAGGGAACCAGGCAGAGGGCCTTCTTGGTAGTGGCGCCTGCCATGTTGAACGCTTTCCCATCAGATGTTAAGGAGATGAGTAATTATATAACATTTAGGAAACATCTGAAGGCAGCCCTCTATAAGGAAGCTTTTTAAGATTTAATGTTCTACTGAGAGCACACTGAGAGCCAGTGTGGTGTAGTGGTTAAGAGTGGTAGACTCATAATCTGGTGAACCGGGTTCGCGTCTCCGCTCCTCCACATGCAGCTGCTGGGTGACCTTGGGCTACTCACACTTCTTTGAAGTCTCTCAGCTCCACTCATGTTTGTTGTGGGGAGGAAGGGAAAGAATATTAGCCGCTTTGAGACTCCTTCGGGTAGTGATAAAGCAGGATATCAAATCCAAACTTCTTCTTCTTCTTCTTCTTCTTCTTCTTCTTCTTCTTCTTCTTCTTCTTCTTCTTCTTCTTCTTCTTTTCTACATATGCTGGTATCTCCCCAGAGTGGCTTGGGCAACCCAGTCAGATGGGCAATGTACAATGTACAAATAATAAATTATTGTTATTACTTCACAATATTATATACATTTTTGTACACATTACTTGGCTGGGGAACTGCATTGCATAATCTGGGGAACTGAGAATTTCGAAGGATAGTTGTGTTTCGGCTCACACATCCTTTCGGAAAATAAGAATTTGGTAAGTTTGCCTTTAAATGCGATCTGAACCAAATTTTCCCACCCCCATCTCTAGCCTCAATGCAGCTCAACTGCATTGCATGGACACATTGTGACTTGGCCAGAAGGGCAGAGAATGGGGATGAGCAGCTATCTCATTAGTCAATGAACTAATTGGATAAAGGCAGTGCTTTTTCTAATAAAACAAAACAAAATAAAAATGTTTAAGGATACTCACATTTTCCTATTCGTATTGAAATACTGCCCCTCAAGGAGGCCAAAGTTAGATTCACAAAATGTTTAGGGTATGCATACCCCTGTGTACCCCCAGAAAAAAAAGCACTGGATAAAGGAGCTCTTTAGAAGATCACTACAGGAGGGAAAAGGTTGATAGGTCTGCTATACATGTTACTAAGTAAAAGGCTCAGGTTTAAAGCAGAGAAAGAGAACTTGTGGCATACCAGATGCTGCTGGACCACAATTCCCACCACCGTTGACCAATGGCTATTCTGGCTGGGGGTTATGGGAGCTGGAGTCCAGCAACCATAGGGATGGCCACAGGCTTCCCATCCTTGCATCAAAGTGCATGGGGCTTTCAGGCAGACAGAGAGAACGGAAAGCGAATTAGTTGAGGTGAAATGCCATCTTCCCAAGCTCACTATCCCATTTCCAGGCTGCAAACTGGGGGAAAGGCCCATTTGGCAATTTAGTCGGAATGCAAATGGGATGTTTCTTTTTAAATTATATGCTCTGTATATTGTGCGGCAAATGCGGGTGACTGCTGCTGATTACGGAAGCAAACTTGTCGGGTTGTGTATAGGTGAGATATTAAGGAACTTACAGAGGGTCAAAGAGAACAGACTTTGAGAAACTTGTACACTGAAAGCCAGTTCACAAAAGGCCAAATGTTCATCAGTGTGGTGTAGTGGTTAAGAGCGGTAGACTCGTTATCTGGGGAACCGGGTTTGCGTCTCCACTCCTCCACATGCAGCTGCTGGGTGACCTTGGGCTAGTCACACTTCTCTGAAGTCTCTCAGCCCCACTCACCTCACAGAGTGTTTGTTGTGGGGGAGGAAGGGAAAGGAGAATGTTAGCCGCTTTGAGACTCCTTCGGGTAGTGAAAAGCGGGATATCAAATCGAAACTCTTCTTCTTCTTCACTCTTAAGGCCAAATATTTCTCCTTAGCTGGCTTCTGTTAATTCAGGAGGGGGGAACCTTAGACCTGGGGTCTGAAAGTGGTCCTCCAAGCCTCTCTATTTGGTCTTTTATTTGGTTCCTCACCCCTATGCAAATTAAAACGAGCAAATTTGGAGCATGCCCAGCTAAAGCCAACCTGGAAATTCCAATGAGTGTATGAGAAACGCCATCTGTTGCCCATGGTGTGGATGCCTCAGATCAGTGGTTTTCAACCAGCGTGCCATGGCTCACTGGGATGCCTTGAATGATGGTCGGGGTGCCGCAGGCAACACTGGCCTCTGTCCCTCTTTTCCTTCCCTCCCTCCTCTGATGCCCTCTCATGTCTCTGCCTCGCAAAGGCTTGCACAGCTGTTTATTGCCCTGGCTACAAGCTATCCAGGCAAATAGTACCTCTGGGAGGCACCTCTCTTTGGGGCAGGGGGAGCGGCTCAGAGACCAGGAACAGGAGGAGCAGCTGCCCAGAGGACTCCCAAGGAGAGGGGAGAGGAGGCTGAGGGAACACTCCACAAGGGAGGGTGTTCAAAAAAGGGTGAGAGGCTTTCAGTTCTGCAGGCAAGGGGTGACATAACTGGGCTCCTGAGTGCCACAGAAGCAGTGTAGTTGGTTAAGGGAGCGATGGACTCAAAAAGGTTGAAAATCTTTGCCTTAGATCATGGGCAGCCAACATGGTGGTCTCCAGATGTTGTTGGATTCCAACTTTCATCAGCCCCAAGGGAGGGGATTGCAGTCCAAAACTTTCCTGAATAAGGGGAGACGGTTGGGCTGCAGGATTGCTTACACCCATGGTCATAATCTGCCATTCTAACCTCTCCAAGCACTTTTCAGTGTGAGCAAGACCTGACCGAACATGCATTTCACGGAGCAAACCTATTAAGCTTTCACTTTTGGAAGGAAAAAAAAGACGTAGGGGATGGCTTTAATAGGTTTGTGTTTCTCTGTTTGTCCCATTGCTGACGCCTGGAAACATTAAAAAGCACTGGATTCATTTCCCCTCTCATTTAGTCCACAGTGGCATATCTTTCCCAGAGGAGGATTACAACGCTTTACTGTATTATTATTTTTGCCACACAGATTGTGATCCTAATTACCATGTCTGCCTGGAAGACTCAGGTGTATGAATGAGTTTGTTTGCCAGAGTTATTCTCCGGTGATTGCTTCTGGGCAAGATATTCATAAGGCTTATTGAAGCCGTACCAGAGGGAAATGAGAGCTCCGAGAGCCCAGGCTAAGTGACAATTTCTTCCCTCAATGAGCTGAAGGAGGCAGGTTACTCTTAATTATTTACGACTCCAACCTGTGGAATACCTTTTCCGTTATTACCGATGTACAATATAGCGTTACTGCCACTAGGCTAGCACAGGAACCTTAGATTCTAAGCCTGGGGGAGGTGCATGGCTTTTTGATATCATGTACAGCTGCCATTTGTTGTAGGTGCTTTACAAAACAACAACCAAACACCACCACAACAGAACAATAGCCGGGTCAACAAATGGCCAGCCTCCCTTTTCATGGTTGCTCCTCTTTAAATCCTCTCTTCAACAGACCTCCACATGGCTAACACTGGCCGGTTTCATATGAAAAAGAAAGCCAGGGTACATGGTTTGTAGTGAATGAGCAGTGTGCTGGTACATGCTGCTCATTCATTTCCATCTCCTGTGCTACACGGGGAGAAAACAAACCAGAGAGCAGGCTTATTTTCAGCGTATCCTAATATCTGTTGGAAGCTGCCCAGAGTGGCTGGGGAGACCCAGCCAGATGGGCGGGGTACAAATAATAAATTACTATTATAATATTATTATTATTATCATTCCACATCAACCAGCACTCAGAGTCAGGGGTGGCTAGGCCCATCCCATTTTGTCACTTGGGGCAAAACGGGGATATGCCACCCTATGTCCACCAACCACTTCTGCCACTCGCAGAATGCTTCTTCTCGCCAAAACTTGGAGAGAGCGGGGTGTTCTGCAAGGCCCTGCCACTTGCCTTCTCTGCCCCAGGGATAGGAAAGAGGAACGACAACACCGCAAGCCAGAATGCCCCCCCGCTGAACTTGGGGAGGCAGAGCATTCCACAAGGCGTTGCCACTTGCCTTCTGTGGCTATGGGCGGTGGCACCCCCCTGGGATGCTCACCATGGGTGCCACCGCCCCTGTGCTCACTGCGCTGCACCCCGGGACGCAGACCACAGGCGGTGGCGCCCACCCAGGATGCTGCTCACTGGCAGCACCCCCCCATGGGATGCTCGCTGCGTGGGTGGATCACCCCGCCCCCAGGTGCACCGCTGCAGATGCCGGAAGAGCTAGCTCCGCCTCTGGTTGGCCTTGAATACTGCCTGTACTTTTTCTTATTCCTTCTTCTTTCCAGTCATCCCTGCCCCAGGGCTGGATGCTTCCTGAAAGAAGCAGAACAGGACTCTATGGATCCTAGATGTAGCAGTGGAAATTTAACCATGGGGAAAATCCTCTGAATTGCAAGAAAGGTTGGGCAGTGATGTGGATTGCTTGAAGGATTTGTGGAATCTCCTTCTTTGAGGTTTTACAGAGAAGACTGGGCAATTTTTGTTGTTGGAAGTGTCACCAAATTATCTTTTGAGTTTTCTCCAAGATCTATAGACCAGTTCATATGTTCAGCAGCCCCAACATGATGATTGTCCACAAATCATTTAAAGCCACTTAACAAGCACTGCAAGGAGGTGATGATTTGTGAATAAAAATCTTGACATGGGTCCTCGTTGTGTGGTCACCTCACCTTACTTACAAATCCCAGCAGCTTATGAAAGCTTCTGTTTCTTACAACAGAAACAACACCATTCTTGCGTTAGTATTAGGTACCTTCTAATTTCATGATGTTAGATTATTTTCAGTTATAGTACAATCACTCATATGCACATGTATTGAATGAGCACCAATGTTGCACAGTTCCCTGCAAACAGAAACAATTATGTCCATGCAGCTCAGCTTTACACATTAATTTGAACTATTTTTGTGCTCTTTTTTCCAGTGGCTGTGTAGATTTCTTGGAGCAGTCACACCTCTCAAACCTACCATCCCAGATGTTTGTGTAGGTTACCTGCCTAAATCCAGCCATACAGACCTTCCTCAGAGATTGCTAAAACATAGCAAAGATGGCACCTGTTGTTTCAGCCAGATACAGCAGGAAGTTTGTCCCTTCCCAACAATGCCAAGAAATCAGGACTTGAGAAGCAAACTGCCTCACGGCTTCGCTGGAATTTCCCTGAACTCTCTGGCTCCAAAGTGATCTCAGCATAAAAGACAATGCAGCAATCAATGTTTGCCTAATTAGATGAGGCTTGGCAGCTTTATTTATTTACAGTGACAGTGAATATGATTAAACGAGGGAGTCCATGTTAAATCCCACTATTACTGTTTAGAGAACAGTCTTTATTTTTGTAAGCCATGGAAACAGAATGGATCGTGTTGGCCAAGTTGCAAGCGTCACGATGACAACTATCCTATTAGTTTTAGTGACTAGGGCAGTTACAGCTTGAGTGAAAAAACAATCCATATTCTAGGTCAAGAGAATCCCAGCTGTTTGCTATAATAAATAAAACTTGCAAATTAACAAAATGCATGCTAATTTGTTTGGGTCATAGCCAACTCAGAGTAGACCTACTGAAATTAATGAGACTGTTAGTTGTGCCTATTAATTTCAATGACTCTACTCTGAGTAGGAATAGCACTAATATGTTTGCTTTATTATGAACTTGGGGCTTGCATGATTCACGGAGCCTTGAGCAGGGCTGACCCACTCATGAGACAATGTGAGGCGACTGTTTCAGGCGGCTGGATCCAAGGGGCAGGAAATCCTGATATAGATCTTCACTCAGCCTTTCTTCCATGGCAGGGAGTGGGATGCAATTGTGTGGTTTGCCTCAGGTGCCAAAATGTATTGGGCTGTCCTCAGCCTTGAGCCTTGACATGCCCAAAGAGTTGAAAGAGGAAGTGGGAAAGAGCACCTCACTTTCAACTTTCTCCTAACTTCAAAAGAATGTAGTGCTGAAGAGAAAGCTAACCATCTGCACCACCTGTTAACCAACGGGGCAGTCAGTGAGGAGGATGGCTCACAGGCTTTGTGAGTGCATGGGAAGGACTTCAAGGTGCCATTGCTCCCATGGGTGCCAAACTCGCCAACTCAAGGTTAGCTCATTTCCCTTCATTTCTATTGATCATTATTTCCCACTAGTTCAAGAGTCATCTGGCCTGGCAGTTGAGGTTGACCGCTGTAAAAACATGGAACGTTTATCAGTTTATTTATATTTTAGTTTTCTGAACCTGTATTTACTATGGAGGGTAAAGGTTTCGTTGGTTGAATACATGCTACTGTATGGATAGTCTCCCTGCCCTTCAAATCTGTGATTAAACAAGTCCTGGAGGATTTTGTACTGCTTCAAAAACCTGGCAAACCTGTTTGATAAGAGATGATAATGGAAGAGAATAATGGACGGTCTGTTTTGTGGGCAGCAGCGGGGTCTTACCACAGCAGCCTTCAAGGTTCTGAAAAGTTACTGCCTTTATGAGGTACGGCGGCACAGAGAACAACAAAATCGTGCAGTTATATAATTGGGATATTCTGGACACAGAGGCGCAGATTGTGTTTCTTTAAATAACGTCTACGCATCTTCTCCACTTGTGGCAAACCTTTCCCCTTGAATCTGCTTTTCAGATGTGCACAAGATGTATTCTAGCTCGTGAAAAGAAAAGCCTGGGGAGAGAGGGAGAGGGAGAGAGAGAGGGGTTGGCAGTTTGGGTGGCATTAAAAAGAATGTATTCAAGCAGAGCGGAGTGAGAATAGATCTTTGGAACCAATGCCCCAAAGGAAGAATCTCCGGAGAAACAATGGGAAGGGGATAAATAAAAAGAAAGTTATAAATTCATCTATTTGCTCTTCTTTGACCCTTGCTTTTACTCCTCTTCACTGCAACTACCCTGGGAAAGGGACAATGCTTTGCCCTGTCACAATATTGAGAAAAATTGAAACGGGAAAGAAAGACCACCAGATGCCTTTTTGTCTTAGACGTTTCCACATAATTAGCTGGGAATAAAGCTCCTCTGCATGGTTTCATTGCCTTGAATGAACTTGGATATTGCTACACAGTAGTGTGTTTTATGATTCATGCTCTGTTATCCAGTGCCTTTTCGAAAAATGCCAGCTACTTTATCATTGCCGGCCAAGCCTGGGCCCACAACTTAAAATGCAGCAATGGAAAGTTAACTGTGCGTGACAGATGTCCATGAAATTGTTTAACACCCACACGCACACACTCACTCCAAGACAAAAGCCGCCTCTTCTGGCTTCTCTACCCCAGCCCACCCCCCCTCCTCTCAGAGTTTGTGACTGCCGCAGGTTCAATGTTGTTATTAAACGCAAATGAAAACCAGAGCGGCGAAAAGGAATTCACATGTTCACAACTAGCCAACGCTTAAAAGGTGGGTGGGCGGGGGGGGGGGGAATTGCAGAGGCCAGGAAAGCTCACTCAGTTTGAAAGACTAGAAATTTGTAGTTGTTAATTCCCCCCCCCCGCTCTCCACCCCCCTAAAAAAAAAATCCCTTTTACAGAAGAGTCATTGCTTTTGTCTTCCCAGTCTGTATTCTTATCACATGACTGGATTGTGAATAAGATTGAGGGGCCTATGTTTCCATGGATGCAAACTCAGAAGTAAGCCTCATCAATGGGGTTTATTCCTAAGTAAATGTGCACAGGATTCTGCAGCTTATAGTCTAAATCCCCAGTTTCCTTTCTCTAGAGTTGGCCCACTTAATAGCGTTTGATGTCAGGGCTGTTGATCTTCTGCCTTTCTTTATGAGCACCATTCTAAGCAGAAATCTGTGAATTCTGGTTTTCATGTTGTTGTTGTTGTTTTTTAAAAATGAGTGTGTTTGCAGCCCCACCTGGTTAGTAGGGTAGCTGTTTATACACCACCAAAGCAAAGTAAATGTATCGCCAGTTTGTGCTTGATTTGCATATGCTAATTTATGCAAGTTAGAGATAATTGCTCTAAGTAGAAACTATATGGGAGCCAGCGTGGTGTATTGGTTAAGAGAGGTGGACTTGTAATCTGGTGAACCGGGTTCGCTTCCCTGCTCCTCCACATGCAGCTGCTGGGTGACCTTGGGCTAGTCACACTTCTTTGAAGTCTCTCAGCCCCACTCACCTCACAGAGTGTTTGTTGTGGGGGAGGAAGGGAAAAGGAGATTGTTAGCCGCTTTGAGACTCCTTAAGGCAGTCATGGCCAAACTTGGCCCTCCAGATGTTTTGGAACTACAATTCCCATCATCCCTGAGCACTGGTCCTGTTAGCTAGGGATGATGGGAGTTGTAGTCCCAAAACATCTGGAGGGCCAAGTTTGCCCATGGCTGCCTTAAGAGGAGTGAAAGATGGGATATCAAGTCCAAACTCCTCCTCCTCCTCCTCCTCCTCCTCCTCCTCCTCTTCTATAGTGAGGAAGACTTTGCACTAGGTGACCTGCCTGCCTCCTCAAGTCTGCTGACTAGGTGCTCACTGCTGATGGGCAACTTCAGGTCTCCTCCTGCTTTCTCTTCTTAGGGTCATTTATCACTAAACTTGACCAGAATCAGACAGCCCTTCAGATAGAGGAATCTCCTCTGTAAATCAGGACACTGCAGCGATTAAAATCATACGGAAAATGCCCCCTTGATTAAGTGCATCGAGGGAGTTCTAAACCAGTGTTCTTCAGCCTAGGTTTCCTAGATGTTGGGTGGCAACTTCCACCACCCTCAGCCAGCTTAGTCAGTAGTTTGGGAATGCTGGGAATCATAGTCCAACAACTTCTGAGGACCCATGATACTTTAAAATAAATTTAAAAAAAAACACTTTAGAAAAACAATTAGAGGAATCTGCCCCTTTCTATTTTATTGCAACACTGAACCCATGTTACTTGAAAACACAAAGGCACGGTCCAAATCAGGCAGGTATTCATTATACTTTCCAAAAGCAAGGTCCTTTTAAAATGCTTGTGAGGGACTGGCTCAAAGATACAGAAGTTTTAACAACTCCCAAAAAAGGAGAATCGCAGAACAAATTCACCACGTCTGCCAGCTCTGGAATGGTATGTGAATTAATTACAAGATGCTAAAGTATGAGCTGTAAGTCAGTTTTCCAGGCTGGCTGTTGAGGAAACTGTACACATGCTTACTTTTTTAGGGAAATAAAACTGTGAATTCTTGAAAAAAGTACTGTATTTTCTCCTCAAAAATCATCTAATCAAAAAGTCCCTAAATGGCGAACATAAAACAAAACAAGTATCCATAATATACAAATCAAACAGGCAGGGAGTCACAAAGTTCAGCTGCTGTCACAGTGAAAGTCGAACTCCTCCTCAATATGGTGCAATCATAATATGCTATTTGTAAAAATGTGACTTTCATAGATTTAAGGGGTCGAGTAGGTGCATAGAGGGTAAAGCAATTCTCCAGGCAACAACATTCCAATCCTAAATTCAGTTTGCCACATTTTCACATCAGTTTGCATTATCATTTTTAGATATGAAAAAGTCCTAATGAAAATTCATCAGTCCACATTTCTCCCAACATACACATTTTAGCAAGCATTTCCCCCCAGTATAAGTCATTTTGTTTCCAGTAATGGATAGTTCTGTGCACACTCCCCCCGACCCATATAGACTTAAAAAAAAACAAAAATGCAAAATTCAGGAAACTGCGAATTTCAAAATATAAAGCTATGCATTTTGTTTCGGCAAAGGACGAATTTGGCTGATTCGCATTAACATGCGAACCGCACTGGATCCCTGCCCCCCACCCCTGGTGGGGTAGGCGGCCTGTGGGTGGCCCAGCTCAACATTTCACTGAATGTTTCATTCCCACCCCTTTGACGACGACCCCCGGTCAGGCCACTTTTATGCCAGTGACAGCTTCATGAAGCACAAAACATGGAGCGATACATGGCATGAAATTGGCAACAAAGCTGAGCAAAAGGAGGAACAATCCTCTGGCAGGATGCGATGACAATATGGCTGATTAGATCTGGAAGCAGATGCCAGCAGAGAGCATTGTCCCGGTGACTGAAAAGACATGACCCTCCGAGGTGCAGGAGACAACGAGGGCCTCCTCGTGAACCAAAAGGGGAGGGAAGGAGAGGTGAAACCAATGAATAAATCACGCATTGAATAATAATAATTTTTTTAAAAAAGGAGGAGGAGGAGGAGACGGGAGAGAGAAAACGAAAAATGCTAAAGAGGAACTTTTTAAAAAGAGAGAGAGAGAAAGGGGTGGAATGGGAAGGGGAGGGGAGGGCGGTTCAGAATGTGGCTGCTTTGGCCTCCTCTCCCCAACCCACAAACCCCCGGCTAGCTGACACTCTGTCAGACAATGGCTTTTTAACAGATGGGAGCCCGAATGAAAGGGGGCCAAGTTGTGCGCAGCCGAGAAGGCCTGTTTGTTTAGTCTGTGGCTTGGGCAGGTGTCCGTAGAAAGGCAAACCAGCCGGTTAACTGTCTCCGGGTGGCTCTCTTTTAATGCAGTCTTCGCAGCCAGTGTACTCAACGGGGCCGGCCTTTACTAGCAGAGGGTCCCGAGTTTGCCCATATTGTTTGTGAAGAAACCTAGTGGTGTGGTGGAGTAGGGTTTGGGTGGGGGTAGGGGATAGGGCCCCAGATCTTTTATATATATATAAAGTCAGATGGCTACTGTTCAGCTGCTTGCCAAGCCGCAGGGCTAGCATCAAGGGTGGGGATGTTAACTACCCTCTCGCTGTTGCCCAGAAGGGGTGACCAGGCCAAAGACTGGGTGTGTGTGAGAGAAGAGGCTAGAGAAGTTCCTACATGACTCATGGGGGGAATCAGGAAAGAAAAGCGCAGAGGAAACTATTTAAATATCCAAAAGATTATAGTCCTACAACCAGGCAGGCATCTTCACTGTACTCTTTTCGATGCTTGCTAAAAAAGCATTTTTTGTTTTGTTTAGACAAGCCTGCTGAGAGGTTTAGAAGGTTGATGCGAGTTTTCTTTTTCTTTTTTTAATAATACTTTTTAAATTACATTTTCACTTTAAACAAAAAACAGTAAGTTTCAACATTCTTTTACACAACTCCTTTCCCATCGCTCTGCCGAGCTATGACTTCCCTCCATCCCGCCAACAGGCTTTCTTTTCCAATCTACACCTCACAGTTTCATCTTATTTATCAAGTCCATGTCGTAGGGTTTATTTCAGTCCTGCTAGTGTCTCCAAACTTTCTACAGTTATTATTTATATAGTCGATGAATTTACTCCAGTCTCTTTGGAATTTTGATTCATCCTGGTTTCGGATCCTGCAGGTCAGTTTTTCTAGTTCCACATAGTCCTCCATCTTGGTCTGCCACTCCTCTATCGTTGGTAATTCCTGTAATTTGGTTGATGCGAGTTTTCATCTGTTTTTAGTCCATAGCTATTTTAACTTTTTGAAAGTCTTAAATCCTTGTTAATTTTTATTATGGCAACTTTTTTTGTTTTATCTCCCGCCCCCCCCCCCCCAAGAATTAAAAAAAAAAAAAAATTCTTTAGAAACAACAACACATCAATGAAGCAGTATATAAATTGTATGAAATGAAATAAATAATCCAACATGTTTGAGACTTTTATTTTGCATTTTTATGAAGAGTTTCAAAACAAATATTTTGTAAATACATTAACAGAAAAAAACAAGCATAAGGCAATGACAGTTGTTGCTTTATTATTATATAAAGGATCGGTATGATTAAGTTGACAAGTAAGAAGTTGGGGGCCGGAGGAAGAGGAATGTTTCAGAGCTGTCAGGCCCTCCCTCTGAGAATTTTGTACACCACACAGACATATAGTACAAAATTGTATCTCTATAAATCCATAAAACTCTGCATATATTACATTTATATAACTTCACAGATTTAAAAAAAAAATACAATTCAAAGAAGTAAAAATGTAGCCAATATGAATGTACACATGCTTATCAAATTCATGCCAATATATTAATTTCATGAAAGTAGCATACATGCAATTTCAAAATTAGATTACTTACACAACGTTCTGCTGCTCCCGCTCCCTTCCTACTGTACTATACCAGATGTATTATCGTATGTAAATGCAACGTATACAAAATTTTATGGATTTCTATATGCAATTTTGTAATTATAAAAATGTATTTTTATTTATAGAATTCCCTGACGAAAGACTTGATAGGTTGGGGGGAAAATAGGATCAAAAACCTATGCAGATTTAATGGATTCTTTTACCCACTTTGCTTCACAAAATGGCACCTCCCACTAGGGAACAAGCAGGTATTGAAGCTCTATATCAGGAACAAGTGTTGGTGGGGGGTGGAGAGTGAAGATCTACATGTGATGCTTTCCTTGGAGGCTGGATCTACTGCCTCTATGGGTCCTGCCACCTGAGGCAGTCACTTCACCTTGTCTCATGTGTGGGCCGGCCCTGATAAAAACTCAGCATCTGGTCTGATTCAGCATCCTATATTCCTGCATTTCAGGCCAATGCCTGTTTCGCCTCACTTTTTATAAAGCTATTCTGTCTCTTCTTGGCACTCCTTTCTACTTAGCACACAGCCCCTCCTGAGCTATAAAGTTTCCTCAGTGCCCCTCCTCTCTGGTTAGTCTTTTTTTCTTTGATTTCCTTGACTCCTCTGCCCTTTTCAAGCCTCATTCTCCACCCAACCCACCTTTCAGTTTCTTCTCCCATGCAGTAGCCTGTTCTGCTCCTTTTCCTCAGTCTGGGCCCACTGTCCCTCACTGACCTTTTGCAGCCCTTAGCCTACCTCTGTGTTCGGTTTTAAATCCCTTGAAAGAGCTACGCTGTGTCAGAGCGAACTTTGCAAAGGAACATCCCATGCCAGTTCATGCCAGTTCAGCCAATTAGGCCACATTCACACCATACAAGGACCCTCCAAGTGTCCCTATTTTCCAGGGAAAGTCCCAGATTTGCATTATTATTATTATTATTATTATTATTATTATTATTATTATTTCCCCAGCCACTCTGGGCAGTTCCTAACTAATATTAAAAATATTAGTTTTTAATATTAAAACTATTAAATACTATTAAAAACTATTAAATACTCCCTCACTATATTTAAGGGTCTGGTGACTTCCGTTTCAGTGTATCTGAAGAAGTGTGCATGCACACGAAAGCTCATACCAAGAACTAACTTAGTTGGTCTCTAAGGTGCTACTGGAAGGAATTTTTTATTTTATTTTGTTTTTAATATTAAAAACACAATACAGCATTACACATTAAAAACTTCCCTAAATAGGGCTATCTTCAGATGTCTTCTAAAAGTCAGATAGTTGACATCTGATGGGAGGGCGTTCCACAGGGCAGGAGCCACTACTGAGAAGGCCCTTTGCCTGATTCCCTGTAACCTCACTTCTCACAGTGAGGGAACCGCCAGAAGGCCCTCAGAGCTGGATCTCAGTGTCCAGGCTGAACGTCCCGGTTTCTGATTTGATCCTGGAATGTCTCGCTTTTCCTTAGGACGTCCCTATTTTCATCGGAGAAACATTTGAGGGTATGGAATTGTCAGACTCCTGAGTCATCAGAAGGCAGCCCTGTATAGGGAAGGTTTTTAAAAATGTTTAATGTTTTATTATGCTTTTATATATGTTGGAAGCTGGCCAGAGTGGCTGGGGCAACCCGGCCAGATGGGTGGGCTATAAATAGCAAAATAATTATTACTAATATTATTATGGAACAGGGAAATGCTGGAGGGTATGCATACATTGAAAGCACTCTGAGACTACTTTAAACTGTTATGACTTTCCCCAAAGGATTTTGGTAGTTGGAGTTTGTTGAAGGGGCCGAGAGTTGTTAGGAGACCCCTGTTGTGAGGAAATAATTCCCAGAGGTCCCTGTGGAAAATGATTGATTTTTAAGCCAATAGCTTTGAGAGGGGAACTGGAGTCTCCTAATACCTCTCAGCAAACTTTCAGTAGAGCTGTAGTGTGACTAAACCTCTGATTTACACATGTCTGGAGCATATCCTACTGCAACAAGCTAAGAGTTGCATCCTTTGCTCCACCCAATTTTGCCCCTGACTCCTCCTACCATGCGCCTCCCCCCCAGAAGCTTCCTTACAAGGAAATGCGGCCCTTGGGCTAGAAAATGTTCCCTGCCCCTGTTACAACTCACCCACTGCACCCTTGTTGTAAATTTAAAGAACCGCGAAGACTGTGCAAGACATTTCCAAGCCTATTGAGCGAGCAGAAGGTCCAAAAATTCCCCCGCAACTCCACCAGGAGAGAGAACGCTTTAAGCAAGCAAGGAAGCTTTTCTTTTTAATGTCATAACATGCTAGTTCCTCACCAGGGACTGTGGTGATTAACAGTATCCATCCTTCATGGTGGCTTAGCCACACACACACCCTGCCTCTCCCGGCCAGCTTCCTCCCTCCCTCCCCTTGACTAACCTTTAATGTATTCATTGCCTAATTTTCATACATGCTGATTGAATAGCGATTTATTCCACAAGTGCTCGGGTAGCCACCCTCCCTCCCCCCCAACTCCCTCCCCGCCAAAGCTAAATGCAAAAATCTTTATTCCGACCAATGTCTAAATCATTGTTTTCTGGCGGCGCAGATCATGTGGCACACGTTATTAATAGCTCTGGTCTCTCCACCACTTGACACACGGCTCTAGCTGTCATCCTGCTCTCTGGCTCGTATGATTCTTGCACTGGTGAAGTGCCAGCCCCAGGCCTCCCCCATCAGTCACTGTCACCCACCAACCAGTGATGAATAGCTTCGCCGTCGCCGTGGCGAGTCTCGGGCTCCGATTCACATGCGCCTGACTTTTACCAACTTGAGCACACCAGCTGAGGCCTCCATCCCAGCTGAGAGAGGCCTCAGTGACCTGGAAAAGACCACCGCCTCCTTCCCTCCTGCTCTCACCCACAGGCACACACACACACACACACACACAGGATTAGTTAAAAACTGAAACAAATCCTAATGCGATCATGTCACTAATTATACGTTTAATTCAGTTATAAGCAGCTAATGGCTCCCACAGTGACAGCTTTTTACTGCTAAAAGGCAATTCATTCCTGAAACAGAGAAATCTAATTACACAAAATGCTCCGTCCTAATCCTTTCAAAGAATAATCTTATTTGTAGACATTAACATCCCAGATGCTGCTGCTGTTTGTCCATTATGACAGTGTTTGTCCTGAATAATGTATAAATAGCTCTTTCTGGACAGTTGCATGTCACTAAATCAATACAATTTGCTGCCTTCTGCTACATTAAGTCAGTCTCGGCAAGCTGGAGAAAATTAACCTTTTGTTTCCCACTCAAAAGGCCCCTCGGAATTAGAAAAGAGAAAGAGGGCAGGGGGGGAACGGGACTTTTGTTTATTTCGTTTCTTTTTGTGTGTGCAGTGGGTTTTTTTGTGTGTGTGTGCAAGAGCCTCAAAATATGCAGCAGATGATCAGAAGCGACAGATATTTCCATGGAACCAGCAGCAAAAGGCTACCGTACAAAAGGCCATAAGGAAGAAGAACCACATATGGTTTGATGCTCTCTCTAAATGTCTAGAACATCTTCAGTCAAAGTGGTTTCTAATTACTGGGCTTTCTGCACAGAAGACTCTGTTTCTTATCCGATGGCACCTGAACTTTGCACCTAGGCAGGGCCGCCGAAAGGATCCTCTGGAATTCACACGCAAAAAAATGAGAGGTCCTCAACTCCCAGCTCAGGGTTAGCTCAGAGATATTTTGGTGCCTGAGGCAGGGCAGCAAATGTCATCACCAACCCAAGTCACGTTTAAAGAATCCCAAGAACTGTAGTTTCCCACTCCCAAAGGTACTGTTTGCAGCACGCTTAACAAACTACAGTTCCTAGGATTCTTGAGAGGAAGACATGTGCTTGGCATAGGCAGCCAAGGTGCACTGTTCCCATGGAAAACCAAGTTCTTTTTGGCACCTCTGGCAGAAAATGCCGCCCGCACCTCTCTTCCTGATTGATAGATCCTTCTGGAGGTTCCCTTATTGCGAGGTTACAGGGAACCAGGCAGAGGGCCTTCTCGGTAGTGGCGTCTGCCCTGTGGAATGCCCTCCCATCAGATGTCAGGGAAATAAGCAAGTATCCTATTTTTAAAAGACACCTGAAGGCAGATTATTATTATTAAGTAAAAAATTAAAAACAGCAATTAAATTACAAGTGCACATACAGTCATTATAAATTAAGTAACAGTTTGCTGCCCTTTCGTGACATCAGATCCTGCGGTGGCCACCTCATTCTCTGCCTGACGGTGATGCCCAGTTATATACTTATTATTATTCATTTCACAAGATTTATATAGCACTTAAGTGTTTTTTAAAAAGTCAAAGTGGTTCACCAAAACAAGAAAACAATAGCGTTATTTAACTTTTTTTTTTTTAAACCTGACTAAGCATAATTAAAATCAACGATAGGTTTAAAACCAGATTAAAACACATGCCAGCATTCTACTCTAGACACCTGATACCGCAGCCAGGTATGAGATCTGGAACACCTACAGCATCTGCATTTAGGGTTAAGTTCATTACACCTATGAAAGGCTTATCACAACAAAAAGTCCCAGAACAGTTTGTGGCAAAACCAAAAGCCAGTAATAACAGAAAGACATGAAGGTAATGTTTTTATGTCATCCACATAAAGACATCCAATCATTGGTGATGCCCCAAAGCCTGGAAAAACGAAGATGTTGATGGCAGGTGGGCCTCCCTTGGGAGAGCATTGCATAGATGGGAAGCCACCACAGAAAAGACCCTTGTCAGGAGGTGGGGATGAAAAGAAGCTGCCCATCAAGGAAGACAAAGAACAGAGGACCAGCTGGTAACCAGATCTACACAAGGGACAGCCGACCTGGGTTACCCTCCCGATACCAGTTGGACAGTTCTGGTCTTTGTATACATCAGGATATGGTGGTCTGTACTACTTAAGAGACATCACCTTGCCGACATAGTTAAAGCTATGCTTTTCCCAATAGTGATGTATGGAAGTGAGAGCTGGACCATAAAGAAGGCTGATTTGCCAAAGAATTGATGCTTTTGAATTATGGTGCTGGAGGAAACTCTTGAGAGTCCCATGGACTGCAAGAAGATCAAACCTATCCATTTTGAAGGAAATCAGGCCTGAGTGCTCACTGGAAGGACAGATCCTGAAGCTGAGGCTCCAATACTTTGGCCACCTCATGAGAAGAGAAGACTCCCTGGAAAAGACCCTGATGTTGGGAAAGATTGAGGGTACAAGAAGAAGGGGATGACAGAGGATGAGATGGTTGGACAGTGTTCTTGAAGCGACTAGCATGAGTTTGGCCAAACTGTGGGAGGCAGTGGAAGACAGGAGTGCCTGGCATGCTCTGGTCCATGGGGTCACGAAGAGCTGGACACGACTAAAGGACTAAACAACAACAACTACTGCTTAAGATTGCGGTGTGTGTGGATGTGATTTGTGAATGCTTTAAAAAAGTATGAAACAAACAAACAAACAAACAAGCAAACAAACAAACAAACAAACAAACAAACAAACAAACAAACAGTACAAGGCATCAAAGGAGAGAGGCTCTGGTCCAAACCTCTGTCTTTCTCCTGCACTGCTTCTCTTAACGTATGTGACAATGAAAAATGCTGTTCTTTCTTCCCTGTTGCTTGAAGTGGTTAGGGATTACATCTTCATGAAAATCTAGCCCACAATAGCATTGGGAGATCCTCATGGAAACACAGATCTGTATCTCAGATGCCGGATCATTTCAGCACCCCAAAAGCAGTTAACTGGGGGCATTCTGGGTCTGATTATACAGCCCCCCAAATGGTCAACAAATGGGCTCTGAGGGAAGCAAGTGAGCAGGTGTCTTAAGCAGCTTAGAGCCAGTTCAGATGTACCTTATTAGAACAGCCATTGCCAATGTGGCGCCTTTCAAATATGTTGGATCCAGTACAGTTTGGCAAAGCCTGTATTTGCACCAGCTGATAAGCACAAACAACAGCTTAAGGAAGGGTTGTTTCTACATCAATATCCCACAAAAAATTGGATTATAAGCCAGAAAAAAATGTCACCCATGATGATTACACAGCACACCAGGCTGTTGAGTTTTGCCAATTCATCCTGTTTCAGATTTGGGGACATTTTGTTTGAAAAAGCAAACTTTAAAGGTGGCTAGCACAAAGCCTTCTGAATAAATCTGTCTGAAATATGGTAGGGTTAATCCCCTCTTGGGAGACTACTGTGTCTCCAAACTTCATGCACCTATGTGAACAATATTGTGGCCATTTTGGCTTCCCATGTGCAGAACTATAATTCTCAGAGTTTCATGGGAAGAGGGAATTATATCTCTGTGACGGGAATAGGGGTCTCATAACAACTCTCAGAACCTTCACAGTTCCCAGGATTGTCTGGAAGAAGCCAGGGCTGTTTCAAGTGGTATGAAACTGCTTTAAATGTGCAGTGCGGATGGGGACTGGAAAACATGAGATGTCCCATAGCAGGCCGATTTCTGTGGTTGTTTTCCCACTCAGCTGCGGAAAATAATGGACCTACGTTGCATGTCCTGCTATGATTTGAAAGGCATGTCATTTGCCTCCTTTCCCATTTCAGTAGCATTTTTCTCCCGCTCCCCCACAAAAGCCCCAGAAAAACAAAACACACCGTGACTCTGTTACTGGTTGTTGTCTTAAATGACTGTCTCAAAAGCCATGCTTTTCCCTGTCGTAACTGCACTGCACGACTCCAGCGCATGCCTTTATTTATGCTTTCAAGGGGGTTGACTGATGGCAGACACTTTCCTTAATTGAATCTCCTGCAGGGTTGTCTGAGAAGTGAAGGCCACCACATTTCTCTGGCCAAGACAATGAAACACAGACAAAGGTGTTTAACTAGCTGGTTTCAACAGTCTCTCTCTTTTTAACCAGTTTACACCAGCTAGGCAAACTAGCACCTCTGAACAGCAAAACAGAAAACCTCGTGTTAGTTACTTCTTTGCAAATCAGATGAAAGTCCAAGTTTAAGCGCCAATCTTTCTCACAGCCATTTGTGACATGGAAAGAGTGGACTCATGTGTTTTGCTTGTTGCAAACTGGAGCAGAGGTCAGATGGACAGATGAAGAGAAGGGAAGGGAGAACACAGAAGAGGAAAGTGGAAAGCTGTAGTTTGTAAGTTAAAAGCGGCGGGGGGGGGGGAGAGTTTTTGGGGGACATCTGAAAGGGGAGATAGAAACAGTCAGTTTATGACTAATCAGTGGTTTTTTTTCTAAAAAATGTTTAGGGGTACTCTCATTTTGACTCAAGAAATTCACCATTTTATAGTTCAAATTGGGAAAAATAAATACAGTAAATGGACAAAAGTACAAAGATTCAGAAAATGTTTAGGGGTATGCGTCCCCCTGCATTCCCCCCCCCCCCAGGAAAAAACCACTGGAACTAATACTTATTTTAGGATTGCCATATTTCAAAAAGCGAATATGTCCAGATTTTCCTGGACATTTCAATGATTTCCAACCAGATGCTGTTTTCGACTGCCATATTCTGGCTATGTTTGGGAAATTCTGGACATATGGGAACGCTAACTTATTTGCTCCCACAAGAATATGCAAGCCACCCAGAGTGGCTGTGACAACTAAGTCAGATGGGCGGGGTACAAATAATAATTGTTATCATTGTTGTTTTTATTAGTAGAAAGATGGAAATCTACACGAATTCCTAAAAATCACAAATTAGCTAAAAAAGGAAAGGGGGATATTGCTTTGCTCATGAAATTAATTATATTTTTTTCTAGATGCTAATAAAGAAAACAAACTAATGGATTTATCAGAAATGCTCTTTGTAGTAACAATTACCAATATAAAATGGCCTTGTGTGTCTCTTCTCTTTTGCAATATTTATTTAGTTGTATTATATCTTTATTATACCCAAAATATTGATTTACTATGCATTCCTACTGCACACCCATTCAGGAATGGCAAAATGTCACTTTGAACCAACCTCTTGACTTCCTCGGTTGATCGTTGTTGCTTAGTCGTTTAGTCGTGTCCGACTCTTCGTGACCCCATGGACCAGAGCACGCCAGGCCCATGACCGGTTGATCAAATGTGGTGTTTAACATCACACACGAGCCAGCAGGATGTAACGTCTGTCCCTTGCAAGGGAAGGGTGAACATGAAGGCACATAGCCTTTGGGTCATGCATAGTATTCTGCATGCTGCGAAGAACTGTGCAAGCCAGAGACCCACATCCATGTCCCATCACATAGAGAGCCCCCAAGCTGTGAGACAAGGCCGCCCGTTTACTGTGGATCAATGTTGAGTTGAGGTTGACTTAACCAGCACATGACCTGCACACTCTTGACTGAAAACATCAGGGAAGAAATGGTAGACACCGCTGGAAGCCCTGTTTGCACAAGTCACATTGCACTGCTTTGAACCGGGGGCAAAACGTTCCAAATAAAACTTCACAAGAACTCCGTCAAAATCGCCAGCTACTCTGTGGGTGATCGGTGGCCTGCAGGCAGTGCCAACGACTGCAGTGCCAGAAGATTTGGGGATATTTAGATAGCTATATGTGTGTCTGAATTTATTGGGCCACTTCCCTTGACATATTATGTCTTACTATTGTGCAGGCTCGGGAAAAGTTGAGTTTGCAAGGGATGTCCAGTATTTTAAAGGTGTATTCCTTTGATCCAGAACTCAGAGGATCTGGCTTTTATGTTCTATTTCAGAACAGTTATGTAAACATAAACCAAAAATAAAGAGTCCAGAAATTCAGGTGTTTTTTTTAAATTCTCTTGGTGTAATTTGGGGGAAATGGCTGAAATTGCACTAAGTGCTCGGTCCATTTCTTGAGCAGCAAGGAAAGCTAGGCCTCTCCAATAAATCACCATGGAGAATTTGCTGAGAGGCAAAGCTTGCTTTGGATGTGAATAGATCACTGATTTGGATAAATTTCTCTGAAGCTGAAGTATTTGAAAAATGCTGGTCGGAATAGTTCAATGGTAGGGTGCCTGCATGGCAAACAAAAAGTCATATATTTGGTTCCAAGTGTCAGGATCAGGTAGCAAGCAGGTGATGGCAAAAGACTTCCACCTGAGACCACTGCCGGTCAAAGTAGACAATTCTTGAGAAGATATAACAATAGCCTGACCTTGTATAAGGCATTCTTCTCTACTCCTACTTTAATAGGGAGCATACAGTTAAGCAACCCCAAAAAATTCTGCTTTTATTTTTCTTTAATAACGAATCTTGCATGCTATTAATATTGTTCTGCTTGTTTTACATTTATGCACCTTAAACTTGATGTAAAAACTTAATACAAATAAAAGTTATTTAAAAATTGAAGAAAAGGAACCATACAGAAAAAATAATAATGAATATCATAGTCTTTATGAGAGACATGAATGAGCGTTCCCCACATTAAATGGGGAACGACTTTTGTGTGATCGTGCGCAGCCCCCTAGGATCCCAGAGTGGCTCCTTCCCCTTACCTGGCCAATCCCCCCGGCGTCGCCTTCCCCAGGCTGGATACCTGTGGTCTCCGCCTACCTCAGCCAGCGCCGAATTCCGCCTGGGGGAAGCGTTGCCAGGGGGATTGGCCAGGTAAGGGGAAGGACCACCCAGCCCACACAACAGAAGGCGTAGCTTACCTGGACACGGCAGTCTCCCACCCTCCAATCCCTCAATTAACTCTTAATTTTGCAGGTTAACCTCTTCTTCACAGGTACGCAGGCACTGCTATGTCAAGGCCGCTGTTGAAGGGCCGGAAAGGAATTTCCCTGCATTGGCAGGTTTCGCCTTTCCCGTAGCAAAAGTCACAACTTTGGCGGTTTCAGGCCTTGGGCGGAATCCTTTAGTCATCTTCCTAAATGGGGGGGCATGGGGCAGTGACCTCACGCCCCCCCAAGTGTGGCTGCGATACCCGGGCTCCCCGTTAAAGGGGTCTGGGGGGAGGCATTGATCATACGCTGAGAGGTTGTCATTGCCCTCCCCCTCCAGTGACGGTGAACGGGGGGCGGGCTCTCTGCTTGAACATATGTTCTCCAGAGCCAGCCCAATCCCCACACATTCTGGATAACCCTGAAGTTTCCCAGATCCCCGGCTGGGGGCTGGGAAGGATAAACGGCCAATGCCCGAGACAATGTCTCCGTACATCTGAATCTTAATAAAGTTGTGGCCAATTTTAATCCCATAGCATGTTGTCTTGTACCATTATTCCGCTCAGGGGTCACTTGGGGTTTGGGGGACTCCACCTGTCCATGCAAAAATGTGCCAGTGTTGCCTGAAAAAAATAATCTGAAACCAGAGAGGGTCTAAGTTACATTCCCAGGGTTCCAAAGTTGGGACTTCCGGACTCTACAGGTACCATTGCCTCTTCTCCTAACTAGCGATGGATGAATCTGTCAATTTTGCTTTCTCTCAGTCTCATTTTTCCAAATTTAAATTCACTTCTCCAGACTTCCACGTAAGTGTGTGCGCTTTTAAAATCCTTGCAAAAAACGGTCATGGTTTTAGAACACGTTTTGCCTAATAAAGACATTTTAAAATAAAAAAATATGCATTTTTGCAAATAATTTTGTACGTTATTTTCATTAACGCAAGCATTTTTGTACACACCTTCCCCATAACACACATTTCTGTACGGATTGTTGGGGGTGTGTGTGCGCAAAGGTTAACTGTTTCAGTTTGTGTGCTGTTTGTTTGTTTCAGGGACTGCAAATGGGAAAGGCTTACATCAAAATGTAAAATGCAACAAATTTCTTCCTCATTGCTACACCTGCTGGGCTCAAACAAAACAAACTATGCAAATAAGCATGTCTATTCAAATTGAGAATTCGGCTTTTCTCGCAGCAGAAGGGTTGGTTTGGCACACAATTTTGATTTTTAAAAAATTAACAGACAGCACACACAAACCCTGGTGGTGGGCTTCCAAGTTAAACCTAGACCCAGCCATCATGTTTGCTGTGTGTTCGCTAAGCTGGCCTGTTCTTCTGCCCTCAATTGCCTTCCTTCCAGCTGCTTTCATTCTTGTGCCACTAGCAGACCAGGAAAGTGACTTTCCACATGGCCTGCTGATTTTGTCTCCCTTGGGTGGTTGCTGCTATTATTGTTGTTGCTTTGCCTTTGCCATGTCTCGGTGTGTGATTTCTCAGTATGTTTTGTGGAATTGTACAAATGATACAATTGTGCAAAAATCATCATATATGGTCATTAGGACCAGATTATGTGAAAAACGGGACACGGGTGGCACTGTGGGTTAAACCACAGAGCCTAGGGCTTGCTGATCAGAAGGTCGGCGGTTCGAATCCCCGTGACGGGGTGAGCTCCCGTTGCTTGGTCCCAGCTCCTGCCCACCTAGCAGTTTGAAAGCACGTCAAAGTGCAATTATTTAAATAGGTATCAGAGCAGCTCCGTCAGGAAGGTAAACGGCATTTCCGTGTGCTGCTCTGGTTCACCAGAAGTGGTTTAGTCATGCTGGCCACATGACCCGGACGTCGGCCAAAGCATTGCCAGGCAACCTCCAGATAAGACGGTGTCAGAGGCTGAGTTTTTTGAGGAAGAGGTAGCTCAGCCCTGCAGTCCTAAAATGAGGAGATTAGAGAGACTCCGAGAGCAATGGAGGGAAGGCAACAAAGGGTGGGATTTTGGCGTTCTTCCTGTTGGGGGAGGAACGATGAGTCAGGCTGAGCAACTAGATTGATGAGAGCAGGCAGATTGCTCTGAATGTGTTTTTCTTTTTAACACATGCTCTGAATGTGTTTTTCTTTTTAAATAAACTTGTATAAAACTGATGGAGAGCCAGTGTGGTGTAGTGGTTAAGAGCGGTGGACTCTAATCTGGGGAACCGGTTCGGGCCTCCACTCCTTCACATGCAACTGCTGGGTGACCTTGGGCTAGTCACACTTCTTTGAAGTCTCTCAGCCCCACTCACCTCACAGAGTGTTTGTTGTGGGGGAGGAAGGGAAAGGAGAATGTGAGACTCCTTCGGGTAGTGAAAAGCGGGATATCAAATCCAAACTCCTCCTCCTCCCCCTCCTCCTCCTCCTCCTCCTCCTCCTCCTCCTCCTCCTCTTCTTCTTCTTCTTCTTCTTCTTCTTCTTCTTCTTCTTCTTCTCCTCCTTCTCTGCTTTATCAGGCTTCTTGCCTACCAGAGATCACTATAGGTGGTTTCCTATGTCCCTCTTTAATGAATTGAATATGAAAAGTAATTAAGTAATTAAGAGGGTGTTCAGGACAGACCTGAAGAACTGTGAGGGGATATTGAATTTTATTTTCCAACATGTGTTCCGTCATGGAATAATAACACATAATAAAAACAATATAATAACACTTCTGCCATGGAATCCCAAGAAACATACATGCTGTTCCCAGGCAACATATATGTGGCTCCCACATGGCAATTGACCCATTACCAGGGACAGTCTTTTGCAGAGGTCGGCAACCTCCAGCCCATGGGCCGGATGAGGCCCACGAAGGCCGTTTTACCTGCCCATGAGCCACCTGCCAACCAAGCCGCCCACTCGGCAAGCCCCCCCGCACTGCGCTGCATTGCATTTGCACATGCGCAGATACTGGAAATCGCGTCTGCGCATTTCCAGATGCTGAAAATCGCTTCTGCGCAGGCACGATTTTCGTCGTCTGGGCATGCACAGAAGCGATTTCCGGCGCCACGGACATGCGCAGATGCGATTTTCGGCAACGCGCTGTGCATGTCCAGCCCACGGACACTCTCATGGCCGGATAACCTTGCCGACGCTAGGTCTTTTGTTTTTGGTATGCATCTCAAACGACCACTTCAGAAAGGGCAACTGGGTTCACCTGTCGTAGCAAACCAGACAGCCTATATGCGAAAGAATTAACAGAACACAAATCTGACATCAGAAATAGAAACATTCACTAACACTAGACACCAGAACAAAATAATAATACCCCTCAATCTCTTTTCCTCTTCTTTCTTTTTCCTCTCCCCCCCCAATTACAAGATGTCTATGACAAAAGTGTCTCTCGCTAAGTGTAAATGAAGTGTGAAAAAGACTATGAATTGAATGTGGAGACAATGGATGTACCTGTCCCTGTTTATCTGTTTGGTTTGTAATGCAAAAATCTTTAATAAAAACTAATTAAAAAAGAAAAGAAATAGCAACATTCTAGAACCAAGGAGAAACCGTTTCATAGAATGATGTAAGTTCTTGGGAGTCTTCCAGGATCTACAATGCAAGATGCAACGACAGCATTATTGACAGATGACTGTCCAGCCTCCCTTTAAATTACCTCTGGTGATGGAGAACCCGCCGCCACTCCAGGCAGCCTGTTCCACTACTGAGCAGCTACTACCATCCAGGCCAGCAAGGGGGCATTGTCCTAGTTCAAGGGCACATTTTAGCCCAGGTAAAGCACTCAAGGAGGGTGTGGAGCAGGGTCAGAGAGAGGAATGGTGTGGGAAGAAAGCTGTGTTTCCTGGGGGGAGAGCATGGCCTACAGAGAGTCTCGCATAACTGCCAGGCTCATCCCAGAATTACGGAAGCCACCCCTGCTTCTGATTGGTTCCCAAGGTATCCCATTTTGGCTCCCACTAGACTGCAGCCCCCCAAGATTCTCCCATTTTGGGGAACCACGCTTTTGCACAAGTCACCTGGCTCTGGCGAGAGCATGGCCCCACCAAAGACATGCATTTGGGGGGGCCATGCTCTCTCATAAGTCACATGACTCACTCGGGAGCGCAGCCCTGAAAACGCATGTTACAATTTTCATGTACAGCATGTTGGAGAGGGTGGTATTGAGGGCCAGACAAGGAGGGTTGGGGGGGGCACACGTACCCCCCCGAGGCTGAGATTCCCCACGCCCTGCCTTAAACCCACAGCAGACACGGAGGCAGCGAAACAGCACAGTTAAGCTTTGAATTGCCCTCAGCTGAAGTGCGGAGAAGCTCTCTTAGTTTTGCTTCGGTGCTCGGCTTATTGCAAAGTTTGTGTCTCCGGGCAGGTTGATGTGGTCAGGCAGAAAACCAGACTGAGCAGCCAGTGCTTGCCACTCCTCCATCACTGTCAATAAGCAAGATGGAAGGTCTTTACATCATTTCATTTACTATTTCAATGATTACATAGCTCATTGCCTCCCCATTGTTTCAGTGATGGATTTAATTAACTTCCAATTAATCACAGGGGGTGATATTTAATGCTCAGCCCGGCACCAAGCATGGTGTCACAGACCAAAGAATATATTTTGAAGGCTTCAGTAATCAAGAGGTCATAGAAGATAGATGCTCTCCACTGAAAGGCAGAGGAAGAAGATAAATTTGTGCATCCACTCCAGTCTGGCTAACTGTTTTAGGATAATTGTTTCGCATCCAGATTATAACTTTGCAGAAAAGGTCCACAGAGAGACAGAAGGTGATAAATAACCAGACTCTGCTAAAAAAAAAGACTTCACCTGGTCATAATCCCCATCTGAAGCCAGCCGTGATGAACTCATCAGGGTATTCTCTTTGCAGGCCCTGATCAGTGGGCATAATGAAATCTCTACCAAAGAAAATTTTCACTTAAACAGAAAGACAGCTGGGAGGAAGAAGAAGGGGGGGGAATGCTAAGAGGGAGTTTCATTATATTGTCATGATTACTAACATCCCAGAAATTAGAGAAGGTCTCCAGCTAAACCTCGGAATCCAAATACCCTCTTCTGAGCTCAAGAGAGGGGTATGGAATCTCTTCACCTTTTTATTGGGTGGCCAGATGCAAAAGAGGACAGCAGCCTTAAAGTTTAAGAGTTCTGTACAAGACAGAGTTTCAGCAGAGGCACTGTACAGAGGAAGCCAGGAGGACCACCCCACTCTCTCTCTCTCTCACACACTGATTCAAACGGAAAACCGGATGCAATTTTCCTCAGAAGCACCCATATCCCTGGTTATTAAGAGATGTTAAATTGTAAAAACACCACCACCACCACTCTGGAACGTGTTCCGTTTTTGCAATTTTCAGCAGGACCTCAAACTTTGCTATGTCCCCATGACTGTTATTGGTTCTTCTAGTAAAGCTTTTTTCCTTATATTGCCTTCAAATTTTGTTTCGGCGGATCAGCAAAGGAACTTTTGCTTTCTGTATGACTTGAGCAGCAACTTGTCACAACTTTTTAACATGCTTCACCTTTCTAAATTTATTCTCTCTTCAGAGAGCTTCCCCCCCCCAGCCATCTTTTAACAAGCATTTATTTAGTGGGTGTGCAGATCAGTTTATGCAATCGACGGAATCAAATGCTGGAATTTACCATGGACTGTGCCACTTCTGGCTGCAGTCGAGGGGAGATTGCATGCGCTGCAGCTCCTCAGTCAAGACACCTACCCCTTCCCTGCATGGAAAAAATAATATATCCCAAGTGGTGATGGACTTCCTAAGCAGAGCACCTGCTTTGTATGCAGAAAGTCCAAGCTTCAAGCCCTGGTATCTCCAGTTAGAAAGGATCATGTAGGGGATGATAGGGGAGACCTGTGCCTGCAGGTTGAATTCCCAGCTTCTCCATGTATGCCTAGGAAAGACCCTCTTCCTGAAACGCTGGAGAGCTGCTGCCAACCAGTGTGGATAACACTGAGCTAGATGGGCCAATGCTCTCAATCACGATGAGACAGCTTCCTCTGTTCCTCTTTCTGTCCAACAGCCTGAGAGTCGCTGCTAGTCAGAGTGGGCCACCCTGGGGTAGGTGGATGGATAGTTTGACCTGTGATCATCCGCCTCACTCCTTTCCCAAGGAGGTTTAAACTTTTTCTGAAAGCCCTTGGAGTTTTCTCTCTGAAACCATAACCGTGCAATATGGCAACTGGCTCCACATAAATCAGCGTTTGCGTATGAGCGGGACCGAGCAAAGAAGCATCATCCTAATGAAGTCAGGGAATAATGCCTTTCTTTCCTGTGGCTAATCTGTGAGTACAAAGTAATTATCTTTCCAGTGACTTTAAATCTCTCTCTGTGGTATATTTTTTTCGCCCGTCCAACATGTCTTTACAACTCCTTCATCTGGCACACAGCTGGCATGCCTCACGGCGGATCCCTCTAAAGAGTGATTTAAAGTTGCTTTCCATCAATATTCAAACTAATGAACAAGAGGGATTGCGCCGGAACAAGAAACATCTTGACACATTGCACGGAAAGGAACACACTTGGTCAGCTGTGCTCAGGAACAGCCGCCCTGCCCTACAACTCTCCAACTGTTCCCCCGCAGCCATCAGCGGCAGCTCAAAAGCCCCAAGAAGCTTGTTAATTTTCTTGCCTCTTACCCAGGTGTCTTTTTTTCAGGAGTATGCTACACTCTCTTAATAAATGCTTTCCCTTTTAATGGTTTCTTCATCGACACGAGGGGTGTTGGAATGGTGTTTCCGGGAGCTCCTCAAAGATTATCAGGTGCTCTTCAACGAGAAGAAGGATAAAAAATGGCGGGCAGGCTTTTCTGGAACACAGCTTGCCCACTGCTATCTGGTTTCCCGGGGTGGACCTTACAGTTTGGTAGAGGAAGGGCAAAAGCTGTCATTACCTGTGAGAAACACCCCTTCCTTTTTTCTGGCAATTTAGGGTTTGCGTTTCTGTGAACGGGGGGCAAAATGTTCATCCATTCAGAGTGTGGGCAGGCAGCGTTATCCCCACTCTGAACTGACTTTGTGACATCATCACGTAGTCAAGCCTGTTGGCTACAAGACATCTTCATATAATCATGTTGGCTGCATTATCCCTGATTGGCGAGGAACACCATCCAGTTTTCAAATAAATAATGGTAGAACAGATGTATTTGTTGATTGGGCAGCAAACAGCCTTGTGAATAGGAACGAAAATAGTAAGCAGGGCACTAGGGAACATTTTGCCACCCCCCAAGTAGTGAAAATAGTCGCATGCAAGCATTAACTATAGACTACATGGCTGTCCCAGTCAGTGGAATATTTCACACAATGCTGTGGCGTTTGTGGAGCAGGAGCCCAAACCAGGTTCATTTCCTAAAGCAGATGAAAAGGACTCTTCTCTGATTAACTATCTCTTTCTTTGACCAGGAGACCAGAACAGTGCGCAAGGATAAATCCAGGTCATGCTCTTTGAAGTCAGATCAATAACTCAATCAGAAACAGGTAAGGCCTGAGTTCGACTCACATGTTGTCAGTCATGGAGTTTTCAGATCAGGCAGGTGTGATCAAATCCAGTCAATCTAAGGATGGGGGGAGATGTGGAAAACAGGCATTGATCTCGAACCTCATTACAGTCGAAGTGATTCTTGCAAACACCTCAGAAAGGTCCCAAGACAGATGAGGAGCACGGAGATAATGTGGAAGACAGACAGCTATCTGGCAGATTGGGACGTTTCTCTACAGTGAAATAAGTATATGGTACCACATCTTTAAGGTCTTATTATTTACACCTTCTGTTCCATTTGTATCTTTGTATCAGTGTGGTGTAATGGTCAGAGTGTAGCAATGGGACTTCGGAGAGCAAGGTTCAAATCCCCACTCAGCCATGAAGCTCACTGGGTGACCTTGGGCTAGTCACCATCTCTTAGCCCAGGCATAGGCAACCTTCGGCTCTCCAGATGTTTTGGACTACAATTCCCATCATCCCTGACCACTGGTCCTGTTAGCTAGGGATCATGGGAGTTGTAGGCCAAAACATCTGGAGAGCCGAAGGTTGCCTATGCCTGTCTTAGCCTAACCAACCTCACATGGCTGTTGTGAGGATGAAATGAAATGGGCAGGTAGGCTAGGCCAAGAGATAGTGAGTGGACCATGGCTGAGTGGGTAACTGAATCTAGGTTTTCCTGATTCAAGTCTAACATTCGCATAGGTAAAGTAGCCAGGTATAGTGGTACCTCGACTTACGAATTACTTGACATATGAATCTTTTGACTTACGAATGAAAAAAGTGCCCGCACACCTACGAATTTTTCGACACCCGAAGGACATCCATTGGCGGTTTTAGATGGGGTTTACTCGACTTACGAATTTTAGATGCGGTTTACTCGACTTACGAATTTTAGATGCGGTTTACTCGACTTACGAATTTTAGATGCAGTTTACTCGACTTACGAATTTTTTCGAATTTTTCATTTCCAATGCATTCCTATGGGGAAATCGCTTTTTTCGACTTACGAATTTTTCAACCTACGAATGTGCATTCGGAATGGATTAAATTCGTAAGTCGAGGTACCACTGTACACTCAAGTAAGAACATAAGACGAGCCCTGCTGGATCATGTGAAAGGCCAGAGCACCCTTTTTCTCACAGCGGCCAACCAGGGCTGCCTTCAGATGTCTTCTAAAGCAGTGTTTCCCAAATTTGGGTCTCCGGCTGTTTTGGGACTACAGCTCCCATCATCCTTGACCACTGGTCCTGCTAGCTAGGGATGATGGGAGTCGTAGTCCAAAAACAGCTGGCGACCCAAATTTGGGAAACACTGTTCTAAAGGATGTAAAGTTACTTATTTCCTTGGCTCAGGGGTCACATCACTCTATACCAGGGGACCCCAAACTAAGAACCAGGGGCCGGATGCGGCCCAATCTCCTTCTAAATGCGGCCCGTGGACCGTCTGGGAATCAATGTGTTTTTACATGAGTAGAATGTGTCCTTTCATTTAAAATGCATCTCTGGGTTATTTGTGGGGCATAGGAATTCATTCATCGCCCCCCCCCCCCAAATATAGTCCACCCCCCCAAGGTCTGAGGGACAGTGGACTGGCCCCCTGCTGAAAAAGTTTGCTGACCCCTGCTCCATACCCTCCAGCATTTCTCCTATGAAAATAGGGATGTCCTAAGGAAAAGCGGGATATTCTGGGATCAAATCAGAAACTGGGACAGCTTCTGCAAATCCGGAACTGTTCTTGGAAAATAGGGACACTTGGAAGGTCTGTCTATGACCTCCAAGGTCTCATTCCACTGGTCACTTCATACCATGTCCGACCACACTAGCATATATGTGATTTATTTTTAAACCCCCCCCCCCATGTATGATTTGGCTTAAGCATTTATAAAACTGAAATGACAAGCAAGGCTGAATCTTGCTTCATGGTGTTGAGACTCACATGAGGAAACCGATTTAGAATGAACAGTTTTTGAATGGCAGTGCTCGCTCAAAAAATATATGAGAACTAACAGGGAAGGGTAACTCTGAGCATATGCTGAGTGCTTTACCCTCATGACTGAGTATTGTAACCACTGTCAGGCCTTAGGATTTCAAGGTCAGAGGCGGAGTCTGCCTGCTTGCCTCAGTCCTTGACACTTTACATTTGGGGCCCTTTTGCTGCTGCTTGATGCGAGTGTCTCTTCTATTCTCTCATACCGCAAGACAAGAGTTGTTAAATGACCGGTGTCATTTTGTTCCTGTCAAACACAAACGCCTGTCAAGGTGGACAACATGTTGAGACTGTAAAGAGAGCTGGAGCTCCAATAAAGAGGCCTTGTCAAATTTGTGGGGAAAGTGAACAAATCACTGTTTCCTCTGACAGTTGCGGGCATCTAGGAATTTTATACTTTTCGGAGTAGCTTTGCTACAGAACACAATTTCCTATTTCTCCCAGAAATACCAAGGCCAGGAAGACACACTGATACAACTCTCTCTCTCTCTCTCTCTCTCTGTGTGTGCGTGTGTGTGGAACCTGCAAAATTCCTTTTGTGGCTGTTCCTTGTGGAGAACCATGGAACTGCAACCACAGAACTTCTTAGTGAAGAACCTTGGAGGACTTTTTCATGCACCGGTGAAAAAGAATTGTGTGGTGGCCCAAGGAGATAATGTTGTAGCTGAACATAAAGGATCTGGGCCAAAAATTACTTCTGGACATAGGAAACTGCCTTGTACTATGTCAGATTATTGGCCCCCCAGCTCAAAATTGCGTAGGCTCACTGGCAGCAGGTCTCTTTCCAAGTCCTACCTAGAGATGCCAAGGTTGAACCTGACACCTTTTACAATGGACGTGCTCTACTATAGCCAATCATTTGCAACTGTGGAAAGTGCCCATCACTGTCCTGAAATTTGAAGAACCACCCAAAAATGATTTTTAAATTGATCCTGTAATTTCTGGTTTTGGCATCGTCAGCACACCAAACCAACCTGACCTGGGGAACGCTTGACCTGGTCCTGAATCAATTTGGTGAGGAGGAGCCAATGTTTAATTAGGGTTTATTTAGTCCACCATCTTGATTCAATGTGGTATCTGGTGTCCAAATGCAGACAAAGACCGCCTCCTCCGCATTCACCTCAGGAATCCTCATGGGCAACAATATCTTCAGAGGCATCCACATTGGTGCAGCTTCGACCCCATACTGCCAAGTCATGCCAAAGTCGTGTTTTGGTTCACCATTTTGATTCAAGATGGCACCTGGTATCCAAACACAGAAGGTGATCACCTCCTACCTCTCAGGAACCCTCATGCTGAGTTGGCCGATATATTGAAAAATGTCCTATAGAGAACTGAAGGAGAGTAGACAAACCACTTTCCAAAATATATTGTTAATAATAATAATAATAATAATAATAAATACCCTGCCCATCTGGCTGGGTTTCCCCAGCCACTCTGGGCGGCTTCCAACAGGATATTAAAAACACAAGAACACATCAAACATTTAAAAACTTCCCTAAACAGGGCTGCCTTCAGATGTCTTCTAAAAGTCAGATAGTTGTTTATTTCCTTGACATCTGATGGAAAGGCATTCCACAGGGTGGGTGCCACTACCAAGAAGGCCCTCTGCCTGGTTCCATGTAACCTTACTTCTCGTAGTGAGGGAACCACCAGAAAGCCCTCGGCGCTGGACCTCAGTGTCCAGGCAGAACGATGGGGGGTGGAGACGCTCCTTCAGGTTCAGATGAACCATGGCCCTCCTAAAACACCTATCAGCAGTGGAGGACTTTGGTGTCTGAAATTTTAGTGGTGCCCTGTGCAATGCCAAAATCCCCCTCACCTCTCACCTTCCATTGGATGTCATAGTTGCGGTGCCTGCTGCAGCATCCCAGAGCGACCAAACCAGTCGAGCTCCCCTAGATCTATTAGCTATTAGCCCCAGCTGGCTAATGATGGGAGTTGTAGTTCAAAACATCTGGAGGGCACCAGGTTGGAGAACGCTGGTGTAACTCATAAAAACCATCATCAACTCTCAACCATCCAGCACCTTCTCTCCACACACAGAGAAAGGGAAACTTGTGCCGGGGTGGGGGGGCGGGGGCGGATATAATTTCCAGCAGTTCAGCTCCATTCCCCCGAGTCTTTAAAATTCTCAGATTGAAATGGATGAATATGCAAGTGCCACTTACTGGTGCCCTCCCTTAAGCGGGGGGGGGGGACTCCTTTGAAATCATTGTGGAGGTAATTGTAAAGGAAGGGATATGCATAAAATTACTTCTGTGGTGCAATAAGGCTCATAAATCAGCTCACGGCCAATCCACCTGCAACAACTGCAGCCCAGCTGATTCAAATACGTTTAAAAAAAGGAAATCACACTTAAACATGAGCAGCTCACCCTCCCACGTTTGTCTGGGTGTGTTACTTCACATGCAAAAAACACATAAAGTGTTTGTGTATCTATTATGTTAAAAAGGGTCATTTAGAACCTGTTTGGTTATAGTGTGGTGCTGATAATGCCAAGGTTGCAGGTTCGATCCCCATATGGGACAACTGCATATTCCTGCATTGCAAGTCCAATCTACAATTCTAAAATTCAAACTGTAGTCCTATGTTTACCTTTAAGCAGTGGTCTGCGGTTACAGGGTGTCAAGGACACAGTATTATTTCTGCAGAAGGGCCTCTGTCTCCAACATTCTAGAGCAGGGGTCAGCAAATGTTTTCAGCAGGGGGCCAGTCCACTGTCCCTCAGACCTTGTGGGGGGCTGGACTATATATTTTTTGGTGCGGGGAAATGAACGAATTCCTATGCCCCACAAATAACCCAGAAATGCATTTTAAATAAAAGGACACATTCTACTCATGTAAAAACACACTGATTCCCAGACTGTCTGCAGGCCAGATTTAGAAGGCGATTGGGCCGGATCCGGCCCCTGGGCCTTAGGTTGCCTACCCATGTTCTAGAGCTTTCCAGTCAACCCAGAAGGTTAGCTTTTTAACCACTGAATGTGCCAAAGCTGAGCATTTAGTAGGGCTGTCATACGCCCAGATTTCCCCAGACATTACAGGGATTTCAAAGGTGGAATTGACATCCGGGGGGAATTTCCAAAAGGTGGCACTTTGTCCTGGATCTTAGAAAAATCACATTTTTGTAAAAGGAAAAAGGAAAAGGAAAAAAGCTCAACAACTTTGGGGTTTGTCTAAAAAAAGTTGAACAACTTTCGAGGTAATTGTAATTGGTATCTGAAGAAGTGTGCATGCACACGGAAGCTCATACCAAGAACAAACTTAGTTGGTCTCTAAGGTGCTACTGGAAGGAATTTTTTACTTTATTTTGTTTTAACTTTTGAGGTGTCCTGCTCTTTACTTTTTGAAATATGGCAACCCTACTGGACTGAAAACACAAGGTGCCCGAGTTTCAAGAAAATGGTGTGCAGGTTCTGTCACGATGAGTTCACAGAAAGCGCAACTGTGAGGTGAGTGGGGCTGAGAGACTTCAAAGAAGTGTGACTAGCCCAAGGTCACCCAGCAGCTGCATGTGGAGGAGCAGAGACGTGAACCCGGTTCACCAGATTACGAGTCTACCACTCTTAACCACTACACCACACCACAGAAATTGAACAAATCACGGTTCCGCAGACATTTCTGCACATATGATTCTGCCTTCTCCAGCATCCTCTCCACCTTTGCCACCTGCTTGCCCAGGGTATACGAGATCTTGCATAGAACACAGGAGGCCACTGTCCCTTGTCAGAAGTATTTCAAGGAAGATGGTATGAATAGCTGTGTAAATGGAGGGAAAGGACATGATAAGGGGCGGTTCAGGTGAAAGAGAGGAAATGGAAGTGTGGAAAAGATGAGTCTATAGTGGGCATTGCCCTCTAGATGGACCACAGTTTCTATCCGCCCCAAGCTGCATGTTCAGTAGTCAGGGATGATGGGAGCTCCTGTAGTCCAGGGCTTTGGGAGCCTCAAAGGTTCCCTGTCTCTGCATGGGTCAGGAAAGATCACTTTTGTGTGTTGCTGTTAAAGCAATAGCCAGCAAAGAGTACAGTGGACAAAATGATGGCATCCGTCTGTCTTGGGACACAATGGAAGAGTGCACCTTTGCAGGTGAAGCCAAACTGCTGGAGAATTGCAGCACCTGCTGTGGCTGTAGCAGGGCCGGATTTTGGTTTGATGAGGCCCTAAGCTACTGGAGGTAAAAGGTAAAGGGACCTGTTATGTACTGAGTTGAATAGGATCCAAAATGCAGCAGTTTGATTGGTCCCAGAACAATAGGATTGAGATTGCATCAGTCTGATTGGTCCTAGAACAATAGGATCCAGAATGCAGCAGTCTGATTGGTCCGCAGGAGCCACCCAATCCAGCTCCATGTGGAAGTGAATCCACAACCTGACTGGCATAAGGAGTATCCCGGAATTAGCCAATCACGTGGGGCCCATTGTGTAAATAATGTATATAAAGCAGACATTTTGGGGGAACTTCCATTCCTCGCTACTATGAGCTGAATAAAGAGCATGAAATTCACACATGACTCCGAGTATATTTCAGGACCCCTGACCGTTAGGTTCAGTCATGGACAACTCTGGGGTTGCGGCGCTCATCTCGCTTTACTGGCCAAGGGAGCCGGCGTACAGCTTCCGGGTCATGTGGCCAGCATGACTAAGCCGCTTCTGGCGAAACAGAGCAGCACACGGAAATGCTGTTTACCTTCCCGTCGGAGCGGTACCTATTTATCTACTTGCACTTCATGCTTGCAAACTGCTAGGTTGGCAGGAGACTGGCGGTAATGGGGCCCTTTATATGTCCAGCTGTCCTTTGCCAACAACAAATTGTCGCTGTTTCTTTGTGTTGAATATATGTTATATGGTAATTTATGGACCTAATAGGTATCTAGAGCCATTTGCATATGTTGCCATGCAAGCAGTCCATGCGGAATGTAAGCACCCTATATACAGAAATGAACAAACCAGTGATATTTTAGGGAGCAGGTTAGCAGGCGGGGCCCATTACTTACATCACAGGAGCCTTCACAACACAAAACACTGTTGCTGTATGTAGGTTTTATTTTATTTTTATCTTCTATTTTAGAAATGTACATCCAGGTGTTTTTTTCCTTTAATTTTTTTGGGCCCCCCGCCAAGAGGGTGGGGCCCTAAGCTATAGCTTATTTAGCTTATACATAAATCTGGCACTGGGCTGTAGAGACCAATATAGGAGAGACATGCTTTGTTGCAGGTGGAGCAGATGAAGGCCTCCGGTTGTGTTGATAAAGGTGTGCTTTGGTGTTTCTTCTCTCTGCGTTCCTCCCAGCGGTCATTCCTCCTCTGGTCACTGCTACGGATACACAACCTGACTGTCTCCAGGCACTGTGATCATCTGCAAGGGATTCTCACATGGTGGAACTAATGTTGCCAGCCTCCATGTCACGTTAGCAGACATCTTTGTAACACAGAGTTGGTGTGCCAACCGGCCTGGTGCCTGAAGCCAGCTCCCTATAGAGCAGGTCCTTGGGGAATCCTGCCATCTTCCACTCTGTGGGCATCACCAAGTCAGCAAAGTCGTTGCTGAAACCAGCACTATTTTTCTAGAATAAGAGGTGCTAGAACTTACCTTTGTCCTCTTATAATGGCAGTGGAGCCCACCTGAGCATAGCTGTCAACCTTTTTTTTTTTTTTTTTTAAAAAGGGAATTTCCCTTATTCTGAATAGGATTCCTCGCAAGAAAAAAGTTGACAGCTATGCACCCGAGAGCTGCCGGAACTGAGTTCCCGCTGGGGGAAAAAAGCCCTGGCTGAGGCAGAAGTGGACGGTTAACACAAAGATTAAATGGTATCTTACCCTACATTGTGCAAATCCCCCCTTCTTTTAGGGAAATTAGTGTTTAAATAGTAAATGAAGGCAGGAAGATCTTTGACCCGCCTGGTGGGAACAGCCCTTCAATTCCTGCATCTTCCCTTGGTAAAGAATTTGGCAAGGTAATTAATGGGCTTTTGTGGAGGCAAAATTACAATCTCTAATAATAAAAATCCCATGGACATGGAAGGCGATCAAGTCTTGCTGCCCTGGCTACATTTCAATTACTTTCTATCTATCCTTAATTTATTTCTTGCTCCATTATTTATCCCAAGCCCAGACTCCTGTGAAGTGTCCTGTCTAACTACCAGGACACTAATAGTTGATACAATTGTTTCAGCCCATGATTATTATCATTATTTGTATGGGAATGAATGGGTCAACCAGAAACTGAAGTAAGCTGAAAGTGAGGGAAACAGCCGTCGGGTAACTGGGGGGGCTATTGGTTTATCTTTGCTCATAAGAACAAAGGAAGAAAGGAAGCCCCCGTACAGTTGTGAAGCTACCTGCTCCGGCACCAGGAGTGGCATACATCTGGGGGCGTGGCTGGCGTGCATCCCAGGGGGTGTTACACGTGTCCCAGGGGGTGTGGCATGCCGTCCGCTTGGGGCACGTCTGGGGTGCGCGCAGCAAGCAGCACATGTCCCAGGGCGTGCGCGGCAAGCGTCCTGGGGGCGGGGGCGGTTGTATTGTCACCCACCGGGTGGCACCCAGGGTGGACCACCACCCCCCACCTTTGTCCGCCAGTCCCCCCTTACTGGCTGTTAAACAATCTGGCATTTAAGAAGTTAGAGTAAGATAGGATATAAGAAGTAGTTAGAAATATGATATGCTTATTTTTATTAGGATTAAGATTAAAGTTAAATGATGATTATTGTTTATTAAGATTAAGGTTTGATGAGAAAGAAGATTTTACAATGTTATAAAGTTACTAAAGAAGATTAGAAATGAATGCAGAAGAGAGGATGTGAGGAGGTCCCCAAACAATGTTAGGAATAAGATAAGGATAGTTAAATAAGTGTTTGTTTGTTGAGATTTTTGTATTTTTGTAGGTTTGTTTTTTGTAGTTTTGTAGTTTTTGTTGTATTTTGTATCTTGTGTGTGTTTTATTGTTAAAATTTAATAAATTCTTTAAAAAAACAATCTGGCATTTAAAATGTGTCTTTGGGGTCATTGCTTTTATTGTTATGTTAAGCTTTTTGTGTTTTTGTGTTGTAAGCTGCCCTATGATTTTTGGATGAAGGACAGTGTATTAATAATAATAATAATAATAATAATAATAATAATAATAGTCTTGTCCACAATGGCTGCATGCAGCTCTCCAGAGTTTCAGGAAGACCTCTCTCTCAGCTTTACCTGGAGATATTGGGGATTGAACCAGCGGAGATGCTCTCCCTCTCACCTACGTCTGTTCCCAAAGACACCACGCTATAAACAACACAACCACTAGCTTAGCTACACAGAAGTAGCTGTTGACTTCCAAGTTTGCTGAAAGTGCACAGTGACACAGAAGAGGTCAGACCCAGTACCCAAATTCACACTCCGCAACCTGCCACGCATGCACCGCTCATTTCTATAAAACAGGGGTCGGGTACCTTTGGCCCATGGGCCAAATCTGGCCAGCCAGGAGGTTTTCTTCAAACCATGCCCACCAGCCTCATCATTTGTGACATCAGATGCAGGCCAGGTAGAGATGCAGCTGGCTCAGCTGCTCACAAAGCTGATCCCTAGAGAAAGCAAGTTTGAGCTCCCTGCCCATCAGCCGATGGGGAGCAGATAAATTATGTTTGGTTTGGAGGTGCAAGTGGACTCCCAGTGGAAAATTGCTGAAGAAAGCAGGGAGTTCAGTCTTGCTCATCTACCTTCCCTGGTCCTACTCACCAGTCCAAGCTGGCCCACGGGGGGTGGGGTGGCCCAAAAAGCTATAGACACTTACCAGGGAGAAAGCCCTGCGTGGCTTACTTCTGAGGAGACATGTGTTGCTGCTAATGTATTGCTGGTGTTGAGTTTAAGAAGTTGTGTGGGAGAGTATTCTGGGTCATTTGTCAAACAGATGGGAAGAGCTTTGTATAAGCTGTTATAACATGACATAACATCAACATGTTGAAACACACATTTTATACAATATAACTTATGTTGCATGTCCTTTTCCTAAACCTCAAGAAAAATAACACTGGGGGCAGGGTGGTGAAGGCACAGATTAAGAACAATTTTAAATATTTGCAGGACAACCAGTTAAGCATTTGCTGTAATATTTTTTTTTTTTTAAAAAAAAGAAAATATTCAGAACAGGTTGTAGACATTTCCCCCCAAATAAAGCCAGCTGCTGAAGTTTTGAGCACCGATAATTTCTTTCCAATGGAAAAGGCTAAATGCGAATGAAGCAGTGATGTTGCCGTGATGCTAGTGATCCTAGCCTGCAGGCTGATGATAAGATATTTTAGAAAACTCCATCCTTAGTGCATTCTTTGCAGGCCCGTGGAATTCAAGAATTTTTGAAGACACAAGGAAGAAGCTTAGGATTGTGGCCTGAATGTTGCTTACTATTTACATCCTGATAATGAAATAGCTGTGTGCTTTTAACACTAGATGTATTAAAAAACAAAGTGCAAGAGCAGAGCTAACATTATGATAAACGATCTTGGTTTCGATTCTTCTAGAGCGTCCTGCTGTAATTGACCCGACCCGTATTATTTCGGCTGAGATATGCACACAGTGAGACTGAGTCATAATGTAATTAATTAATACACTAGACACATAAGAAACAGGGAAAGTGTTGCAAGGCACGATGTAAAATAGTTAAATGAATCATGTTGACATGGATGTATGGAAATGGGAAGGGTAATGAAATATAAAGGAGGACATGTGTTGAACAAAAGCATTTTATGTATTTCAAATATTTGAATCAAGACTACCTTTGCCTACCTGGGAAAAGGAGTGATTCCTGCCCTCTGTGGATGACAGCCTTGAATTCAGAACACATACACATAATTATGACGGCCAGCAAACTAATGTGAGTTTCTGGTTGCTAGACTTCATCTCATCCAGTCCCATCGTGAGTCTGGTGATGGGAACGAGCTTGTTATAAAGATAGCTGCTGATAAAAACAAACATATAGAAATCACTGGTAAGACTGTCCCAAGCTATTCTCTCATGACTTGGGAATTTATGTTTGTGGACCTCTCTCTTTGACCTCTGCCTTTGCCTCAAAGTGGAAGCAAACATTTGTTTTGTTTCGCCCCCCCCTCCATGTGTCTGTTTATGTAGCTTCTTAATCATAGTAATCTGTGGCTGTATGGTCCACTGCAAGGCAACTAATGAGTGGTTAGCCATAGGGTAGAAATTATGGGTCAGACAGGGCCCCCAGTGTAGTTCCATGGCAACGGGACAAATTGTGCTAACTTGTCTTACAGAAAATGGGCCTGGACTTCATTGCCTAAGTCATTGGAACTGTCTTCTCTCCATGTTCTCTTAGGAAAGCTTTTAACCACCTGCTTTCCTGAACCCTAACCCAAGACTGATTCACACATGCAATCACACCACTTGATGGATCAGCTTTCTTTGTCACCCCTACGCTGGTGACTGGACACTGACTACTAGGCACAGAGAAAGAGGCCATGGGAAGTGATTGGCTGATTTCTATCTCAGGGAACACCAGTGGCCAACAGCCAGTCTCTCTCTCTGTCTGATATCCCTTAGATTTTCCACTACGAGATAAATAGCTTAAAAATTCTATATATATATAGTGCAGCTGCTCCATCTGACTTTAAGTAAGTCACTCCATTCCCCTACCCCTATATGTTCAGTGAACATGTGTGAAGGCCTCGTGTTAACTAGTTTTTATCAACACCAGAGCCACCAGAAAGTACTTCCTCACACAATGCAACTATAGAACTTGCTACAAGAGGTAGAATACCTTCCAACATGCTGTAGGGAAAAACTGAGACGCCATTTCCCTGGATGTCATCTTCCTGTTTCTTCTCGCGAGAGCAGGACGGCCATTTGGGGCTCTGTGATCTTGTGTGATTTTGTGCCCCATATCACCCACCCCTTCAAATGCCCCCAATCGTGGGTTTTTTCCCCCAGGGGGAAATCACGGTGCAAGATCGCATGAGATAATGGCACCCAAAATTGCAGCTGTGCTCTTGCGAGGAAAAAACGGTGTGTCCCTGTGTTTCCAGGCCACTTGAGGGGCATGAGGTAATGATGGCTACCAATTTGGGCAGCTTTAAAAGAAGATTAATGGAGGATAAGGTTACCAACCACTGCAGCTATATGTTCCACCTCCACTGTTGGAGGAAGAATACCACTGAAAGACAATCACTGGGAATTGTAGAGATGGGAAGAGTGCTGTTGCTCTTACAGGCCTCCCATGGCATATTCTTGGCCGCTATGAGAACAGGGTGCTGGACTAGGTGGGCCTTTGGCCTGATCCAAAAGGCTCTTCCTATGTTCACATCTAGTCCTCACATTGAGATTTAAGGTCTAGAGGCTCTAGGAGTGGAGTGAGGAGATCTCAGCCCCCAAGAAAGATAACTCTAACAATGCGGTTACTGACAAATATATGGGTGGCGGAGATCCCCGTGGTGATTGCCTGGCTGGTGTTCCTGCAAAAGTGAGTCATAAGTGGAAGAGATCCGTTTGTTACATGAATGCACATTTTGGCCAATATAGGTTTTACATTCACATTACAAATCCGACTGAGGCAAGAGCCAGCCAAAGCCTCAAATGCCCTTCGAGAGCAATTTCCCTAACCCACCCAGTCACAGAGAAAATGCTGACCCAGTCTGGGATGCAAGTTCTGTTCTAACAGCTCAGCTGAATAAATACCAGCAAGCATATCGATATTTTCCCAGGAACTGAATAAACAGCCACTTCCTTTTTCCTTTCCCCCCCTTTTTTCAAAAAGTGTCTCTTTTTAAAGCAAAAGTTCCACACCCAGCAAATCTTCACTATAAAAAAATTTCAATTTCGAAACAAAACAAAAACAGTCGGGTGTTTTCCCCCCGTCCCTCTGCTTTATTCCACAAAGTCCTTGCGGTCCCATTGAGTTGAGATTTTAAGAGCATTAAATAAATAAACCACTTTGCCTAAAAGAATTGCTTTTTTATTTTGTTCCCTTCCCTGCAAGTGAGACTTGTTTTTTTTTAATGTGGAACTCCCAAGTGGGGGTGGCACATTCCAATCAAGGCCAGCATCAGCAGGCAGCATCCTCAGGCACTTGGTGATGATGTCACTGTCCTCCACCCATGACCTGCTCCTTGTCTGATGTCACTAAGGAGCACATTCCCTGCTGGTGCAGTGGTTGGAGTGTTCGACTAGGACCTGGGAGAACAGGGCTGTAACCCTCACTCGAAGACGAAGCTCAATGGGTGACCTTACGCCAGTCACAGTTGCTCAACCTAACCTATCACACAGGGCTTTTGTGAGGATAAAGTGAAGAAGAAAGCACTGAGCTCCTTGGAAATATGAAATATAAATGTAATACTAAATGAATAATTTTAAAAAGCATGCAAGTAGAAAAATTATCTTGTTTCCAGTTTTAGTGGCTGTCTTTCTGCTGCTGTTGCTGTTTGGAAAGCTATCTAGGAACTCGGCTACACAGCTGTGATTATAATGTAAGTGTGGGACGCGGGTGGCGTTGTGGGTTAAACCACAGAGCCTAGGGCTTGCTGATCAGAAGGTCGGCGGTTCGAATCCCCGTGATGGGGTGAACTCCCGTTGCTCGGTCCCTGCTCCTGCCCACCTAGCAGTTTGAAAGCATGTCAAAGTGCAAGTAGATAAATAGGTACCGCCCTGGCGGGAAGGTAAACGGCATTTCCGTGCACTGCTCTGGTTCGCCAGAAACGGCTTAGTCATGCTGGCCACATGACCCGGAAGCTGTACACCGGCTCCCTCGGCCAGTAACGCGAGATGAGCGCCGCAACCCCAGAGTCAGTCACTACTGGACCTAATGGTCAGGGGTCCCTTTACCTTTACCTTTAAGTGCATTATAAAAATGTGACACCAGATGGTGCTGTAGAGCTCAATGGCAAATTGCATATATATTTTTGTAACTTTTTTTCATAGCATTTTCATAGCGTTTTTTATATCTATGTAGATCCAGCCTGGAAGCAACCCTACCTTTACCCCACCTTTCCCCCTCATTAGTCATACAGCAAACAAACAAACAATACACATACACATACACATACACATACACAAGCACACATGGATAAAGACTGACCTCAATCCCACTCCCGCTTCATGAAGGGCTGGGTGAAGGTGCAACATGTGCAACCACAACATGGTCAGGTCACATCTTTGTGCTTTGAAAAAGAATGCTTTTAAATAAGCACCCCTTTTGCTCTCTGTCTTGGCACATTGGACTATTTGAAGTGATAGTAGAATGAAAACTCAGAAGTCACAAGCAGCAGAAGAGCAGGTTTGGCTCCCACTGAAAGCAAAGGGAAACAGAAGCGAATATGCATGTTAATGAAAATAACAATGGGTTGACTGAATGAATAACTAAATGAGGTTTTAACAGAGAAAACGATTGAAGCAACTAAAGGAAAATAATAATTCTTGCACACTACTAGAATTCTTGCACACTTAAACAGCTCAGAATTAGATTCACTGCATCAATCCACAAATGGAACACAAGGCACCCTAATATAACAGAAGAGGCCGAGGCAAAGAGATTTCGTTCCTCAAATAGACCTGAGGCTCATAGGAGTCTCAATTTCTGAAGGGGAAATTGGTAAAGTAGATATGAAAGTCATTGCTTTACAGTGTTTTGGGTTGTTGCCCTTTTGTTGGGATTTTACATCTGAGATGTGGTGCCTCTGGAACAGCGACCTCCAGAAGAGACTCACACCATCAGTTTTGTTTTGAGAGCCAAATATACTGACCCACTAAACCACAGGGCCATTTTCTGATGCCACTAAAAACATACTTTATTCCCCACAAGAAGCTCAGGATTTAGAGTTTATGCAGAGGGTTGTGTACATAAGGCAAATCCAGTGTTCTCTCAAACAAGGTTTTGTTTTCATGCTTTGGGGCCCATTAAGATATTTCCCCCTGATCTGACTACCCAAAAGATTGTCCTCACCTTCTTACATAGCATGTAGTACCATCTACTTTCTAGAGCCATACGGAGTCATACTGAACATGCTTGGGAACACACTTGTTTTCTGCTGCTCTGGAGGGTAGGACTCGAACCAATGGCTTCAAATTACAAGAGATTCCGACGAAACATTTGGAAAAAAAACCTTTCTGACAGTAAGAGCTGTTCAGCAGTGGAACAGACTCTCACTTGGGGATTCCTTTGGGGATTTTTAAGCAGAGGTTGGATGGCCATCTGTCAGGGATGCGAGATTCCTGCATTGCAAGGGGTTGGACTTTATGACCCTTGGGGTCCCTTCCAGCTCTACAATTCTATGACATAAGCACTTGCTTCACAATGAATTCTTAACATCTCTCTTGGGGACCCTTTTAATATGTGTTTCTTCTATGCTGTAACCGCCAGTTTCAATGTGGCCTGTATCCTGCATCACGGTGGAAATGCCTGGAACTGGTAAGAAGAGAGGATGAGTGAGAAAACCCTCTCCAGGCTTGACTACGACAATGTGTTGCATGTGGGGCTGCCTTTGAAGTCTTCTCAGAAATGCCACCCCATCCCTTAGGCTGCTGAGTGTCACAAGTTATTCGGGGCATGTCTTGCCAGTTCTAAAACAACTTTGTTGGGCTTCTCATGCAAATCTGGGCACCATTCAAAATGCCTGTGCTGAACTCTAAAGCAAGGATGCCCAACAGACGTTGTTGGATTACAATTCCCATCAGCCCCAGCCAGCATGGTCAATGGACAGGGATGATGGGAGTTGTAGTTCAGCAACATCTGGAGAGCACCACATTGGCTGCACCTGCGATGAAGCCTTATATGGCTTTGACACACACCACCACCACACCTGCAGACTGAAATATATGCACAATCGAGAATACAGGTCCCTATTTCTGCAGAACTTGTAGAAGTGGTAGTGCTTACCTCTGCAATCCTAAATTGCACGGGACCCAAATGCCTGATGAAGCCATATCTCCTGTACCCATCTCCCTGTGTATCAGGATCATCAGATGAGACCCTTTTCCGAATTTCACTTACAAAGGAGGGGGCCTTTTCAGTAGTGGCCCCACAGCTTTGGAAAACTCTCCCTAAGGACTGGCATTTACAATGTATTCCCTTTTTTGGCATTAACTTAATACCTTTTCATTTCCCCATGCTTGATGAACTGTTTTAGCTGGTTCAATAAATTGTAACTTATTACTTCTCCATTGTTATTATGTGGTATTTATTTTTGCTTCAAAATTGGATTGGTATTTGAATGTGTGTGTGTGTGTGTGTGTGTGTGTGTGTGTGCAGTCATATAATCTGTTTGGATGAAAGCAATGTTTAGAAAATTTCTAAAATATATTGATAGCCGAGACACACTTGGAATGATCATGTGGGAAAGTAGTCAAGGAAAATGGGAATGATTGTGCCTTGCTCAGCTGTGTGGGCTGGAAGAAGGTCAGTGAGAGATTAAAATAAGCAAGAAAAGTGGTTGTGCAAGTAGAGTTTGTGGCTAAGCCGATTCCCAATTTCTTGGCATGTGTCAAACATACATAGATTCTTTCTCAGGGGAAAGTAACCAACAGGCAAACTAAGAAAAGACAGTTCTCATCTGATTCAGCTTCCTCTGACTTATTCCAAAGATCTTGGCTAGTGTCGCTTCTTTATATTGTAATCAGCATTCCTGGATAGAAATAGATTGCTGAGTCTTGTTTTTACAGTGTCCCAACTGTTGCATGTATATTCATCTGTTCTGAAAGAAATGGGAAGGGATCAAATTAGATCAGAATTATGGGGGAAACTGAGCCAAAGTCGAAACACGGTTGAATCCCAGTTATGCCAGTGAGAGAGATTTACAGCACAGTCCTGTCTGTATATGTGCCTGCACAGGAGCAACCCTCACCGAAAGCAATAGGATTTGTTTATCTGAAGCATTTTTATCCTGCTCTTCAGCCAAAATGGGCTCTCAGAGCAGTTTGCAAAGGTCAGGAATCAGGCAAGTCCCTGCTTGTAGGTTACAAGCTGAAAGAAACAGCACAAAAGGAAAGGGGGTGATGAGGAAGGAGGGAAAAAGCAAACCCAGGCACTTCTTCTTGATTACTATTACTACTACTAATTGTAACGATAGTAATATCACACTGTTTCTTCGCAGAGAAGAATGTCAGTGTTGAAATCATGACAGGAAATTTCGAGGTGACTCGGGACAGAGAATCTGCAATGTTCCAGATGCTGGTGGATTCCAACTTCCAACAGCTCCAGCCAGCATGGCTAGTGGTCAGGGATGATGGGAGTCCCAGAGCTTCTGGAGGGCAGGTTTTGCCTTTTCTTTTCTTCTTACCAACCTTTTTGGTCCAGTGGGCACCAGTCACAAAGCAACTGCCCCATCTATAAGAGCAGGAAAGGAGACATGTCCACAAAACGAGGCAAGCATGCACCCTCTTCCAATAAACAGGGAGCAAGGACACACCAGCCATTGCCATGCTCGCTTGCAGAGAGAAGCTTTTTGCACCTCTCCTCTGTTCAAAATGGGGCAGATATTGAGCCTCCATTCCTAGCATCCTGTGGAATGTGGGCATGTTTTAATGCCGGGCAGAGAGGGGGGAAACCGGTGCAAACAGGAACCGGGCAGGGAGAGCAAGCAGTCTCTTGTACATTGTGCATTTTTGCAGGGATTTGCATTGAGACATTTCACGGGTGCCGCAGGAGGTATTGCAGAGCACATGGGCAGCTGTGAGTGCCAGGTTGGCAACTTCTGGTACATTGGGTGGTCCTTTTCATAGAAAGAGTCCGCTGCTGCGAGCTTTTACACCACAATGTTGTTGTTGTTGTTCAGTCATTCAGTCATGTCCAACTCTTCGTGACCCTATGGACCAGAGCACGCCAGGCACGCCTATCTTTCACTGCCTCCCGCGGTTTGGCCAAACTCATGCTAGTCGCTTCGAGAACACTGTCCAACCATCTCATCCTCTGTCATCCCCTTCTCCTTGTGCCCTCCATCTTTCCCAACATCAGGGTCTTTTCTAGGGAGTCTTCTCTTCTCATGACAAAATAAATAAATTCAGTTCAGTAAAGGTCAAGTCAAAGACTACTCTGAGCCTTTCAGATGCTTGGAGTTGCAATATTTGCTCTCCTTATTTTTTGGAAAGTGTTATGTAGTTTAGCTTAAGGTGATACGCTTCCAGTTATTTTGTAAAAAACACCTCTGTGTCATTGCTCTTGACAGCCTTATGATTATGTTTAATGTGGATGCGACCCAGAATAACCCTTTGATACAGGATCATGATGCTGCAGTGTTTATTTATTTATTCTTCCTCCTTTGAAGTGGTGAAGATGATTAATGCCGCTACCTTTACGGTTTGACCCCTTCTCTCTGAGGGCTGTTCTTCAAGGACATCTATTCCTTTACAAAATGCTGATAAATCTAATCTTTTCTCTCTGCCCTATGCAAATCAAGCATACGGTTGGGACCCATCAGCTCCCATTTCGTAAAGGCGAAGAGAAATTTGAGTCTGCAATCGATACATCAGTTATGCCCCATCCACCCCAAATCTGGCCCCCAATTTAGGTCCTGTTGGTTTTCATAGAGGGCAGAATTCTGAGCATGCTGCTACCTCCATTGACACTTACGAGACTTCCTAGTGCTTCACTTTGGGATAGGGAATAGCATGGAGAAGAACCCAGTGACCCTCCAGAAAATCTTTGGATTTCAGCTCCAGTTAGCACTTGGAAGTATGGCCAATGATCAAGGCTGATGTGAGCTGTTGTCTACCAAAAGCAGAAGGACCACCGGTTCCCCAAGCCTGAGATACATGAAGCTCAGATGAAGCTGCACAGAGGGACTGGGCCCATTAAGGCTCATCTGTGGCTGCTTCTTCTTCTTCTTCTTTGGCGATCACTCATAGCCGAGTAAGATTGTCTTCCATAAACACGGCTTTAACAATGAGTCCATAAGTGACTGTGGAGGCCAATTCTGGATCTACACATCCTTCCACAGTGGGGACATTGGTTTCTGGGCATGAGTTGATGATTTGCCTTCTTTGGCCAAACTGCGGGAGGCAGTGAAGGATAGGCGTGCCTGGCGTGCTCTGGTCCATGGGGTCACGAAGAGTCGGACACGACTGAACGACTGAACAACAACAACAACAACTAGCATGTTTTTCCCTTGCGTCATGAGTTCGCATGTCTTCAAAGCCCATGACACCTTTGGCGAACACTGTTCTCCAATTGGAGCGCTCGCAGGCAAGTGTTTCCCAATTGTTGGTGTTTATATCACATTTTTTAAAGAATTGCCTTGAGACAGTCTTTAAACGTCTTTTGTTGACCACACGCATTACGCTTTCCATTTTTAGTTTGGAATAAAGTAGTTGCTTTGGAAGACAATCATCAGGCGTCCGCACAACATGACCAGTCCAATGAAGTTGATGTTGAAGAATCATTGCTTCAACACTGGGTGCACACAGAATGCCACTACCCTCTGTTATAAAGGGGGCAGCAAGGGCCCAATTTACTCTGTGCCTGTGCTAGTTCTCTCTACACATTCAACAGCCCCTTGAATTTCCCTAGAGAAAGCATATCTGTCCATGCTAACATGGTGACTTAGTTGTCATGCAATGAGCCATGTGAGGTTACCCCAAACCACAGCTTTCTCCCTTGTGAATCTGCAGTGGTGATCTGCAGGTGATCTTAGACTCTGAACAATGTTTCCCCCCCACCATGTGGAGGCTACGTAGAACATAGTGTTTATATTACTTGTCAAAATGTGAAAACCTTAAATGTGGCACCTTAAATACAACTTTTTAAGTATTATTACAGTGGTACCTCAGGTTACAGATGCTTCAGGTTACAAATGCTTCAGGTTACATACTCCACTAACCCAGAAATAACGCTTCAGATGAAGAACTTTGCTTCAGGATAAGAACAGAAATTGTGCTCGGGCGGCGCAGCTAAAGTGGTGCTTCAGGTTAAGAACGGACCTCCGGAACGAATTAAGTTCTTAACCCGAGGTACCACGTAATATTATTATTATTATTATTATTATTATTATTATTATTATTATTATGTGCACTTTCATGGACTACAGTCAGCTTCATCAGATGCATGAAGTGTTATCCTGAATTACATGCACATGGTTTGGAGGGGATTGTAAACAGTGAGATTAGATGGAAACTGGGTTGCATTTAAAAAAACAACAACAACAATTGTGTAGAAGCTCACATGAACTTTCCTACCATGGAAAATGCCTTTTCACAGCTGTTGCACCTTCGCTGAGCTATCCCCTATGGCCCCAAGCTCTCATTCCTGGTCAGTCACTGCCAGATGACCCCGTGAGCATATATTTGAAATGAAAATTTATTTTTTCCCTTCACACACATCACTTTACATTTGTTTATATTGAACTGGATTTGCCATTTTACCTCCCCTTCACTCAATTTAGAGAGGTCGTTTCGGAGCCCTTCATAATCCTCTTTTGTTTTAACAATGCCAAGCAATTTAGTATTATCTGCAAATTTGGCTGCCCCTAACTCTACGTTCTCACAGGTTATGGTGGGCCAGGAGAGGGCGGCAAGTGTGGCAGAACGATTCAAGGACAATCAAAGAAGCATTTAAACATTTCAGTTTAGTTTCGTATAGTATCAAAATAATTTCTTTATTTGTAGAATATGGGTAGATATCTTATCAAAGTGAGAGCAAGAGCGTCAAATGATACTGAGGACAATCCTAGTGGTGATCCAGAATCGCCGTTCGAACAGAGTGCTGGGGAAGAACCATTCATAATAATATTTTGGGAATGGTTCGTGTTCTTATATTACTGCATTGTTTTATGTTTTCCGAATGTCCCATGATCACATTGCAAAGCAGTTGTGTTCTGTGTTATAAATCAAACACTGATACCCAGAGGTACTTTGTAAAAAGCTTTTTGAAAGTCCAAGTATCCTATTTCAACTGGATCACCTCTTTCCTCTTTTGAAATCAAATGTTACCATGCTGTATTTTCTCGGCAATTGACCATTTACATATACTATATTTAATTTAACAGCACTACGGTCCCTGCTCCCAACTGGCTCAACAACACTTGCATCTCACTCCAGATCCTGGGCAACACTTAAGTTTAAGTCCAGGGTCACCATCCTGCCAATTGGTTCCATAACCAACTGTTCTAGGGCATAGTTATTTAGGGTGCCTAGAAACACTACCTCTGTTGTGACTGGAACACCAATGAGATGCAATGTGTCAGCGTGTCTGGCTGTTAAGCAGAAAGTTGGCTGTTCAAACCCATTCAAGGAAGGCTGTGGGCAGGATTCTGGCATTGCAGGGGGTTGGACTAGAAGACCCTTAGGGTCCCTTCCAATTCTACAGTACTATGATTCTATGTGAGGGTAACTGAAGTCACCCATTACTACTTTTTGTTTATTCTTTTGGATGATCCCTTGATTTCACTTCTTATCTCATGTTCTCCATGAGAGCACATTCCCAGTACTGAATTACTCTTGGGGTCTGGTAAAGGTAAAGGACCCCTGGACAGTTAAGTCCACTCAAAGGCGACTATGGGGTTGTGGTGCTCATCTCGCTTTCAGGCCGAGGGAGCCGGCATTTGTCCACAGACAGCTTTCCAGGTCATGTGGCCAGCATGACTAAACCGCTTCTGGCACAACGGGACGCCATGATGGAAACCAGAGCGCACAGAAACGCCATTTACCTTCCCGCGGCAGCGGTACCTATTTATCTACTTGCACTGGCTTGCTTTCGAACTGCTAGGTTGGCAGGAGCTGGGACCGAGCAACGGGAGCTCACCCCGTTGCGGGGATTTGAACCGCCAACCTTCTGATCGGCAAATCCAAGAGGCTCAGTGGTTTAGACCACAGCACCGCCAGCATCCCTTGGATCCCTTGGAGTAATCCGACTGAATTACTCTTGGGGCCTGGTATCACCACCCACCATGGTTCTGCGGAGGAGTCCACTCCTTTGGGGATTTCTAGCTTGCTGGACTCAACGACCTCTTTGATGTACAAGACCTGGGAAGGTGGGGCAACTGCTTGCTAGAAGGTGTGAAGGCCCTGACCTGCCGCAGGAGAAAGCATCTATTTAATGTCACCCCCTACATCCCTGAAGGTAAAAAGCTAACCTCATTGACCACCTATTCCAGGAGTGAGTACACAGACCCATACCCTGTGTGCTGCAGTTTGCTGCTGAATTCTGGCAGCGTCTAATGCAGATCCTAGGATACCTTCCTTCCAAGCTCAGAAGCTCTCAAAGTGAGCATGACGTTATCCATCCCTTCACTTGGCACTCTTTCTTCATGGTTTATTATTCTAGTAGAAAACGTTGACCTTTTGATGCCTTACCTTGTAATTTGGCAGGATGAAAATTAACTTTGTGGGGATGCCGGCCATCTAGGCTCACTTTTGCATCAGGACTATTTTAAATACTTACCAGATTATTAAAAGCTATCCTTCAGGGATATTTCAGGAATCATGTTGTTGCCCTCTAGCCTAACACTGAAATCTTTCCAGCAGGCACGCCAGCATTATCCTTCAGGAATGCTTCTGAAATAGCTTCACTCACTTTATTGTCCTCTTTCATTACTATTGAAATCCTTCCAGAATGCCTAAATTAACCTTCACAAAGATGCCAGAATACCTCTAACGTCTCTGGAAGGGTTTCAATGATGATTTAAAGGGTATCAAAATGTTGAGTGTGCCTGTGTGTGTGGATTAAAGAAATCTGAGTTGATTAATCAACAGGGATTACATTATTACAAGGATAAAGTAAAACAGTCCTAAAATTGAACACACAGAGAAGGGAATAATGTGGATTCTGAAAAACAGCACCATGCACAAACTGTCTGCACAAATTCTTTCTAAAACAAGAAGGGCTCTTATGAGTTTCTGGAAGGTCTCAAGCAAGCTAATGGTACAGGCTTCCCTTGGAATGGAATTCAACAGGGAGGGTGCCACCATGAAAAAGAACCTGCTCCTGATTATCTTTAACCTTTCCTGAAATGGTGATGACACTAAGTGCAGGGGAATCTTTAGCAGATCGTCGAGTACAGGGACATTCAAGACAAAGTGTTTCCTGAAGCAGGGGTCCTGATTCCCCAGCGGGCATGTCGAACATAAAAAAGAGCCTGCAGGATCAGGCCAGTGCCCTATCTCAAGGTCCCAGGGAAACTTAAGATGCCTCAGAATCTTGTGAAAGATTTAAAAATAAAAAGAGCCTGCAGGATCAGGCCAGTGCCCTATCTCAAGGTCCCAGGAACTTAAGATGCCTCGGAATCTTGTGAAAGATTTAAAAACAAGGTGTTTCCCTATTTAAATTTCTTCATCTTCCTAGAAATGTACAAAGAAAAGAGAGGAAAGAAGGCAAAGGATTCCCCACCCCCAAAAGAAAAACATGCAAAATGAGCAAGCCAAAGCCAACCTCTCAAGCCTGTCCTTACACTTCGAAACTCCCCTTCTTTTCCAGCTCACGGTGCCAGCTCTGACTTGTCAGAGAGAAACATTTATTTTAGCAAAATATTATTTTAAAGCCACGCTAACAATAATTAGGGGCAAATTGAGTTTTATCAAGTAACACAAACTGTGGGATTTCAGAGCTGGATTTCTGCTGGTATTTTAATGAAGTGTGCGTTAACGGCGCAAAATCTCCTTGTCACGCCAGCAGCTGAGTTTCATATACAGAGCTTTGATAGAGGAACCATGTGTTAACGCTCAGGGCCCTCAATCACATGGCCCTCGCACACCAGCTCTCCGGCGATCCATCACTAGGCCACACGCTTCCCTCACCATCGCTGGCCGAGCTCTGGTTGCGCGGGCACTCGCTCCTTCCAGGGCTTTCATGAAACGCTGATTGCACAAAGAACCCTTTTCTCCTCCCCGGCGGCCAGTGTATACTCAGCTTAGCCTCTGACGCTTTCTATAGGGGATACATCTGTGCCAAGCCTCAGTTACAGTAGCTCAGGCTTGCACATAAATTCCCCCTTGTTCTCACTGTTCTTCTCAAAGCTATCTCATAGGAACACAGCAAGCTGACTTATACTGAATCAGAACATTCCTCCATCCAGTTCAGCACTGTCCACACAGACTAGCAGTGGCCCTCCAGGGTATCAGGCAGCAGTAGGGCATGACATTTTAGGGGGCGAAACTTTATTTTTGCAGATCCCCCGGCTCTTCAAGTGTCCCTATTTTCCAGGGACAGTCCCGGATTTACAGAAGCCATCCTGGTTTCTGATTTGATCGCAGAATGTCCTGCTTTTTTATCAGAGAAACGTTGAAGGGTAAGGAGTTATGCAACCCCCGAGCCAAGGAGATAAGTAACTATACAGCTTTTAGAAGACATCTGAAGGCAGCTCTGTATAGGGAATGTTTGATGTTTTTATACATGTCGGAAGAGTGCCAGGGGCAACTAAGTCAGGTGGGTAGTGTATAAATAATAATAACATTATTATTATTATTATTATTATTATTATTATTATTATTATTATATGTTAATGATAATTAATATTGTTATGGTTCCATGATCACTGCAGATGGTGACAGCAGTCATGAAATTAGAAGACGCCTGCTTCTTGGGAGAAAAGCAATGACAAACCTAGACAGCATCTTAAAAAGCAAAGACACCTTGCCGACAAAGGTCCGTATAGTTAAAGCTATGGTTTTCCCAGTAGTAATGTACGGAAGTGAGAGCTGGACCATCAAGAAGGCTGATCGCCGAAGAATTGATGCTTTTGAATTATGGTGCTGGAGGAGACTCTTGAGAGTCCCATGGACAGCAAGAAGATCAAACCTATCCATTCTCAAGGAAATCGGCCCTGAGTGCTCACTAGAAGGACAGATCCTGAAGTTGAGGCTCCAGTACTTTGGCCACCTCATGAGAAGAGAAGAGTCCCTGGAAAAGACCCTGATGTTGGGAAAGATGGAGGGCACTAGGAGAAGGGGACGACAGAGGATGAGATGGTTGGACAGTGTTCTCGAAGCTACTAACATGAGTTTGGCCAAACTGCGGGAGGCAGTGAAGGATAGGCGTGCCTGGCGTGCTCTGGTCCATGGGGTCACGAAGAGTCGGACACGACTGAACGACTGAACAACAACAATTTTCACTGGAGAAATGTTGGAGGGTATGAATCTCTTAAGAATATGTTTCTGGCTGTGAGGAATTCAAATCTGCTATTATTTTTGTGATTGGACAAGATTTAGCTTGGTAAATCTACGCTTGATTAAAAAGCACGTAAACTGCTCCTGGAAAACCAAAGAATTTTAATTTTACCTTCTGAAAATGTCAGGTAGTGCTATAAAAATTTCAGTTTCTCTACATAAAACATATTCCACCAAGCACACAGCATTACCTTGTAATCATAAAACGACATTCGAAAGTATTGACATCGGTGAATAAGAAATTTGTGATGTAGCCCTCACGTTTCTCATTGGGAAGGAGAGCCAGCAGGACTGGGACTGCCCTGCTGCTGGATAGCAAGGGCAACCTCTGATGCCTCTCTGTCTGAGTCTGCGCTCACACTACCACGCTCATCCTCTAACCCTGTCCTGGAAGGTCCTCCTTCTTCTCACCTCCTGCTTGTAGCACCTCCCAGCTCATCCCGTCCCCAAACTGCTTCTCAGTGTCCCACCACCAATATCCAGGGTCTAAGTCGTCTTCTTCCATGTCCTCCCTGGGGGGCTCTTGGGCAGTTGGTGCCCACCACACTTCCTCATCCAGCCAGTCCCCGACATCCGGTCTTCCCAAACTCTATTTGCATCTGGCCTCCCCATGTTCACCACTAATCAAAGAAGGCACCTATGTTCTGCAAGTTTAATAAAGACAAGTCTTTCTAGCTTCCATAGTTGACTTCAGGAGCCTTGTGGACTTGATTGTGAAGATGAACTGCCAGGCTCATTGGTACAACAATTTGATTAACTTTGAATTCATTATCTGTGGGTATTGCTATTTGAATAATTAGAAATTATGCCAGAAGAAAGCAAGATGACTTTGCTCAACTTTAAGCCCTGCGCATTGCAGATGGGAGATGGGTGATGAAGATGGGCTACTTACTCTAATGATACTGTAATCCGATTAGTCTGGAATCCAGGCCTGAGGTAGCTGCTTTCTGACTAATCATAAATTATACGAAAATAAAATTCCCTTTAAATTTGCCGTAATGCCTAATGGACAACTTTGCCTGGTTTTAAGCTCTTTAGGGTGCTTTTCACAAAACCCCGTCCTGATCAAAGTTCTGAACAATACTCAGGTGCAATTTATTTTCAAAAAGAGGACGTTATCCACTGGTACGTTCTCCTGTGCAAGGTTCTTTGTAAAGAACGGGAGGCACAACACTGCAATTCTCGTTCATTGTAACAGTAGTTCTTCAGGAGAACTTCCTGGTGAATTAGGCCTATAGATGTTGCTTTCAATATAACTGTAAAACTGTGATAAGAAGGACTGTACCTCGGAATACATCTGCTAGATGGGCAACCAATGAGAGGGGCCCCTGGGGTTCCCCAAAGCATTCTGGGAATGTCCATGCTGGGTGAAAGCTTTGATCTTCCTATGCTTGCCGGATGCCTTTTGAAAAGAGGCTATTTCTTTAGCATCACACAGCAATGGCCTGCTTTACACAACAAACCTTGGCTTAGCAAGACCGTGAGAGTGGGCAAGTTCCCAGAGAGAAATTTGCAGCGGCTTTCCTCATCACCAGCCAATTCTGGAGCTGCACTGCGTAGCGGTGAACAAATCTGTGAATTCTGCTTTCTCTTACGCTGGATCTACACTGATCTGGAAAACATATGCAGTAGTTCTCAATGCAATTTTTCATTGGCAAAAGATCACTGCTCTACAGCACTCTCTGGTGTCACATTTTTATAATGCATTTTTAACAAGATAACTCACCAGAAATAGATTAGTCCTCAGTTTCTTATTTTCCCACTCTTTCAGCTCAGTTCTCCACATGTCCACAACATTCTGATATTATATATATAATTTTGATATAGTTAGTTAGATAGGCAGATAGATAGATAGTGTGTGCGCGCGACTCTGGGGTTGTGGCACTCATCTCGCTTTCTTGGGTGCTCATCTCGCTTTATTGGGCGAGGGAGCCGGCATACAGCTTCCAGGTCATGTGGCCAGCATGACTAAGCTGCTTCAGGTGAACCAGAGCAGTGCACGGAAACGCCATTTACCTTCCCACAGGAGTGGTACCTATTTATCTACTTGCACTTTGACATGCTTTCGAAGTGCTAGGTGGGCAGGAGCAGGGACCGAGCTCACCCCATCGCAGAGATTCTGATCAGCAAGCCCTAGGCTCAGTGGTTTAACCCACAGTGCCACCCACGTCCCATATATATAATTTTGATACTACAGGTGAAACTCAAAAAATTTGAATATTGTGGAAAGGTTCCTTTCTTTCAGTAATTCAACTTAAAAGGTGAAACTAATATGAGATAGACTCATGACATGCAAAGCAAGCTATGTCAAGCCTTTATTTGTTATAATTGTGATGATTATGGCGTACAACAGATGAGAACCCCAAACTAACAATTTCAACTTTGGGGTTTTCATCAGCTGCACGCCATAATCATCACAATTATAACAAGCAAAGGCTTGACATATCTCGCTTTGCATGTCATGAGTCTATCTCATATATTAAACTCCAGTAGCTAATGAAAACAATTGCTTACATAAATGGACTTTTCCACGATATTCTAATTTTTCGAGTTTCACCTGTATATCATATATACAATCATTGCACACATATATATGAAAAATAATTATGCAAATTAATCTTGGAGGTGCAGAACAGGAGACTCCATACTGAAATTCTGAGAGATCAACTTCCTCAATTTCCCTACATGCCCCTATTGTCCTCACCATTCCCACATGCGGTTCTGCTATTAGGGGCGAAAGCTTTAATCTGATTGATAGATCAATCAACAAAAGCATCCAATGATTAATAGCAGGAACCAACTGTCATCAATTAGGCTTGTGAGTAAAGGGCACACTTGCTTATTTATTGAAGTTATTTTGGTGCCGGGAATCATCCTGTCTTGAAAATTAAAAATGACCTTTCCTACTAAAAAAATGACTGTTTATTAAAAATGACGTTTCCTTCTTAAAATGAACGGGGGCTTTTATTTGGGGAAACAGTGAGTTTTCCTACTCTGTCTTCAACAGTTTGAAAAGGCGCTTCTATCGAGGTTTCGGCAACAGGCAAATTATGTAAATGTAATTGGTTAATTAATCAAAATCTCAGCTGAAAGGCAGGTGATAATCAATTAAAATTGTTTAGGCAGCCGACAGCTCAGTTTATAATGTAATTAGATAGGTTCTCCTTCACGCATAAGATATCACACAATGCATGCGGATACACAGATTGTACCTGGTGTAGCCAAATATGGCACACTTCTAAGGAATGCAGAAATTGTACAATCTCTGTTTTTAGCAGAGGGTACATCTGTTCTTACTTTCTGGATTAGTTGGGTAGGTGAGTTGGAAGGGACCCCCAAAGCTCATCTATTCCAACCCCGCTGCAATGCAGGAATCTCCACTATAGCATCCATGACAGATGGCTATCCAACTTCTGCTTAAAAACCTCCAAGGAAAAAGAGTCCACCACCTCTCGTGGTTTCACTGTCGAACAGCTCCTACGAAAGCTGTGTTGTTGTTGTTCAGTCGTTCAGTCGTGTCCGACTCTTCGTGACCCCATGGACCAGAGCACGCCAGGCACCCCTATCCTCCACTGCCTCCCGCAGTTTGGCCAAAAGCTCTAGATTGGTTCAAAAAGAATTCAGAAGGAAAGGGCGAACTTCTCAGAAATCAGCATAATCCTCTGTTTGATTTTACCTGTTAGTTTAGTACGGTGGGGACATTTTTATCATTATCATTATCATTATCATTATCATCATCATCATCATCATCATTTCTTTGTCTCTTTTATCCCATTGAACCCCCAGCTCTGTCTTCAAATTATAGGGGAAAATGTATAGGGGCCAAATTGTAGACTGGAGAGCTGCCTCAAAAATAAAGGGGAGGTTTCTCTGCTCTCCCTATGAACTATGCATCACCCAAGCTTCACATTTATCATTACAGATTTAACTTCACACATTCACATACATACATACAAAGAAAAGAATATTCTTAAATTATATTACCATAATATATTAATTTAAACTTCTAATTCCGCTTCGATTTCAACTTTGCATTGAAAATTCATTCGGCACAGCGGGGGGGGGGGGATGCAAATCTTGAATGGTGCCCCTAAGCATTTAAAATAAGCACAACTTTATTCCGGCACATAGGTTGGAGTGGGTCCTGGTACGTGTGCAGAGCTCACACACCCCAGAATATACCCCAGAATTTATTTTCATTTCCGTGCAAGTCTGGGGAAGGTCTAGCTCTTCTCACAGCAGCGCAATAGAGAGTGGAATCTCGCCCTGTGAGCATGTACGTTACGCCGCAGACAGTGAAATCATCTTTGCTGACTTGTCACCGATCCCAGTGGAAACACTCCTGCCAATTAAATTAAGTAATTGTCTTGACTATCAGAGACTTGCGGGAGTCCATCACGCTGGGGCACAGTCACTTTGGTTTCATGAATTGCTTTAAGTGGGCACTGCATACAAGCATCGCCGCTTGGAAATGCCAAAAGTCGGCGAGTCCGACTACTGTCAGCAGCTGCGATCAAGCAGGGAGACTGACTGAGGGAGACAGAGGACCACAGATGGAGGAACCGAGGCCACTGAATACTAATTAACAAGAGTTAACACGACCATATTTAAGGGGAGTTGAAGCAGCCACCTTCTCCAAGCCCAGAAATGTTCCCACTTGGCTGATACTACTTGAACACCCCCTGATGTGTAACCTAATCGTTAAGACCCGTTGGGGGTGTCATCGTTGATGGTAAGAGTTGTTTGACAATGGAACAGACTATCTCAGAAGGTGATGGGCTCTCTTTCTCCTTGGAGGTTTTAGACAGAGGTTGGATGGCCACCTGTCAGCGATTCTTTAGCATTGCAGGGAGTTGGACGAGATGATGCTTGGGGTTTCTTCCCACTCGACAGTTCTATGATCATCATCACCGTGGCTACAGGACCGTGTGATCCTATAGAAGCAAAATCCTTCTATGTTTTCTATGGTTCTATGTTTTCAGTCCTCTCATATGTCCTAGGTTGTATGCTGCGTAAGGATGCAAAAAGGCACCACCTTCCGCTCTGGATTGTGTTGGTCTCATGCGGCGCCGTTTCCATTCCGCTGCAGTTAGGCTCCCAACAAAAACTCCGCCATTTGCCTTGTTGTCCACTGCGGCGGGATCTTGCATAATTAATTGTGTAATTAATCACACAATTAATTGTGTTACTTATCGCATTATTTCACACTATTCATTTCAGTGCAAAGGGAATGCAATGCAAATGGGAGCAGAGAGGTAATCAGCTACGTACGTCGCATTTTCTGTCTGAAAACAACAACAGTCAATTCCAGATATATTGTTGGGTTGATTTCCATTTGGGAGATGGGATGAATAAGCAATGTGCCTATGAAGAAGAAGAAGAAGAAGAAGAAGAAGAAGAAGAAGAAGAAGAAGAAGAAGAAGAAGAAGAGTTTGGATTTGATATCCCGCTTTATCACTACCCGAAGGAGTCTCAAAGCGGCTAACATTCTCCTTTCCCTTCCTCCCCCACAACAAACACTCTGTGAGGTGAGTGGGGCTGAGAGACTTCAAAGAAGTGTGACTAGCCCAAGGTCACCCAGCAGCTGCATGTGGAGGAGTGGAGACACGAACCCGGTTCACCAGATTACGAGTCTACCACTCTTAACCACTACACCACACTGGCTCTCTATGAGTTGAGACCATCTTTGAAGGTGCTCCCCAAGGCGCTTCTGCCAGCTGAGGGAGAGTCTTTTTGGTTGCGGTCCTATATTCATGGAGCTATGTCCACAGGGAAGCTTGCCTGGCACCACGATTACTGCCGATGAAACGCTATCAAGTGATACATGGTCAATGTATATCGATGCATCACTCGGGTGAAAACCTCAGGCTTCATCTGGCTCAGCAGATTTCCACAGAGGACCATGGAACCTGCACACTTTTGTGGTTGCGGCCACAAATCTCTTCAGCGAAAACCTTTAGCAACTTGCACCAAACTACGATTCCCAGGATTCTTGGGGGGGGGGGGACGTCATGCCCAATATTAAATCGGAGCAGGCGTATTGCTAGGCAGTTCATTTCCTCCCTTTGCTTTGGCTGAGGTTCAGCGCCAGACCCTTTTAAATGTGCCCAGAGACGAATGAGTGTACTTATAGAAATAGACAGCCACTATCCTCCAAAGATATATGCTCAGCCTCTGCAAAGCACCCTGGCTGTTGCTCACTTTTCTCTTACCCTCACTGCAAACAGATAAGGAAAAGGAGGCAAGGACAAGGCTTCACTCTCTGCTTCTGCAGACGGAACTGCCGCAGCAAGCGAAATATTTCACTCTAGCAGCTGAAAGCCAGAGGCTGCAGCTCATTGGAACTCCTCTTCCTATATGCTCAAGCCTCTCCTGAGAATTTGGAAAGCTGAGCATGAATATGTAGAGCTGGAGGGGATAAACAGGGCAGATGTTGAGCCGATCTCTTCAGGGCATCTTACATCACAGAAGCTAACATACGACTCCCCCCTCCCTCCTTTCCCCCCTCCTTGCCTGCCAGTTTAATTCTCGTCCCCCTCCCCTTTCCTGAAACCGTACGACGCCTGCTTTCACATGCTGCCGTGCAAGGGAGAGATGCAATGGCCTGCTGAGCCAAGTATATGGTGAGAAGTAAGGTTAAAGCTTTTCTTTACAACCTCATGGTCTGCCTGTTGTGTCAGTGCAGTAGGAATTGTAGCATTGCAAGGTTGCATCCTAACATAACAGCATTAGAAGAACCTTGCCGGATCAAGCCAGTGGCCCGTCCAATTCAGCATCTAGAACCATAGATTCCACTGTCGAATGGCTCTTACCGTCAGAAAGTTCTTCCTCATGTTCAGTCGGAATCTTCCTTCTTGGGATTTGAAGCCATTGGTTGGAGTCCTACACCTTGTCCCCATAGTGGCCAAACGGAGGCCTTTGGGAAGACTGCAAGGAGGGCTGGGGGGGGGGCAACAGCATTCTCCCCACCTGTGATCCCCAGCAACTGGAATTCAGAGGCATACTGCCTCCGACAGTGGGAGCAGGGCGCAGCGATTGTGGCTGGTAGCCAAGGACAGATTTACATCTTTTAAAGCCATTCAAGCCTTCCCTACAACTTGTGCCACACAATTCCATGGTAACTATGCACTGTGGGGAGAATTCAGCCCTGAATCTTCCAAAATTCAGCTTCATTTGACAGCCCTGAGTGTTATGGGAAAGGCATTTTATACACCTTTGTCATGTCCCCTCTTACTTACCGGTAACTTTTCCTCAAAAGAAAAAAGCCCCAAATGTTGTCACCTTTCCTCAGAGGGGAATTTCTCCACCCCTTGCTAAGGAAGGACCAATCCTGTTCAGTATCGAAAGCCTTTTGCCCAACCTTGCCTAAGGCCCCTTGAGGGACCCAAAGGACACTCGAGGGATCATCTTCCCACACAACTGCTTCGGTCTGAAGAACTGGTGCCACACAATACTCATCCTGCAGTTCAAAGAAATCCAACTTTTGGTGTGGTGGCACTTTGGAACTCCCTGCCTATTGAAAGCCTAGAAACAGGACCTGAGGACAACAGCAACTCTCCCCAGTTGCGATTCCCAGCAAGCGGTGTTCAGAAAAGATGACCAGCCCTAAATGGTGGTCCTAAATGGTGGGGCTGAATGAGGAATGGAACTATAGGGCCAAGACCAAGGGTATCTGCCAGATTTCACAACGCCATCACCTGTATACAGAGCCACTGTATAAGCAACAAAGAAGCCGATGGAACAAATGGGGAAAGCAACCTTGGAGCAATTTCAAAAGCCTCCGAACATCTCTTTAAAATTAGGCCCTTCAAATAACAAATGGATAAGTTGGTGTTTCCCCCTCTGACAAAGTTAGAACCAGAAAAAGAAAAACTTGAGGAAGAAGTCGCTGTCTGTGACTCACATAGGCTATCCCAGGGAAGAATAAACGATGTGCTCATGCAGATGTTTGAAGGAGAAAGCGGCTGTATTTTCTCCAGGCAAGAAGAAGGAAGTGACAGGCATTGAGATTTAAATGGCAGCGGGTGACATTAGGAGCCTCAATTAAACGTCGTTAGGGCCTTCACAGCAACAAATTATTGTTGCATGCCCACTCATCAGGAAAGCATTAACAAGCCCACAGATAGACAAACAGCTTGATCCGTGGGAAAAGAAACATACAAAAGGGGGGGATTTTAAAAGTGTAACTGGAGGCAGAGCTAGCTCCAGGGGATGGCTTGCTTGGGTGTTTGACAGCACCCCAAGCAGTGGAGGCTGCCTGGTACGTTAGGGGAAATGGGACACTGCCCCACCAACCGTAGTCAGCTCTGAACAATACAATCATAGCATTGGAAGGGACCCCCAAGGGTCATGTAGTCCAACCCCCTGCAATGCAGGAATTTCAGCTAAAGCATCTGTGACAGATGGCCATCCAACCTCTGCTTAAAAACCTCCAAGGAAGGAGAGTCCACCGCATCCCGAGGGAGACCGTTCCACTGTTGAGCAGCTCGTACCGTCAGAAAGTTATTATTGATGTTTAGTTGGAATCGTCCTTCTTGTAACCTTGAAGTCATTGGTCTGAGTCCTACCTTCCAGAGCAGGAGAAAGCAAGTTTGTTCTCTCTCCCATGTGACAGCCCTTGAGATATTTGAAGATGGCTATCATATCTCCCCCCAGTCTCCTCTTTTCCAGGCTACCCATCTCCCTCAACCATTCCTCATAAGGTCTGATTTCCAGACCCTTCATCACCTTGGTTGCCCTCCTCTGCATACATTCCAGCTTGTCAACATCCTTCTTAAATTGTGGTGCCCAGAACGGGACACAGTATTCCAGGTGTGGTCTGACCAAGGCAGAATAGAATGGTACTATTACTTCCCTTGATGTGGACACTGTACTTCTGTTGGTGCAGCCTAGAATAACATTAGCTTTTTTTGCTGCTGCATCACACTGTTGACTCTTGTTAAGCTTGTGGCCCACCAAGACCTGTATATCCTTGTTACACATCCTGCAAGAAAGCCAGGTGCCCCCACCCCATCTTATATTTGTGCATCTGGTTCTTCCTGCTTAAGTGCAGAACCTTACATTTGTCCCTGCTGAAATTCATTTTGTTATCTTGGTCCCACTTCCCCAATCTGTTCAGGTCATTTTGAATTCTGATTCTGACTTCTGCAGCATTAGCTACCCCACCCAGTTTGGTGTCATCTGTAAATTTGATGAGCATCCCCTCAATTCCTTCATCCAAGTCATTTCTAAAGACTCCTCTCCTACCTGTGGGAATGTTTTGGGATGCAGGATAGGATATACAGTGGTACCTCGACTTACGAATTTAATCCGTTCCGAATGCACATTCGTAGGTTGAAAAATTCGTAAGTCGAAAAAAGCAATTTCCCCATAGGAACGCATTGGAAACGGAAAATTCGGAAAAATTCGTAAGTCGAGTAAACCGCATCTAAAATTCGTAAGTCGAGTAAACCCCATCTAAAACTGCCAATGGATGTCCTTCAGATGTCGAAAAATTTGTAGGTGTGCGGGCACTTTTTTCATTCGTAAGTCGAAAAATTCGAATGTCGAGTAATTCGTAAGTCGAGGTACCACTGTATTGTTTAAGATATCCTATTCCAACTTTCCAGGACCCGGGTGGCGCTGTGGGTTAAACCACAGAGCCTAGGGCTTGCCGATCAGAAGGTCGGTGGTTGGAATCCCCGCGACGGGGTGAGCTCCCGTTGTTCGGTCCCAGCTCCTGCCCACCTAGCATTTTGAAAGCACGTTCGCCAGAAGCGGCTTAGTCATGCTGGCCACATGACCCGGAAGCTGTCTGCGGACAAACACCGGCTCCCTTGGCCTATAAAGCGAGATGAGCGCCGCAACCCCAGAGTCGGACACGACTGAACCTAATGGTCAGGGGCCCTTTTACCTTTACCTTTATTCCAACTTGTGTTTGCAAGTCCCAGGAATTAGCAGAGTTCTCATTCCCCTTTTAAACACACACATAGCGCAAAGCTTGCTCGGGTTCGTTAAAACCTCTGTAATAAAGGTCCTGGTATTTTCCCCATTGATCCCTCTCAAAATAAGACATTACACAGTCTTCTATAAAAGCATAAAAACGTTTACTCACGAGAAATCATATGTTCACAATTGGATCCCAGACAGCAGACTTAAACTTAGTAAAAATTACATTTACTCAGGAGACTGTTCCATAAGGGAAAACAGCTCCTTTGTGCTCTCTTGGAAGCCAAGAGAGCATCCCAGCGGTCTCACTTCTTTGAGTGCGTGGTCCAAAAAGAAGAAAGATGGAGTCTTGCCCCTGTGGTTTTGTGTTAACCTGCCCAGGTGAGACCGCACCCATCTCCAGTTACACAGAGGAAGTCCATCCCAGCCCAGGAGAAACAGCAAGTTCCGACTGGCTGGCCTAGAGTTCCCCTTCTATGTCCACTCTAGCAATGTTGTGTTTGACTGCTCCTGTGCTTTACATCCCACACTACCTGCCTTCCTTCTTCCTTACAACCAGACCAGGGAGTGAGCATGGTTACTAGCTTCCTCCTTCTCTTCAATGTTGTCCTTGTAGAACTCAGGGGGGGGGGGGGACAAAACTAAAATTAGTTGTCTCCGCCTGCCATTGGCTCTGGTGCCACCTGCTGGTGACCTCCCAGACTTCTGCCCTACCAATCCCAATTGGCAACAACCACCACTGGGGTATGGTGGAGATGTATGCTTAAGAAATTCTTCATCCCCCCCCCCCTTCAACTGCAGTAGAGATTGTGCTATATTGCTCTCTAAATGTATTGCATGGCATGAACTGGGGTTCAGTGTGTTATTTAGAACTGGGAGGCTATGCTCCTTTGCTCACGAACCAACTAACCCATAACACAGTAAAAGGAGCTGGAAGCAAGGAGTTGGGGGGGGGAGAGAAGGGAGCAAAGGAAGAAAAGAGGAGGAAATTGCCCTGGCATTTTCTCCTTGGCCGGAATCACAAGGCATGAACACAATGAGAAAGAGGAGAAAGATTCAAGGTTATAGGAAATCAAGCATATATGCTCTTAACCTCTAGCCCTCCCTCAAAACCAATATGCTGTGGGTTGTCTGTAATCCAGTTGCCAACAATTCCTTCATTGTTCCCTGAGCCTCTCACTCTCCCCCCACCCCCGCCTCCCCTCAGAAGCAAAAGAGAAGCACATTATGTGCTTTATTCATTTAAATGTGCCCCGCACCACCGAATGATAGATTCTGCGCTAATATCATTAGCTGCACACGCTGTTAATTGTAGCGGCTGCTAATCCATCTGAGCAGCCAAAATGATATTAGCTTTCAATAGGATTTACATATATTCAGTCGTGTTTTCTGCACCAGCTAGCAATTAAAGTTTAAACTGTTGAACATGCGGTTTGCTGGAGGCTAAGTAATATTTAATAGCATTAACAATGCGCTCCCGACCGGCTCCCCCCCCCTCCCTGCCAGCCTCGGAATCTCTTTACAGGCTCATCAATTCACCGGCATTGCTGGGTGGCACAGCGCACAATGGCAGCAGCCCTCCTCCTCATGGCACAGGAAATAAAGACACGCGATGTCATGCCAGGTAGAACAGCATGCTAGAGCAGAGGGCCCTGCCCCTATCATAGGAATGGGAAGCAGGGAGAGGTGGGGTTGCCAAAACCGGGGCTCTGCAGTCTCCATAATAGCGATTGCCTGGAAGGAAACAGCCGGGGGCATACGGAAATGACAGCTATTAACAAAAAGCCTGTAAAATGATGGATTAACCATTTCTGGATCCTAATTGCACGGATGGGAAGCCTGCGGGGACTACAATTCCCATCATCCCTGGTCCTGACGGCTTGGGAGTTGTAGTTCAGTGACACCCAGAGAGCCACAGGTTCCCAATCTGTGTTAAGAGGCATCCCGTCCACAAAACATTATCCAATCTTTTGCATCTGTAAAGGTAAAGGGACCCCTGGCCGTTAGGTCCAGTTGCGGACGACTCTGGGGTTGCAGTGCTCATCTCGCTCTATAGGCCGAGGGAGTCGGCGTTTGTCCGCAGACAGCTTCCGGGTCATGTGGCCAGCATGACTAAGCCGCTTCTGGTGAACCAGAGCAGCGCATGGAACCACCATTTACCTTCCCGCCGGAGCGGTACCTATTTGTCTACTTGCACTTGATGTGATTTCGAACTGCTAGGTTGGCAGAAGCAAGGACCGAGCAACGGGAGCTGACCCTGTTGCGGGGATTCGAACCGCCAACCTTCTTATCAGCAAACCCTAGGCTCAGTGGTTTGGACCACAGCACATCTGTAAAGTAGCCTAAATGTTAACTTGAGCTGAGTGGAAATGGCACCTAGTTCTTCGCAAACATTATTGTTATTACTAAAAAGGCATTTCATTTAGGTTATCCCCCCCATGCATTTTTTTAAAAAAGCCTTTACTTTACTTGCCTTTGCTTTCATTTACCCTCGCTTGCTCTCAGTGATGTCACGATGTTGTAAAATCTGATTTGTTGTGCAGCGTTGCAACACCACCTTCATTTAGACTCAGTGAGGATCCTCCATGTGGCTCATCTAAGAAGCAGCAGTCAGTGGAAATAGAGATACTTAAGAGGATTGTGGGTAGGGGAGAAAATGGGCAAAATCTGAAAGTTTTCTTGGGAAAAAAATTCTATCCCACTCAAATCCTTGGTCCCTGAAACTTATTCATTCCTTTGGTTTTAAGCCAGACACAAAAAGAATCAGGAGCTGCTGGGTCTGTAGGCAATGCCCCCATGTGGCAAACCTTTGAAGTGCAGGGGGCAGTTTCTCAGTGAAGTTCCCTCAGGGTCTGGACTGGCTCCACTCACCCCAACTTGTTCTTTGGTCTTGAGTGCTGGACAGTCCCATTCCCCCTGGTTTCAGACTCCTGACTCCTGGGCAGTCCTGACAGGAAGAAAAACTCAAAGGACCACAAACATTTGACACTGGGGCCTCTGGTTGTCCAGCTCTTATGAATCGAGAAAAGGCCAAACGGCCATCCATTTCAGAATCCTGTTTCCACAGTGGCCAAACAGATGCCTTTGGGAAGTCCACAAGCAAGACCTGAGTGAAACAGCACTTGTGATGGGCTGCTTCAGGAGATTATTTCCAGGACCCATGGTTGCTCAGCATCTTTATAAACAACTTGGATGAAGGAATCGAGGGGATGCTCATCAAATTTGCAGATGGGACCAAACTGAGAAGGGAAGCTAATGCCACAGAAGACAGAATCGGGATTCAGGATGACCGTAACGGATTGGAGATCTGGGTCCGACCAAACAAAATGAATTCCAGTAGGGACAAATGTAAGGTTCTATACCAGGGGTCAGCAAACTTTTTCAGCAGGGGGCCAGTCCACTGTCCCTCAGACCTTGTGGAGGGCCGGACTATATTTTGAAGGGGGGGGAATGAACAAATTCCTATGCCTCACAAATAACCCAGAGATGCATTTTAAATAAAAGCACACATACTACTCATGTAAAAACATGCTGATTCCCAGACCGCCCGCGGGCTGGATTTAGAAGGTGATTGGGCTGGATCCAGCCCCCAGGCCTTAGTTTGCCTACCCGTGTTCTATACTTAGGCAGAAAAAGGCAGCTGTACAAACTGAACATGAGTCAACAGTGTGATGCAGCAGCAAAAAAAGCTAAAGCTATTCTAGGCTGCATCAACAGAAATCTAGTATCCAGATCAAGAGAAGTCATAGTACCACTCCATTTTGCCTTGGTTAGACCACACCTGGAATACTGTGTCCAGTTCTGGACACTACAGTTTAGGAAGGATGTTGACAAGCTGGGATGTGTGCAGAGGAGGGTGACCAAGATGATCACGGGTCTAGAAACCAAGCCTTATAAGGAATGGTTGAGGGAGCTGGGTATGTTTATCCTGGAAAAGAGGAGACTGTGAGAAGATATGATAGCCATCATCAAATATCTCAAGGGCTGTCACATGGAGAATGGAGCGAGCTTGTTTTCTCCTGCTCTGGAGTGTAGGACTCAAACCAATGGCTTCAAGTTACAAGAAGGGAGATTCTGACTGAATATTGGGAAGCACTTTCATAGAATCATAGAGTTGGAAGAGACCACACGGGCCATCCAGTCCAACCCCCTGCAGACAGTAAGAGTAGTTCGACAGTGAAACAGACTCTGTCGGAAGGTAGCAGACTCTCCTTCCTTTAGTTGGGATTCCTGCTTTGCACAGTTATGTGCAGGTTTCCATTTCTCAGACATTTTCTTTCCACCAGTGCTCTCTTGCCTAGGACGTTCCACTACCTCTGGTTAAGCACAAGACCGGCTGCAGCAGATTTCATTGAAGAGGTCTGATTGAATATATTTTCCAAATTCTTCCTACAATGCTCACTCATCTCTATCAAACTGTTATTCTAATCACTTTGAGGGTGTCACACCGTCGCTCACATGTTAATGTGCTCGTCTATTATTCTATCATTTGCTCTCTGTTTTAATTGCCTTGGCAACAAGGAGCAAGCCTTTTCTTATCCTTACACATATTAGCATTTAAAATATTAGAGAATAAATGCCAAGTTCAGGATAATTTCTTGGAGCTGACCTTCCTTTATGTCGGTGGCTTTCAAATGGTGTTTCCGGATTTGTGGAGTTCGTAACCTGAAGCGTTCATAAGCAGGACTGTTCATAACCTGAGGTTACCACTGTAATAGATGTCTCTGAAAACCTGGTCGCTACAACCGATCTTCATCACATGCTTTGTATGTGCTGTTGTTGTTCAGTCATTCAGTCGTGTCCGACTCTTCGTGACCCCATGGACCAGAGCACGCCAGGCACCCCTATCCTCCACTGCCTCCCGCAGTTTGGCCAAACTCATGCCAGTCGCTTCGAGAACCCTGTCCAACAATCTCATCCTCTGTCGTCCCCTTCTCCTTGTGCCCTCCATCATTCCCAACATCAGGGTCTTTTCTAGAGAGTTGTTAGGAGTCTTCTCTTCTCATGAGGTGGCCAAAGTACTGGAGCCTCAACTTCAGGATCTGCCCTTCCAGTGAGCACTCAGGGCTGATTTCTTTAAGGATGGATAAGTTTGATCTTTTTTGCAGTCCATGGGACGCTCAAGAGTCTCCTCCAGTACCATAATTCAAATTGTATGTAGAAGGTCCCAAATTTGCATATCCCCTTTTGTTATGTGTTTATTTCATTTATGAATCTCGTTCTGTGAAATATCTTGAAGTGATCTAACAATAAAAACACCAATAGCATACTTTCCAACATTTCTCCTATGTAAATAGGAATGTCCCATTCCATAATGATAATTTTACTACTACTACTACTACTACTACCACCACCACCACCACCACTACTACTACTCCTTTATTTATACCCTGACCATCTGGTTGGGTTTCCCCAGCCACTCTGGGTGGCTCCCAGCAGAAAATTGAAAAAACACAATAAAACATCAAACATTAAAAAAACTTTCCTAAACAGGGCTGCCTTCAGAGGTCCTCTAAAAGTCAGTTGTTTATTTCCTTGACATCTGATGGAAGGGCATTCCACAGGGTGGGCGCCACTACCGAGAAGGCCCTCTGACTGGTTCCTTGTAATTTCACTTCTCGCAGTGAGGAAACTGCCAGAAGGCCCTTGGAGCTGGACCTCAGTGTTCGGGCTGAATGATGGGGGTGGAGACCCCACACATCTTACTGGGCTACCCCAGCAACTCTGGGCAGCTTCCAACATATATAAAAACATAATAAAACATTAAACATTAAAAAAGAACACCTTCCCTATACAGGATTGCCTTCAGACGGCTCGGGAGTCAGATAACTCCATACCCTCCAACATTTCTCAATGAGAATAGGGACATCCTAAGAAAAAGTGGGACATTATGGGATCAAATCAGAAACCGGGACTGCTTCTCTAAATCAAGGATGTCCCTGGAAAATAGGGACACTTGGAGGGTCTGCAATAGTATACACATCCACCTGTTTCAGAGATAAAACCAGTGAAAGCAATGGCCCCACCTACAGCTATACTACTTTAACAGGCATTGCTTCCTTCAGAATATCCTGGGAACTATAGTTTGTTATGGATGCTGACAGTTGTTAGGATACCCCTACTCCATGCACAGAGCCACAATTCCCATAGTTCCTTAGGATGAGGGATTGAGGGTTAAACCACTCTGAGAACTGTAGCTCATGTGAGCGGAAAAGGGAACTCCTGTCAACTCTCAGCACACTTAGCAAACTACAGTTCTCTGGAGTCTTTGGGAAAAACTATGGACTCAGCCGTAGAGCTGGAAATAAAACGTTTTATGTGTGTTAAGTGCAATATACAATGTGACACTCGATGGCGATAGTGAGCCTCATGGAAAATTCAATGTATTTTTAAAAACGCTTTTAAAAATGCATTTTCACAACGTTTTTTATATGTGGGTAGATTCTATCCTATGACTACTTAAAGTGGTCTGAGATTGCTTTAAATGTATAGTATGGATGGGGCCTTAGTTTCAACATTCCTGGGGCCTTAAATCACTCCATGTTTGTTTGTTTGTTTGTTTTTAAAAACCAGCAATTACTGATGTAGTCCGTTGCCAGGAGGTGAAGTGTTTCTTTACTTATTTATTTAGTAATTGAAATAAAAAGGCCACATTCAAAAGGATACCCGGCTGCGGTAACCCGTTGCAAAATTACTGGAACGCAATGTCCCTTTCATAACAGGATGCCTTTGATGAGACAAAGTATATGCTCATTCTTTCTCACCCACCCATTTTTTTCTTTTTGAAAAAGCCTCCCAGGAACCTGCTTATTTCCTGCACTGTAAACTTTCCTTGACCATAATCAGTGTGGAAGCTGCGATGTTCCGACAAGGTGAGTGCCCTATGCCTCGCTCACTCTGAGCCACACAGAAGTTCTGTGTCTCATCAGTACATTGTGCTAATGCATCTTGTGAGATTCAAGGGATTCCAGGCACTTCACCCAGAGTCCACGTTTCCTTTTGGAAAGGAGCCATAGCAGAGACTGCGACGTCTTTATAATACAGTGGTACCTTGGGTTACGGGACGCGGGTGGCGCTGTGGGTTAAACCACAGAGCCTAGGACTTGTTGATCAGAAGGTCGGCGGTTCGAATCCCCGTGACGGGGTGAGCTCCCGTTGCTCGGTCCCAGCTCCTGCCCACCTAGCAGTTCGAAAGCACGTCAAAGTGCAAGGAGATAAATAGGTACCGCTCCAGCGGGAAGGTAAATGGCGTTTCCTTGTGCTGCTCTGGTTCACCAGAAGCGGATTAGTCATGCTGGCCATATGACCCAGAAGCTGTACGCCGGCAGATGAGCGCCGCAACCCCAGAGTCAGACACGACTGGACCTAATGGTCAGGGGTCCCTTTACCTTTACCTTGGGTTACAGACACTTCAGGTTACAGATTCTGCTAACCCAGAAACAGTACCTTGGGTTAAGAAATTTGCTTCAGGATGAGAACAGAAATCTTGCGATGGCGGTGCAGTAGCAGCGGGAGGCCCCATTAGCTAAAGTGGTACCTCAGGTTAAGAACAGTTTCAGGTTAAGAATGGACCTACAGAACGAATTAAGTTCTTAACCCGAGGTACCACTTTAGCTAATGGGGCCTCCCGCTGCCACCACGCTGTCGCCGCACGATTTCTGTTCTCATCCTGAAGCAAAGTTCTTATTCCGAGGTACCACTGTATATGGTTTATTTGCACATATATACAACCTGAGCTGGAGGGGTTCACAGCACTGACTCTCCAAAAAAGGCCTTGCTTCAAGCCCTTAGGTACAGGTTTGGATTCGAATAGACATCAAACATCTCAGTAGAGCACTCTGTTTACCCGCTTTGAGAAACAATGGGACTCCTTGTGGCTTGGAAAGCATTGGAAGCTCATCAAACAATAAGGACCCCTGCAAGTAAATCAGGATGAATGCTCCTTGTTGCATAACCTCTAGCAAACAAATCAAAACAAATGTTAGACTGGCCCTAGTCTCAGGGGTGTAGGAAGGGGTGGGTGGGGGGTGCAGTCTACCCCGGGTGTCATCCTTCAGTGGGGTGACAAAATGGCACACCGCAGGGGGCAGCACTTACCACGGGGCCTGGCCTGTAGTGTGCCCGAGCCACGCGTCTCTTCTGGGAGTGATGCGGTGGCTCAGGGCCCTGCGCAGCCCAAAATGGCAGCATGGGGATTGCGTCCTCCAGGCGGACCCTGTGGGCAGCTCGCCACATGCGTGGATCGCTGCAGCGCCCCCAAGCAGGTGGCCCCACCCCGTGGGTGGACCGCCCCGCCCCTGTGGGCAGATCGCCCCACCCCTGCCGCTCCAGGTGCCGGAGCAGCTGGCTACACCCCTGCCTAGTCTAACAAGCGAATCAGTGGAAGCAAATTGTGCAAGCAAATCAGGATGGCGGCTCAGTGAGCAGGTCTTTTGGAGCAGCCCTGACTACGGGAAGGATGCACCATTAACAGAACCCTAATCCAGAGAGCCATAGTAAAAAAAAAAAGAAGGGAGGGAAGGCAGGGCTGTCTGCTTATCTGTAACAGGAGATCGGTTGTTTTGAGTAAATTCATATGCATTTGCTGCATATCTGCCCATAGTATTTCTCATTGTGGCAGTCACTTCACTTCCATTTATCTCCCGCGAGGCTTTCTGTGTCAGGAAGCTTTAGCATGAAAACATGTCGTGTGTAGTGGCCTTGTTTGAGTCGATCGCCCCCTTCCCTGTTCTCTCCAGATAACATTGTTCAAGCTGAACATTTCCAGCCCTTGATGATGAATGACACGGTCATTGTGCAAAGATATGTTTAATGCTATCAACGGTCCCAAATAATTAACATGGACAAAATCCTCTTCTTACCCAAGGGAGCCTGGGAATAGGATTTGGGGTGGAGGGCATCTGGGGGGGGCTCTCTGCCAGCTATACCTCTGGCATAAGGAGCCTTCCTTCTATCATACAGTGGCACTGCCCAGTTTTGTGCAAATCAATAGAACTAGCTCCACATTGCGAGTCCCTATTTTCATTGGAGAAATTTTGGAGGGTATGTGACCCCTGAGCCAAGGAGATAAGTAACTGTACAACCTTTAGAACCTTTAGAAGACATCTGAAGGCAGCCCTGTAGAGGGAAGCTTTTCGTTTAAATGTTTGATGTTTTCTTAAGGTTTTCCATATATGTTGGAAGCCGCCCAGAGTGGCTGGGGCAACCCAGTCAGATGGGTAGGATATAAATAATAAAATTATTATTATGGAATAGGATGTCCGTATTTTCATCAGAGAAATGTTGGAGGGTATGAAGTATGGGGGCAGGCTAGAACTGCTGGGGCTTGACCAAAGAAGTGTCAGGAAGTCCCTCTTCAAAATGCACACTTCCCCAAAATTTGCAGTACTGCCAGTGCGTTTGCATGAGCATGCTACATGGGCGTACCCAAGGGGGGGGCAGGAGGGGGCACCTGCCCCCCCGAAGCAAAAAATAATAATAATTAAATGGTTATCGGTAGCCTAAAAGGAAAAAAAAAGCTCTCCTAAAAAGCTCAACTACTGGTCTTTCTCCCCCTCCCAAAATCTAAATAACAATTGAGCTCTGCTGACCGGCAGCCGGCCACTGCGTGTGTGTGTGTGTGTGTTGCGCCGGCTGATCGTTGCAAAGGAGCTTTGGAAACAGTTCCCTTGCATGGTGAGTTGCGATGGGTGAGGATCCTAGGAAACTGAGTTTTTCAGCCATTTGGGGGCTTTCTGTTTGGGGGGGGGGAGTTTTTCTGTTTTTTGAAGCTGTTTTTGTTTGCTGTTTACATAATATGGTCAATAATCTAAAAACGAACTGAACCCCTAAAAACGGGGCATTCCTCATCCCCAAAAAAGGTCAACAACTTTGAGCTGAACCCCAAAAAACGGGGGTAGATCACTGCTGAAAGTAGATCACAGTCTCTTGGGAGTTGGCCACCCCTGGTATAAGACATGTAACTAGAATAAAAATTAAAAAAAAAATCAAGCAAATAATTGTAATAACTACCATAATAAAGCACTGCTATAATTATATATAATTTTCCTAAAATTTTGGTTTCATTCGCCTTTCCATGCTGAAATGTCACAACCTGAACAACCATGGCTTGCCCGCCCCCCTAGTTTTGATCCTGGGTACGCCCCTGGCATGCTAAACTCATCCCTGCCTCACCTCTGCCTCTCCCAGTAAGCTGCAGCAGTGTGACCAACTGGAGGTCAGATTACCAGCTCTACCCCACACCACTGTCTGCTCCTGCATATGAATAAGGAAAGATGATTGGCAACAGAATGCATGGACTTACTCCATTGAGAAGCATTGCAATTTGTGGTAACATTAAACGATACAAAAACTCTATTTGTGTTCTTAGATCGAGGATACAGTATTCATGTTTGCAGCCAACACCTGGTGAACATGCATGTATGAATCAGCTCTTAAAATAGCATTAAGATTACACTTCAGGCTGCTTAAGAGCCTACTCCATAAACCAATTTAGACATACCATGAAGATTTAATCCTGCTGTAACCAATGGAGCTAGAGTACCAGTTAGTTTGTGGATAGGGCTGCAAATCCCATTGATTGAATGCGAGCGTGATTATTTAAGTAGTTTGTGTATCACGTTCTAAATCCGGCTTGATGGGCATTACTGAATCAGCCTGAATAATTTCAGAAGGAAACTCCGTTTTGCCATCTGATGGCGAAACAGGGGAACTGCTGGACAGAGCTGTGACAATGGCAATTGTTTGAAGCCAAGGATAGTCAGTCACTGGTCTGTGGGTTGGCTGAGCTTTGGCCTCCAAAACAATCCCGTCTGTTCCGTATCACGTTGAAATCATGGCAAAAGGTGTAAACATAGTTATGTTTGTGTCAGGGAAAAGTTACTTGGATCAGTGCTAAATTTGGAATGTTGTGCAGGATGAAAAATTGTGGCAAGGTAGCGGCAACAGCAACATGGATATAAGAAGGTGTCGTTTTCTATTTTGCCTGCACTGCTTCTGTTCCTCTGCAGTTTGTCTTCCACAAAAAAACTGCATTATTTGCCCACTGACAAATTATGCATAATGAAATGCATAAATTAGGTAAATTACATTACCATTGCATTATTCTGCCCCATTCATCTCAACAGAAAGCAAATACAAAGGAGATGGGGAAAAGAACATAATCAATTATATATCATTTGTGGACTAAAAGCAACAACAGCGGTAAATGCTGATCATAATCACTGGATTAATTTCTTCTCCAGAGATAAGCAAATGTGGGCAATTTCTACTCCTGTTTTCGTTGGAACATCCCATAGCTGCTGCAAAACACACACACACACACACACACACACACACACACACACACACCTTGAGAGATAAGGAAATAAGATGTGCCACCGTGACTTCTAGTGCTATCTCCATCCCTAAGAGACTGTTGGAGCATTTCTCCTCCTCCTAGAGAATATCGGTGAAATGGCCCCCTCAATTTCTCTGCCCACAAACAGGGTGGAGAATGTCAAGAGGCCACTTGCGTACAGCTCTCGTTTGAAACAATTTGGGGGCATTTTAAGAAAGCAGGCTGACTTATTCTAGCAGAGCTACAATGCCCCTGAGTGATCGTCTTGAGCAATTGAACATACAAAAGCCACACAGCCACTCTGATCTCATTTGGAATGTGACAAACTCAGGTAAGGCTTAGCGCTGAGCAGACATGGCCTGTTCAGAAAACAATCACCTCCATGGCTCGTTGGGATATTTTGAGCTGCTGGTTCCATGCCTCTTGCTCCTTGCTTTTTGCCAGCACTCCCTGGTAGAAGACTCATGAGACAGTACTGGTGGAAAGGTCATATTTATTAAATATAACAAAGAGAAGGTGTGTGGCCAATCACCAAGTGTGGGCAGGTGCCACTGAATTAGCTTCGATGAGAGAAGCATCCCTCTGACACCCCTGGCCATGTAAACAGTCACATCCCATCGCTTCCCTGCAAAGGAATGGGTAAGTGTAAACTCAGGTCCTGCTGTCCAACGTTCACTAGGATCTGCACACCGAGCAAAGAGGACACCCCAAATGACCCCACAAGTTACGGGCCAATCATGGGGTCCCCCCGAAATTCCTACTCTGCCCACAGAAAGGGCAACTAGTAAAACCTGTACTGGAATGAAAGGGGTGGGCTTTGAAAAGAGGAAGAGGAGGAGGGGTAGAACTGTCTTAAGTCAGTGGTGTAGCATGAGCAGTGCCACAGAGGCAGCTGCCCCAGGCACAAAATAACTAGGGGCAAAAAATCAAAAAAAAAATCATACCCTCCTGTTCAGTCTGTTTCTCTCTCAAAAGGCAGGGAGCACCCCACCCCGGTCCCACGATTGTGCTCCTGTGCTCCCTTTCCCCTCCCAAAGCCTTCACTTCTTCCATCAGGTGAAAGGCACATATTTTTTGGGTGGGACGACTGTTTATATTATTACTATTTTAATGTTCATTCCCCCCCTCCTGGCTGGTGGCTGTGATCTGCATTGAACTGATGTTGGAAAGTGAGAAATGGGTGGCAGGGGCCGATGGAGGAGTAGGGTAGGCTGCAGTTGCCACATTGGTGCTGTCACGGGTTAGGAAGCGCCAATATTTGTCTTGCCCCGGACTCTGTCAATCTGTGCTATGCCACAGTCTCCTCTCCCATTGCTTGGGCACTTATGTCTTCATGATCTATGGAGCCCTTTCCTTGGGGGGGGGGGTTAATCAGAGGCTGGATGGCCATCCACCATGTATAATCTAGTTGAAATTCTGGAATTGCAGGAGGTTGGAGCAGATGGCACTCAGGGTCCCCTTCTATGATTATGCCAGGGACTGGCAGGATGTTTATGCTCCCCTGGGCATAAACCTGGGTCCAACCTGGCCAACTCCTAGGTATGTGTGAATATGTGTTGTTGTCAAATGCAAATCATTGGAGTTTGGTTGCTGTTGTTATTGTTGTTGTTGTTGTTGTAAAAAATGTGTTAGGGACAATTGGCAGGCATAAATTTAGGGTGCAATTTTTATATAGAAAGATGACTTACACCGAGTAAGAACATTGGTCCAGTATTGTCTATGCCAATTGGCAGCAGATCTCTCGGGTAGATGCCCTGGATGCCAACTTTCCTCTGCTCTAGCCATCATGGTCAAGAGTTATAGTCCAGAATGTAAGGTTGCTCAGGGTTTCATATAGAAGCTTTTATTAAGCCCCACCTGGAGACGCTTAGTTACTGATTCTGGTACCTTCTGTATGCAAACCATGTATTCTACCACAGAGCCATAGCCCTCACTTTCACAGCTCTCCCCAAACTCCTAACTGCTACAGACATATATGTACAAGGGATACAAATTTGGGAGACTGAACATTCAAACATCTCTCCTTCTTCCGTCAAGGGGTGTGGCTAGGCTTCCCAGCTTGCATCCCTATTTATTAACAGAGGCATGTGCCTCCCTGCCATCGAGCAGAAACAACGTACGTCTTGATTGCCTAAATATCATACCATTTATGACGGCCAGTTTTGTTGCATAGCAGTTTATAGTGACATAACTCGCCATCATTTACGCATTACCGTTCCAATAAAAAGTAGTCTGCGCCGTACTTCTCAAGTACACAGCAATATAATGCCATCATCCTAACAGTCAACCCATTATCTAGACCTGCCAGAATCCCTTTGTTTACAATCTGCAAGCCTAAATTAAAATCCCTAAATTGGTTTAATTTAGCTTTCCAATTCCACAATTGAAGGCGGGAGTGAAAGGGGTTGGTTTGCCCATTCTTGCTGGGAGCTGGTTCACAGCCTGCTTCGCGGTCTTCTCCTTCTGTTCTATGGAAAAAGCGGAATTAGAGCAGGGGTAGGCAACCTAAAGCCCGTGGGCCGGATGTGGCCCAATCGCCTTCTCAGTCCGGCCCACGGATGGTCCAGGAATCTGCTTGTTTTTACAAGAGTAGAATGTGTCCTTTTATTTAAAATGCATCTCTGGGTTATTTGTGGGGCATAGAAATTCGTTCATTTTTTCTTCTTCAAAATATAGTCCGGCCCACCACATGGTCTGAAGGATGTTGGACTGGCCAACGGCTGAAAAAGGTTGCTGACCCCTGAATTAGAGCCACCCCCTTGCAATAGGAGATCTATAACAAGGTTGGGGAACAATTTTCAGCGTGGGCAAACTTTGCTTCTGGGCAAACTTCAGGAGACCATGTGTTGGTGTTAAGTGAAACCAGAGACAAAGGTTGGCATGGTCCAAAGCATAATAATAATAATAATAATAATAATAATAATTTATATTTATACTTATATTTATTAATACCCCACCCATCTGGCTTGGTGGACAGTTAACAAATTGAGGTGTTCGAGGGAGAAAGTCGCTTCAGTTTTCTTTATGCAATATTTATTGGAAGGTTCTTGGACTTCTTTGACTAAGAGAGGCAGGACACGAATGTGTGGCTCCTTCTCTGAAACCACTGGAAGAAAGAGAGGATGACAGTCACACAAACAGTCCTGCGCCTGTTGCCTGTCTTTGTGGGAGAAATGTTATATGGAACATTAACTTTATAGAAACCTGGCGGATGCTCTGCTTAAAGACAGCCTGCTGATCCTGAAACTGGGAACATTTGAGTTAATGGCAAGTAGTTAACACCAAGGCCTGATAGAGTGAATATGACACTTTGAGTCCTACCTCTGCCTTTCTGCCACCTCTTTAGATGAATCTGGCACTACTCTCTTTCAGACCGTTATGCTGACAATGGGGTAGAATAATGTAAAAACCAAGGCTGCAGTCTCTGAGGTAATGTCTATGCACACGCACTACACAGTCTGGTTTTGCACCAGCTGAACCACCAGGGTTTTCCTCATATGGCACCAGGGGCGTAGGAAGCAGCTTTGCCACCTGGGGTGGAAAACGCGGAGGCACCCCCCCTGGGGCGGGGCGCTGCTCCCTAGCGCACACGTGCCCTGACGCCACGCCACGTGCACAGCACCCCGGGTGAACTGCGCATGTACGGACATGCGCAGTCCACCCAAGATGGCGGGCGCGAGTGGCCGACACCCCTTCCGTGCAGCAGCATGGCAAGTTTTAAGGCTGCAATGCTCAAACAGCAGCACAGACGCTGTGCTGCTATTCGCACGCTGCAGCCTTAAAACTTGCCGCACGCCAGCAGCGCCGATCGCGGGGGCTGGGCGCCGCCCCGAGTGCCACCCCCCCAGGGCGGTACCCAGGGCGGACTGCCCCCGTCCCCTTGCTCCGCCCCTGTATGGCACAGTTCCCCATTGTTTTCAGAGACCCATCTGCACTATACATTTAAAACAGCTTCATACCACTTCAAAGAGTCATGGCTTTCCCTCAATGAATCCTGGGAAGTGTAGTTTGCTAAGCATGCTGGGAGTTGTTAGGAAACCTCTGTACCCCTCACAGAGCTACAAATCTCCAGAGTGGTTTAACAATCAGTCCCTCTTCCCAGGCAACTCTGAGAGCTGTAGTTCTTGCTCAGAGCACGCCCCTCTTCCACATATTCAGCTGAGTGCTGACAAGCTTCTTGCCATACTTTACAGAGGGAGGGCCAGTCAAAGTCCTGTTAATGATAAAGAACTGTAAGAAATGAAAGAACAGCCTTGCAGGTGTCCATAAATGATCAGAACCTGGACAGTAGGTGGGGCGAACATATTGTCATGGTCTTTACCACTTTGGTAAGATGTATTGCATTCCTATTTAAACGATGTCAATTGTTTCCAAACACACCTCTATACATATAAAGTAGCACTGGAGAATTTTCTGCGGCTTGGCGACTGTTCTAAATGCTGCTATATTTAGGCTGGACTTGGACTAGACAGCCTTTCCAACAGAGGACTGCCCTGGATAATACAGGTCACTTGACCACCCTAAATGCTGTTCCTGTCATTTCTCGTCCCTTTCCTAGGCTGAACTTAAAATGTCCCAGTGCCTTTAATAGTCTGCCCCATGTTTTATAGAATACAGTGTCATTATAATGAAATGAGATCTGTAAGAATAATAATAATAATAATAAACCAAACAAAAGAGCAGTCATGGGATATGATTTTTTTTGTTTTTTGTTTTTTAAAAAAACCCTCCAAAAAACAAAACTGGAAAGCACAACAGTCACAATGTCCTTTCGGAATAAAGACTCTCATCATAAATTCCCGTTTCCACACACACAAACACACACACAAGAGAACAGAGATCAGAGGAATTATTTAACGCTGCTCCTGCCATGCCAAGAAAACAGAAAATGAAACTAAATCAACAGGGGAAATGATGTTGGCCAAGCTGAGTCTGTTTCAGAGTCTCAATGTCTGAAGACACACAAAAATGAGACAGTTATGACAACCCATAATGGGGCATTAAATTGTCAAGAATGTCAACAGAAAATAAAATTACTACTGCATGTGAGTTATGTTCAAGACCCCGAAGAAGAAGAAGAAAGACTCAAACAAGTGGAGACTTAAACATGGTGACAAGACAATTTAAAGAATAAAGCAGGAAGCAAAACCAACATGGCTCCTCCTCATTGGCTGCTTTAGTAGCCTTTAAAAGCTCTGCAACATAAAGTAGTTAACAACTAAGGCTGTGCACGCCCCACCTCCACCCCCACCCAATCCAAATGAGGCCTGATCTGGCAACTTGATTTGAAGCCAAATCAACCCAGATCCCTGAATCAATTCAAACTTTGCTTTGAAACTTGGTGAATTGCTTTGCTAGTACAGTGGTACCTTGGGTTAAGAACTTAATTCGTTCCGGATGTCCGTTCTTAACCTGAAACTGTTCTTAACCTTTAGCTAATGGGGCCTCCCGCTGCCACTGCACCGCCAGAGCACAATTTCTGTTCTTATCCTGAAGCAAAGTTCTTAACCTGAAGTGTTATTTCTGGGTTAGCGGCGTATGTAACCTGAAGCGTATGTAACCTGAGGTACCACTGTACAGCTTTTTATACAAGTTTTGTACAAATCTATGCTTGAGCTATGCAATGTGTTGCACAGATAAAGCTGGTGGTACTTAAAAGCAGGAAGCCTGAGGCGATGCAGAAATCACCTGTTGACAGCAACAAAGCCAGGATTTCCAATTATCACAAATTGATTACAAACACTCTGTATATCAGGACAGACTCATAAACTGCAGTAATAAAATTTGATGTCCACCCATAAGGAAGAGTTCCAGCAGGCTGCCAAAGGTGGCGGTTTAACAGTTACGATCTCAAAAAGCATTATGAGTTAATCCATTCAAATTGTCGCCGAGGTGAAGGCATCAACCTTCCTGGTACGGCAATAGCAGCTGGCGGGTCTCTGTAGAATGCAATGCAATCTGATCACGATAAGCAAGATATCATGCATACTCAATTTCTCAGTGTGTTAAGACCTGGATGTCATGGACTGGCTGGATGCAGAGGAAGCACAAACTGAGGAACCCCAAGGGAACCCCCAAGCGAAGAAGGTTCAGAGCCAGGGGATTAGTGGGGTGGGGGACGATGAGTGGTCAGAGTTTGAAGAGGGAGCAGACTGGGAGGTGGTGGTGTCAGAAGCTGAAGAGGCAACAGAGTTTGGGGAGCAGGAAGAGGCTGTGTCAGAGCAGGTGACAGAGATTATTATTATTATTATTATTATTATTATTATTATTATTATTATTATTATCTTATTACTTATACCCCAGTCATCTGGCTGGGCCTTCCCAGACACTCTGGGCAGCTCCCAACAGAATATAAAAAAACACAATAAAACATCAAACATTAAAAACTTCCCTAAACAGGGCTGCCTTCAGATGTCTTCTAGAAGTCAGTTACAGGTGGGTAGCCGTGTTGGTCTGCCATAGTCGAAACAAAATAGGAAACAAAATAGGAAATTCTTTCCAGTAGCACCTTAGAGACCAACTGAGTTTGTTCTTGGTATGAGCTTTCGTGTCCATCTCACCCCTTGCCTTTCCCTGCAAGACTAATTGCAGCCGTTAAGAGTCGTCAACAGGTTTTCCACACCTATCAGCTGATCACCCATTCCCACCACCCTTCTGAGTAATACCCCTCCCCACTCCCTCACTATATTTAAGGATCTGGTGACTTCTGTTTCAGTGTATCTGAAGAAGTGTGCATGCACACGAAAGCTCATACCAAGAACAAACTCAGTTGGTCTCTAAGGTGCTACTGGAAAGAATTTCCTATTTTGTTTCTAAAAGTCAGATAGTTGTTTATTTCCTTGACATCTGATGGGAGGGCATTCCACAGGGCGGGCACCACTACCGAGAAGGCCCTCTGCCTGGTTCCCTGTAACCTCACTTTTCGCATTGAGGGAACCGCCAGAAGGCCTTCGGAGCTGGACCTCAGTGTCTGGGCTGAACGGTGGGAGTGGAGACACTCCTTCAGGTGTACAGGGCCAAGGCCATTCAGGGCTTTAAAGGTCAGCACCAACACTTTGAACTGGGCTCAGAAATGTACTGGGAGCCAATGAAGGGCAGGCTGCTGAAGAATCCATATTACCAAGGTCCACCCCTGTCTTACTTCTGGGGCTGCAAAATCCTGTCAGGACCAAGGGACCCACTACATTTACTTGCTAGCAGTCCAGGGGGGGGTGCTGGGAGGAAGGGGACAAAACTAGAATTATTTGTCTCTGCCAGTCATTGGCTCTGGCTCTGCCAGCTGCTGCCCCTCTCTCAACAACACCTTCCTCCTTACCTGTCCTAACTAACACCAGTCACCACCGGAGATTTGACCAAGATTCCTCTCCCGCACCATCCCTGGATGTTTGGGGATATATCACCAAGGCATTGCTAACAGGCATTATTATTAACGGGAACGATCATTTAAGAGAAAACCCTACATAATGGATGTTTAAAAGAGAGCGCAGGCCGTTTGAGGCGTCTGAAGTTCTTAATAATGACAAGCGAAAGAGTGAATTCTTGTTAACCAACATCAAGGTCAGATTCTTGCGGAATAAATTTCATCTCCAGTGAATCACTCACGTCGGGGCGATAGCATGTTTAGCATCAAATCCTGGCAAAGGATTGTTTGCTTAATGACTATTCTCTCCTTTGTTTTCTTCCCCCCCTCCAAGGCCAACCACCTTTGACTGAAGAGAGCTCGTTAAAAGAGCTCGATGTCATTGAAAAAGAGGGCCGTTAATCCTACTCATCAACAGATGTTAACCGCGAAGTGATAATAAAGGGTGGGGGGTTTGAGAGAATGATGCAGTTCCAATTGGGATTCATCTTGGTAAACCAAGAGACCCCCAAGACTCCCATCCCAGCCAGCTCTCATACTGCGTTTCCAAATATCTGTCACCCTGCTTGCTCCCCTTTGATGTTTTCTCCCAGACGGATACACTGTACTTTCGACTCTGCCTGTGCAAATAAAGCGAGACATTGGGAGTTTTCTCAGCAAATACGGTCAGATGTTTTATGTACGGCAATGAAAATTAAGTCAATCTTTGATATTGCAGTCCTTTCTCACTTGGAACAAGGGCCAAGCGACTACTGGACCCTGAGCTAAAACAACAGTCCATGATTCCCCAAGAAAGGGGAGGGGAGGAACAGGCAGCCACCCAAGAGCCAACACTTTGAAGGGGCACAAATAGGACTTTGCCATGGGTATAGATTGGCTGAAGGGTTAAGCCTCCTTCTGAAATTAGACTCCATGCCAAGCCTCATCTCAGTGGCTTTTGATACCATCGACCATAACATCCTTCTGGACCGTCTAGAGGGGCTGGGAGCTAGGGCTCACTGTTATTCAGTGGTTCCGCTCCTTCCTCCTGGGCCATGTCCAAAAAGTGGTGGTGGGGGATGAGTGCTCAGACCCCTGGGCTCTCACTTGTGGGGTACCTCAGGGTTCTGTCCTCTCCCCCACGCTTTTCAACATCTACATGCAGCCGCTGGGAGAGATCATCAGGGGGTTTGGGCTGGGTGTTCATCAGTATGCGGATGATACCCAGCTATACCTCTCTTTCAAATCAGAAGCAGTGAAGGCTGTGAAGGTCCTGTGTGAGTGTCTAGAGGCAGTTGGAGGATGGATGGCGGCTAACAGATTGAGGTTGAATCCTGACAAGGCAGAAGTACTGTTTTTGGGGGGACAGGAGGCGGGCAGGTGTGAAGGACTCCCTGGTCCTGAATGGGGTAACTGTGCCCCTGAAGGACCAGGTGCACAGCCTGGGAGCTCTTTGAAGGTAACCCAGAAACTACAACTAATCCAGAATGCAGCAGCTAGACTGGTAACTGGGAGCGGCCACCGAGACCACATAACACCGGTCTTGAAAGACCTATATTGACTCCCAGTACGTTTCCGAGCACAATTCAAAGTGTTGGTGCTGAGCTTTAAAGCCCTAAACAGCCTCGGCCCAGTATACCTGAAGGAGCATCTCCACCCCCATCATTCTACATGGACACCGAGGTCCAGCTCCAAGGGCCTTCTGGCGGTTCCCTCACTGTGAGAAGCCAAGTTACAGGGAACCAGGCAGAGGGCCTTCTCAGTGGTGGCACCCGCCCTGTGGAACGCCCTCCTACCAGATGTCAAAAAGAACAACAACTACCAGATTTTTAGAAGACATATGAAGGCAACCCTGTTTAGGGAAGCTTTTAATGTTTGGTGGATTACTGTATTTTAATATTTTGTTGATGTATGTATGTATGTATGTATAAATAAATAAATAAATAAATAAATATCATCATCTGGCTGGTGGTCCAGGTCCTTATCTGCCTTATTCTTCATGGGCAAAACCTGATTATTGGACAAACCACTCACCTGTCTATCCACCTGATGTCACAATGATGGCCAGGTGAACTGCGCAGGGCTTGCAAAGGGCCCCACAGTTTGGAACGGCTATTGTTTAATCCACTGAGAAGGCTTTTCTTAATCCAACCAACATAACTTACACAGCAGTGGGGAAAGAAATTATGCAATTACAGTATTGGGAAATATAATGTGTATCGTTTCACTTTTTTCTTCTTCCTTTTCTTTGTAGTTCTGCTGTAACATTAATAAACTGGTATTATGCAGTAGCAAATTGAAGTAAAATTTGAATACAAGGTTAAAGTAAAAAGACAATGAAAAGAAATATGTTCTGTCTACAAGAAGGACAACATTTTGTACCCTTATAATAAACAATGAAGAACAAAATATTCTTATTCACCTCCAGAATTGGATCAGTTAAGTTATTATTGTTGATATACTGTATAAAATCCCACCAGACTGCACAAAAATACAGAGGTTGTGCCTTGCCTTAAATTAATTTTAAACTAAATGCACCCCCCCCCAAAAAAATAGCAATATTCCACATATTTTTATACCACAATTGTATGGTTAAGCTTTCCAGTGTTGAGCAATAGATTGCCTTTCTGCAATCAGTAAAAAAGTGGCGAATCCTTTAGATGTTAAACCTTTATTTGTACTTTGGAACATTGGTAAAATAAAACACAGCAGCTATTTCTTGTATCATCTGCAAGTTTTGCATAACACCTCCTTCAGCTTGCAGTGCCACGCCTTCTGTTTTGCGAACCTTTTGACTTAGGGACTGCCACAAAACTGTTCTGATGCATTCCTTTTCTTAACGTGGCGATATCATTTTCCTTAGGTGACTTGAAATTCATTTCCAGGCTGTGATCTAAATGGCAGTAATTACCTCAGAAGTGTGTACTGTACCGGTTCAGTTTGTTTTCTTTTCAACCAAGGCAAACGATTGCAGGTCTTGGCCTCACTTCAGGGATCAGCTCTGATGCGAGAGCCAAAAACAACAGCTACCTTTGCTGTCTTGCTAGCCAAGACCACATTACCTTGGAAGAATGCTTGATTTCAGGACACAAAGGGAAGGGTCCCTTCAGAGTCTGGCGATCACCACCAGCCCTCAGAAGGTCTGGATCTACTTCCACGGTCAAATGCTTACGTAGTAACCCACTCATATTCATCTACTGCCACGTGAGAATTGGAACTTTACTTTTTCTTTTTGACAAACTGCAAATCGTAGGATTGTAGAATTGTAGAGTTAGAAGGACGGGGGTGGCGCTGTGGTCTAAACCATTGAACGCTGGAGAGAGGACGGGGGAAGTCCCCCATAAAGAAGAATGAGAATATGATTAAGATATAAGATAATTGTTCTTTTTTTTTCTCCCCCCCCCCTTTTCTATGCTTTTCTATCTTGTTTTTCTTTTTAGCATTTTGTATTTTGTATTGATTTGATATTATATGTATCTGCTAATTCTTGACTTGTTATCTTGTAAAACCCAATAAATTCTTTTTTAATAAATAAATAAATAAATAAATAAACCATTGAGCCTCTTGGGCTTGCCGATCGGAAGGACCTTGGGCTTGTGGCAGGAAGGTAAATGGTGTTTCCGTGCGCTCTGGTTTCTGTCACGGTGTTCCGTTGTGCCAAAAGTGGTTTAGTCATGCTGGCCACATGACCTGGAAAGCTGTCTGCGGACAAACGCTGGCTCCCTTGGCCTGAAAGTGAGATGAGCGCTGCAACCCCATAATTGACTTAACCATCCAGGGGTCCTTTACCTTTACCTTACCTACCTGACACCAGGCAGGCACCTTCAAGGTAGTATTTTCAGCACCAGGAATGCACGGACTTGTGCCTGGAAATCGTGGCATGAAAGGATGTCTGGGTGAGCCCCTGATGTATAGGATTGTGCTGAAAGAGTGACTTCTCAGCACCCTCATGAAACTACAGTTCTCAGGATCCTTTGTGGGAGGGAATGACAGTAACTAGTGTAAAGTTGGCACTGGTTTGTAGTATAGATAGATATTCCGCCAGCTGCTACTAATAAAATATTCCCAGGGTTTGAGATCAAACAAGGAAGTGTTTGGGTACTAGATACTATTTTGACCAGCTGAGGGTAGGCTGAGAATGGATTACAGGCTGGAGAAGCTGTCTATCAGAATTTCAGCACCTAATCTAGAAAAAGAGTAAAAATGAAAGGTTAAATAGTTCAGTCATTTTGTATGATTTTAGGAAACTCCAGCCCTGCAACATGGCTGAGAAACTATCTTGGAAACGAAACCAATTATATATAATTTCATCATTTTCTGCTTCCATTTCCCCCCACATCTAGGCACAGGCGCATAAAATACATATGCGTAGTCCCACACACACACACACACACACACCCATGCTCACTCACACACATTGTTTTTACATTTAAATATATATTGCTTTTAAATTTTAAATGTAGATGTGAGCGATAAGACCTGTGTCAGCGGAGAAATTAGATTGTGAAGTCAAGTGAAGAAGCCAGACACTACAAAATTATTAAAAGACTGTTTCTCATTCATGGGCTCTGGCTTTGATCGCCATTTTAACTGGTGAAAATTCAGAACACCATCAAAGCATTCACTTCCCAAATGACGGAAGCCATATGAGGCAAAATACATTTATTTTTTAAAAAGTGGGACAGCCAAAATAGCAATGGAGAAGAACGTCCCATTGCTCACAAAATCATAGGATTAGTTAGAAGGGAGTTTAAAATGACATGGTACCTTCCACGATTCCATTGTTTGGACTTGGTTGTGGAAAGTCCACTCAAAATAACATAAGAGTTGGCCCAGTATACCTGAAGAAGCATCTCCACCCCCATCATTCTGCCAAGACACTGAGGTCCACCTCCAAGGGCCTTCTGGTGGTTCCCTCACTGCGAGAAGTGAGGTTACAGGGAACCAGGCAGAGGGCCTTCTCAGTAGTGGTGCCTGCCCTGTGGAACGCCCTCCCATGAGATGTCAAGGAAATAAACAACTATGTTACTTTTAGAAAACATCTGAAGGCAGCCCTGTTTAGGGAAGTTTTTAATGTGTGGTGTTTGATCATGTTTTTAATTTTCTGTTGAGAGCAGCCCAGAGTGGCTGGAGAGGCCCAGCCAGATGGGTGGGGTATAAGTAGTAAGTTGTTGTTGTTGTTGTATTCAAAAAGCATTTCCACCTTCATGTAACCAGAAGAATGGAGTGGGCTGGAGGAGGTTACTAAGGAGGGTCTCATGTGAGCAAATTCTGCCAAACGAAATAAGAGAAACCAAAGCAATCTTGAAGGTCAGCAGTCAATGGGACTTGGAGAAGAATGTTGTGACCCACTACCAGTAATGCAAATAGCAGGGGTCACCTACCACCAGGGGTGCCATCTTCTGAAGAACATTGAGGGTCCCCCATGCGACGTGCTGACGTCACATGATGTCCTGATGTCTCTCTGTGTCCAGCTCTGCATTTGGCTTGAACAATGGCACCGGGGGGCGTGTCCCGGCCCCCTCAAAAATAAGATTGAGGGAGCCCAAAAGGCCTTGGCCCCCGAGAGCTGGTGCCTCTGCCTATTACCCTGCAGTAACCTGAACAAGGATGCAGAATGGACATCCAATATCGCACTGACCCAGTTCACATGGAGGGATGGCTGAATTTGTCAATTGTGGTTTCTTTTTCTTTTTTTAAATCAAAAATAAAAAGTCCTCATGAAAATCCGTCAGCATTGCACTGCAGATTTCTCTTCACATGTGCATTTTTGCTCATTTTTAATTCACAGTTCATTTGTTTATTTCTTTCATCAAATTTATATACCACTTGATTGTATGAAAAACCTCAAATCAGGTTTCAAAAACTGTATTTGCTCTAGTTTATACATTTTGTACACATTACTTGGCTGTGCAAAATTACCTGCAGTGCAAAATTTGGAGAGGTGTGACTTCTGAAGGAGAGCTGCGTTTTGGTTCATGTATAGTTTCAGAAAGTGCAAATCAGGTAAGTCCGCCTTTCAATGCAAACTGAATCAACCTTCTATGGAAACCCAAACTGCGGCTTAGAACTGCATGAATGTATAGAGGACCTCAAGGTTTGGTTTATCTTCCGAATCTGTGGTCATGGATAAACTCTATCCACATTCATTTTAGCTACAGCTTGAGCAGCTACCATTTTTAAAAGATTATCAATTGCATCACATTTATTTATTTATTTATTTATTTGGAGCAATTTTTATGTTGCCCTATAACACAAAAATGATAAACGATAAAAGCAAAAGTGACAGAAGCAAAAGTGAATATGTGTAACAAAGCATATGCAGCGAATATAAACACAGACATGCAAGATTAAAAACAGATTTTAAAACTGAAAGTCGCCTGAGGCGACACTGAGAGCACACCAGAACAATGTCAAGGGTTTAACGCATTTGGGTAGAGTGTGGTGCTGATAATGCCAAGGTCACAGGTTCAATCCCTGTATAGGACAGCTACATATATTCCTGCATCAAAAGGGGTTGGACTATTATTAAAGTTTTTGGACTACAGTTCTCATCATCACTTAGGAGACCTAAGTTTGGGAAACTCTGGGCTAGATTATCCTGAGGGCCCTTCTAACTCTAAAATAAAGGTAAAGGTAAAGGACCCCTGGACGGTTAAGTCCAGTCAAAGGTGACTGGGGTTGTGGCGCTGATCTTGCTTTCAGGCCGAGGGAGCCGCCGTTTGTCCACAAACAGCTTTCCGGATCATGTGGCATGCAGGACTAAACCGCGGCTGTCGCAACGGAACACCGTGACGGAAACCAGAGCAGCACACGGAAACGCCGTTTACCTTCCCGCCACAGCGGTACCTATTTATCTACTTGCACTGGCTTGCTTTCGAACTGCTAGGGTGGCAGGAGCTGGGACCGAGCAACGGGAGCTCACTCCGTTGCGGGGATTCGAACCGCCGACCTTCCGATCGGTCCTTGGGCTTGGTGCCAATCGGCAAGCCCAAGAGGCTCAGCGGTTGAGACCACAGCGCCACCCGCGGCGTCTCTATGCCTGGTGCTGCCACACTAAAAGGCAGATTTCTTAGGAGTATTGTGCCATACCTGTAACAGCACCTGTTCTGCAGATCGAAGCATCCAAGTTGGCATTTAGGGTTAAGTCAATCTTAAATGGTCAGGGGTCCCTTTACCTTTACAACCTCACAAGCAAATGGTTCCAAGTTTTGTGTGCTAATAGTAACACCTTGAGCTTTGTGAGAATCAATAAAACTTTATTTTGGGAGGCTGGGATTATAAACTTTTGTGATCAGTTGATTATCAGAGGTCATGTGTATTAATTAATACCAAGCACAGGAGGGAGAGGAGATGTCTCAGGGGAAGGGTGCCATCATTCCCAGAGAGAGGGAGTGGATTTTGCAAATCAAGGGAAGAGCCTGTGAAGTTGTCACAGGGCTTGGATCTGCACTGTGTTCCAGCACTGACCTTCCTACCTTGCTGGAGGCTGCCAGATGCTCCTGTCCCCTGGGGTGCTTCAAGGTCCTTTGTTAGACTCACCGCCGTTGACCCAGTGACAATGACATGATGCCTTTAACTTCTGATCCAGGGAACAGTCATTCAGCGAACAGGAGCTCTGGCAGCCCATTAACTACAGCGGAGATTGTGGCTGCTGCTACAATTTTAGACCTGTTTAAAAATAGATTAGAACCTCGGAAAATATGCCAGCCTTCTTCTCCTTGGAAGACAATTTACCAAACCAAGGCCGGCGTCAGTTTCTCCTGCGATCTGGTTCTCAACTCCATTATAACAACATTAGCCAGTGGTGAGGAACTTATTAAATAAATGGCATTTTACCTGCAGTGCATCTACCTAGGTCATTGTTTCAGGTTACTAGTGTTGGGGTGGGGGTGGGGAGAATAGTATCCTGGAGATGCAAAATCTGACCACTGTCTCTTTTCATCCACTAAAAAAAAGAGTGGGGTGGAGGGAGATAGAGACAGACAGACCTTGGCCGTAATTCGCACCATAAATGCAAAGCACCGTGATATTGCTTTAAAAGGAAATGGCTTTCTCCAAAGAATTCTTGGAGCTGTAGTTTGTTAAGGGTGCTGAGAGTTGTTAAGAGACCCCCATCTCTCCTCCCAGAGCTGCAAGTTCCAGAGTTTCTTAACAATCAGTCCCTCTTCACAGGGAAGTCTAGGAATTCTAGCAGGGCCGTCTTAAGCATATACGGTGCTGGGGTGCAAAGATCCGCCCGCCACCCCACCCCCGGGTTGCCCAGAGATGTCAACCTTTTTTTAGGGGGGGGGCCCAAAGTTGTTGACCATTTTTTAGGGTGGGCCAGCAAGGTGAGCATGGCCAGCCGCCTCAGCTGCAACAGAGGAGCCCAAGGTGATGGCAGCAGCAGAGCACCGGGGGGTGGGCAAGCAGAGCCCAGCGCAACAACAGTCGAGCCCGAGGCTCATGTGAGCAGCGTGCGCTGGGCGGGCCTCTCGACGGCCCACGAATCCCAGGCATGCAGGAGGGCGGAGCTGGCCGGCTGCCTCAGCACCTCACTCGCCCGCAGCAGAAGAGTTGCGGTGCTCCAACGGGCTCTGCTTCGCTCGGCAGCAGCTGTCTGCTCTTCCCAATCCCCAGAATCCAAATCTCAGCCCCAGAGTCTCGGCCTGGCGCCCCTGAAAGCCCAGCGCCCGGGTGCCCCGCACCCCTAGCGCCTATGGGTAAGACGGCCCTGATTGTAGCTCTGTGAAGGAAATGGGGCCTCCTAACAACTATCTAGAAAAGACCCTGATGTTGGGAAAGATGGAGGGCACAAGGAGAAGAGGACGTCAGAGGATGAGATGGTTGGACAGTGTTCTCGAAGCTACTAACATGAGTTTGGCCAAACTGCGAAAGGCAGTGAAGGATAGGCATGCCTGGCGTGCTCTGGTCCATGGGGTCACGAAGAGTCGGACACGACTGAACGACTGAACAACAACAACAACAACAACTCTCAGTATCTGAAACAAACTACATCTCCCAGAGTTCTTTGGGGGAAGCCATGAATATTTAAAGTGGTATCATAGTGCTTTAAATGTATGGTGCGGCTGTGGGTCTATATCTGCTACGTAGTCTTCCTCAGGCAGATGCTGTATTGCTGAAAACAGGTTCCAAACACTGTAGGATAATCTACACCTTGACTGGGAGGATTTTAGAATCTCTTTCGTTTTTGACTAGAACCCTAAGATCCACTAACTTAGCAGAGGGATGGGGAACCTGAAGCCTGAGTGCAGATTCTCATCAAGCCACACCCACTCTCCTGCCACGCCCACTCTCATAAGTCCACACCCACTTTCCTCAGGCCACACCCTTCACCAGCCCTCAACAGCTTAAATGGGAAATGACACAGAATAGACATACGATTGAGCACACAGACCAAAATTAGACTGAATTGTCCATCGCCGTGGCTGCGTTGGTTCCATACATTCTCCATTTTCTTTCTAGAGGAGGCTTTGCCAATGTGTTGCCCTCCAGATATTCTGGACAGGCAGTTAGGGATGATGGGCATTGTAGTCCAAAATATCTTGAGAGTACGAGGTTGGTAAAGGCTGTTCTAAAGACTCCTTCCCCCTACCATCTTGTCCATCTTATTTAAATATCTATTCCTTCTTCCTGCACAGGGCAGCTAGGAATAATAAAGGCTGAAATTGTAATGTGGTTAAAATGCACATCTAAAACACACACAAAGAGCAGGTAAAAGCATCTGCCAATAGCTCTTTTTCACCCCAAACCAGGAGCAGGAAGCAGCAGCCTTAAGCACAAATGACTTTCTCTGGTGCTCCTATAAAGCCAACAGCGTCTATAACTGGGAGCAATGAAATATTATTGGACAATGTAACTGGAACGTTTTTCAAGAAAATTCACTAAGAGAACCTGTTTGAGTTTCCTCAACATCTGTTCCTGCTAAATATCATCTTTACGGCCATCTGATCAGTTTCGTTCCTACTGATGGATGGCTCAGGATGACAAGTGCTGTTTTTCTCTGATGTTCCATGTCTGGATTCAGATTTCAACTCTTGATTCCAAATGTCACTGTCAACGTGGTATCAGCTGAGAAATACTTCAAGGATTATTAATGTTTCGGACATCCTGAGCTCATCCATGTTTACTCGGAAGTAGACATGGGGGCAGTAATTAGAATCAGTTTGCATTTTAAAACTGAATCTATCCAATACTCACTTTCTGAAATAGCACAAGTAATGAAACACAGCCTTCAAGCTTCCCACTTCTGTGAATTTTGCAGTGCAGATCTCCAACCACATTTTACACAAATGTCTATATTAGGGGAAACCGTGCATTAAAATGACTGCATTTGCAAGACATAGAAAAATGCATTATATTAGGAGGAATTTGGTGCAAAAACATGTTAATTAGGAGAAAATTGCACAAAAATGCTAAAGAATCTTCCACGGAAATGCAGAGAAGTGAATTTAAGATTGGGAAAAGAAGAATCGGAGAGAACCAAAATTGATTGGCACTTCTATCCCTACTCAGAAATAAACCTGTTTCTCTAAATAAACACACAAATTAAATTTCCACATGGCAAATACAAAGCAATGAATTAAAAAAGTAACAGAAAACACACTTTACTGCTACAGTTGCATCTTTCACATTTGCAGTTTCACTCTTTTTCATCTTGTTTGTTTAACATTTAATTCTCCATAGTACAGGGTAAGCCTGAATGTTCTAGGTTTCCAGTCACTGGAGCTATGCATAGATTCGTCCAAATCTGCAACCCATTATCAGTCCTAAACATTTCTGAAGAACATCAAAGGTGAAGGAAGGGAGCAGGGATTGAGTTACAGTTCTTTTCTTTTTAAGATTTTTTTTTTTTTTGAAACGGTCATTTAAAATAGTCTGGTGTTCACTTTGATGTGCATCCCCCTATAATGACATAACCCCACAAGTCCATTTCCTGCCCTGGGATTTTTTTTTGCAGCGCTGGCTATATTATTACAAACATGTTTATTTACCACCTTACATCATTTTTAGCCAAAGCAGGTCACCCGCCAAACCTACGCCTCTCCAAACAACCTCTTCTATCACCCTATGACCAAACTTTAAAAGCAGCCTTGAATTTATCACTTGATGCAACCATATATTCCCTCTATTTTTTCTTTTTCTTTTGGGTACAAAGCAAATAAAAGATTCGCCCTTAGCCTCACAGTTCATCGCTCTGCAACAAAAAACTACACGGAGGTAACATTCCCCTTCTTCCCCACCCCTTCAGTCTCCACTCCATCACCTTTCTTAAAATTTTGTTCTCCTACAGCTCCCCCTTCTACATATTTCCCAATTTATCTCCCAGCCCCCCCCCTTTTTATGAGTTGAGTTTTCTGTTTGCCTTGCTAGAGAACTCAAAGGAAGCTCCATTATAAGGGTAGGTCAAAGAGAAAGCAAATTACAAACTAACAACTTTTGGATTTAGACAGCCAGACAAAGTTAATGTTGACTATCTGTGTGTGAGCGAGAAGCGGGGAGGTGGGGCGGAGAGAAAGAGGGAGAGAGGCAGAAAGAAAGAAAGAAAGAAAGAAAGAAAGAAAGAAAGAAAGAAAGAGATAGAGAGAAAAGGACTTGGGGGAAATGGCCTAATGGAAAGAAAGACCCAGCTGAGGGGGATTTAGAGGATGGCAGCCTCTGAAGGGGCCAAGCTGTGGCCGTTTGATGTGGGAGGTCTTGGAGACACCTGCTGGCAGCTCCTTAGGGCATCTCATTAACCGTGTCATCAAAGCCCCCCTGAGGTCCAGCGAATCATAACATTATCTCTGACATTACCACACAGATACAAGGTTCCTCAGGCAGTCTATAAACATGCCTGTACTAACCAATTCATTGTGCCTTGACACCCCAGCAAGGGCTCGTTGCCCTTTCGCGAGCTGCGTGAATTGCCCCAGTCATTCATCAAAGTTTCTCAGAGTGCATTTCACACAGCATTAAATTTAATTAAAGCAACATTGACTGCATTGTAATCCTCCGGGAGAGCTTTTTGTCAAGACGCTGGGAGTCTTTTCTTGCTTAAATATCTATTGTTTTGGCCAGGGCGATGCTGGAGTTCGAAAGCCTGATCCCGTTCTGAAGGGTTTTGCTTCCGTCCCCTATCTCTCTCGCACCACATCATTTGAAAGAAAACTTGAGAAACTATGAGGATGCAATTATCTTCTTTTGTTGTTGCAAAAATATTTTGTTTTTTATTGTGAGACCTCCGGATATAGGGCTGTATATAAATTCAATAAATGGAATGAATGAATGAATGAATGAATGAAAAATAGTCAAGTGTGGGGGACATTGCCATTAACCATAAGTGTTCCATCAATCCTGACTTCACTGTGTAAACTAATATAGACAGACAATATATCCAAAATAGGTGTCCAAATGAGATTGACGATTATAAGCTACACATTCCAATGTGCAAAGGGTAGTGACACCTTCAGACCATTGAATGGTAGATGGTTGGTGTTTATCTCTCCAGCCTTGCAGCAAAAGTCTATGCAACCATAAGAACTTGCAGGACCACTTTCATTGTGCATCTGTTACTCACCACACTACAGGAATATAACTCACAAGTGCATTAACATCTGCAAATATCGAGGGTTTTTCTATAAAGAAAAGGTCTTACAAACAACCATTTCTCACCAGAAAGAAGACACATCACCAAATAACTCTAGCCTGCAAAAAAAAAGAGAGCATGCGGTCCTCTATTTCTCTCTGCTAGAATAAATAAAGTCGGGAAATCTAATGGGTTGTGGAGGAAAAATGATGTATATGAAAACAACTCATTTTCGTACCTGTAAAATTCGATGCCAGAATGAAGCCGAAACTCAGCATCTTTCTCCTTTCTCCTTCCTCCTCCCCTCTCTTTGATATCATATATTTATTTATTTCATTTCATTTAACAAGATTTATATACCACTGAACAACTGAAACCTCCAAGCAGTTTACATAAAATATAGTACCTACATAAAAGTCAGATAGTCACCAGTGTTGAATCTCCCATGGTTCAGCCTCAATGGATGATCCTATGTTCTAGTATTATGGGATAGGCAGTATGCAAACACATATGCGCTAAAATGCACTTTGTGGTGGGATCAGGTTTCCAAAGGATATCTCAGATATTATTCATCAATTAGAAAAAAAATGTCGTTTTGTTTCTGTTGTCACCCAGGGCTCCTTTGGAAGGCAGGGTGGGGGACAAACAATAAAATTGTAATTCAGTATAAATGTAGTCTTAATTGTATATACCAATTTAAGGCATGCAAAGCTGCCCATAAGTCCACCATCTAAAGCCTGCTCTCCCTTCACCAGTGAAGTCCCTGTAATTTCATTAGGGTTACTCAAAAGAAAATGGATTAATTTGTATTCCAAACACATTTTGTGTCCTGGGCGTGGGGTGGGGGTGGGGTGGAATCCCTCCTATCAGGACACCCAACAGCACCGAATTTAGTTAAAATGTTACACACTTCCCAACCAGCCAAGCCCAAATGTTATACAGCTGCAGTAGCATCATTACGCCCCGGCTCATTGTAAGTGCCTTGACTATGCAAACAGGAAGACGGATGGTTACTCAGGCAAACTTGAGCCATCGTGATGGGAAAGGTGCAGAGGGAAAACATTATAACCAGTGTTCCTTTGAAAGAACCTGACAGTTGACAGATGACCATCCATAAAAAAAAACCACAAAGGCTGCCTGTGTAAAGCCCCTTGCTACCACCGCCTTCTCCCTGGGAAACCATTTGCCTTGATCTGCGAGCAAAAATATTATTTTCGGGTAATTATTTTCCCTACTTTGAATAGGAAAAGTGATCATTAAAAAGATTTCCTTCTCGGCCTTTCCTTCTGTTTTAGAGCCCAGGTTAAAAACGCTTCCTTGAGCAAATGGTTTTCGACAGAGAGCACTTCCCAGAAGCTCTAAATTATGGGAGAGGGCGCTCTTCTCCTTCGCTCTCCAGTGGCCTGGGCAGTTTCCTGAAAGCTTTACAGGAGGGTATCTTCCCTTTGAGACATTACAGCACCGGAGTCTTGGGCCTTCCCCCCTCCCCAATCTCTCACACATATTTGTGCAGAGGTTATATGGGGGTCACCTTCAGGTGGTTTGTAGACTTCACTTTCCACGGTCGTGTCCCACTGACCCACACACCCACTTCCTTCACGGCCTTCTTACTGAGTGAAGGACATATGCTGGCATGTACGAGCGTTCCAAGTGAAAGTGGGACAGTCTGGACGTTCCCTCTCATCCCTCCGTGGTCATGCTTATCCCCCTATGCACGGAAGCAGACATGGGAAGGGACCTGCTGGATCAGATCGAAGGTCCATCCAACATGAGTCCTGCTCAGAGTAAACCCAAATGTAATGAATGAACATGAGCAACCCAGGTATATTAATCTTGTGGGTCTTGTGTGAGAAGAGCTCATTTGGATGCAACCCAATCAAGAGACAGTGGTACCTTAATTCGTTCTGGAGGTCCGTTCTTAACCTGAAACTGTTCTTAACCAGAGGTGGCACTTTAGCTAATGGGGCCGCCGTGCAATTTCTGTTCTCATCCTGAAGCAAAGTTCTTAACCCGAGGTACTATTTCTGGGTTAGCGGAGTCTTTAACCTGAAGCATCTGTAACCTGAAGCGTATGTAAGCCAAGGTACCACTGTAATGCAGGGTGGATAAAAATCAATGATTTTTTTTTTAAAAAAAAATAATAATAAAAGATTTTTTTTATTTAAATCAGATTTTTTTTAAATTTAAATTGGATTTTTTTTAATAAAATGCTTTTTGAGGAAAATATATTACCATCCAAAGGTTATTCAATCATGAAATAAAGATTAGTTTTTTAATTATGTAGAATAAGGCTGTATATGTTTAATTATTATTTTTTGGTAAATAAATTCCATTAATCCATTCACAATGTCATTTATGCTCTTCCAGAGGTTTTTGTAAGATTATCAGGCAGTTTCTCTGCCTACAAGATATTATCACAGATGCTTGGTTTACTTTTGCAGTTCTCAAAACTGAATTTGACTCAGCAGAGATCACATGCCTCTTCTTCACAGCAAAAATGTTATAACATGAACAGAGTTGAGAAAAAGACCTTAATCCTATTGTTCTACAAACCTATGAATACAGAATCAACCCCTTCAGTGTTAAGTTTCAAGAAGTTCAGTGAATAGAATAGAAGCAATATTTTTCTGATTGTTTGGAGTGGAATGGATCTAATAAATCTATTTAAATTGCTATTATTAAGGTAATGATTATTTTTCTCCTTCCTAAGTACGACAGAAAAATTGTCCAAATATAAATGACTAACCTATTAAACTGGGGATAAAAAAACTAATATGAAAAGTTGTTATTCTAAAAATCTTCATCTACTTGTATATTAAAGTTATACCAGCAATAATTAGTCTTTATGTAGAAAACTGTGATTTAAATTGAGCCTTACTGACTAGTGATTTAAATCAGTTTGATTTAAATCAAATCCACCCTGCTGTAATGTAAACGGAAATGCATCACACCATAGCGGGAAAGGTGTGTGCCTCTTCAGTCTGATCTTCAGGGGCTGAGGGGAGACCTCGAGTGCCTTTCTCTACTTTCTTAGAGGTTTTAATCTTTAAGATGGGCTTGGCCCAGACAGCCCTTCGAAGAAAGGATGTCGGACACATGGCCACCCTATTGACAGTTCAACTACAAAATCTGAGAGGCTGGTTGTGTCACTAAGAAACAGCTGAGATCAGAGAGAAGCTTCTGAAAACGATGCCGTTCAGAAATACAATTCAGTTCTCTTAATGCCCCTTGCTAGATGTGAGGGCCAATGATCTCACAAGTGCTGCATAGGTTGTTGTTTACCTCTTCTGGGTGGCCTTCGCAGTAAATATTTCCACACAATGGAGACAAAAACCTCTCTCCGTTTTCCTGCCTAATTTCGGCTATTTAGGAGTGGACACTGGTGATGTTACAATGGACGAAAAAGATCCTTATTCCTTCTTGCGATACTCAGTTCAGCTCAATTCATAACAAAAAGAGCATGAAAGGATTTCTGTAATTTCTCACCCACCACCATGGGCATTATTTTATTGTTGAAAAAGGGATGTCCACTAGTCTAATCCAGGGTCAGTTCCAGGTTTGGGGACCAGCTCCAGGGGTCACTATAGTGCAGGGGTCAGCAACCTTTTTCAGCCATGGGCCGCTCCACTGTCCCTCAGACCATGTGGTGGGCCGGACTATTTTTTTTTGGGGGGGGGGGAATGAACGAATTCCTATGCCCCACAAATAACCCAGAGATGCATTTTAAATAAAAGGACACATTCTACTCATGTGAAAACATGCTGATTCCCAGACCGTCCGCGGGCCAGATTGAGAAGGTGATTGGGCCACATCCGGCACCTGGGCCTTAGGTTCCCTACCCCTGCTATAGTGGCATTGCTAGCTCCTGGCCACTCATTCATCCAACAAGCAGTTGAGCAAGCAAACAGGCAGCAGCTATAAGGAGCAACAGCCGGTGAGTGGAGCACTTAACCTAAAGTACTTCTTCACACAGCACATATTCAGACTATGGAATTTGCTCCTGTAAATGGCAGTGATAGCCACCAATGAGGTTGGCTTCAAAGAGGATTAGACAAATTCATGGAGGATGAGAATAGCAATGCAGGGTGTCGAGAAAGACAAAATGTTGGGGCTAAACAAATCATGGTCTCCGATTCCGATGTATACCCTAAACCAGAGACTATGGTGTTGGTGGGGAGGAGGAAACCGGTTATGATCAGTTCATGCATGGTAAGCTATAGCTTATAGTTTACTGGGATGTGCAAATGTGTCCACAAGAAAACTGCCTTTTCTTGGATCATACAATATCTTCTCTTGGCTTGCCTACTCTCAAGCCCCTCAGATCCTTCACATCGCCTGCTACCTAACCTAGCGTTAGGTAGTGAAAATCTGGACACAAAGTTTTTGAGTTTTGCTATGTGTCAGGATTTTCCCCGACGTTACAGCGCTTTCCAAAGGCCGAATTCCAACTATGTCTGGGAAATTACGAACCTATGGCAAGCCTAACCTAACCTTTCTAATAGGAGATGCCAGAGATTGATTCCTGGAAGGATTCTATGTGTGCAGAGCTTCTGCCAGTGAACTATGGTGCCTCCATAGGCCTGAATGATTCCTTGGAGGACAGGTGGCTCAGCGGTTGAGCATCTGCTTTGCATGCAGAAGGTCCCAGGTTCAATCCCCAAAGGCATCTCCAGGTAGGGCCAGGAGAGACTTCTGGCTGAATCCCTGGAGAGACACTGCTGAGCTAGATGAACCAATGGTCTGAGCTGGTGTCAGGCAGCTTCCTGTGTTCCTAGGGAACAGTGAGCTAGGGGAGCCAATGGAGTAGAGAAGCCAAAAGAGATGTGGGTTGCAATTCATATATTGACTTGGAACTAGCCATCCAGATATTGGGCTGCACTGCTCTTTGTTGTTGTTGTTCAGTCGTTCAGTCGTGTCCGACTCTTCGTGACCCCATGGACCAGAGCACACCAGGCACGCCTATCTTCACTGCCTCTCGCAGTTTGGCCAAACTCATGATAGTAGCTTCGAGAACACTGTCCAACCATCTCATCCTCTGTCGTCCCCTTCTCCTTGTGCCCTCCATCTTTCCCAACATCAGGGTCTTTTCTAGGGAGTCTTCTCTTCTCATGAGGTGGCCAAAGTACTGGAGCCTCAACTTCAGGATCTGTCCTTCTAGTGAGCACTCAGGGCTGATTTCTTTGAGAATGGATAGGTTTGATCTTCTTGCAGTCCATGGGACTCTCAGGAGTCTCCTCAAGCACCATAATTCAGAAGCATCAGTTCTTTGGTGATCAGCCTTTTTTATGGTCCAGCTCTCACTTCCATACATTACTACTGGGAAAACCATAGCTCTAGTATCACGTAATCCTCTCTGGGGTTAACAGTGGCGTGTCCCCCTCCCCCTTCTCCAGGCTCAAGCATCCTCTCCTCTTCGCCCTTCCACAGAAATTGGACAGAAATGCTGGTGGATGTCAGCCGCTGAAAGGCGAGATCGCCGGCTGCAGTGGAGGTGGCAGGGCTCTGAGCCATGCCAGGAGCGACTGATGCATAAAATCATTCAACGTGAAGGGCCGGGCAACAGTGCCTAGACTTATCTGGGAGTTTAATCAGAGAGAATAATTGCAAAAGAAAAGGATGGAGACGGCAGAAGGCTGCAAAGTTATGTGCTTGACCTTTTTATAACTCACCCTCCCCCGCTTGCTCCATCTCTTCCCCCTGACCGGATTAAACAAAAGAGAGAGGAGAGGCAATTTCAGTGCATCAATGCAGCTGCTATCAAATGAGTATACACTTATTCCTCCCTAGCCTTACTTTATTTTCTTTTAAAAAGGCATGCAGATGAAGTCAGAGGGGCTGATGGACACAAACCTGACACTTAAATGGGATTCCTATTCCAGACAGCTGCCTGTCCCTTAGGACTTAGAAAAAAGAGAAGTGTTGTTAGACTGCAGGAGAATTCTGGCTATCCAGTAGTCAATTGAACTTCTTCTCCATCTTCTCAATTTATTTTCCACACCTTTAAACCAATAGCCTAAGCCTTTTCAGATTTAGGACCCACCTTTAGCCCAAAAATGCAATATATGATCCACACCTGCATGGGTCATTATTATTTCACCATATATTTGTGTGGCTATTAACCACTGCTGGTACAATCACCAGGGGTTTCTGGGACATCATCATCATCATCATAATAGTTACAGGTAGGTAGTTGTGTTGGTCTGCCATAGTCAAAACTTCAGTGTGCATGCACACGAAAGCTCATACCAAGAACAAACTCTGGTTGTGAACGGGATCCATTCCAGAGTCCCGTTTGCAACATGAGCAGAGCGCAACCTGAAGCGCTGCGTCTGTACATGTGCACGGCACGATTTGGCACTTCTGCGCATGCGCAAAATGTGATTCGGCGCTTCTGCGCATGCGTGAACCGCCAAACCCGGAAGTAACCCATTCCGGTACTTCCAGGTTCGGTGTGTTCGTATCCTGTGACGAACGCAACCCGCAGCGATTGTAACTAGAGGTATGACTGTACAGGACTGAGCCCATTTAGGGCTTCAAAGGACCGAACAGAGAGCATCCAATTCTGAGTGTAGCTGCCCCAAGTGGTGAGCTATCATCACTACAACTTGGAACATCTTCCTGGAATTGGCGTGTTCTCCGAGTTGGGGCTGGGCGGGTGAGAAATCTAATTTTATTTGTGTTTTAATGAGAAACTACCAAATTCACACTTCTTAAACCAATACATGAATGGAAATGCAGCTATCTTTCCAAAAGCAACACTTGTCTCAAATTTTTGACGCTGTTCTCCTAATAAACAATGTGTAGAAAATGCATATATCACGGGGAAAGTGCGTAGAAAAAATACCACATAACAAGAGCCGTTATCTCTGCTTCATACAAACTGAGAAAAGTGAATCTCTGGGCAGATCTACACCACACAATTAAGGCGCATTCAATGTAGCACATGATTCCCCTCCCCCAAAAAGAAATTATGGGAACTGTAGTTTCTCCACTATAGACATATATTTCCCAGTACCTTTAACAAACTGCGGTTCCCAAGATTCATTGGGGAAGCCATGTGCTTTAAGTGTGAGCTAGTTATGTATGGTTTGGATCTGCTTTGATAATCTACAACCAAATCAGCACTTACATCCATGAAATGATGCCATGAAAACAGGAACGTCTTGTAGGCTCTTGCTTCAGGGATCCAACCAGATTGAACACATATGTATTTTATTTTCCTGTTTAGGGTGCAGGCATCATCATCATCATTTAATTATCCATACCCCACCCATCTGGCTGGGCTGCCTTCATCTGATGGGAGGGCGTTCCACAGGGCGGGCGCCACTACCAAGAAGGCCCTCTGCCTGGTTCCCTGTAACCTCACTTTTTGCAGTGAGGGAACTGCCAGAAGGCCCTCAGACCTGGACCTCAGTGTCCGGGCTGAACGATGGGGGTGGAGACGCTCCTTCAGGTATACAGGGCCGAGGCCATTCAGGGCTTTAAAGGTCAGGACCAACACTTTGAATTGGGCCCAGAAACGTACTGGGAGCATGTACTGGGAGACAATGTAGGTCTTTCAGGACCAGTGTTATATGGTGTTCGGAGGCCACTCCCAGTCACCAGTCTAATTGTAGATTCCAAGTCACCTTCAAAGGTAGCATTGCAGTAGTCCAAGCGGGAGATAACCAGAGCATGCACCACTCTAGCGAGACAGTCTGCGAGCAGGGAGGGTCTCAGCCTGCATACCAGTTGGAGCTGGTAGACAGCTACCCTGGACACAGAATTAACCTGTGCCTCCATGGACAGCTTCAGGTCCAAAATGACTCCCAGGCTGTGCACCTGGTCCTTCAGGGGCACAGTTACCCCATTCAGGACCAGGGAGTCCCCCACACCTGCCCACCCCCAAAACCGTACTTCTGTCTTGTCAGGATTCAACCCCAATCCGTTAGCTGCCATCCATCCTCCAACCGCCTCCAGACACTCACATAGGACCTTCACCACCTTCACTGGTTCTGATTTAAAAGAGAGGTAGTGACCATTTTGTGCAAAGGTTCTGTTTCTGACCATGGTGCGCATCGGCGGAGCACGCATAAGCCTGCCCCACCCCACCTTATTTTTGAAGAGGGGTTCAGAGCAGCTGTCAGTAGTTGACCTTGCTGGGGTGCCAGGACATTAGCAGCTGCCCAATGATGCCCAGGTCTGAATACTGCACTAGTTGTCTATTAACAGCCTCCTGTTTTCTGACTATTGAATCTGTGCTTCTCGTCTTATAGAGTGGTCTGCAAATCTTTACAGATTAATATTTTCCTTGCTAAATGTGGGACCATATATTATTCCACGAAATCAAAAACAGGACGTTCCAAAACCCATTTAAAGGGTGACGAGCCCCTGGGCTTGATCGAAGCCAGGCAATTTCTGGGGAAGGTTTTCACCTGGCTGAAGATTCGGCCATTAATAGAGAAGTTAATGAAAACAAGGCCAAAAAAATAGGCTTGAGCTGTGAGTCAGCGTCAGAGAGCTTTGTACGCTGAATAATTGATCGCTTTCATCAGTCTGGGGGCATGCAAGAGAAAACACTTTAGATAACAAAAATGCATTATTATTATTATTATTTTGTCTAAGAGGAACATTTGCACAAAGTATGGGCATGAAAATAGGAACCAGGTATTTGGAAAGTGGTAAAAGCTAAGAGGGAAGGAAATTTAACATGTTATCACCTGAATACTGAGTTGCACGTGACAGACCCATCCACCACTTGCTTGCTGGGAGATTATATTTAATCGTTTAAATAATCGTGACCACATACTAGTGCTAGTTTTGTGGAAGGTCCTGGCATCCATATTAAAAAGGATCAGGTAACAGGTGGTGTAAATGTCTTATGTCCCAGAGACCCAGTGCTGGCCAGAGTATAAAGGTAAAGGTAAAGGGACCCCTAACCACTAGGTCCAGTCATGTCCGACTCTGGGGTTGCGGCGCTCACCTCGCATTACTGGCCGAGGGAGCCGGCGTACAGCTTCCGGGTCATGTGGCCAGCATGACTAAGCCACTTCTGGTGAACCAGAGCAGCGCACGGAAACACCGTTTACCTTCCCGCCGGAGCGGTACCTATTTATCTACTTGCACTTTGATGTGCTTTCGAACTGCTAGGTTGGCAGGAGCTGGGACCGAGCAACAGGAGCTCACTCCACCGCGGGGATTCGAACCGCCGAGCTTCTGATCAGCAAGCCGTAGGATCTGTGGTTTAACCCACAGCACCACCTGCGCCCCGTGTATAGTATAGGCCAGAGTATAGTCAATAATAATAAGCTTTGTTGTTGTTGTTCAGTCGTTCAGTCGTGTCCAACTCTTCGTGACCCCATGGACACGAAGCACACCAGGCACGCCTATCCTTCACTGCCTCTCGCAGTTTGGCCAAACTCATGATAGTAGCTTCGAGAACACTGTCCAACCACCTCATCCTCTGTCGTCCCCTTCTCCTTGTGCCCTCCATCTTTCCCAACATCAGGGTCTTTTCTAGGGAGTCTTCTCTTCTCATGAGGTGGCCAAAGTACTGGAGCCTCAACTTCAGGATCTGTCCTAATAAGCTAGCTAGTAAGAAAGCAGTCCTCTGTTTGAAGGGCTGACTAGTCTGGTTTAAACATAACCATAAAGCATCCTAAGAAGGGGAAAGCGGAGCAGGGGCCTTGAAGATGCACATCAGCAGTTAGCAGCTGGGCAGCAGACACAGAGTTCACCTGCTCAAAGTCTTCCCTAGAGCACAGAAGCAGCTCTCCAGATAAGTTCCTGGCAAGTGGGTCATAGCTGCTTACCAAGAGGGAGAGGCTGGAGCGATGCAGGAGAGATGGATTGGCTGTGCCATTTTATCTGCAGCGCACAGGGCTCTCTGCTGCCTTGCCCTAACACCACTCAGGCCTTAACAAACTACATTTCCCATGATTCTTTGGGGGAAGCGATGCCTGTCCAAAGTGGTATGATACTGCTGTAAGTGTATTGTGCAGATGGGGCCTATGGCTGCATAAAAACCAAACATTTTAAGTATAGGACTTCTCCCCACCCCCCAAGAAAAGTAATCTTGGGAACTGTAGTCGAAACAAAATAGAAAATTCTTTCCAGTAGCACCTTAGAGACCAACTGAGAACTGTAGTTCATTAACAGTGTTGGTAATTTTAGCTATGTGAGGGGTAAACTGCAGTTTCCAGGAATCTTTGAAGGAAAGTCACTTGCTTTAAATGCCTGGTGTGTTGCAACCTAAGTATATATTGTATATAATGTCTTTTCTTATAAATTTATTTGCATTTGTACAGATTCCACTGAGCTTTCAATAGATCACCTGCTACCTCTTGTCCGCTTATTATCCAAGAACCTTAAAAATATTATTTATTGAATTCTGTAAAATAAAATAAAATAAAATCACATTTATTGAAATTTCTTTCTTTCCTTTTCCCTTTCTCTTTCTCTGTCTTTCTCTGTAACGACTTTGAAAGAGAAAAGGGGAGAAAGGAATGCTTGGAGGAATGATTAAATGCCTCTAGATTTACACAGTGAAATATGGACAGTTTAAATGTCTGAGCTATTTGCTTCTTTTCTTCCCCTGGACATTTTCAAACACCCCATGCTGCTCTAAGATTAATGGAGTACCGAATGCTTTTAGCTTGCTCAGAGTACCAAGGAGAGCGGATCGCCACCGAATCTGTATTTGCCAAAGCAAAGTGAATATCTCATTAATGTATGATTAATAGCCATTTGCGAAGTGATTAATTAGTCATTTTGACAGTAAATTTAGCCATAGAACATGCCTTTGCCAGGCTACCGATTCACATTTAAAGGTAGGTTGGTGAAATGGGGTGGGGGTGGGGGAGAAGAGTAAGGAAATTCCCCAATCAAGGGGGGGGGGAGAGAAGTCTTTACATATTCTGGTCTTGTTTGATTTCATCTGGTTTTCCTTAAAGAACAAGTCTCCAAAATGGAAGCTCTCTTTCATGATTGATGGCATCTCTTTCTATCTGCAAGCTGCAAATACAGAACAGGATATTTTCTTTTCTCCTTAGGCCTTATTGGTACAAGAGTTATTTCCACTTTGCCTTCCGAACTGATTTGTAACACTGGCATAGGAGTTTGTATATATTGCTCATCCTCCCATCGCGGAGTATAAATCAGCATGTCTCCTGGAGAGTGATGGATGTGGGGAGGGGTGGAGAAAGCCCATTGTCTGATATCATTGGTTGGCATAATGGTCATTATCTTTTGAAAACAGAGAAGAGTATCAGGTTCAGCCAATTGTCTGTTATATCCACAACTTAAAGGCAGCATTAGTGATACAGCTGGCATTCCTTCACCTAGCAGTGAAATGCCAATAACCCTCTTAACACGTGGATGTTTTCGCCGAGAGAAGACTGGTGGGTACCAAAAGTGGGATATATAGATAAGGCCAGCTCCACCCTGCAGAAAAAAATTAGGTCAGGGATTGCTACCCATTATGGGGCACCTGGAATTCTGGGAAAGGGCTGTAGGTCCCAGTCACAAAACGACTGCCGTTGGGCATGGGGTAACACAAAATGGTAGCAAAAGAGGCTCGATCACAACATGGATCACAACATGGTGAGGGGAGAGACTTCACCAGGCAAGGCCTCCTTCCACCTGCCTTGCCCCACCCTCCAGTCTCTGCTTCTCAATTTGAATTGTATTGTTTTATGCACTGTGGCTTGCCGCTGTTTTATTGATTGCAGTTTAGAAATTATTTATTGTAATTGTTAAGAGTGGGTTTCTGTTTAATTTTTATATGCTGATATTTAATGTTATTCTATACTATTCTGATGATTGTTTGAATGTTACTTTATCTGATGTAGGTTGCTTATTTTAAAGTTATGTTTTATTATCACATTTTTGTATAGCATTGGATTGTTATAAGGCGTACATTCTTTGTTTCTTCAGCCTGTAAACCGCCTTGGGTATTGTAAGATAGAAAGACAGTATACAAATTAAAAGTGATGATGATGTTGGAACATGACTTCTATTAATGGGGTAAGGCACCTAATTACCCACCACCATACTCACTGAGAAAAGCTCTTTGCTCCTTACTTCGATGCAGAACAAATAGGAGGTGGTAGGGTGGCCACTTTTGGTTGGGCTAAATACAAGACAGATGGGGGGGGGCTAAAAATTGCCTTACCTGGTTCAGAAGTGACTTCACAGCAATCCATTACAATGGCGCACACCCACACACCCACACAAACACACACACCTTCTACCCGCACAAAAACTCTCTTGCACTGGACCAGGCCCCTGCAAACACTCTCTCTCTCTCTCTCTCTCTCTCTCTTTTTTAAAAAAATAATATTTATTGAAAATTTTAACATAAAACATCAAAAAATTACACGGTTAAAAAATTTCATACTCCCCCTTCTCTCACCAAGGGGAGCACAGAATCAAGCCCCCCTCTCACTGGAACAATTACAAAATCATTTCAAATTTAACCAATTTAGCATGCATACATCATTTTTTTTTAAACCTGACCCTTCTCCTGGGTCATAAATACTTAATTTCCTTAAATCATCATCAAATTGACTTCCTCGATCCCCTCCTGTTGAATTCCAAATCCAAACCTAATTCCCAGTTTTCCAAATTCTTCCTCAATTCTACTTTCTAAATTATAACATTATAACATTCTTCCTTATCATCTTTACAAATTTTTATTCCTCTAACATATTTTACTTATAATTTTAACCTCAGCTTTTTAATATTTCTGAACTCTTCTATAGCCTAAATTAAATTTTCCATATCCCCATAAATTTTGTTTAGCTAATTTTTGCTTTTTCCACCCCCTCTCTCCCTCCGGTCCCAAAATTTTTGGCTAATCGTTATTAACATTATCCATTACCACAATATCCATAACCATCTGTCAAAACCATAAAAGAGAAAATATCCATAAACATGTCCAATTTTTTTAACCCACACCAACCCTCTCGAATCTCTGAACCCAAAAGTCAAGGGAGACTGGCTTCTGCTTCTGTCTTGTCTCTTGTATCATTGAATCATTTTCGTGACAATTTGTAATCCTCAATGGTTGCACCTTTGTTTCCTTCTTCTTCTGTACTGTAATTTTCCCATTGTTTCCTTTTTCCCATTGTCCATTCCTTTTTACGAACTGACTCTGGTTGGTTTTTCATTATGTATTTTCTCTTCTTCTGTATTCACCTGTATTCTGTCCTCTAAACTTCCACCATCAGTCTCTGATCCATCTTCCTCCAAAGCCAAATTCAAAGGTTCCACCACCTGATTCATCTTGTTAACTTTTACTATTAACTGATGCAAAAGTTCCAAAGTCTTTGTCTGTAACTCCTCCGACCATTTCCTTTCAGCCATATTCAAGGTCAAATAACAGCTTATGCAGTCAAAACATTATTCCTTCGCTGCAACGCAGCCATTTTAATTTTGTTCTTGCCAAGCCTTTTGAGACCACTGGAAAGAAAGAGTAATATTTTTCCAAAACACAGTTCTGATTACAATAAATCCTAAATTCATCTCCCCCTTCCCTGGGGGAAACAGTTTCAGAAATCTTCTTTGTTTCAAAGTTAAGCAACAGCTTCGGATTCAAAGTTACACTGTTTCCTTCTGCTTCAACTTTACAGGAACTGACCTCCGTTTTTAAGTTCCTGCCAAACCGAATTTTAAAGTCTCTTTTTCCTTTTTTGAATCAGTACTTACAAAGTCTGAATAAATTCCAAATCTTGGAGAAATTGGGCACTCTCTCTGTCAGCAGCCGCTACTTCTTGCTGCGGGGATAGTGCTTGATCCACAGTACCCGCACCTACGACCCCGCTCACACCGGCAGCCCTTACTAGAGCTCACCGGAGAGCAGGGGAGGTGCGCTGGGTAACCCGCCGGATCCCACGTCTCCAGGACGCTCTTCCCCCTTCCCCCACAGCGACGGAGAAACCTCGGAGTTGAGGTTTCTCCCGACTGTCCAGAATGGCGTCCAACCGGAAGTCTCCTCCCTCTCTCACTTGAGATCAGCTTCAAGTTCTGAGGCCCTTCTTCATGGAATTCTCCATAAGAAGTATGCAGGGTGGATTAGCAGGATTGCAATAACACTTGTAACGTAGAAGATATTATGGATAAAATGGAGAGGCATAAAATTTGGATGATGAAATAATAGGCAGTTGAAAAGGTTTATAATAGGACCCCCGGAGTGGAAGGTGGGAAGTCTAGAGATTTGGAGAAATCTCCAAATATGGATATGTATTTTGTGTTGTTATAACTCTATACTTGTAAAATCAAATAAAAATTATTTAAAAAATAAAAATGCAAGCGAACACAAAAAATAAATAAAACAAATAAAAATATTTTTCCTAGAAGAAAAAAAGAAGTGTGCAGGGTGGCAACATGAGAATGCCAGGTGAAAACATTTAGGTGCCAGGTGAAAACATTTTTCTTCAACTTGGCCTTTGGCTGATTAGATGTGATGGGGGGGGGGGTTATTGGTTTGGGGTTTAGGTTGTTGTTGTTGTTTTGATCATGTCCTTTGCGTTTTTATATTGCGTTTTTATGTTGTGAGCCACCCTGAGATCTACGGATGAAGGGCAGTATACAAATTTAAGTATATTGTCTATATAGGGACGCGGGTGGCGCTGTGGTCTAAACCACTGAGCCTCTTGGGTTTGCCAATCAGAAGTTTGGTGGTTTGAATCTGCGCGATGAGGAGTGAGCTCCCGTTGCTCGGTCCCAGCTCCTGCCAACCTAGCAGTTTGAAAGCACGCCAAAAAGCGCAAGTAGATAAATAGGTACCGCCCCGGCGGGAAGGTAAACGGCATTTCCGTGCGCTGCTCTGGTTTCGGTGTTCCATTGCGCCAGAAGCGGCTTAGTCATGCTGGCCACATGACCCAGAAAAACTGTCTGCGGACAAACACCGGCTCCCTCGGCCTCTAAAGCGAGATGAGCGCCGCAACCCCACAGTTGTCTGCGACTGGACTTAACTGTCAGGGGTCCTTTAATATTGTCTAAAGGTAAAATCTGCATGTGTGTTTCTGCCCAATTTTGCCATCTGCCCCCCCCCCCACCACTGGTGTGTCGTCCCACCAAAGTTCGCCCAGAGGGGAATGTGTTCCCTAGACTGAAAGTGGGTAGCAGTGATACTTTCTAGTAATTTTCAGGGAATCAATTTTTAATAGTGGCTGGGGAAACCCAGCCATGTGGGCGGGGTATAAATTATTATTATTATTATTATTATTATTATTATTATTATATTTTTCCACTCTGAATGGATGGACAGGGCCCCCCCCCCCATGGCTCTGTGGAGACAACTCAAATATACTGCTCGAGCTCCACTTTCCAAATTTATCCTTGCCCTAATAACACAATGAGTTATAAATAATATGTTAATTTTGCTTAAATATCACATCCTTTACCTACTGGCTTCAAATGCTTTTTTTCTCAGAGGAAAAATATATCCAGCTGGATCACGTTTCAATATTTCAAAAGAAGCAGGTTCCCCACACCCCACCCCCGAAAGCGTATTTGGCTAAGAGTGGCACAAGGCAGACAGAGCTGTATTTCCACCGTTTGAAGTATTCCATAATATTTATCTCAGTTGGCAGTCCTCTGGGGCACTCGGGTTGCTGTATTTCTTTTAATACACTGCAAATCGTTTATATCGGATTTCCATATTACAATATCTGCGAGGTCCTGTTGAGCCCAACATGAAAACAAGCAGTTGCAGTTAATCGAGTCATAGCAGTGGTGGATGGGAAAGAGTACCCCGTCACTCTCGTGAAATGCTCTCTATTTTGTTTTCTGAATGCTCTATACTTTTATTTATTTAGCTAGGGCACAAGCCAGCCAAAGCTGAGCGCTCTGAAGTTTCATTGATCTCAATTGCAGGATTAGAAGGATGTGATGGGTACTAGCAATAGGATATCTTAATTTTATTTGATCCTCTGCAGATCCATGTATGTGGGCTAACACAAAGTAAAACTGTTTGTGCCTGTCTTGAAAGCTCAGTTACAGGTGGGTAGCCGTGTTGGTCTGCCATAGTCAAAACAAAATAAAATAAAAAATTCTTTCCAGTAGCACCTTAGAGACCAACTATGTTTGTTCTTGGTATGAGCTTTCGTGTGCATGCACACTTCTTCAGATACACTGAGACGGAAATCACCAAACCCTTAAATACAGTGAGGGAGTGGGGAGGGGTATTACTCAGAAGGGTGGTGGGAATGGGTGATCAGCACATAAAGAGCCCCAGTAAAAGAGTTTAAATCACATTGTTAAGCAGGTTTAACAGAAGCACAGGAATGGGTTTTTAAACCTTCTTTTTAATACATTGCAGCTCCTTAAGCTGGCCCCCCTTTCCCCTCTTTTCAATAAAACAACCACAGACTGTAAGGTAAGTTTAAATGCTTTACTTACAGTTTCTAGGTCTCAGACTTGCATTTTCCTTAGTAGGCATGGTAAAATGCAGGTAAATGTTCTAAGTTGTAAAAATACACAGCAAAGCTGCCTCAGGTACATATCTGAGACAGAGAGCCAAGTGGAATCATGACTGCCTCCATCCCCTGCAGTGTGAGAGTAGGAGACAGAAAGAGAAAGGGAAGGGACAGGAAACATGTCTTACTTCCTCCATCCTTGGGGAAGAGGGGATGTGACATCACAGAGCCTACTCTAGTAGTTTAGAACACTGCGGTCCTTAACTCTTTCACATACTAACTATCATTATTAGGTTTGACTATGAATCTTCCATAAGATGTGCTTCATTCTCTCACTTGTGGCGCCTGCCCTGTGGAACACCCTCCCACCAGATGTCAAAGGGAAAAACAACTCCCAGACTTTTAGAAGATATCTGAAGGCAGCCCTGTTTAGAGAAGCTTTTAATATCTGAAGGACTATTGTATTTTAATATTTTGTTGGAAGCTGCCCAGAGTGGCTGAGGAAACCCAGCCAGATGGGCAGGGTATAAATAATAAAGTATTATTATTATTATTATTATTATTATTATTATTATTATTATTATTATTATTATCTGAAGTCAATAGGTGTTTTAGTTTATACCAGGTGCAGGGAATTGCCAGTTTGGAGAAAGTTTGTATCCATTCCAGGTGAGATGTCATCCAAATCAGTGCAATCTTTCCCAAAATCAGCACCAATGACAGTGCCATTTGTCTACCGATGTTGGATGCGGCAAGGTACATGGTGGCAGCAGAGCAAGCGGTGGCAGGAGCAGTGGCAGGGCAAAGCAGCACTTCCTGTTTCACCCCAAGTAGCCCCTGTTGACGAGCATCCTTGTGAAAAGCCTTGTGAGTGCTCTGGGAAATCTGGGATCGGAATGCCCACTTTGTGGGTTAGAACTGGGCAGTTTCCATTAGCTCATAGGAAGGAGAATGCTTTGCTCATGGCCAAACAGAGTAATGCTCCTGAATACCAGCTGCTGGGAACCACAGGTTGGGAGAGGGCTCTTATGTTCAGGTCCTGCTTGCTGGTTTCCTACAGTTGGCCACTGTGATAACAGGATGCTGGACTAGATGGGCCATTGGCCTGATCCAGCAGCCTCTTCTTATATTGTTAGGGATTTTTTAAGCATTTAGCTTGACACATAATTTAATTTGACAGATTTCCATCTTCACAGAAGCCTGGTTTTGCTCCAGCTCATTGAAGCCAGACGAATTCCACACACACACACACACACACACACACACAAACACACACCACCCCTCGTCCAATTTTCCCTATTCAAAGTGTAGCTGAGTGGGAAATTTATGGAACACTCTTAGAATGTTTTTCTTCGTCATAATTAAAATGCATCACTAACTCTTAGCCAGCCTTCAGGGAATTTGAAGAATTAAACACCATATTTTTACTTTCTCAAGGCAGTAAACATTATATGAATTAGTACATTGTCTCAACGGTTGGCAACGTTTTGCAAAGTTCTCCCTTAAAGTCCATTAATTTTTCAAATATATAATATAAGCCCCCAAATCTTAGCATATGCACCTAACTCATACATATGCGTAGGGAAATGTGATCAATAAAATCCAATGTTTGTAGCCAACTAAGTTCTACTCACAGTAAGCCCACTGAAATTAATGAAGCTAAGTTAAGCATGCTTATTAATCACAATGGGTTTACTCTGAGTATGACTAGCATTGGATACAACCTCAAATATTGCCAGCCCCATACATCTAAAGCACCCAGTCAACTTCATAGTGGTAAATTCTTCAACTTATCAGTCCAGATCTTTAGGGTGCAAAGTGATAAGCTCTGCAAAAAATGAGGGGTCCCAAAAATATTCGTAGGGTGGGAGCTTAAGGTGAACTAATATTAAATACCCCAGATGGGCAGGGTACAAATAAATTATTATTATTATTAGTAGTAGTAGTAGTAGTAAATTTCAAGGTATTTATTTGTTAATGGCATTGATCCTATGCTCTTTATTCAAAAAGGCTCTCAATGAGACTTAATAGTATCCGTATTAAGATTGTCCCTGCTCTCAGACTTCATAACTAGAAATACATGGCATGCAAGGAAAAAGGAATGTGAGGGAGGAGGAAAAAGCAAGCTCAGGCTCTTAAAGTTACAGTTCTTACTATAATGCAGTTAAGAGCAGAAATATTCCAAAGGGTACTAACTGTACTAGCCAGAAAGTTGGTGGATGTCACAGAATATTGATGGATGTTAAACCAGGCCGGCCCAAGACATTTTGGCACCTGAGGCGAATCACAAAATGATGCTCCCACTCATCCACCAGGGAAGAAGGGCTGAGTGAGGACTTACACCAGGAACATGCAGCAAATGAAGATCTACTTTGGGAACAAGGGGGAAGTGCAGCAGCAACAACAGCGGGTGATACATTCCTTGGAAGCAGGATCTGCTGTCCCTGTGGATCCTGCCGCCTGAGGCGGTCACCTCACATTGCCTCATGGGTGGGCCAGCCCTGGTGTCCAAAAACTGTATGTCAAAGAATGGATGCCGTAGAATGGTAGCAGTCTTCCACCTACGACACTGTCTCCCGATCTCTCTCCCCCGTCTGCTCATTAGCTCAACTTGGCTCCTTCATGACAAAACTCTGCTCCCAAGCCATAGCAAGCAAGAAGGTGGAAATGGGTGGAATTGAAATTAAGCTTGGAAAAATGAGAAACTGAGAAGAACCAATATGGGCAGGTTCACCCATCCCTAGCTGGGACTGTTCACCTTTCTCCCCTCCCAATCTGAAGGCTGCTCAGGCTCCCCCTCAACTGCTATTTGCTTAACAACAGCAACAAAACAGGCATGTTAACCACCCATTCCCACCACCCTTCTGAGTAATACCCCTCCTCACCCTATCACTATATATAAGGGTCTGGTGACTTCTATTTCAGTGTATCTGAAGAAGTGTGCATGCACACGAAAGCTCGTACCAAGAACAACTTAGTTCTTTAGTTGTTTTAGTTTTTTATTTTTTATTTTGTTTTAACTGCATTCGTGTAATTATTGCCGCGTCAATGGTCAATTATGCAGCAGCTTCTATATACTGAGCTAGTAGAATGCACCAGGGTGGATTACAACAATGTAAATAGGCCATGTTAAAATGAGCTAAGACAATGTACAATTGGAAGAACTTGGTGGGTCCTAAAATGTATGTATCTCAGGTGTCAAAGGTTCAGGTTAAAGCGGTGCATTTTAAGCACACAGCAAAACCTACACAATAAAGGTACCAGGCGCATCTCAGCAGGGAGGGAATTCCACAGTTTAGGGGCTTCTGCAGTTGAATGTCCTGTCCTAGACCACCACCTACAGTATTGAACTTCTGAGAGCGGTGGAGATACCAAGAGGTTCACACCCAAGAGGGTCTACATGGAAGAAGGTGGCCTTTCATGTTTTTTGGGAGTCAAGCCAAGCCATTTAGGGCTTTAAGCACCAATGTGAGCCCTTTGCATGGGGCCAAGAAATGAACTGGCAACCGCTGAAGCTGCCTTATGTGGGTTCTAAATGGCTGCTGTGTTTTGGACCATCTGAAGTAACTCTGAAAGCTGCTTAAACAAACCCAGTGGGGAAATGACACAACTGGTGGAGGGAAGCAGAAGAAGAAGGGAGCGTGATGTGTCTGGCGGCTGCCTTTGTTTTCTATCTCAATTCTCCTTCCAGAGCCATGTGAGATTAGAAGCAGAAGCTATGGCAGGAAGCTGTCAACTAGTAAGGAAAGACATCTCTGTGCAACTGAAGGTTTCACAGAGACATTTGAGATGGGTTTCAAGAACTGGGATAAGATAGAATGAGACACCTGAGACTGAACTCCTCTGAGCTGTCTGATTACTTCTGCAATAACTTGCTGGCTTCACTTCAGAATCTCTCTAGCTGGGAGCAGACTCTGTTATATCCTTCAAGTACTACCACTATATAAATGGAATAGCATTATAAAAGGACAGACAGATAACTACACCTGTGCATATTAATGAAGTGTTAACATTCCCTAGAGGTTTTGAATGCAAAATAAGCATTCTTGACTGTTCAGAGGCTGCATAATGGTCCAACTGAGGGATACTGTATTCACATTTACCTTGAAGTTAAGCCCTAAAAAATAAACCCACGGTATGCAAAACAAATCCATGAAGTTCTAAAGAAGGCAGTTGGTTTTCATTTAGCTTTCACATCGCAGGGCACCGCTGCATCCCCTTCTTATCCTATGTGGATAGGAAAATGTTCAATATTGAGTTCAATCTACAATTAACTACATGCTAATCTAAGAGCTAAGAGCAAATCCATAATTCAGCACACTTGGGAATTAGTAGTAAGTGAACCCTGTGTGGCATGATTTTGTCTTGCACGTTCAAGAACAGGTATGAAATGAAATCTAAAACATTCTGTGTTTCTAATTTTTTGTGAATATGCATGTTTTGTGAATTGAGCCCTTTCTATGCTAGGGTGCTTTAGTGCTGCTCAGACATTTCTTTTATGCAAGCAGATAGAAGTCAAAGTCAAACTGAGATTCCACATGGTAGTAAGTATGATAGGTTGGATTTTTCCAGCCAGAACTCACTTCTGGCACCTCTCAGGTGGGCACCATTGCCATTCTAAGAGAATGAGGGAGGTGTTCATTGTGAGTTCTGGCACCTCTTTTTCTAGAAAAATAGCGCTGACTCTCTCTCTCTTTGGCGATCACTCATAGCCAAGTAAGATTGTCTTCCATAAACACGGTTTTAACAATGAGTCCATAAGTGACTGTGGAGGACAATTCTGGACCCACACGTCCTTCCACAGTGGGGACATTGGTTCCCGGGTGGGAGCTGATCACGGTGTGGATTTGCCAAGCGTGCCTTCCTCTTAGCACGTTTCTCCCTTGTGTTCTGAGTTCGAGTGTCTTCAAAGTCCATGACATCGTTGGTAAAAGCTGTTCTCCAACTGGAGCGCTCGCAGGCCAGTGTTTCCCAGTTGTCAGTGTTTATACTACATTTTTTTAGATTTGCCTTGAGACAGCCTTTAAACCTCTTTTGTTGACCACCAGCATTACGCTTTCCATTTTTAAGTTCAGAATACAGTAGTTGCTTTGGAAGACTATAATCAGGCATCTGCACAACATGACCAGTCCAACGAAGTTGATGTTGAAGAATCATTGCTTCAACACTGGTGATCTTTGCTTCATCCAGTACACTGATATTAGTTTGCCTGTCTTCCCAAGTGATGTGTAAGATTTTTCGGAGACACCGTTGATGGAAACTTTCAAGGAGTTGGAGATGGCGTTGATAAGTGGTCCATGTTTCACAAGCATACAGTAAGGTTGGTAGTACAATAGCTTTGTAAACAAGCATTTTGGTTTCCCTGCAAATGTCCCGGTCCTCAAACACTCTGCACTTCAATTGGGAGAAAGCCACACTTGCAGAGCTCAGGCGATGCTGGATTTCAGCATCAATGTTGACCTTTGTGGAAAGATAACTGCCTAGGCAGGAGAAGCGATCAACATTTTCCAACGTTACACCATCGAGTTGGATTTGCAGTGCTGCAGAGGGGTTGTTTTGTACTTGTTGGCGCAGCCCTTTGGTTTTTTGGATGTTGATCGACAGGCCAAGCTTTTTGTAAGCTTCTGCGAAGATATTTAGGATGGTTTGGAGGTCATCCTCTGAGTGTGCACACACCAGGTTGTGATCAGCATACTGAAACTCTATGACTGAAGTTACGGTAACCTTACTCTTTGCTTTCAGCTTGCTCAGATTGAAGAGCTTTCCATATGTTTGAAACTTCCAGTGGGGAGTTTCCCTTCGACAAAGTGTAGGATCATGGCAATGAAAATAATGAATAGAGTTGGAGCAATAACACAACCCTGTTTAACACCTGATCCCACTATGAATGGTTCACTTTGAGAGCCATTGTTACCTGCGATTGTTGCTGTCATATTATCATGGAGGAGCCAAATGATGTTTACAAATTTATCTGGGCAGCCAATTTTCAGAAGTGCAGTCCACAGGGCATTACGATTTACAGTGTCAAAAGCCTTAGTCAAGTCGATAAACGCCATATACAGGGGTTGGTTTTGCTCCCTGCATTTTTCCTGAAGCTGTTGAGCGGTCATAAAAATCCTGCAGTGCCCATTATCACTGGGATCATCCTTAATATATTTGTTCAGAAGTAAATTCTATTCAGTTCCAAAATAGAAAGGTCTCCCATTTGAAATTGGCCTTTTAATTCCCATCATTTCCTGTTCCCTTTGGACCATGTCATTATTGAAATTGGCCCTTTGATCATTCTTTTCCTGTTTCCTGCTGGCCACTGACCTTTTCCTTGCTTGTTTCCTCATTGCAGTCAAAACAACCCTTCATTTATTGCATTGTATTAAAAATACAACGCAGTGTATTTATGGTTTACCGAACGGTTTCCATTTATACATTCAAACTGTAACACAAAAAATGAGATTATTAAAGGGGGTGGAACTGACTATAGGGTAAGGGATGGAGATATGGCAGTTGCTAGTTCACCCTGAAGAAGGCTGATCGCCGTAGAATTGATGCTTTTGAATTATGGTGCTGGAGGAGACTCTTGAGAGTCCCATGGACTGCAAGAAGATCAAACCTATCCATTCTCAAAGAAATCAGCCCTGAGTACTCACTAGAAGGACAGATCCTGAAGTTGAGGCTCCAGTACTTTGGCCACCTCATGAGAAGAGAAGACTCCCTAGAAAAGACCCTGATGTTGGGAAAGATGGAGGGCACAAGGAGAAGGGGACGACAGAGGATGAGATGGTTGGACAGTGTTCTCGAAGCTACTAACATGAGTTTGGCCAAACTGCGAGAGGCAGTGAAGGATAGGCGTGCCTGGCGTGCTCTGGTCCTTGGGGTCACGAAGAGTCGGACACGACTGAACGACTGAACAACAACAACAACAAGTTCACCCTGGGAATGAAAGGCAATAAATGCAGCAGGTAAATAGGGCATCACCTATCACTGCACAGATTATACCTCCCATGAGGTGCATCAGTAGAACTTTGTCAGTCAGCATGACAGCATGAGACAATCTGCCACAACAATTCCAAGCAAAGTCAGAAAAATCACCCCCAAACCCCAGGCCTTAAGGTCCTCCAGATCTTGCTGGATTTCAATTTCCATCAATCCCAGCTAGCATGATCAATGGTTAGGGAAATGGAAGTTGTACATCAACAACATCTGGAGGGCCACAGGTTCTCCATCTTTGCCTTAAAGGAAGCAGTGGGTTGGCAGCAATGTCTCCTGGATGCTCCACAATAACTAAGTGAGAAAATTATGTCAGTTCCAAAGAAAAAGGTGGGTGTCCCTGCAGCATTCATTGGCCACATCCATCCTTGTAATCTAGGCCAGTGTGTTTCCCATCATCCATGACTATTGGTCCTGCTAGCTAGGGATGATGGGAGTTGTAATCCAGAAACAGCTGGATACCCAAGTTTGGGAAACATTAATATAGACTGAGTGCCTTAACAGGAAAAGAAGAAGGAGAAGGAGAAGGAGAAGGAGAAGAAGAGGAGGAGGAGGAGGAGGAGGAGGAGTTTGGATTTGATACCCCGCTTTTTACTACCTGAAGGAGTCTCAAAGTGGCTAACATTCTCCTTTCCCTTCCTCCCCCACAACAAACACTCTGTGAGGTGAGTGGGGCTGAGAAGCTTCAGAGAAGTGTGACTAGCCCAAGGTCACCTAGCAGCTGCATGTGGAGGAGCGGAGACGCAAACCCGGTTCACCAGATTACGAGTCTACAGCTCTTAACCACTACACCACACAAATATGCTCTGCACATGCTTTCTGGCACTTTCTTTCCAGGTCTCCCCCCAGCCCCGGAGAAAAAGCATTCCTCTCAGAGACAAATGATGTCTACAGATGTTCAGAGGCACTGAGTCCAAGGTGCCAGCATTTTTGTAAAGACAGGGAGGGAAAACCCTTAACTGCAAATAAGTGCAATCGTTACCCAGAATCCCTGGCAACTTTGACCTGGGAGAAACATTCTTTGCTTAAGACAATGATCATTTGCTCCTTGAGCATGGGAAAAAAAGAACCTCCAGAAAAGATGCGCAGGGTGTCCATTCGTCCTTCTCGATGGGAAGATTTACTGGATTGCTGCAGTGACAGCACAATGGAGTCTTTCAGTTCAAATGCAAATAATTTTGGAACAGCACTATTCAGATAAAGGGCATCTCTGTATTATAAATGCCACCATGCCAGAGGGAGATCATGTTACAACATGATTAAATCACTCGTGTGGCTTGTGGACATTGCTCCTTCAAACTATTGTTTGCTTAATATATATTTTAAAATTCATTTAGAATTCTTACTTTCGAGGAATGGGAGAAGCAACACATCACTTAAAGATTTTTGCCAGAGTAAGGTGTGCTGAAACCCATTTATTTTAATGGTGTTAACAACACCTAGTTACATTCTGAATTATGGTCAGTGCTCTTTTTTCTGGGGGTACACAGTACCGGAAACTTTTTTTTCCCCAGAAGAAAAACACTGGTTAAAAATGCAGCACTTGCTGTAACAACTTCATGGTGAGTGCTGCCACCTCTTTTTCTAGAAGAAAAGCACTGATGGTGATCATTGTGCATCAGAGAGCAAAATATCTTGGGCCTGGCTTGAGGGTTACCTTATTCCAGCGACACTTTCTATCGTTTTCCACGAGTATTAGGGTAAAGGATATCAAAGGATGATACCACAGAAACAGACTATCTGTGCCAATGATGTCTGATGATACTGAGCACCGTGTCCCAGAAACTCTGTACTTTCTGCATGCACTCCTGCGGCAAAGGAAATAATGTTCTGGGGCATGTACAAAAGTGGCTTCTGACATTAAATCATGCAAGAGAACCAGAAGTCCAAATGGTATATGCCTCCTGTTCCTGATGAAATGCACAAGCTGTCCCCACATTGGGAACATCCTACTGCAGCAAGAGAGATGTAGTTTGGACTATGGACATTTCAAACAAGCATACAAACATAAGAATGTAAGTAAGAGACTGCTGGATCAGACCAATGGCCCATCTAGTCCAGCATGCTGTTCAAGCACTGCTAGGAGTGGTTTCTTTTTTATTTCCAAGGCATTTCTTATGAATAAAAAAAAATCAGTGTGGTGCAGGCAAATTTTTATTCTGAAAGTTTGAGAACATGAGCTGAATCTGTCACCTTGGCTTGCTGACCATGAAGAGACATTTGCAGCCACCCAGGCCCCATTAACCCTATCCAATCCAACTCTCCCTGCCCTGAGTATCTAGTGGAAATGAAATGAGGCTCTACCTTCTGGCAGACAACAGATTGCCGCATTCATTCAACATTTAGTGAAGGGCCGTATCGTTTGATCAGTGATGCTTTTCTTAAAGAGAACCTTGTGGTTATAAATACAGCTTGTTCACTAAAAATAAAAATAAAAGAATTACACAGCAGCAAGTTCTTTTCCAGCATAATAAGCCGTATCTTAACCAGGTCCCTGAACTGTGCCGAAAGCCTGGACACATCCAGTAGACTTCTGTGTAGAAGCTTAAGGGAATTCTCAATAGGCAGGAATAAAACCCTGCCTGCCTGAGATGGCATGCATCATCACAGAATCAGCAGCTGCTTTCTTCTTCAAATGGCAAAGCACTAAATCTGGGACAGCTGCTCTCCATGCACAGCGCAAAGAGGAAGGGGCTACACTCGAAAATGCAAGGCGAAAAGTCAGGTGTTGACCAGCACCAAATTACCATTCACCTCCAAACGTTACATCAGTATCATTCCTCTTGTTATTGTAGAAGAAATCAGCTGTCCTGTCCTATCTCCCCCTCCCCCTGCCAAGTGTTGTTTGGAAAAGATGGACATGAACTGGCAGGAGGTCCCAGGTTCAATAACTGACATCTCCAGATACAAGAGATGGCTATCTTAAACAGTGGACAGCTGGGCCGATCAGTGAAGACCAGCGTTTCCCAAACTTGGGTCTCCAGCTGGTTTTGGACTACAATTCCCATCATCCCTGACCACTGGTCCTGCTGGCTAGGGATGATGGGAGTTGTAGTCCAAAAGGAGCTGGAGACCCAAGTTTGGGAAACCCTGGTGTAGGCAGTACTGAGCTAGATGGACCAGTGGTATGGTTCAGGGATGCTGTATATATTTCGTTGCAGATCCTGCATTGAGGAAGGAGGTCAACTGGATTACCTCCAAGTTCCCTTCCATCTCCATGATGCTGTAGCTACAGGAGGCCCTCTAACTAGATATGCCATTACTTGGGACTCACTTTCCATGTTCATAACTTGATCTTCATTTCTGAGCTGCAGCTTGGTCAGGGTTAGGGCCAACAGACATGTCCCCAATTACCCCTCTCCCCTCATACATTCATTTATACCTAAATCAAAGGTGGATCTAGGGGACTGTGACTGGTGCAGTCATGCCAGGCACAGAACGTTTGGGGCAACACAGCTAACACCAAAACCATGACTTCCAACAGAAGGTGAGAGGTGAGGGTGCCAGATGTTGGTGCCACACAGGGTGCCACTGAAACTTGAGACACCAAAGCCTGCCACTGCCTAAATGAATACATGAAAAGTATCATTGTAGCAGACCTTCCAAGCGTCCCTATTTTCCAGGGACAGTGCCAGATTTATAGAAACTGTCCCAGTTTCTGATTTCATCCCGGAATACCCCGCTTTCCGTTGGAATGCCCCTATTTTCATCAGAGGAATGCTGGAGGGTATGGTAGGCTGTTCCTATTTTCAGTGGAGAAATGTTGGAGGGTGTGGATCCAAGGAGATAAGTAACTATACAAGCTTCAGAAGACATCTGAAGGCAGCCCTGTATAGGGAAGTTTTTTTAATGTTTAATGTTTTGTTATGTTTTTATATATGTTGGAAGTTGCCCAGTGTGGTTAGGGCAACCCAGTCAGATGGGCAGGGTATAAGTAATAAAATTATTATTATTATTATTATTATTATTATTATTATTATTATTATTATTAAATAGGATGTCCCTATTTTCATTGGAGAAATGTTAGAGGGCATATTATAGGGATGCTGAACTTCAGGCTGGGGACCTAAATGTAGCATCCAGGTCTCCCTATTCAGCCTTCCCTTGACCAGGACCCTCCCTGGGTCACACCCCTCAGTGACCCTGCTCCACACCCTCTTGAATGTTTCTGCCCATCAGTGGCCTGCAAACCCCAGAAGCCTCCTCCTGAGAGAATGTAGCTCTCAGTGTGTAAAAGTTCCCCCACTCCTGTTCTTAAAAAGTTTTCATTCTGTTCTGCCTTGGTCAGACCATTCCTGGAGTACTGTGTTCAGTTCTGAGTGCCACAATTGGATATTGGATATTGACACGCTGGAACCTGAGCAGAAGATGGTGACCAAGATGATCAAGGGTCTGGAAACCAAGCCTTATGAGGAATGCTTGAGGGAGTTGGGTATCTTTAGCCTGGAAAAGAGAGGAGGTGAGAGGCTATATAATAGCCACCTTCAAATAGTTAAGGGCTGTCACGTGGAGGATGGAGCAAGTATGTTTTCTCCTGCTCTGGAAGGTGGTACTCGAACCAATGGATTCGAGTTACAAGAAAGGATATTCTGACTAAACAAGAACAAACACAGTTGGTCTCTAAGGTGCTACTGAAAAGAATTTTCTATTTTGTTTCGACTATGGCAGACCAACACGGCTACCCACCTGTAACTGACTAAACAAGCACAAGAACTTTCTGACAGTAAGAGTTGTTTGATGGTGGAGCGGACTCCCTCAGGAGGTTGTGGATTCCCTTTCATTGGAGGTTTTTAAGCAGACGGATGGCCATCTGTCATGGATGCTTTAGCTGAGGTTCCTGTATTGCAGCGGGTTGGACTAGATGATTCTCGGGTTTCCTTCCAACTCTACAATTCAATGATTCTATGACTTTGCACAACTCAGTTCCTGGCAAGACCAGAGTTCTACTCCACCGTTCCCTGTCAGATATTCCCATTGACATTCATCCCGCTCCTCGATCGTGACATATGTCTTTCCAGATGTTTAGGTTTTATCTTGCTCCTTTTAGCCATTTTTATCAGGGTCCATTGTCACAAACAGCGCCATAAATCCTCTGGCTTCTCTGCATCCAGCATCACTGAAGAAGCTCTGATAAGCATAACGCTCAAGATATATTAAGCCACCCGAATAAATGCAACCGGAGCCCTTTTAAAAAAAATAAAAAAAATCTCGCTGCTTGTAGGGGAAGCGCTATTATTTTTAATCCTGTGATTAATATGAGCCGGCACTACTGTATGGATTTATTATTGACCATATGCTCATTAATTGCCATTGCTCCCCCCCCCCAAGTTGCCACCCTGAACATCTGCAGCCTGAGCGTGTGGCGCCTTCTTCCTTTGGCTTCGGGACGCCACACTAACCGCCTCTCAGATGGACACCGTGTCGGAGAGATGGCTGCAGAAACATTCTCTCCAAAGGGCGATTAAAGGAAAACAAGGGGGAAAGGCATGTTCTAAACCCAAACAAGGGAGAGGGAATCGTAATCCGCGATGTTTCTCATCTGTTCCAGCTGGAGTGATTTTTTTAATTGCAGGCTGCTACCGAGGCACCTCAGAAACAGCAGCTGTTGACAAAGGTCTAGGAGAGAGGGAGGGAGAGGCAGGATTAACTGTTAGGTTTCGGTATGCTGTAGAGCCAGTAGACAATCTGGAAAACCCTGGGGAGAAGGGGCAATGGGGCTAAACTGAGCTTCTCAGAGGGGATTTTGGCCCACTATAGCTTGTCATGTCGCAAGAGTTGCAGGGGTGAAAACATGCGACTTCTCTTCTCAAAAACCCTTAAAGATACAGGACCGTTCTCCAAGGAGGGAACATCATCATCATCATCATCATCATTAATACCCTGCCCATCTGGCTGGATTTCCCGAGCCACTCTGAGCAATTCCCAACAGAATATTAAAAACATGATAAAACATTAAACGTGAAAAACTTCCCTAAATAGGGCTGCCTTCAGATGTCTTCTAAAAGTCATATAGTCATTTATTTCCTTGACATCTGATGGGAGGGCATTCCACAGGGCGGGTGCCACTACTGAGAAGGCCCTCTGCCTGGTTCCCTCTAACCTCACTTCCTGCAGTGAGGGAGTCACCAGAAGGCCCTCGGAGCTGGACCTCAGTGTCCCGGCTGAATGATGGGGGTGTAGACGCTCCTTCAGGTATACAAGGCCGAGGCTGTTTAGGGCTTTAAAGGTCAGCACCAAGACAGAAAGCAGCCTTGATTTCTGTATGGCAGATGCAGAATGTGGAGACCTTGCATATGAGTGTCCCCAGCCCTACCATTAGGTAATGTGAGAGGGCCACCTCAGATAGTGGGTGGTAGGAGGGGCAGTGGCACAGTGTGAGAGCCAGTGTGGTGTAGTGGTTAAGAGTGGTAGTCTTGTAATCTGGTGAACTGAGTTTGTGTCTCCGCTCCTCCACATGCAGCTGCTGGGCGACCTTGGGCTAGTCACACTTCTCTGAAGTCTCTCAGCCCCACTCACCTCACAGAGTGTTTGTTGTGGGGGAGGAAGGGAAAGGAGAATGTTAGCCGCTTTGAGACTCCTTCGGGTAGTGATAAAGCAAGATATTAAATCCAAACTCCTCCTCCTCCTCTTCTTCTCCTTGGCCATCCCCGGACAGCTGCTTCCAGTCCGTACACCCAGCCCAACTCTATCCATATAAGCTGCAGGAACACTTGTGTGCAGCTCCACACACCACCAGCGGCTACTGCTTTTCTGGATCTTTGCTTTAAATTATGACCCCACCCTCCCTGATTTTTAGTAAGTGTTTGCTTCCACGCCTTGGAATTCGACCTTGCACTTTGTGGAGCCTGACTGGCCCCCTGATATACGCCAGAGCTTAGGGCAAGGAAACAAGCTGGGAGACGGCTTGAATGCAAGCGGAGGGAAGATCCGAATGAATGCAACCAAACACTGGTAAGGGCTCATTACCGAGCCTACCTAGTGGTAGTGAAGGCAGCAAAGAAGGCATACTAATTATGTCATCCAGCAGAGCTTTTCCGGGTTGTACAGGGCCTTTTACAGGCTGGCCCAAAGGAGGTGATAGAACCAACAGTAGCTCGCTGTGACTTGTTTGCAACGCACCTTGAGGATGAAATTGCTTGCATCCACCAAGGCCTTGACTCGGCTCTTATAGCAGATAAATCTCATGGGGTGTCCAGAGCACAGTCTAGTCCTGTTGTGTTGGATGAGTTTCAATTGGTAAGGCTCAAGGATGTGGAGAAGGTGCTGGGATCAGTCAGGGCGACCACTTGTGCTGTAGATCCTTGCCCCTCTTGGCTGATAAAAAAAACCAGCAGGGAGGGAACAGCTGTTTTTATTTTTCTTATGTATTTTGTGGTTTTATAGCTTGATTTTATTCTGTGGGTATTCTGTGGGTATAGGGCGGTATATAAATCAATCAATCAATCAATCAATCAATCAAGAAAGTGGTCTCCATCTCAGGTCCTAGCCTTGGTCCCCACAGAGAGTTGAAAACGAAGCAATCAGTTAAAGGAAGAATGAAGAAGAAAGGGCAAAAACTGAAAGTAAGGAAGGAAGAATCGTTGTTTATTACATTTTTCTTTTAAAAATTTCTTGAGCTGGATTACCTTTTAAAAATAAAGACCCAGATAAAAAGTCCAGACACTACTTGTCTTTGATTTTTTTGGGCAACTATTCAGATGGTAACTAAGGGTGAGATTCAACTAAGCTTCACTCAGAATAAACCCATTGAAATGAATGGACCTAAGTCCATTAATCATGTTCATTGATTTCAATGGGTCTACTCCTGAGCAAAACGCCGTTGAACAACACCCACTGTTCTGTTTTATATATATAAAAAAATACCCAACCTCTAGTAAGTAGAAGCTCTTTGTGATAAGGAGGGTGGTAATTTTATATGCAGATGAGATTAATAAATTAAGGACATTTGCCTGCATATAAATGAGAAGACAGCCAATTTATATCCCTAATCATAACTTTGATCTTCTTCTCCCCACAAACTTTTGCTAGGAATATTTTTCATGCAGACAGGTTTCCTCCCCAAAAGCCTGCTTAAAAAAAGAAAAGAAAAAGAAAAAGAAAATAGATGCTTTGAATATTCGTCACCCAATTATTTATAGCCATTGTCTAAAAAAGGGCTAATCTTTTCATGCTGTCAATGAGTGGGGAGGAAAGGCTTGGTATATATACCTCTCTCCAGCTGTATTTGTTTAGCTTAACAAGAGTGGAGGTGGCGGTTTGAGGGTGGGCCAAGAAGATATTAGAATTTATGAGGTTAAAAAGGAGAGTAATCTAAAGGGAATCGGAGGTGAGAATATCTGCTCCAAGTGGGGATATCTGGGTGGTAACGGTGATGGCAAGAATGATTTAACTTTGACATATCAATGAACAAAGCTGAATTTCCCGGGTTTCTCCTCTTTTTCTATTCCCCCACCGCCTGCCAGGCTGCTGGTTTTGTTCAATTTTTGAATGAATTAACTTTAATTGTGTTTTTACAGGGATAGATTTGCATCCTAATCACACATTTTTCAGCCACTCGAAAGGGTGTTATGGTAAGAGAGTGGCCTTTATAAATACATAAAATATAAATAAATATATAAAATAAACACGAATATGTCTTAGAATCACAGAATTGGAAGGGACTCCCGGGGTCATCTAGCCCAACCCCCCAGCAATGCAGGAATCTCAGCTAAAGCATCTATGGCAGATGACCATCCAACCTACTGTATCTATGAGAGGGATAATGATGATGACCTGCACATGTTTGGGGGAAAGGTAGATACCGTCAAGAAATCTCTTTACATTTTCTAATTCCTACCAATAATAATACTTAGTGCTGCACATACTTAGAAGCTGTGTTCTTCTTGAATAAATATTATGTGCTGACTGGCTTTATGCCGTATTAGATTCATGACTTTTATCGTCCTATAGTTCCCTTTTTTGTAAGCCATACCAATAGCTTTTTTCTTATTGGGTAGCACATCATCCAATCAATCCATAAATACTGTCTCTATTTAATGATAATATTAAGTAGATATTTCATTATTTCCACCACCATGAGAAACAAGGATGCTGGACTAGATGGGCCTTTGGCCCGATCCAGCGAATCTCTTTCTTATTTACATATTCTTAAAGTTATTATTATTTATCTGCTATTTCTTGATCTACACCACAAATCTAAATTTCATTTCAAGCCAATTAATGCATTGTAGTTTCATGGAAGAAACCCTGGAAATGGTGACTTTGCGGAAGTTGTGCATCAGAGATGCCTACGCCTTCCTTGCTCTCCATTTTTCGGTTAACTTTTCCATTTTTGCTCTCAGGCAAAAATTATTGAGGCGGATAGGAAAAGAGGAGCACAACAAAGTACGCGATGAAATTTAAAAGAGAACGAAAAGCTGCAACGAGACAAAGCAGTGTTTTCTCTTTTGCACAGACGGGCACCCAATAAACACACCATACAGCTATGGGAAAAGAAAGAGAAGCTTCAGTTCTTGGGTGAAATTTGATTGGCAACGTCAGGAATGGAAGGCCTTCTTCGGTCTAGACCAGCACCATCATTTTTCTGTGCTTACGGCTCACTTTCAACAGACATTTGAGAACAGCCTGCCTCCTGGCCAGACTCGTTGCATATCTGTGCTGGAAGATGCCCAAAATGATAATAAACCATTAGCCACATGTCTTCCAAATCAGAGTCACGCAGATTAATGGGATCACTCACCCTTCTTTCTTGCTTTTAATATCCTGTTCCTGTCCTTTACAGATGACTTTTAGACTCCCTCTGTATTATGTTATCTTGTGTTAATACGATAGAGCTCACCGGGATTTTTGTCTCTCCCTCTTTCCCTCTAGCATCTGCAGGCAGAGACACTGAAAATGCTGTGCTTCGAGGCGTAGGAAATGTGGCATGCGCCAACTAGCTGGGTAGTGCAGACCTCGGCAAAGAATGGGCCCAAATCCATGCAAAGTTTATACCTTCAAGCCCCACTGCTTGCAAAGGGGTGGGAGTTAGCATTTGTATGGCCTTAACTCTCTCTGCGAAACCGATGGAAGTTAGCGTAAACATCAGGCAGTGTGGAAACTACCAGTCCTAGAGACTCCTTGCACCTGGGATGCGGCACATGCTGATGACAACATCTCAGGTGCATGAAGCCACAGGGCAGGTAGTCCCCGGTGCATCTGGGGGGGGGCAATGCTAAGGCCTTGGCTACCCCCAGAAAATGATGTTTCCCGGAGTTCTTGATTTTGGGGGTTCGAGGCGCCAGCAAGGAATGCTTAAAATCGAACAGAGAATAATGTTTTGGGAGAAATGGCGCTCAGATCATAATATGACTGAGCATTGCAAAATGAGCAAGTTCTGTTCAGAGCCAGTTAGGTGCCACCCCAATCTCTGAGTGGTGAGAGGTTACAAGTGCTTTCCTCAAGGTTTGGTTTCCTTGGAATGAAGGTCAGTGGAATATATAGTTTTATTTACACAACCTGGGCAGGACGTGGGTGGCGCTGTGGTCTAAACCACAGAGCCTAGGGCTTGCCGATCAGAAGGTCGGCGGTTCGAATCCCTGCAATGGGGTGAGATCCTGTTGCTCGGTCCCAGCTCCTGCCAACCTAGCAGTTCGAAAGCATGCCAAAAAGTGCAAGTAGATAAATAGGTACCGCTGTGGCGGGAAGGTAAACGGCGTTTCGGTGCGCTGCTCTGGTTCGCCAGAAGTGGCTTAGTCATTCTGGCCACATGACCCAGAAGCTGTCTGCGGACAAACGCCAGCTCCCTTGGCCTATAGAGCAAGATGAGTGCCACAACCTCAGAGTCATCCGTGACAGGACCTAATGGTCAGGGGTCCCTTTACCTTTACAACCTGGGCATAAGGTGGAGGGGCACACAGCTTTAACACCCCAACAGAACTCCAGCGGATGCAGAATGCCGCAAAGAGGCTCCTCACGGGGTCTTTGCCGCGGGACCACATTCATCCAGTGCTCTACCAGTTGCACTGGCTCCCGGTGGAGTACAGGGTCAGGTTTAAGGTGATGGTTTTGACCTTTA